>NW_022436960.1:20230831-20457108 GCF_009761245.1 Sapajus apella | reverse complement strand
AAAGAAAGAAAGAAAAAAAGAAAGAAAGGAATGTTAAATACAGGCGACTGTTTTGAGAGACTAGTGACCTTTAGTCAAGGGCACAGCCAGGTTGAGGCATCCTCAAAGTGGAGACAGGTGAATCCTATTTCACACTCCTTCCTTCCCCTAAAACTTCCTGTTGTAGCTTAAGGCATGCAAACACATTGATACAGTGCATATATGTCAACTTCCTTGGTAGAGAACAAGAGGAGCAGGATGAAGAATGAGAAGAGGAGAGGATGGCAAAGAAAAGATGTCCTGCACAGGCATGTACAATTTTATGTTGCTCTTGACAAAACTTTTACCCTGCATTGCTGGGCCTAAAGTTGTTCATCCTCACATAAAATTTAACTTGAAAAACCCACGTTCCCAATTCATCAAGAATGAAATAGTAAATATTTTTATATTTACTATTATTCTTAAATATTACTATTACTTAAATATTCTTAAAGAACCTTTTGAGCTAATTGGCCTCCCTGTTAACAGGCAAATGTGTTCACTTGTAAAAGAAAAAAAAAGTATTATATTCAGAATCCAAGGAAATGGAATCACAGAATAAAGTGAGCAAGTTAGCAGGGATCAGAGCTCTAAGTTTAAAGCAGCATGTAAATTGATATAGATGCTAAGAATTTGGCATGAGTTTGTTCCATGAACACCAATCAGAGAGTTGTATAGGATAATACAATTCTGTGTAATTGACCTTTTTGAGGGAAAGCTGGAAAAAGGAAACATCTCTCCTGAAACCTGTGGATCTCACATACTGTACTCAGAAAGTACATATCTTGCATAGTAAGTTTCTTTCATTAAAGATAGTTAACATTATATATATTTTTAGAGTGATTTAGTAAGTGTGAATCATGTAGGGAAGAATGCAGTGATGATAAGTATTAAGATAATAATAAAGCCCACCATTCATTAAGACATATTGTCCCTGATTCTGTGATAAGTGATTTACACATACTGTCAAATTGAACCTTGAAATAATTTCATTAATATTTCCATTTTGCAGGTACAGAAAATGCTTATAAGAAAAAGTAAGCCGTTTGTGATGATGCAGTTACAAGGAGACATAGTTAGGATTTAAGGCAACTAGTTGATTCCTCAACACCAGAATCTCCTCCTGTTTGAGCCTTGTTAATGTGTATATCATATAACCACTTCATGCCACATGTTTTGTCTCTCCTTGGTTTTGTTGCATTTCCGGAGAGGATAGTGCTATTGGAAAAAAATGTATCTCCTCCAATTCCCCTGGAAAATGTTTTAACTAAGTAACATCTCCAGCCTATTAGTATTATAAAGTCCTTCACAAAAAATATAGTGTCTTTTGCAATGCCTTTTCCTACACAGAATATAGTTGCATTAACTCGTTTACTTTTTGTTTTTTGAGACAGAGTTTCGTTCTGTTGCCTAGACTAGAATGCAGTGACAAAATCTTAGCTCACTGGAACCTCCACCTTCCAGGCTCGAGCTATTCTCATGCCTCAGCCTCCCAAGTAGCTGTAACTAGAAGCATCTACCACCACACCCAGGTAATTTTTTGTATTTTAAGTAGAGATCGAGTTTCACCATGTTGCCCAGGTTGGTTTTGAACTCCTGACCTCAAGTGATCTGTGCACCTCAGCCTCCCAAAGTGCTAGGATTACAGGCATAAGCCAGCTATTTTACTTCTGATTTACTAAATTGCAATCACATTTCTTAATCCTTTAAGGAAGAATGAAATGTTTCTAATGATTATATGGAAAAATGGGTTTCCTATCAATGAGATCTCATTTGTATTCAAGCACTACAAAATAGTTCACTGGCTGCAATGTAAATCTCATCTGCCAACAATTTATTTATTTTTAAAATTGTAATCTGGTCTCCACCCTATCAATACAATTCCACTTGTATCCTGGTCTCCACCCTATCAATTAAACTGCCCTTCATTTTTATCTTAATGAAACATGACAATTGGAATACATGAGTTAAATTATTTGTATTATAGTAGAAAGTCCAGAAAATTGTTCTATAATTAAGGAGATTATCTCTTGGTAAAATTAGATACTCTCAAGTAGAATGGCAAAAGGGGAAATTTGAGCAACAGAACAATCCCATCATGCAATTAACTGCCTTCACTTAATTTGTGGATGACTAAACTTGTATTTCCTCTGCATCAAAAGAGGGAAATGAAAACCGATCAATGTTGCAGCGTCATAGTCCTAGAACAATGAACCAGCTCAGTCACTTTTGACTTTGGACACAAATATTTCTAGGCCTCAATATCTTTACCAACACAAAATGATAATAATAATATAGACAGGATTTTATATAATTGACATAATGAATATAAATACTTAGCACAGGTGCTTTGGCTTCAAATGCACTATTTCTTTTTTTTTTTTTTTCTTTTTTCATCCTTTTTCAGTCCTTTGTTCTCCTTCGTTTCTCCCATGCCTACTTCTTAATATTGTTATATAATTTCTATAAACAAACAGTGTTAGGGCATTCTATGTAATAAAAAATATATAATATCTACAATAAATATATTTTTATATAATAATGTACATAAATATTGATCTATTTATATTTTATGTATATACATATACATTATAAATAAATATAAATTTATAAATATATAAATATAATATGTAGTATATATATGTTTATATAGTATATATTCATATATACACATAAAAAATATCTATAGACCTTCCTTTCCTGCAAGGTAGTTATCTGCACTACACCTTTATATATGGCACTGATGTAAACCAAATTGTGACTGAATCAGATGCTAATTTGATGGAATAGAAAAGATACAGTTTCTTTTGTTATGGATATTGGAAGCAGGTCCCCTAGTTGTGACATCTCCAAAGTTCTTGTTTCTCCTGTATCCCATGAGGGTTCCTACACCCAATATGGTTATCTTATGAGGCTCATAACAATTAAAGCATATACCTTTTCTGAAAAACTATTAAGATATTAAACATTTTTGGCTGTAAAAACACTAGTTAGAAATGTAAAGATATACATTCATTCTTATATTACACATTTACACACACACACATATATATAAGACATATAAACATAGGTATTGATGATTTATTTATCAATCATTGAAAGCATTCTGTGATGTATTGATACTAATACAATATGTGTAAATTCATATTTTTTGACCTTATATTTGGTAAATTAATCAAATTTATGTTTTTTTCGGACACATCAATGAGCATTTGCATGCAGTTTTGATAGAAACTCCTTTTACATTACTGTGATTACATACGTACTAGAAAATTCTATAGTTAATGCATCCACAGATCCCTATATGTATTTGTCTTAAATTCTACCTCCTTATAAGTTTTTTTTTACCTGATTAAAGATTTGTAGAGAGAAGTCAAGAATAAGCACATACACAAACTCTTGTATGCCAATTTTAGCCCGTGTGAACAATATCATAGTCCCTTTTAGTCTTCCTGAAAACATCTCTGCCAAAGACTTACAGAATCTTGCATCTCTTATGGTAATCATACCGATTTTGCAGATTCGAGACTTTAATGCATCATGACATTTTCATTAATCAGTATCATTGAGTCAAGCTAACCAAATTCACAGGAGATTATTAAGTAAACTAGAAATCCATAGTATTGTCAAATTTGTCAAATTCTGCTGTGTATGTCAAAAGCAACATAATATTTCACTGATTGACCAGTATATTTTCCTCTAAGAAAACTATTAACTAATATTAATATTAATTAGTTAATACACAATGAAATGATTGTTTACTGAGCATCATTTTGGAGCAGAGAGTTAGTTACATAATCTTGATGGATAAATTCCAAAAGCCAGATACATCCATTTCTAGGGCTACTGTAAAAAATTACTGCATAGTAGATGGCTTATAACAACAGAAATGTATTCTCTCACTTCTCTAGAGGCTGGAAATATGAAATCAAGGTGTTAGCAGTGCCAAGATACTAGGCTGTAAAAGAAAATTTTCTCTGACCCCTCCAGCTTCTGATGGGTCAGTATTCCTTGACTCCCTTGCCTGGTGGCCACATCACTCCCATCTCTGCCTCTCTCTTCACATTCTTTCTTTTTTCTTTCTGTATTCTCCTCTTTGATCTCTTATAAAGATACTCAATCTAGGATTTAGGGCCCACTCAGGTAATTCAAAATTATCTCATTTTGGGATTTGTAGCTTACCTACATCTGCAAAGATATTTTTTCCTAACATAAGTCACATTCACAGGTGCCAGGGATTTGGACATGAATGTTCTTTTGTGAGGTTGTCCTTCAACCAACTATCAACACCGTCTGCTTGAGAACTGAAATGCCAGTGGTCATATGTAAAGGTACTCTGTACCGAGGAGTAAGGAGGATGTATCACATATGTAGTATTTTCTCAAGTTCCTTTCTTCTCAATGTTATACAGTTCCTCTTTCTTTAAATAATCTGATATATTTTAGAGACTGAAAGAAGAACAGTGTGATTACAGCATAATATATAAAAATAGCATATGGCATGACATGAGTTTGAAGGGATAAACAGAGAATAGATAACGTTACATCTTGGAAGCCTTAGGATAAAAATACAAATGTTATTCAAAATGAAATGGGGCACTTACAAATAGTGAATGTTGCCTACATTTTTACCCACATTTAGTTATGGCATCTCCATACATGTGTCCATTGTGTTTATACCTATCACCGAGCGTCCAGATTCCAGAACATTTTATCTCTTTCCTTCATGGATGCAATCCTGGAACTTTAAGTACTACACTAATTGAGAAGACCTCCCATGGGGACTAATGCAATGTGGAAAGTAGATATAGTTACAATGTTATGTTTCTATGCCTGTTACTTTGGTGTTTCCATTCATCTTTCTAACTAATTTTTAGTGCCAACTGGTTTTGTTGAACTGATGAATCAATGGTCCTTGTGGCAGAGACAGGGGTAGCATTTCTTTGTAAGCATTTCTAATTTTGCTTTGTTTTCCATTTAACTTCTGAACTTTACACATTCTACATTCTGTGTTGTAGACTCCAGGATGTACTAAAGCATCTTTGCTCTGTCTTTCTCCAACTCCCAGTCCATTATATGCACATTTGTCGTTGCCTTTAGTGTTAAACCATCATTCTCATGCCTCTTTTGTTAGCCTTCTCCCAGATCATTACCAGGTCACTACACAATCGACTCTCCTTCTTTCCAACAGCTTTTAGAATCCCATCTCATCCTTCAACTAGTCAATGATTAATTAAAACAGAGAAATGTCTCACATTTATGCCACGTATTTATTTAATAAATGTCTAAATAGTCACATTCTTGAACTTCCCTTTCACTCACCACTTTGCAAAATATGCTGATTTCAGTGTTCATATAAAATGTTAAGAGTTTATTTTATGTTACTGCTCAATGTTTGCACAGTTGTCTGAATGGGGCCCTCCGTCTGTCCACACAAAGGAACAGACATTCCACATTATGTCAGTAGGTTATTTCCAATGACATGTGAATTCAGATGGAATGTTAAAATAAGGCTGCAGAAAGTTTGATCCATATGTGCAAAAAGAAAGACTAGTTATGTTAAAACCCATCTTATTATCTGACTATTAGCAGCATATGTTGGTCCTTCTATGGTAAGGTGTCAAAAATTTTATAGGAAAGAGAAGATACAGCCTATGACATTTTGGAAATTTGCAAAGCAAAATGAGTATACATCACCAGAAATAGAAACCATACAGAGGAAATTGAAGAGATCTGGGCCTTTGTCAGGGCCAGTGTGCATGGATTATCTACTTCCAAAGAGTTCTGGAGAGTTTTGAGCTTCCACAGTGTATTGGAAGTGTGGTGCTGGTGATGTTTGGCGGTTGTTAAAATTTGGCTCCAACATTCTATGTTTCATCTGTGAAATGGAGATGCTGATGTCTTCCCTTTCTAGGACTACTATGAATATTAAATAAGTTTATATATACAAAGTTTCTGGCATACTGAATAGTTACTTATATGTTCATTCTCTGCCATCTCCCTCTCAACCTGAATGTAGCAAATGTAGCTTTGGTGTCAATGTTACAAATTTAGCATCACAAGATTTCTGTCTTGATAACTATTTCAATTCGGCTAAGGAAGTCATAGTTTTAGGCATTTATTTTAGAGAATTGTTTGCTGTTTCACATAATACACTGAAATTATAAGGCCATAATACCTTATCAATGTAACTATAAATAAAAGCTTGTGAAACCCAAATATCCTTTCATCTGATTAAATTCTCAGAAAAATTTTATGCTGTTGAATATCACCCCATCTCCACTTAGTGAAGCATGTTATCTGTAGCCTTTCATGCCTGTTCATATTTATGCTTTTCTCCCTCCTTGCTGAAGAATCTTTCAAGCCTTTTTTTTAAAGGCTCCTATTTCTTCACCATTAGCTCTAACTATTTTAGTGCTGCTGGTCTCTGTTATTAATTCTCTTTTAATTTTATACACTCTGTATAGAAAATTTTGTCCACTTCTATGATTTCAAAGATCATGTCCAGGTGGATAAATCTTCAATTTATATCTCAAACACTTATCTCTTTCTCGCACTCCATGCACATACCCAATATCTTCTTGATATCTCCACTTAGGGCCTAGAGTTATATCAAATTTAATACTTCCAAAACATGTTACAAACATTCCTGTCATCTAATCCACTTACTACCAAGTTTCTCTGTCAAAATAAATGACACAATCAGTTGCTCAGACCAAAAATATATAATTAATTCCTTATTGGTCTTTATTTTTACCTATGCGGTATCTAGTTGGCCTTCCCTCAAAAATATCTTAAATCTAATCATGTTCTAAATGATAGGATTATTTCTCCCTACAATATAACCCTCTAAGTGTTTTTTTATCCCCGCTTTTGCACCTGGCATTCTCAATAACCAGAGTTCATTATCCACACTGAAGCCAGGACAATATTTTTAAAGGAAAATTTGATCGTGTAACTCCCCTATTTTCAATGACTTTCTATTCTACATAGTATAAAATTCAGGCCAGCCATGGTGGCTCACACCTGTGATACCAGGACTTTAGGAGGCCAACGTGGGTGGATCACAAAGTCAGTAGTTTGAGACCAACCTGACCGACATGGTGAAACCCTGTCTCTACTAAAAATATAAACATTAGCTGGGCATGGTGGCACATGCCTATAATCCCAGCTACTCAGGAGGCTGAGGCAGGAGAATTGCTTGAACCTGGGAAGCAGGGGTTGCAGTGAGCTGAGATTTTGCCACTGCCTTCCAGCCTGAGCAACAGAGCTAGACTCCGTCTCAAAAAAATAATAAATAAATAAATTAGTGTAAGGTGTCAGGAAGGGGTTCAGTTTCTGCTTTCTGCACATGGCTAGCCAGTTTTCCCAACACCATTTATCAAACAAGGAATCCTTTCCCCATTGCTTGTTTTTGTCAGATTTGTCAAAGATCAAATGATTGTAGATGTGTGGTGTTGCCTCCGAGGCCTCTGTTCTGTTCCATTGGTCTATATCTCTGTTTTGATACCAGTACCATGCTGTTTTGATTACTGTAGACTTGTAATATAGTTTGAAGTCCAGTAGTGTGATGCCTCCAGCCTTGTTCTTTTTGCTTAGAATTGACTTGGCTATGTGGGCTCTCTTTTGGTTCCATATGAAGTTTAAGGTGGCTTTTTCCAGTTCTGTGAAGAATGTCATTGATAGCTTGATGAGAAAGCATTGAATCTGTAAATTACTTTGGGAAGCATGGCCATTTTCATGATATTAATTCTTCCTAACCATGAGCATAGAATGTTTCTCCATCTGTTTGTGTCCTCTCTTATTTCGTTGAGCAGTGGTTTGTGGTTCTCCTTGAAGAGGTCCTTTACGTTCTTTGTTAGTTGTATTCCTAGGTATTTTATTCTCTTTGTAGCAATTGTGAATGGCAGTTCCTTCATGATTTGGCTCTCTTTAAGTCTGTTATTGGTGTATAGGAATGCTTCTGATTTTTGCACATTGATTTTGTATCCTGAGACTTTGCCGAAGTTGATTATCAATTTCAGGAGATTTTGGGCTGAGACAATGGGGTCTTCTAAATATACAATCATGTCGTCTGCAAATAGAGACTGCATCTACACATTTCTGGAGCCCCATTAACATTCTCCTGCATCTACATGGTAGGCTGCAGTGTTGATACTGGCTGAACCTAGTTGTGCAGCCTAGTCCCCAGCACTTTAGCCAAAACAGGGTGCTGTATTTTAGGGAATGAGCAGTGCAGTGTACCAGGAGGCTGCCCTAGGGACAACGGGGCCAAAATATGTGCTCCCCATAGCCTCAGAGCTGCCTGCCTGGGGCCGCTGCCACTAAAAGCAGCCTTACCCTCTCCTCCAGGATCAGGGATGCCATTCGGCTACATATGCCTTTAATGGACCTGAAGACAGACCCATCTTGCCCTGTGCCATCACCACCTGAGCACACCAGCTAGGCATCTGTTGCAGTTGGTGGACATAAGAACCATTAGGAGGCTTAACAACAGGCCCAGACTGCCTGCTGCTGGTGCCTGAATGTGTCTGCCAGGTGCCTAAGGATTGCACAAACCTGCCCAACACAGCTTACACCTGTGCACATCATTGGGGCCGGGGCACTGAGGATTGGCCCACCTGATATGGTTTGGCTCTGTGACCCCACCTAAATCTCATCTAGAATTGTGATCCTCACTTGTGGAGGGAGGGATCTAGTGGGAGGTGATTGGATCATGGGGCTGTTTTTTCCCATTCTGTTCTCGTGATAATGAGAGAGTTCTCACGAGATCTGATGGTTTGAAAGTGGCAGTTTCCCCTGCCCATACTCTGTCTCCTGCCACCTCATGAAAGATGTGTCTGCTTCCCCTTCGCCTTCTGCCATGATTGTGAGTTTCCTGAGGTCTCCCTAACCATGTGGAACTGTGAGTCAGTTAAACCTCTTTTGTTTAAAAAAAAAAAGAATAAAATTAAAAATTCTTACCTTAGACATAGAACTTTACATGCCCTGGCTCTGCTGTTTTCCATCTTCTAAACACATTGATTGCCTTTTTATTGCATAGCTTTTATGTCTATGTCTCAGGGATTTTTCTCTTTATTCTTTTTTTTTTTTTTTTCAGTTCTCGCCTTATAACAAGAAATATAATAGCTATCCAAAATTAGCTACTATTATCATCTACCATCTTTGCATGTTTGCTTCAAGATTTCTTGAGAAATAATCACTTTACTAATTAGTAAAACACAATACACATTTTTGTAATGATATTAAATAATGCTGAATAAAAATAAATATAAAAATAGTTCATTTAATTCTAGAAATTACTATTGTTAGATTATGTTAACTTTTTTAGATGTATCTATATTTATATACAGGTAGAAGGACATATAGAAAAAAATAGACAAGTAGAATTTATATGCAGTATTTATAAACATCGTATATAAATACCTTCAAATGAGACTATGTTATAAATACAATTTTAATAACAATAATTAGTTTAATTTTACTATAAGAGACAATAGAAATTGAAGGAAGTTTTGTGTCCAAGTGAATGCTTTGATAACAGACAAATCTGATGCTCCTGAGGCTGGTCTGTTTCCTCTTTGTGGTATCTTACTTAAAAGCAAAATCATCAAACAGGTCTGTGTTTTCTTGGCAGAAATAAGACGCTGCTAACAATACAAACCTGCCTTTATGACAAGAGTGATTCCATTTTTCCTAACGGCATAGATGTTCCCTTCACCTTTGACCTTATAACTATGTAAAGCAGTACAGACACTGGTTCCTTCCACTGGAATATTGCCCTTTCCAATCTTTGAGATAATGAGTTTTGAAAGGACCACATTTGTAACTATTTCTCTACAGTGAGTTTGTTGTTATTTCGCCAATACATCCTATTTTATATTTCACTGCATGGTCCTGCCATTGAGTGTCATGACCCTTTTATGGCTTCTTTTAAGATTTTCCGACAAGCACTCTAAGTTTTTAATGGCTGATAATATCTTGCTATTGCTGGTTCTTTAACATTCTCCTAGCAGAATGCAGTATTCTTGGAAAATAAACTTTTTCTTTATAATCTCTGTAGTTGTTGTTCTGATTTCTTCTAACTTTAAATGTTGCAAAGAAGAAATCTAAAGCCAGACTAAATTTCTCACCATGGTAGCTCTTATTTCTTTTTTCTATTTTTTTGACTAAGACGTATACATGTATTTTGTTATTGAAGCTCAATAACTTAACTATTATAAACTTGGTCCTTGAGGCATGCTTTTTCTAAAATAATTCATTTTGTCCTTTTCTTTCCTTCTATCTTATATAACCCCCTCCTCTCTTTCTTTTTTCCTTCTTTCCTTTCTTCCACCTACTTTATTTTCTTTCTCCCTTTCTTCCCTCATGCCTTCTTTACAATATATCAGGACTCATTCCGTACTACAGAAAAAAACAAACTGACCTCCAACCAGTCCAAATAAAGTCATAATTTAGCAACCAAAATATGTCAGAAAATTTTTGAAAATCACAGTGAGAATCTGCTATTTTTGTGTTACATCTACTATTGTATGACCAGAAAAAAGTGGGGACATGAATAGGAAAAAATTAGTTGATAAAATAGTTTTATAAAAGTTAAAAAAGAAAAATTTTTATTATAGTTTAAGTTCCAGGGTACATGTGCAGAACGTGCAGGTTTGTTACATAGGTATACATGTGCCATGGTGGTTTGCTGCACCCGTTAACCTGTCATCTACATTGGGTATTTCTCCTAATTCTATCCTTCCCCTAGCCCCCGACCTGCCAGCAGGCCCTGGTGTGTGATGTTCCACTCCCTGTGTCCATGTGTTCTCATTGTTTAACTCTCACTTATGAGTGAGATCATCATAGGCAGTGTTTGTTTGGTTTTCTGTTCTTGTGTTAGTTTGCTGAGAATGATAGTTTCCAGCTTCATCCATGTGCCTGCAAAGGACATCCTTTTTTATGGCTATATAGTATTCCATAGTGTATATGTGCCACATTTTGTTTAACCAGTCTATCATTGATGAGCATTTGGGTTGGTTCCAAGTCTTTGCTATTGTGAACCATGCCACAATAAACAAACACATGCATGTGTTCCTGGAAGGTTATTCCTTTCTTTTTTTTTTTTTTTTCCTGGGAGGATTGGCAAAATGATGGATTATTTCTCTAATTCAGGATTTAACTATTTGGCTTTAACTTATTTTGTTGGAAAGGGGCATCAGTGAGAATTGCCAGAGCTTTAACTCTTATGTACAACTTTCGTGGAATCTCTGTTTAATGGATCTGCATGCATTGCTAGTTTCCTGTTCATCATCTTTGAGTGTATTTGAGGAGGTTGTGTCCCTTTTCTCAATTGGTTGCTGATAGTGCTTTCTTGTCCCAATTTCTTGTTCCCTGTAGAAAACAGGGAAGAAAATAATCCAAAGATTTTTCTGTCTTCCAATTCCATGCTGTAGCCTGCCTGAATAATATTAATTTCTCCAATATGAACAAGTGTGTGTGTCCTCTGCCACCGTGTAGATTGGCTCTTTTCATGTGCTAAGAAAGATGGCTCGTTTACCTATTTCCTAGCCCTGACCTCTTACCTCATTGAATCACTGCCAGCATGATTTGAGCACAAAATATAAATTTTTCTTAAAAGTGCTCTAAAACTACCTATTCTTACTTTTATCTTCTTAGTATTTCTAGCATAGTGCCATGGGCATGAAAAGAAAGACTAAACTGGGGAAAAGCCCAGCAGGTGTTTAATTTTACAAAACTGTATTGAATAAAAGCCTCCACTTCTGGTTGGTATTGCTAAATTCTTACCCCTGGACCTGTGTGAAGATTTCATGGACGGGAGAAGTAAGGAGAACATAATTTATAATTTAAGATTTGCCGTTGTCCATAGTTTGGTTTGTATAAAGTATTTTACTGACGGGGATTAATTACTGTAGTCAGGAGACCTTTACTTGCCTTGGCATATGTACTGATTCCATTTTTCTCTAAAGAAAATAAAAGGTATGAATGGACAATACAGATGTATGAATTGCATGCTGAATGCAAAGTCAAATATGGAAATGCTAATGGCTTCAAAAACCCCACACATTTACTGATATGCAGTGACTGCTTTAATAGACAAGCAGATTGCCTATGTTCATTGTCTTCTATCTATAGGTTGATAAGTACTGGATATATTCAATCCATTAAACAGAATACACACATTTCTCATAAAAGAGCATCTTGTGGCCAGATGTGGTGGCACATTTCTGTAATTCCAGCACTTTGGGAGGCCCAGGCAGGTGGATCACCTGAGGTCAGAAGTTCAAGACCAGTCTGGCCAACACAGTGAAATCCTGTCTCTACTAAAAATACAAAAAATTAGCTGGGCATGCTGGTGCACACCTTTAATCCCAGCTATTTGGGAGGCTGAGCAGGAGAATTGCCCGAACCCAGGAGGTAGAGCTTGCAGTGTGCCAAAATTGCACCACTGCACTCCAGCCTGGGCGATAGAGCAAGACTCCATTTTAAAATAAAATAAAAGTGCATCTTGTGACCTACTATGGAGAATTACTTAAAATGCAGATACTTGGGCAAACAGTTCTTGACGAGCTGGCAGAGTTTTTAGAGTGAAAAATCACAATGATTTCTATTAGTATCTACAACATCTAATTCATCTACTGGATACATTGACTAGTATTCAAAGACTTTTGAGGTATATTTGATGATAACTGACAGATTTTCCTGCTCATAATTGTAATACCATCATGAAAATATTGCATTAATCATGATCTCCAAAAAGAAAAGAGAGCCCAAGATTTTCCTGGCAGTACCATATTAAGAAGGCTATTTCTCCTAAGTATTTACATCATATTTTCTCAAGATACCTTTGCCCATCTTGATTATACTTTTTCCTGCTGTCTCTTTCTTCAAATTCTAGATCTTACCTTCTATCATATCCTTTTTATTTACAAACTGCTACATTAGTGCTTGACTTTTAAAAATAAGATCACTTACATTCAGTGTATATTTTTAGTCAGACTTTATTGTCATTCCATGTCCACTGAGGTTCTCTCTCTTCTCAATTTCTCTGTTTATTAATTTTTAGGGCCAATCTACAGCACAAGTTAATGGGAAATTCATCCGTTTGCATTATTTGGCCCTTTGTTTTATTTTGGTTAGTATTAAATTATTTAAGTAGCAAAGTTATTAAGTGTGGACTAAAGTGTTTAAGTGCTTTAAGTTTTATACTTGCTCTAGATAAAAATGTATTGTTCTTTGTTTAAAACTATTTACATAATTGAAAGAAATGAATTCATATGAAAGGAAAAAAAATTCATCTCACTTTCCTTATCACCCATTATTCTAGGGCAACAGTTCACATGAACTGATGTGGGTTATAAAACCATAAATAACTACATTTTTAGATGCATTGCATTTTTAGCGAGAAGTTGTGTTAGATCATTTTTGCATTGCTATAAAGGAGTACCTGAAACTGAGTATATTATAATGAAAAGAGGTTTAATTGTCTCACTTTCCATAGGCAGTATAAGCATGGCACCAATATCTGTTCAACTTCTGGGGAGGCCTCAGGGAGATTTGCCTCATGGTGGAGGGCAGGTCTCATGGCGAGAGCAGGAACAAGGGAGTCTGGGGATGTACCACACATTTTTAAACATCCAGATCTCACAGGAATTCACTCACTGTCTTCATGACAGTACCAAGCCATGAGGAATCCACCCTCATAATCTAAACACCTCCCATTAGGTCCTACCACCAACATTGGGGATTGCATTTCAAAATGAGAGTTAGCCTGGACAAATATCCAAACCACATCAGAAGGCATTGCAATTGCAGATTTTAAAGCTCACATAATAATTTAATTGCTATGTAGTGTCTGAGATTATATTTCCAGAAAGAGCTTAAGGGCAAGGTTTTGCTCTGTTGATGGGGTATTACATCTAAACTTAAATGTTCCTATTGTAATTTAGTAAAAGTTAATAATTAAAAGCTGAGATATCAGAAAACCTACTTAAGACCATCACCACTTAGCAAAATTTAATAATTCTCTACTTTTGGTATTTTAATGAATAAACCTCCTTGAATTGGACGAACAGGCCTTCCTACTATAATGTTCCCTCAGAGAAATCAGTGAAACTCCATTTTGCTGATTATTATTTAGTTTGCAGTGTTCTGGATATATTCTTCCTTCTTTCCTCTGATCCTTTAGAAAACTATTCATACGTATCAGTCCTACCTCTAACACAAAAACAGTAGCTAAAAAGGCTCGTTAAGTTTGTTTTTCTTTTGCTTTTCATGTTCCTATTCAGTGATTTTTAATAATAAAGATAGTAGGTAAGAAAGGTTCTTTATTCCTATGCCTAATCTTTTTGTCTTATTTATTTTCTTTCATAAAAATTATTATACACACAAACTCTAACTCCGTATTTCACCTATTCACCATGTGTTTTGGAGAAATCCTTCTGGAGACTCGGTTATAAAACACTAACACAGTATCAGAAAGCTCCAGACTCCAAAAGATGCTCAGAAGCAGCTTTAATTTAATTAGGCGATTATTTAAGAAGAACATCCTTTGATGTACAAATGCTGCTCCTAGAAATACGTGTGCTAAATCTGGCATCAGAAGCACAGGAGCACCTCTATAACTCCTACATTAAAAAACAGAATAATAAGAAGAAAAGAAAATGAGAAAGCCTACGCAAAATCAGACATCATAACATTTCTTAAATTGAAAACTAAAGCTATGATTTTCCATAAATAGATGAAATAAAACAAGCCCAAATATTACAGCCGTTCAGGGCTTCAAAGAAGAGTAATAATACATGATGACAATAGCAATAACTCACATTTGTTTCATTCCTTACAATTTGCACAATTCTTTAAAGGAAATCTTATGATGTATGCTTGGAATGACTCTTCGAGATAAGCATTATTAAATTCCAAGTTAATAGATGAGGGAATTAAGATTAAGGCAGGTCAAGCAATTTAAGTTCACAGAGACAATCAAGCATGATAACTTGACCTGCTGCATATCAATACTCATTTGTTTCCAGAAACTGAAAGTTACCTATGGAATTGACAGTTTCTATAAATATAAACTAGCTCTACAACTCCAAGCCACTTTCACTTGAGAGTAAATATTATTACTCTATCATCTTTTAATGATCCCTTAAATGGCCCGGGTCACTGTGGTAGGAAAAATTCTTAGATGTCCTTCAGTATTCCTGGCCCTTGATGTACATGGTCTTCATGCTATGATTTTCAGCAAAAGAAAGATTATCCTGCTGCAGCCTGACCACATCAGGCAAGCTCTTTAAAAGCAGAGAGTTTTCTCTGGCTGGTTGTAGAGGAAGAAGTCAGAGAAACACATTTCTCCTGGTCCAGAAGAAAGTAAATAAACATTTATGTTGTGAACTGTCTGTGGATCCCATGTAGTAAGAAATTATGAGAGTGGTCTCTGACAACTAACAAGAAAACAGAGACCTCAGCCATACAGATGCAAGGAGATGAATTCTAACAACCAGTGAGCGTAGCAGAAGACTCCAAGTCTCACGTTATAGCTGGTTTGTATCTTCATTACAACCTTGTAAGGCTCCACATCAACTCATACACAGACTTCAAATGTACAGATGACATGGTCAACTCATAGTCAGACTTCTAACATACAGAAACCTTGAGATAATAAATCTGTGTTGTTTTAAGCTCTTAAATTTCTGGTAATTTGTTAGACAGCAATGGAAACTAATACTCATCTTATTTACTTGATGACAAGAGTATACACATCAAAAATAGCCTCCCTTCCAGGTGACAATAAGGTTCAATGGGGAGATAAAAAAGTAGAATTAGGAAAATGTTAGATTAGACAGAGATTGCAGGTCTATTTTTCCTAGTTTTATTATCATAGACCATCTTTGGAAAGACATATTTTCTGAAATTACACAAAGATTTCTAAGTATCTTTTTAAATAAGTACTTCAGCATTGATCTGAAACATCACCTACTCTTTCTGTTGCAAAATCCCCACAATATTTTTATCCTGTTAATTCTTTTCTCTGGACACTCCTGTAATGTTTTTCTCTTTAGTACATATTGATAATTGGATAGCTTATTTTACTTTCTCAGGACATCGTGATTCATTCAAAGGACTACTTGAAGCTTGAATAATCGCTTTGTGGTTCAGGCATACAAGTTGCTTTAGCTGTTTCTCATATGTGAAATAACCATTCAGTGTTCTATAATATGTAAACAAATGAAAGTGTAAATGATATCAGCCTGTAATGCCTCTAAGAAAAAAAGGCATAGGATCAATACTTTCTCGAACAAAAGTTATTCTGTGAATTTTAAAACTGAGGTTATCCAGGATGCTAAATGCTGTGGGAAATACATCTTGGACCTCAAATAATTAAAAACCAAGTGCACTGTAAACCTTTTGTAGAGATTTTGCCCATAGAAAATAATGCTAACTTTTGTTATATTCTCCCAGATTTGATAAAATATATGGAATAGCAGCTAGGTTTCAACTGCTGAGCAAACTGTTTCATTGGTATGGAAACTGATCCTTCTTCAGTGAGAGGATTCCTAAAGCAAAATGTCAATATGAGAATACAGTGATTGGCTAATAATATCTGCAGTGGTCACAGAACAGGAAAATGATCATATTCTCATGAATTACACCTATGACAACCCTAAAATAACTGCAACTACCACCCACAAGGCGAACTGAAAATATGAATCAGTTATGTTAAAGATTTTAAGAAACAGAAACATGTCATTGAGGAAATAATTCTCATTTCTTAGCTTTCTGTTCTTCAATTATTACACAGATTAATCTGAGGCAATGGATACTTGTTCTTTCTTATACAAGTATAAACAAACATAAAGATTTCCCATTATATTTTATCCCAAGACTTTTTCAGACATCTGAGTAACTTATAATTTCCAAAATATACTCTCATCTTAAAGCTGATATTTTTCCTAACTGGGTAACCCTCTAAATCTTGTAATTTCTTAATCAGATAACATCTTTATCTTAAAATAATTGATTAATATAACAATGCCTGGGAATGTACATATAAAAATTGTTGCCTGGGGAGTCAAAATATTAACATTATTATTATTTATTTTATTATTATATTTTAGATGGAGTCTCACTCTGTTGCCCAGGCTGTAGTGCAGTGGCACGATCTTGCCTCACAGCACCCCTCACCTTCTGGGTTCAAGCGATTCTCCAGCCTCAGCCTCCCAAGTAGCTGGTTTACAGGTGTGTGCCACTACACCTGGCTAATTTTTGTATTTTTAGAAGAGACAGGGTCTCATCATGTTGGCCAGGCTGGTCTCAAAATCCTAACCTCAGGTGATTGGACTGCCTCCGCCTCCCACAGTGCTGGAATTACAGGCATGAGCCATGTCTCCTAGCCCAAAACATTATTAATCCATCATTACGTGCAGCTCTTTTTACCCCTTGTACTCTGTGCAGTTAGGAATTTTACAGGAACATCAAAATGACAGCAGTTACTTTACTTTTCTACATCTCAGAATAAGGCCAAATACAACACGATTTTTCCCTATTTATAGAATAAGGGTGGGAGTTCTGTGCTAATTTAACAGGTATCTAGGTCATGGAATTCTTTTTAACATCTTCATGTTTCATACAGAAAATAGAAAATGGAGATTAATTATGCTATAGTTCTCAAAAAAAACAAAAAAAAAACACTAATGGAACCTGTGGGCAAGCAATAGCCTCTGAAGGTATGGAAGGTCAATTTCTCACCACTTCTTAAACCCAAGTGTCCAACATCGTTAGCACCATAATAGCATTTGGGAGATAAGGTCTATACCAGAGATTTTGCTTTTGTTGAGGTTGACTTTGCTCCAAAACAACAAATTTGACCAAAGACACAAGTAGCAGAAAATGCCAACATTTTCCTTCTTTTAAACTATAAAAGCCTCTGTCATCTTCTTCTAATTTCAATGACATTTTATAAAAGTAAATGAAAAGGCAGCTGAACGTGCCTGAACATGGATATGAAATGTGGCCAAGGTGTCTATGGTTTGTGTCTAAGATGTTTACCTAGAAAACCCTAAAGACTCCTCCAGAAAGCTCCTAGAACTGATTAAAAAATTCAGCAAAGTTTCCAGATACAAAATTAACATTACATTTCTAAGATGAATGTATGAACCTAAAAGATTTCAGCACAAATACATCTGTGATCTGCATATCTACAGAGATGGCTCATTATATCACACACAGAGAACCTTATGTAAAAACAGAGAGGTACAGATGCTTATCCACTATAATTTCATGGTGCACAGGAAGATCCTTCTCTAGAAAATATCAGCTTATCTGACCATCAATCCACCATTGTTGTCATTAGATTATAAATCCAATTTAAACTTCAATGGTTTCTTTTTTGCTTTTGGATAACTTTGTATCTAATTAGAATTCCATTGATTATAATTTTAGAAGTATCTCTGCAACTAATCTGCTTCACCTCCTCACTATTTTAGTCCAAGCATTCAGTTATCTCTGACTTGGATTTTTCTCAAGCTTCCTAATTGGTACCATCATGTTAAGTACAATAGTTAATGTTTATTAAGCATTTATTATATGCCAATTATATTATTTATTATTTATTTTATTATTATTTATTTTATTATTATTATTATTTGAAATGGAGTCTCACTCTGTCACCCAGGCTGGAGTGCAGTTATCATTATTATTATTATTATTTTTAATGATAATAAAAATATTTAATCCTCAAAGCAATCATTTAATCCTCAAAGCAATCCCATGAGGTAGGCAGTATTCTTACCTCGAGTTACAAATGAAGAAACTGTGAAGGTAACATAACTTATTAAGCGATGGAGCTGAGCTCTGAACTAGTCTCTTCATCACTCCAGTTCATCTGCACTAAGGGTCACAATCTTAGAAGTGCTTAGGGACCAGCAGATAACAGAAGTGTTTAACTGTGCAAGCAGTTTCTAAAGAGCTTGTTCTGTGCTCAACCACAGTCACTGCCTAATCACAACATCTTCCTTTTTTATAAGATTTAAAAAAATTTCCATAGGTTATTGGGGAACAAGTGCTGTTTGGTTACATAAGTTCTTTAGCGGTGATTTGGGAGTTTTGTTGCACCCAATACCGGAGCAGTATACACTTTGCCCAATTTGTAGTCTTTTATTCCTCACCTCCTTTCCCCCCTCACAATGGTCCCCAAAGTTCATTGTGTCATTCTTATGCCCTTACATTCTCATAGCTTAGATCCCACTCATGAGTGAGAACATACGATGTTTGGTTTTCCATTCCTGAGTTACTTAACTTAGAATAGTAATCTCCAATCTCATCCAGTTCACTGCAAATGTCATTAATTTATTTCTTTTTATGGCTGAGTAGTATTCCATATATATATGTGTATGTATGTATATGTATACGCACATATATATGTAACTGATTGATGGGCATATGGTTTGCTTCTACATTTTTGCAATTGCTAATTGTACTGCTATAAACATACGTGTGCAAGTATCTTTTTTGTATAATGACTTCTTTTCCTCTGGGTAGAAACCCAGTAGTGGGATTACTGGATCAAATGGTAGTGCTACTTTTAGTTCTTTAAGGAATCTCCACGCTGTTTTCCATATCGTTTGCACTAGTTTACATTCCCACTAGCGGTGTAGAAGTGTTCCCTGTTCACTGCATCCACACCAACATCTATTATATTTTGATTTTTTGATTATGATCATTGTTATAGGAGTAAGTTGGCATTGAATTTTGGTTCTGATTTGCATTTCCCTGATCATTAGTGATATTGAGTTTCTTATAGATTCTAGATATAAGTTTTTATCATATGTCTAGATTTTGAATATTTTCTCTTACTCTGCAGGTTGTCTGTTTACTCTGCTGACTGTTCCTTTTACCATGCAAAACTCTTTAGTTTAATTAAGTTCCAGCTATTTATCTTTGTTTTTTATTGCATTTCCTTTTGGGTTCTTAGTCATAAAATTCTTGCCTAAGCTAATGTCTAGAAGGGTTTTTCCAATGTTATCTTCTAGAATTTTTATAGTTTCAGGTCTTAAATTTGAGTACTTGATCCTTCTTAGGTAGATTTTTGTATAAGGTGAGAGATGAAAATCTAGTTTCATTCTCTTATATGTGGCTTGCCAATTTTCCCAGCACCATTTGTTGAAAAGGGTGTTATTTTCCCACTTTATGTTTTTGTTTGCTTTGTTGAAAATGAGTTGGCTGTAAATATTTGGGTTTATTTATTGGTTCTCTATTCTGATCCGTTGGTCTATGTGCCTATTTTTATATCAGTACCATGCTGTTTTGGAGACTATGGCCTTATAGTGTAGTTTGAAATCAGGTAATGTGATGCTTTCAGATTTATTTTTTGCTTAGTCTTGCTTTGGCTATGCGGGCTCTTTTTGGTTCCACATGAATTTTAGGATTTTTTTTTTCTAATTCTGTGAAGAATGATGGTGATATTTTGATGGGAATTGTGTTGAATTTGTAGATTGCTTTAGGCAGTATGGTAATTTTCACAATATTGATTTTACCCATCCATGAACATGTGATATTTTTCCAATTGTTTGTGTCGTCTATGATTTCTTTTAGCAGCGTTTTGTAGTTTTCCTCATAGAGGTCTTTCACCTCCTTGGTTATGTATATTCCTAAGTATTATATTTTATTTTTGGAGCTATTATAAAAGAGGTTGAATTCTTGATTTGATTCTCAGCTTGCTCACTGTTGGTATACAGAAGAGCTACTAATGTGTGTACATTAATTTTGTATCTGGAAACTTTGCTGAATTTTTTAATCAGTTCTAGGAGCTTTCTGGAGGAGTCTTTAGGGTTTTCTAGGTAAACAATTATATCAGCAAACAGAAACAGTTTTACTTCCTCTTTACTGACTTGGATGCCTTTTATTTCTTTCTCTTGTTTGATTGCTCTGGCTAAGACTTCCTATGCTGAAGAGGAGTGGTGAGAGTGGGCATCCTTGTCCAGTTCTCATGTTCAACATGTTCCAGTTCTCAGAGGGATTGCTTTCAACTTTTCCCCATACACATTATCTTTTAAAATGCAGTAATGACCAAATAGAATATGGTCTAATATAGAATAAAGGCCCCTAGTTATCAATTTCTGGCATTTTCTCTATGCAGTAACCAGTGTAATATTGTTACAACAAATTTGGTCACGTATCTCTCCTGAAACTGTCACTGGGCACTGCATCATATTTAAAATTAAATATACAGGTAGTTGTCCTGCACAGAAGCTCTTCACAATGTGATCTTACATTATCTCAGACCTCTTAACTACCTGCCAAGACAGACTGTGGTTCAACAGCAATGATCATCTTGACTTTTTCTGATTAATGTTTTCCTTTAATACTCTGCGTTTCTGCAATTTCTGTTTCCTTGACTTAAAATACTCTTCCTTCATTTTAACCTGAATAATTCCTACTCATCCTTTAAAATAAAAATCATACATCATCAGAGCTTTATAGTCATTTCTAACTCCTATTAAAACCTTTGTGTGAAGTGAATGTGAATACAGCCTAATAAATGTTATTCTAGTAGTATAGACAATATGACTAGGCAAGTATATAATCAGAGTGGTTGATTCTGCCCTAAATTGGGGAATTATTGAGGAAATTATCTAAGACATTTTAACTGAAGAAGGGCTTGAAGAATAAATAACTGTGATTTCCAGTTAATCTGATGTGTTGTGTCTCTGTTTACCCTTTTAAAAAGAAACCCTTATTTCCCTGGGATTTCCTGAGGACAACTGATTAAGGTATCATTAGTACGATTATAATCTTGATTTACAGACTGCTACAGCATTTCTTTTGTGACTTTGGGACTGCTATGTATGTATGCATATATACATATATTTTTAAATGTTTGTATACAAATTGGGCTGGAAACAAAACTCTAAATATTTTAAAACGTGAAAAACTACATGATTCTTGTTTTGTGTCCTATTTTCTTATCAGTTGCTTGAAAAAAATGTCATAATACATTTTTTTCCTCACAGAGTTACGACAGAGAACTGACCTGGGCAGCTTCATGGGTTTTCCCGAGAGCCAATGACTGCTCTCCAGAGTACTGGATGTCTCTGGCTTGTAGAACCTTTCTTTTGATAATAATAATGACAGGTCAAATCTCATAAGTTGTTTACTCCTGGGTCAGCCCTTAGGCATCTGGCAGTGCTTTTGGCTTGCTTCTATTGAGTCTGTTTACCCCTCTCAGAACCTCTTTGGACAGGCTCTATTACCACCTCACTGTGGATCTCTTTCACAAATGGCCGTCATGTACTCTAAGTAGAGCTGACAGATACATTCAGGACAAATACTTAAATTTGAAATTTAAAAAAGCAAGAAATAATTGCTGGTATAACTACATTCAGCTATTACACATAATATTTATAACGAATACATTCATTGTTTATCTGAAATTCAAATTTTACTGGGCACCTATATCTTTCTTGGCTGGATTTGATAATACTCAGTCCAAAATATATGTTCACACAGTCTTTGCCCTAACAAGCTAAAGCAGCAGGCCTGAAACAGATACCTCTCTGTTTGCTTCACCATCGACACTTAACCAAACAATCTTTCTGAATTAGAATTCCTAGACAGGAATCAGACATGAGAAAAATTACTGTACTTCTCTTTTGGACTTGAGGTCAAAAGAGAAAGAAAGGAAAGAAAAACAACTATCTATTTGGGAATATACAACTCATAACATACCTGCAATATTTTTTTAAATCAACCTTAACAATTCCAATAATATAATAACTCTAATCTTCAACCTCTGACCTTTATTTCCTTTAATGTGGATGAGGGGTTAAAAGTCTCATAATGGTCTTTGAACACCTTCCTTGTAAATTTAGCATAAGTCTCTCACTTCACTTTGGAATGATGACCCGTGGATTGGCACATTAGATAAAACCTTCTTTTTGACATCCTACAACATACACGAACACACACACACAGAGCTAAAAGCTTTACTGTTTTGAAAAATATCTGTGTTTTATTTCCTTCTATATTTGAATGATTTCTACAGTGATTACATATTGCTTTATCATTTTTAAAAGAGTGTCAGAGGCTTGTTTGAACAAGAGCAACTCCATCTTAAATAGGGGGTTGGTAAAATTAGAATGAGATCCAATAGGCTACATTCCCTGGGGCCTAGGTATTCCTAGGCACAGTTTGAGATGGAAAGTCAGCACAAGATATAGGTCACAATGATTTCACTGATAATACACGATGCTGTCAAGAAGCCCATCAAAACCTGCAAAGGCCAGGAGCAGAGTAGCTCATGTCTGTAATCCCAGCGCTTTGGGAGGCTGAGTTGGGTGGATCACCTGAGGTCAGTAGTTTGAGACCAGCCTGGCTAAAATGGCTAAATCCAGTGACTACTAAAAATACAAAAAGTTAGCCTGGCATGGTGATACATGCCTGTAGTACCAGCCACTCAATAGAAACGGAACGCTCAGTTCCAGAATTGCCAGCCCCTTTCCTGGAAAACTCATCAATAATTCACCACTTGTTTTGCACATGATCAAGAAATAATCTTAAAAATAGCCAACCAATAGTCCTCAGGCTGCTATGCCTATGGAGTAGCCATTTTTTTTCTTTCTTTATTTCTCTAATAAAGTTGCTTTCATTTTATGGACTCCCCAAATTCTTCCTTGCATGAGATCCACAAACCCTCTCTTGAGATCTGGATCCAGCCCTCTTTCTGGTAACAACATATAAAGTAAAATGCAAGTCTTGATAATTTATGATAAAATTTAAAAAATACAAGTTTATAATCTTAAAATGTTTTACGATAAAATGTTCAGTAATGAAGTATCATAAAATCTTCATAGGCCACATAATCCATGAGTGGATATATAATTTCTAAATACATCAAATGGTTATATACTGTGGGACAGTAGGTTAGTTTTATTTTGTAATTTTTAAAATTATTATATATTGTTTTCATAATCTGAGAAATGTCAAAATTACTAACTGAAGCTCAAACTAAGAATACGCTAAAATGTATAGCTATATATGTCTGACTATGCTAGTTTTTTCTTTCTTGAACTTAACATTCAACACATATTACTTTTTTAGAGGGATGGATCACGTGTTCTCTTCTCCACAAATTTTCTATAGAAAACAATTCTGAGGCCAGGTGCAGTGGTTTATGCCTATAATCCCAACATTTTGGGAGGCTGAGGCAGGCTGATAGCTTGAGGTCAGGAGTTCGAGGCCAGTTTGGCCAACCTGGTGAAATCTTGTTTCTACTAAAAAGACAAAAGTTAGCCAGGTGTGGTGGCACATGCCTATAATCCCAGCTATTCTGGAGGCTGAGGCAGGAGAATAGCTTGAACTTTGAACTCTGGAGGCGGAGTTTGCAGTAAGCTGAGATTGTGCCACTGTACTACACTCCAACCTGGGTGACAGAGCAAGATTCCATCTCAAAAAAAGAGAAACAAAAAGAAAAAAGAAGAAGAAAAAGATTCTGGAAAAGCCTGAGTCTTGGAAACAAATCTATAAATGGAAGTTCATTTTGCCTAGTTTCTTTTTTCTTTCCCAGAGTCAGTGAGCTTTTGTTTCCTCTAACACAAAAGTTAATCTCCTTTTATTTCAATCTCTAATATCTTATTTCACAAATCCAACCTACACATCATGCTATTGATTGCAAAAACTTTACCATGGGTACTGCAGTTAACTGCTTTAAATGACTTTACAGTAATCGAAGTGATTAAAATGAGTTAAATAGGTAAAGACAGAAGCCTTTGGCTTGACAGAATATCATGTGGACCAAAATAGCCTCATTGTCCCTTGAAAAACAGCAAATTCCATTTCTAGCAATTTGAATAAGAGAAGGGAATATCTATTTTTGGCAATAATTCTAAAAATGAAGCATATTTCTATTGATAATGAAATATTGACTCAAGTACTGGACACAGAAAGGAAGGTTTAAAAATATCTTAAATTTCACATCTTAAATGATCATTGATCTTATTATCTAACATGGAGAATTGACCCTGGAAAGTCATTTATTTTCTGTAAAGTTCTATTCTGAAATCAGCAAACAGTATTACAGTTTTGCTTAAAATTTTTCTCCTGAGTTTCCCAAAATTTTCAGTATGGAATTTTACATATACAGTTAATCTAAATTATTTCATTTAACTTGATCACTCTCATAGGCCCATTTAATAGAAGACAAAGACAATAATAACAGCTCTATAAAACCCAGATGCAATAATCTTGAATACGTTTTAAAGTGGTCTCTTTCCTGTCTTAGGTAGAAATCAAAGCAAAACAATTTCTTATAACTAAGGAAATCTATGGATTGTTTCAGTGGTTCCAAAGGTAGAGCAAGGGCAATATTTTCTGTATTTTTCATTTCAGTTGTAGGAAAAGATTGGAAATGTTAAGAAGTGCCTGGTCAGAAAGACTCAGAAATAGAACAGTAAAGCCTCACTTTGTCACTCACCAAAGGGGCACTTGGGGCGGTCTCTTCCCCATCTATGTTTGGTGGTTTATTTGCTTGATGGTTTTCTCTAAATGGAGAAAATAGGACACTTACCTGGTTCTTCTGAGAGTTTCAAATCTGAAAAGGCACTTGAGAGAACACAGTGAATTATAGAACACTGTATAAGGCATTATCTTTTCAAATTACACGTTTTTTTGGGTGGTTACATTTTTTATTGTACTTTAGGTTCTGGGGTACATGTGCAGATCATGCAGGATTGTTGCCTAGGTACATACACGGCAATATGGTTTGCTGTCTCCATCCCTCCGTTACCTATATCTGGCATTTCTCCCCATGTTATCCCCCTTCAACCTCCCTACCACTGCTGTCCCTCCACTATTCCCTCTCAACAGACCCCAGTGTGTGATGCTCCCCTCCCTGTGTCCATGTGTTCTCATTGTTCAACACCCACTTATGAGTGAGAACATGTGGTGTTTGATTTTCTGTTCTTGTGTCAGTTTGCTGAGAATGATGGCTTCCAGATTCATCCATGTCCCTACAAAGGATACAAACTCATCGTTTTTTATGGCTGCATAGTATTCCATAGTGTATATGTGCCACATTTACCTTGTCCAGTCCACCATTGATGGGCATTTGGGTTGGTTCCAAGTCTTTGCCATTGTAAACAGTGGTGTGCATGTGTTTCTATAATAAAACAAATTATTATCTTTTGGGTATATACCCAGTAATGGGATTGCTGTGTCAAATGGAATTTCTATTTCTATATCCTTGAGGAATCGCCACACTGTCTTCTACAATGGTTGAACTAATTTACACTCCCACCAACAGTGTAAAATGTTCCTACTTCTCCACATCCTCTCCAGCATCTGTTATCTCCAGATTTTTTAATGATTGCCATTATAACTGGCATGAAATGGTATCTCAATATGGTTTTGAATTGCTTTCTCTAATGACCAGTGATGATGAGCATTTTTTCATGTTTCTTGGCCTCATATATGTCTTCTTTTGAAAAGTGCCCGTTCATATCCTTCGCTCACTTTTGAATGGATATGTTTTTTTTTCTTGTAAATCTGTTTTAGTTCTTTGTAAATTCTAGATATTAGCCCTTTGTCAGATGGGTAGATTGCAAAAATGTTTTCCCATTCTGTTGGTTGCTGATTCACTCTAATGATTGTTTCTTTTGCTGTACAGAAGTTCTGGAGTTTAATTAGATACTTTCTAAAAATGAGCCCCCCAATTTCTCAGTCACATATAGTAGCATAACCACACTGGTATCCTTCAATAATTGAAACAGGTTTCTCAATAAGATTTGAGGAGTCATCAGCAATGCCTTAGAAATCACAATAATTTTAAAGGCCGTTTTACAAATATCTCACAACTGCACTTTATGTCTCCAGTACCCAATTATTTTCTTGGATCAATGCTTAAAGCCTCTGTGTTTTGCCATAAATGCACATCTATGTAGGAATTGGCAGTTGTTTACAACTTACTAAAATGAAGCTAACTTTTTTTACATAAATTTTAAAAACAGGAGATGATGGGAAGAGCATGAGTATCCCACGTGTCTGATTACATACTTGATGTTTTATATGAGGGATGGATGGGGAGATAGGACAAAGAAGAACCATAAAATAGGGAAGAAAGCAACATGATCTCCAAAACGAACCCTGATTTGGTATCACAGACTGGATGTGTAAACTTAAGCAAGTTATTGAATCTCTCTGAATTTTAATTTCTCTATTTTTAAAATAGACATATGAATATACATTTCAAAAAAGGCGAGATTACTAAATAGTGTAAGGTTTCTAAAGTGCTTACTAAAACTAAAATATTTACTATAACCTGCAACACAGTACATACTTTAAAAATTTGGATTTCCTTTCCTCAACCAAAATTGTATGGGTGTGTTGACTTAAGATTCATTTCCTACTGATGGCTTTACTTAAAACTTATCCAGAAGTTTTCATTTATGAGAAATCAGCTTAAAAAATAGATTTTCATAGCCAAGTTTTTGTTACTAAGTTTCGTGTACATTAATCTTTTATACGTATATGCTTGATAAGTTATATTGGCATCATATGGATAATTTCTGGAAGATGTAATGAGCATTTATAAAGAAGTTAGAGACTAGAGTTCACATTTTGGGGGGTTATGAAAACTATTCTGTCATATAGACCCAAAATATTGTTTATCATCTATTCAATGTAAAGTGATTCCCACTTTACATTGTGTAAAGAAAAAATATGTGTGTGTATATATATATATTAGAGTATATATATATATATATATATACACACACATACACATACATATATATATAAATAAAAAATACACAAACTCATTGTATCTGAGAAAGGCAAAGGCTTTCCCTTACATCAGTAAGCATTGTTATTCTGGGTCATATATACTTGTCAAGTGTTGAAAATTTTAGGTAATTATCTCTGGTTCTTAACAGGTGCCATTTATTTCTTCATTCTTATTTATTTATTCGCTTCATTCTAAGTGCAGGTCATTTCATTAGTTTCTCATTGACTCTGCTAGTTCTACTGGCAGATTTTTCACTGCATATTTTTTGGAGTAAAACCAGTTCTGGAAAGGAATATATGAATTAAGACTGCACTGTTCTCATTTGATGGAACAATCTCAATCTTCCAAACTTTTTCTTTCTGGGCATTTGTTTACGGACCACACTTGGTTTGCCTAAGAGGATTTTTAAAATAATTTATTTTCCACAGCTAAACACTTCATAGATACATGATTCCTATATGGCGAAAAATGTGTAGTAACTACAAGATTATATGAATAAATGCTGCTTCCAGTTTGAAATTGCCAGTTATGAAAAGAGTCCTAGATGCCTTTCCAAATAACATTACAAGGATACAGTGTGCATGGTCTGTATTTTTCTGAACTTTAAAGAGAAATCTGTACAATTCAATCCACCTAAGGATTTCATATAATCTGATTTAAAAATATATATATACACACACAACACCAAAAAACCGGTAGCCTAACAGTCCAAAATGTATGGCTTCTGGATTCAAGGCTCTTTTCTATCTGACCCTAGCTTTCCCTTCTGCTAGTAGTCTCTGTGGCTCTTGAACAACAATTGCATCTTGTCTGTGACAGACTTGCTTGCTTGCTGTTTCTCCATTGTGAGCAATGAATGAGGTAATGCCAAAGTTAAATGCTTTCATACCAATAAAACATTATATAGCTTATGAGTTATTATTGTTATTATTATTTATTGCCCATTTTTTTCACCATCTGGGTCAAGCCTGATTTCTTCCACAAAGCCTTTCCTCACCAGCCGAGGTTACAGTGATCAATCTTTTTTCTAAAATCCCATAGGAAATGTGATACCTCACATGTGACATTTAGAATGACTCATGGCCCAAAGTAGAGTGCAAGTTCAGCAATAGGAGAGGCCAAGTCACATTTATCTTTGAGTCTCTCACCATGTCTGTGCAAGGTCTCGACTAGAGTAAGATTAATGCGTATTTGTTGATGACTATGTGCAGTACCCAGATGTCAATTCAGGCCTTCTAATAAACAGGTGACTCATTTAAACAGCTTGTATATTCCACTTCAATATAGTTAATTTTTTTTTTAACTTCCAGGGAGGTTTCTGATGAAAATCCAATACCAAGAATAAAACAGGTGTATTACTTGTTGTTTGCATGATATGCTAACATCAATGCAATTTTAAGATTTTTTTGTTTGTTTGTTTGTTTGTTTGTAGCATTACTTCAATATCTACTCTCGTTTGCCTTACAAATTCTATCTGTATCACACAGTTCATAATCTCATGTTTTTCTGCTCAACCAATGTTTTCCAAATATCTGAGTGTGGATTAAATTGATCAGGTAGCAAACTGGCTCAAATAAAAAGAATTTCTTAACATTATTTTACTTCAAAAACAGCCCTCTTTTATGAATGGGCACTGTTTCAAAAAAATCAATCTAGGGCATTCCAGTCTTGCTGTTATGTTGTCCTTGTAATGAGGAACTTATGAAACAAGAAATGTATTTCATATTCGAGGATCCCAGAAGCTTTCTACTCCATAATATGTCCCATATCCTACTGTCTTTCCAATCCACTTCCTGCTGTCACTCTCTCCCATTGCCAAACCAATGCATAATCCCTTTAAAGTACAAACATTGATATTTACAGTAATGGAAATTCATGTGTAAATAGAATTGTGAGATTTACAGGCAAATGAAAATCTAGTCTTTGGAAACTCCCTCAATAGCTGTCTGTGATCTATATCTATCTATATCTATATCTATATCTATATATGTATTTTAAATATGGTCAATAGGGTAGATGAAGATAGTCCTGTTTATACATAAATACAGTAGGTGGCTTTTTCACTTATCTCTTTAGAAGCAATTCAGACTTGGTGTGGACAAGTACAGACTATATCTTTTCATAGCAGAATATGTCAGTGACATTACAGAAATGTCACTAGGTTAAAAACAAACGCTTCAAACAATCTATAAAATTTGTCAAATAATTTAAGATTTTTTTTTTTTTTTTTTCAAATGGAAACTCGCTCTGTTGCCCAGGCTGGAGTGTAGTGCAGTGGTGCGATCTCAGCTCACTGCAACCTCCGCCTCCTGAGTTCAAGTGATTCTCCTGCCTCAGCCTCCCGAGTACCTGGGATTACAGGTACGTGTCACCATGCCTGGATAATTTTTTGTATTTTTAGTAGAGATGGGTTTCATCATAGCTTTTAAAATACCAAATGCCAATATTTAATTCACAATTCCCCTAATGCTTTGGGACTTATTTTTGATCAACCATTATTTAAAAGCTGCATTTTATGTTATTTACTCTTTAAAACAAACAAACGTGTTGGAAAAATAGAGATCAAGATGCCTTCTTTCTCTGTTATTTGAATAGCTTTAAGGTAAGAAATTTCTATCTGGCACCAATTGCGGGAAAGACTCTGATACAATCATAAATGTACCAGACAGGGTTCTGGACAGAAAACAGCCTTACTTTCTTTGTCATCTCTGGGTTTCTTGTGGTTAATCTTCTTTTCATGATGTTGTCACTAGAAGTGGCACCAGGACTGTAAATTTTACTTGACATTGTTATGATGGATGGATTACTAAGACATTGTAAGTGATGTAAACATCTGACTAGCATTAAGAAGTCAAACACATGTTTATTGCAGATGTGTGGTATGTCTAGACATAACAAAGCAATGAAGAGCTGTAGAGAATAAAAATTAATCCTATTCAAGTCCTAATTATAAGAATTATGCATTAAATTGGGATAAATAAATACTTAAACTAAAACTGAGTTAAAGTGAAAATAGCAAAATCCTGAAATTGGTTGGTTGCTTTACATTTGAAGTTGTTAAAATAGATCTTAAGGATGAACCATAAGAATAACAAGGTTAGCTTTTTTAATAATCCCCAAACCAAGACATGCATTGTAATGTTATTCACACCACCAAAAATTGTGGTCTTGTCTAGAATTTCCATAGAATAGCAGTAGTAATTTTACTTCTGTCTCTGATTTCAGCAAAGCACAATTGTTCTTAATCAATCTCTATGAGGCTTCTTTTTAATTCTTAGAACCTTAGAAAATGATTCTTTCACTTGAATCATTAGATTCCTTTGTAAAAATACACTCAGTGTTTAATTCCTATCAAAACCATAGGTGTTGGCCATGCCCTCATACTGATTTCAGCATAAAGTAACATAATTCACCAATTACACTATTTAAAGTGAAAATTAAATTGGCAGTTATTTAAAATCATTTAAAATTTAAATAAATATAATAACTAACTACCATTAAAGTAAAATACCTTCCCCATATAGTAACTTTGGAAGATGAAATCTTTGTATAAAAAATAATTTGAAACCAAACCAAATGCCAGCTTACTTTAAGTCATATATAACAGAGAAAAAAGCATGAGTCCAATCAAACAAGTAGATGCGTAGAGTATGTGGAAATGGCATTGTATTCATAGGATACCCAAGAAGAGGCAGTAGTAGCTTTACTTTACTTTTAAAAATGTGATCAATACAGAACTGTTAGCTAAGCATTAAACAGGAATTGCTTGGGAAATTTAATCTTGATCAAATGCAACTTCAGACAATTATATAAGGCAAACCAATCTTTGCGGACTTGGTTAAGAGTATTATTTGGTTAAGAATATCTTTGGTTAAGAGTATTATTTTTGGAGCCACACTTTCTGGGTTCACACGTGGGCTCTCCCACTTAGTAATTCTGTTTCCATAAGTAGGTAGCTGAATTTCTTAGCTCATCATGTCAAAAGCTAAAATGATGTTAGGGTTCTCGTGAAGTTCCAATATGTCAATGCATAGAAAGCACACAGGTGTGCCTGGCACAGACTTGGCATTCCATAGAACTTTTTTGCTATGATAATATCTGTAACATTTCTTATGCATCCTCCAGTCTTGGGATCAGACCAAAGTTCCTCATTTCAATCACAGAAGATGGAAAATGATTCAAATGATATTTTCTTAATTCTTCTGAGGATGAAAAATTAATTTTCTGACACATAACTAGTACCTTTCTAGCTGCACAGGAGAGTGGTTATTTTAATACATACAATGAATGCTGTAGTAGGCTAAACAACGTACATCCCCTCATCTCCAAAAAAAAATGGTATCTACGTCTTTGTCATGGGATGAATTATATTTCCCCTAAATTTCATATGTTAAAGACTTAAGCCCCAGTACCTCAGAAAGCAACCATACCATAGAATCTCTAAACAAGTAATGAAGTTACCTCTTAGAGATTAAGAGGTGGGTGGGCCCTATTACAATATGACTTCTGTTCTTCTAAGAGATGAGGACACAGACACATACAGAGGGAAGACCGTGTGAAGACATAGGGAGAAGACCATCACGTGCAAACCAAGGAGAGAGGCCTCAGAAGAAACAATCATGTTGATATCTTGATCTCAGTCTTCTATCTCCCATTTTCTGAGAACTCAGATTTCAGTTGTGTTAGCTACCCAGTCCGTGGTGCTTTGTTATGGCAGGCCTAGAAAACTAATCCATAGCCCCTCAGAAACTTTGCTGTGCACATTAATATATTAGTCTCTCGAAGTAATCAACTTCTTAACTTTGTCAAACTGTAGGATATTTTGCATTTCTAGGACACTTTTTCACTTTATGTGAATGTCCAGAGAGTGAAAGTAGACATATTATACTTGTGAGATTCATCCTTATTTTTATATAATAGGTATAATAGGCATAGCTGCAGTTTATTTGTTCTAACTGCTGTACAGATTTAGTTTAGTGAATAAATCACAATTTATTATTCATTCTACTCTTGACAGATATTTGCATTATTTGAAGTCTTGCTGATATTGGCATTTTTATAAATGACTTTTGGTGAACATACATAAATGTTTGTGTTGAGTATATATGTAGAAATAAAAGTATTGTGTCATGGAATATGCATATGTTCAGTTTGGGACAGTACTGTGAAATATTTTTAAAGTATCTATTTGTACTTCAAGCAACAGTGCTTGAGAGTTCTGATTTTCATCAGTGTGGCCTTTATGATGGGTTGGCAATAATCTATTTTTGAATTAACTTGAAGTAATTAATGATTTAACATTTATTAATAATGTAAACCAGTTTTATTATTTTTAGTATAGAGTTTCGTGAGTATATTTATCCTTGTGACCACCGCCACAACAGAAATATAGAATATTTTAATAATCCTCCCTAATTTTCCATACCCACTGTAGTCATACCGCCTATCCTGAGCCACAGGTCTTCACCCCATTTTCTGTCATTACAGATGAGCTTTGTGTTTACTAAAGTTCTATATAGAATGCAATCTTGAAGTGTATACTTCCTTATTCCTTCTCTTTCACACAGCAGATTTCTGCTACCCATTCCTCTTGTTCTGAATATCTGTAGTTCATTCATCTTTGTGGCTGTGTATTTCATTGTAAGCATGTACTACAATATGTGGTTTATTTTTTTAATTTTTGATGGGCATTTGGCTTGTTTACAGTTTTGAAGCAACACTAGTCAAATTTCTTTCAACATTCTTTTACAAATATTTTTGCTACCTATTTTAACTTTTTAATAGACAAATAGCTAAAAGTGGAGTATTTGGGTTATGTATTAGTTATTTATGCAGCATTATAGCACAATGCCATACTCTTTTCCAAAGTAGTTGGAATATTTTATATCACCAACATCAATATGTCAGAATTAGAGTTGCATCCATACCTTCTAAAACTTGATAAGTATTTTTATCTATCAAATATATTTTTAGTTATATCTAATTTTTGTTCGGTTGGTGTTAATCATTAAATATTATAGTCATAAATGACTTAAACATTAAGCATCTTTTCATATACTTACTGACATTTAGGTATTTTATGAAATCTCTTCAAATGTTTTGCCTATTTTCTAAATATTGAGTTGTAAGAGTTCTTTGTAGATTCTGGACAAAAGATCTTGGTTAGATAAATGAATTGAAAGTATTTTCTTCCAGTTTTTTATTTTGGTGAATTTTAACTTTTTAAATTGTTTCCTTTGATGAAATATATATTTTATGTCTATTTAAGAAATTTTTACCTATATTCAAATTATAAGAATGGTTCTTTTATTAATTTTATAGTTTTAGCTCATTCTTTTAGATCTGTGATACATTTACAATTTTATATGCCTTTATGTGAGGTAAGAGGCAAGTTTTGTTTTTTTCTCTTATAGATGTCCAAATGTTTCAGTACCATTTACAGAAAATGCTACTCCATTTTATTCTAATTTCTTTCACTCATTCAGATAAGAAATCTGTACTCATTCTTATTTGTGTTCTTCTTCTATATGTAATGTATCATATTTTCCCTAGATACATTTGAGATATTCTCTTTAATACCAGTTTTCAGCAATTTGATCATGATATGCTTTGGTGTGATTTTCTTTTTGTTTAATCTGCTTGGGATTTTTTGTGCTTCTTAGGTGGATGGGGTTTGTAAGTTTTTGATTTGGAAAAAGAACGGCCACTATATTTTCAGATTTATTTTTTCTGTTGCTACCTCTTTTAGAAACTCTTAATCCACGTAACTACTTGGAATTGTCCCGCAGGTCACTGAGGCTCTGCTAATTAATTTCTGATATTTTTTCTGTGTGCTTTTATTGTATAAATTTTATTGCTGTGAACTTAAGTAGTCTGAGTTTCCCTTTATTGTCTAATCTGCTATTAAGCCCATTAGTATTTTTTCTCATTTTAGGTATTTTATTTTTAATCTCTCAAAGTTTTGAGTTTTATCTACTTTCAATTTTTTAATTATATTTATGTTATTTAAGTACTTCAATGCATTTATAAGAGCTACTTGAAATTCTGCCTGCTAATTTAATTATCTGTTATTTCTCATTCTACTTCCATTAACTCATTTTTGCTCTGGTTACCAGTCACAATTTCCTGCTTCTCACATATTTAGTAAATTTTGAAAGAATGCTAGACTCCATAAATATTGTATTGTGCTTGATACTGTTTGTTATTTCCTTTTAATTTTAAATTTGTTTTATTGACAGGCAGATAACTTATCTTGTGGATAAGTTGAGCTTTTTGAGCTTTTTATTTTATTTTATTTTATTTTATTTTATTTATTTTGAGACGGAGTCTTGCTCTGCCACCAGGCTGGAATGCAGTGGCCCGATCTAGGCTCACTGCAACCTCTGCCTCCCGGGTTCAAGTGATTCTCCTGCCTCAGCCTCCCGAGTAGCTGGGACTACAGGCATGGCACCACCACAACCAGTTAAGCTTTGTATTTTTAATAGAGGCAGAATTTCACCACTTTGGCCAGGATGGTTTCAATCTCTTGAACTCGTGATCTGCCCGCCTTGACCTCGCAAAGTGCTGGGATTACAGACGTGAGCCCCATGCCTGGCCCTGAAAGTTTTATTTTATAGGTTGGTCTAGGGTAACTTTTACTCTAGGGTAGTGGCTCTTGACTAGGGCTGATTTTGCCCTACAAAGTACATTTGGCAATATCTGGAAACATTGTTGGAAACAACTGAGGACTGTTACTGGTGCCTAGTGGTAGAAGACAGAGATGATGCTAAACGTCTTATAATACACTGAACAAGTCACACAAAATATTATCTGGGCCAGTATGTCAACAGTGACAAGGTTGAGAAACAGTGCTCCAAGGCCAGTGTCCCTATTATGAAGCTATGACATTCCCATGGTTTATACGGAATACGCTAGGTATGTAATGAGGTCTTTAATTTTGCTGGTTAATATGTCTCCCAAGCCGGAATTAGGTCTGGGAATAGTTCAGCTTTCTGCCAATCCCTGTGCAAGCTTTCACCCTAAACATGCAAAACTCATCATTCAGCTCCAGAATCAAAGAGTCATTTTGATTTCTGGAGCTGTTTCTCTGCATAGCTTCCCTCCTTCTGGTACCCTGCCTACAAATCCCACATGCTTTATCCTCGTTTAGGTTTCTTCATGTTGAAGCCTGCTTGATTATTCCTGTGCTGTGGTCTGGAAATTGCCTTCCAACAGAAAGCTGAGGAGATTCTAGCTCTCTCTTTGAGCCTTCCCTATTTCCCAGAGATCACATCCTTGAGCTGTGTGTTGTCCAATAGTAGAGAATAGTTGTTCCATATCCTTTTCCAGATTCTTAGTTTCAGAGCGACAGCAAGGCTATTCCAATAATTCCCATTCTGGTTGAAATTGGAAGTACCTTTATTGGTTTAAATTACCATTTTCATGATGATTTATTACACTAAGAAACTCTTTTTAATGTGCCCACAGGCTTTTTGTATTTCCTGTTTTATGACACAACTATTAAATTGTTCCTCATTTGTCAACTAATTAGTCTGGTTTTTCATATTGATTCATAAGATTTCTTTTAATATTCTAAACACAAGTTGCCCTCTATATTTTGTACAAATATATTCTCTCGATCTGTGATGTTCTAATTTTTTAATGTTCTCTTTTCATGACGTGTTCTTAATAGGGTCCCATTGATCTTTTATTTTTTCCTTTGTTATCATTTCATGTTCTTTGTAAGAAGTCTTTGACAACTTGGGGCTTGGGATCATAAAAATATTTTCTTATGTTTTAGTCTAAAATCCATATTATCTCACCTTGTGCATTTACATTGATAATTCACCTGAAGTAGCTTTTTTTTTTTTTTTTTTGGGACGGAGTTTCGCTCTTGTTACCCAGCCTGGAGCGCAACAGCGCGATCTCGGCTCACGGCAACCTCCACCTCCTGGGTTCAGGCAATTCTCCTGCCTCAGCCTCCTGAGTAGCTGGGATTACAGGCATGCACCACCATGCCCAGCTAATTTTTTGTATTTTTAGTAGAGACGGGGTTTCACCATGTTGACCAGGATGGTCTCGATCTCTTGACCTTGTGATCCACCCGCCTCGGCCTCCCAAAGTGCTGGGATTACAGGCGTGAGCCACCTAGCCCGGCCTGAAGTAGACTTTTATACAAGATGTGCAGTAGGAGTGGAAATTCAATTTTCCCAGCACCATTTACTAAGAAAGCCATTCATTCTTCACTGCATCTCAGTTAATCATATATGTATGGCGTGGTGCCTATACAGTCTGTTCTTAATAAGCTATGCTATATTTCTGCAGCTTTGCTTCACATCAGTTTAAATAAATATCCTGCCTTCTATGTAATTCTCCAAGGTTTATTTCTCTTCTTTGATGGTCTGGGATATCTGGGCTTTGCAGATTTCCATGTAAATTTTACAATTCACTAATTTCCACATGTAATACAAAAACAAACCAAAAGCTTTGATCTTTGAGTGAGATTCTATAGATTAATAAATAGAGATTTGTCTTCTTAGCAATATTGCACACTCCATTAACTGAATAGGCTATATTTCTCTAATTATTTGATATTTAAAATTTTCTGATGTTGATTTGTATTATTTAGTATAGAGGCTTCATAATTATTTTATTGTATTTGTTGGTAGCTACTTGAAGCTTTTTGATGACATTGTAAGTTGTATGTAATTCTCAACAATTTTATTACTATTTGTGAATGTTATACAAAAATAAAATTGTTGTACATTTACAGTTTAACTTAAAACCTTGCTACATCACTTACGAACTCAAAATTTTTCTTTATTTTCTATATACACATCATGTTAAGTGCAAATTATTATAAGTTTACTTCTTCTTTTCCATTGGTTAAACTTTTTCTTTCTTTCTCTTACTGATTAATCTAGTTCACCATTATGTCTGCTGTTTGTTAAAAGTATTATGTAGATACTCTTTATTGGATTAAGGAAGTTTCTTTTTAATTATAGTTTGCTTTGAGGTGTTTTTATTTATAGATGTTTAACTTTATCAAATGCTTTTATTTCATTTATTAAGATCATTAATTTTTATATAAACAGAAATTTTGCAGATTAATTTGTTTTAATTTTATAAATTAAGATATATACAATAGAATCTACCTTTCTTCATTTACAATTCTGCAACTTTTGACAAATCATATATTCTTGTAAATACAACCACAGTCAAGGTATAGAATAGTTGTATACTATTAAAAAAATTTTCCATACCTCTTCAGAGTCAATCTCCCTCCTCATTCTCTGGCAAACACCAATATTTTAGTGTCTGAATGATTTTGTCTTTTCCAAAATGAAGGATATATACAGTATGCAGTCTGTAGGCAGACTCAAAGTCTACCTTCTTTAACTTAGCATGATGCATGTGAGGTTCATTCATGATGTGGCATGTACCAGTACTTGCTGCTGAGTAGTAATTCATTATTCAAATATATCACAGCCGGTGTATTACAATACTAAAGAACATATGACTTGTTATCAATTTCTGTTAATAAGGAATAATGCTTCTATAAGCATTTACATACATGCTTTGGATGTGATCATACATTTTTAATTTTACTTGAGTAAATACCTATGAGTGGGATTGCTGGTTTATATAGGTCTAATGTTATAAAAATATTATCAAGGATTTCTTAAAGTGGTTTTAGCCACTTTGCATTTAAATTAAAAATATATCAGAGTTCTATTTATTTTCCATCTTTGTTAACAATTGGTATGTCAGTATCTGTTGCTTTTGTTTTCCCTTTTCAACCATTCTAACAGGTATTTATAAGCATTACATTGTGGGTTTAAATTCCATTTCCCAAATAGTTAATAATATTCATAAAATTGTGTTTTCCATCTATATATATTTTTGATGACATGTCTTCCTAAATTTTATGGACATTATTTTAATGGGTCGGTGGTTTTTGAAATTTTTAGTTTTGGAATTCCTTTACATATACTGGATATAATTTTTTTTTTTACCAGATGGATGATTTGAAAATATTTTCTTACAGTTTGTGGGTTGTCTTATTTTTTTTTTTGTTTCATTTTTTAAAGGATATCTTCCAAAGAGCAGAGGTTGTAAATTTGGATTAATTAAAATTCATCATTTTTTGGTGCATGTGAATCATAATTTTGGTGTGCTAAGAAATGTACAACTAATCTAATATTGTAAAGATTTTTTCCTATGTTACTTTAAAATTTTTTTATGGTTTTTGTTCTCATATTTGGATTCATCATCCATTTTGGGTTAATTCTGTATATAGGACTATATCATGCTGTCTTATTCACTGTTACAGTATACTGTCTTAAAATTAGATGTAATAAGTTCTGGTTTTCTTTTTCTTGATCATTTTGACTATTTCAGTTTATTGCCTTTCCATATAAAACTTAAACTTAGCTAGTACACTAATATGAAAATTTTGGCTGAGGTTTGATTGAGACTGCATTATATCTATAGGTTAGTTTGGGAAGAATTAGCAACCTAACAATATGGAGCGGTGCAATTCAGGAACACTGTATGTCTCTCCATTTACTTAGTATTTATTTTGATTACTTTCATCAATGGTTAATAGTCCTCATCATCAAAATCTTTCATACATTTTGTTAGATTTCATGTTTTTGTAAAGCGATTATAAGTGCTACTTTTTGAAAAGAAATCAACTGTCAACCATTCATTGCTAATATAGAGATACACAATTAATTTTTGAATAATGAACCTGTATCCTGTGACCAGGAAAATAACTTATTAGTTCTAGTTTCCTTTTATATATATATCTATTTTACAATTTCTACATAGGCATGGCATCATGTGAATGGAGAAAATGTTGTTTTCTTTCCCTCCAATCCGTCTACATTGTATTTATTTTCAATGGCTTGTTGCACTGCATAAGACTTCCAGTATCATGTTTTATAGGAAGGTTGGGAGAAGACATCATTGCCTTCTTACCATTAAACATTATATTAGCTACAGGTGTTTATAGACTTCCTCAAACAGGTTTATTCTTAACCTTTGCTGAACATTTTTATCATGAATAGATACAGCATAATGTGATATGTTTATTCTTTATCTTTTGGGACAATCTTCCTTACGTTTAGTCTATTGATGTGCTGAATGACATTGATTTAAAAATATTGATATATACTGGCATTCTAAAATTCCCATTTGATTATTTTAAAGATAACAATTATTGGTTACATTATCCATATTTCATCTTTATCTTAATGTTTATTATGTATTCTTAAAAATTTTTATCCTAGCTATGTTGTCCTTTATAATTTATAAGTATATGCAATTTCTGCAGCATTTATGAATTTGCATGTGTTGTCTATTACCCCTCTGAGATTTTGGGCATGCTGTCTATGTTACAGCATGTGAGATAATTTTTTATTACATCTGAATTGTGCTTAAATAATTTTATGCCAATACAATCATCTTTCAGAGAAGTATTTGCCTTCCAATTTGCTAAATTTGTAGATTGAGGACTGCTTGCATTAATCTGTGATTAGTAGTGGCTAGGTTGTTCTTTTGATAAGGCTCAGTTTTCGCTTTGTCATTTCCTGCCTGTTCAGGTTTTCAACAGAGCCTGGAGTTTTCCTTAGGGCCTTCAGCCCCTGATGGATATAGAATTCTGTTTGTCTCTGGAGACTTTACAGCCTCACTTTCCTTTTCACCACCATTTTTCTTAGGATTTTACCCTTCCAACCTATGTTGCCCGAGAATATGGACAATGCACCAATATGGCAAACATTTATATTCTCGAGCCCAACCTTCAAAGTCTCTGCTCAAAGTCTGAACACCAGCAGCAGCCCTTAGTGGCTAAGTTCTCTGCTTTGTACCCATATCCATAATCAGGAAATACCATCAGGACAAAACTGTCTTCATGTGATCAGAGGCTTTTTCAGGTTTTACTCTGTCTGGAATGCTGGCCCAGCTAATTCTCACTGTATCTCTACCTTTCTGCTGTCTTCAAACATACATGTATATATGTATTTTTAAATTTTCTGTAGTTTGGAGTTTGTGTGTGTGTGTGGTTGTACTTAACAAGAGTATTGTTCTGTTACTAGTCATTACACATTATCCACAGAAATTCCCTCCAATATATTTTTACAATGCTATAAGATACTTTGTCTTCTTTAACACTTTCTTTAATTCCCAGATCTTAAAAAGTGTCTCACACATAGTAGATTCTCATTGCGTATCTACTAAGTGAATGAATGACCAATATATTTCTAATTAAAAGGCATCCATCAAAATATTAGTTGCCTTATTTTGAATGTGTCAGTTTAACGCTCAAAAACTATAGTTTCCCACTCTCTTATGTCTTAACAATTTGTTGGTCTTGTATGTTTAGTTTCTTGAAAATCTTAAACTTTTCTCTGTAGACTAAAAGGATCTTCTGTCACTATCCTATCTTACATTGTTGATATTAAAAAAGAGACAATGCAAGAAGAGGGAAAACCTGTTATAATCGTAGGCATACTTACTGAAACTTTTCTGTATAATATACATTAAAAATGAGACTTCTGATTCCTCAAATATTTGACTTAGATATTGAATTAAAAGAAAGAGTTGTCATGAAATAGTTATGTATATATAGCCAGAAATGTCAGTGATATCTCTAAAAAGATGTTTGTGCAAATGTGAGAAGATAAAATCAGAATACCAGCGAATATACTTTCTATCAAAATAATGTATTATAATGTATAAATAGTTTAGTAGTTTCTTGTTCCTATTAAAATATCTTGATGTATTTTGTCTGCATAAGCTACCTCAGCAGGAAACAGAGAAAATTGCTTCCTGGAATACTTTATTTGAAAAGTATCAGTTAAATTGATTTCCCTGGAGGTCAGTGAAATCAAGAGTAGGAATCTAGGAAACATTACTCTTCAAATGAGCAAAAAAGATCTTATGCAATATTTACTTTCAGACTGTGACACAAATCTTAAGAACTTAAACCTTATTTTGAGTTTCTGAGGTAAGCACAGTATTCTTGAGTTGGTTATATGATATTTTATTTGACTGAGAATGTAGCTAAAGAATTAATCATTATAATAACTGTCACAGTGCTTATATTACAATGAACCCCACACTAATACTTCAGTGTTCAAATTTCATCATTTTACATATTATGAGCTATTGCAAGGTAAGTGCTTGTGTGTGATGTGTGTGTGATGTCTACTTTTTTATATCATTCTTCACAAATGCCTGGAAGAGATCTCTTATCACTGCTTTTATTTTAATGCGTTTATTCTGACCCTACTATCATCAGTGATGTCATTGGCTTATTACTGCATTTATTTAAAAAACAAGACAGGACCTTTTTCTAGATTTGGAAAGTCATAAAAATTCTTCTGAAATGCGCTCCCAAAGACTAGGCTGCAAGTTTTACATTACATTTCATTCACAGCATGAGATAAGAGCTTTAATCTCTCAATCTGAAATATCCAAATGACCCTGGGCTGCTCATTTTAGATTAAAGCACTAATGGTCCCATTGCCTGTTGCAGCAAAACCGCATTCTTCACTTGTGAAGCATCAGCCTTAAAGGGACCACGATTATTATTTAAAGACATTTCAAAAGGAAAGCTGACACTATCAAATAAACACATTTAATGAAGTGAGATGACTAGTCACTAAGGCGCTAATGAACTGTAAGATTAGCTGCAGCAAACAAAATTTATCCCATGTCCCCTCCTGCCAATATCTAGGACTCCAGCTGGAGAGAAAAGATGTAGGATTCATTCAATATTCAGTACTCAGACAGTGGAGACTGGGTTCTTCTCTATATCCTTGTGCTAACAAAATGGCAGCTGAATCCTAGATCAAAGCGAGTATGAAGAGAGAGATGTTTAAAATTAATAATTAATCTCTTTTTTAGTCTCACATATACAAGGGGGGGAATTCCTCCTTATAGTCATTGAAATAGGCAATCTATATGTATTACTATGAAAATTTTATTTTCTCAAAAGTTTTTGTCACCAGGATTCTCCTTAAAATATAACATTTTTGAACTACATGTAAGAAATACTGTAAGATTGTCTAAATCTATTATGGGCAAACTATCTGATGAAATTAAACAAACCAAAATATACCAGCAATTACTTATACATTTTCAAATAAATAGCACAGAATACATTTTCTTCTCCTTGAAGAAGGAATAAAGGAAGAAAAAGGAAAGAAGTGGGAGACAGAGGGAGGAAGAAGAGAGAGAAGGGCCAGAGAGGAAGGAAATCACAAAACAAGCGTTTTAAGCGATATACTAATCAAAGATGTAGGCATGGTCTATTGATCAGTTTAGCAGTTTAAGTGGCAGCTATGCATATATTTGAAAAAAAATATATACCTTGTCTGTTAACTTTGGTTGCCTAAAGAATTGCTGCATAATCAATTCAGCTACAGCAGTCAGTATTGATCAGAAAGCAGACAGATTGGCTGTACAGGGACCCAGTACATTTGCTCACCTGCTGTGCATAAGCAGGGCCTATTTAAAACTGAAAGAATTGTAGAAAGTTTCTATTCATTAAAATAAAAACAAAGAAAAAAATCCCATACTTTTCATTTGACAAAGAACTTGCTAATGTAACTTCATAATGTTGCCTGTTCTAAATTTATATTATCCTAATGCTCACCTGGTAAATATATTTACAAAGTGATGCAAAGTCACTCGATAATATTGTGAAAGTGATACATAGGCATTTCCTTTCTTCCCCTTAACCTTCCTGCATGCCTGCTCCACTGGGGCTGTTCTACAGAAGCATCACTATATGGCTGCTTAAAATCATAACTTCAGTACATTCTGGATAAGGAGGTAGAGAGAGAACAAGCGAACAAGTTCAACGTATTTTTCCAGTGGGATCAGATTGGCTTTGCAAGATTTCAACGGTTCAGTTATTTTCAGCCTCCTGGAGGAAATTCATTGTCAATTGCACATTTTTTTGTTCATTGTGCTCACTTCCCACCCTTTGTTCTGCAAGCCTCTTGTCTTTAAACTTTCTGCACCTGATTTTATTACGTCTCTAACTGGTTATGAATCCCTGCTTCTTGTGTAAAATAAAAGTTAAAAAAAAAAAACAAAAAAAAACTTACCTCTGTGAATCATTCTTACGGTATATCCAGAAAGAGACACCAAGTAAGGCCCTCTGGAGTTGGAATTAAAAAACAGGTAAAATATGCAGTAAGGCAGATTGTGACTTGTGCCTGGTATCAAGGAATGCTTGTGTTTTTTTTTCAACAACATAAGCAATGATAGCAATTTCTTGCGTTTTTTTACTTAGATTTTTTCTTGTACTGTATGTATTTTATAAACAACCTCAGACCACATCTTCTTTCTTTTTTTTTTTTTTTTTTTTTTTTTTTTTGAGGCAGGGTTTTGCTTTTGTTTCCCAGGCTGGAGTGCAATGGCACAATCTCGGCTCACCGCAACCTCCGCCTCCTGGGTTCAGGCAATTCTCCTGCCTCAGCCTCCTGAGTAGCTGGGATTACAGGCACGTGCCACCATGCCCAGCTAATTTTTTGTATTTTTAGTAGAGACGGGGTTTCACCATGTTGACCAAGATGGTCTCGATCTCTTGACCTCGTGATCCACCCGCCTCGGCCTCCCAAAGTGCTGGGATTACAGGCTTGAGCCATTCTTTCTAAAATAAGGCAGGGTATAAGTATGTAAATAAACTTTAGACAATTTTTAAATTTACAAAGAACTTTATATTTAATCCTCGCCAAATGTCCCCAGTTAAAAACAGAATTAGTGACATTCAAAGATACTATATAACTCACCCAATATCATATTTGGAAACTTAAAAGCTAAAGTCTTTTAGAAAGTAAAGCCTTCATAATTGCCATAGTTCAACTCTTTTTCAGTCCTCATAAACAAGCCCACATTTTTCTTTATATTTATTTATTTATATTTTATTGGAGTCAAGGCCTCACTTTGTCTCCCAGGCTGGAGTGCAGCGGCACAATCACGGCTCACTGCATCCTGAACCTCCCCATGCTTATTCAATCCTCTTGCCTCAGTCTCCCAAGTAGCGAGGACTACAGGTGCATACCACCCCACACCCAGCTAATTTTTTAATTTCTTGTAAGAGATTGAGTTTCTCCATGTGGCCTAGGCTGGTCTTCAACTTTGGGGCTCAAGTGATCTATCTGCTTCAGCCTCCCAAAGTGCTAGGATGATAAGTGGGACCCACCGTACTTGACCAAGCACACCATTTTTAGTATGGCATTTAAGGCTTCCCATTGTCTAGTCCGTGCCTCCACCACTGACTCTATTTTTCATAATTCTTCATATTTCTACCATGTTTTTCTGGCACAACAAATTGCCCTTTAGTTCTTTGATGTCTTTTCTTTGATGTCCAGTTCTTTGCTTTTCTCTCGTAGGCAATTACTTCTGCTATCCTGTCCTTTCCCCAATCTAATTCAATTCTTCCCTCTGTCTGAACAACTATTTTTTCTTTAAGTGATTGTGAGTGTGCAACAGGGGTGTCTAGCCTAGATAAAAATCTCATTCTCCCACTTCTGGCTGTGAAACCTTGGGCACGTTCCTTTAGTTTTTTGTGCTCAGTATGCTCATTCATAATCTGTGAATGCAAATACTGCTTTCCTCATAGGACTGCTTGCAGATTAAAAATGGTAATCCATGTAAATTTGTAATCCATGTAAAACACATAGAAACCAGCGTCCAGAGACTGCCTAATTCATTCTGTATTTCACACATCTCTGTACGCTAAATTACTAGATCCTGATATATCTTTTTGCTCCTTTGTGGCATTCGTAACTATTTCCTCTTCTCAATTTCCTCTCCCAGTGATATAATCCAGGCCCTTGTCACTAAATCTTTGGATTTCGGTGATTTTATCCTAAATGCTCTCCCTGCCACATTTAACATATTCTCCACACCATTGCCAGTTTAGTCTTCCTAAACTGCAAATCTATCAGCTCACTCACTTGCTTAATACTCTTCAACAGCACCTGCCGCTTCCGGCTTACAGAAGGCTCTACATGTTTACACCTCTGCTTCACCCTCTAATGCCATCTTCCGAAGTGTACCTTTATCTCATAACTTACAGAGAATGCTGAACAATAGTGAGTGAATGGATTCAAAGATGTTCTAATGCACAAGGGGTCATGGTACAAGCATACCCACTGAACACAATATAATGATGTCCTTCTAGTTCTGTTGTCTGTGGAAAAAGACCCAATCTGTTTTAGGCGGGGTTAGAGCAGGAAATATGTTGGCTGCAGGATAATCAAATGCTTTTTTCATCCTTCAAGGGCCAGTGATACTGAGAATCATTAGAATTACTAATGAATCAGGGAGGAATAGGAGGCTAAACGCTGTGCCCTTCGGCCAGTGTTTCCTTTGGTTTGCTTGTTGACACACTGTCTTGGGAATTACAGACCTCTATGGCATTTTTTTTTAAGCCCTTGATATTTCTTCTACTTAAAAAAATTGAGTATAAATACATGCAAATGGTGCAAAAATGCACTCAAGTTTTTAACGTTTGTCTACAGTAATGTCATTCAGATCAAGATAAACATTTTAAGCACCCAAAAACGTTTCTTGGTGCTGATCTTTCCCAGTGAATACTCAGCCACACTCCAGAGGTGACCTGACTATTCAGATTTCTTCCACCATTAATCAATTTGGTTTCTTTCTAACTTAATAGAATTATATGGATATTAATATTATATTAGTATAATTATATGTGTATTAGTAAACACTACATATTAGCATAGATATAATATGTAGTTTTTATATCTAACTTTACTCATGCCTGAAAATATTAAAATTATATCCAAGATGCTTTGTGTGTCAGGAGTTTGTTCCTTTTCATGCCTGCATAGTATTCCAATGTATACAAATGCCACAGTTTTTTTTCCAGCCTCCTGTTGATGGACAATAGGGGTGTTCCTCATCTGATGCTATAATGAATAAACATTCTTGTATGTATTTTTATAAGACACATTTATTAATTTCTCTTCTCTATGTATTTACTTAGAAGTGAAATAGAAAGGATCTTATGGCCTTTTTGCATACTTCTTGTTTTTGTTTTCCTCTTCTTTTAAACATTAAACAGCCCTTACTGACTCTTGTATCCATATTAACAAATTATATTATTCAATTGTTCTTCTTTTACGCAGTCTTCATTTAACTAGATACCTGATCTTGAACAAGTAAGAAATCTAACAATACAGACTGATGTATTTTTCCTTAGTTTAAAAATTAAAGGGTTTTTTGGAGTCTCCTTCTACTTTGTAAGAAAATTCTGAAGTATTAAAAATCATTGATAAATGCTACTGTTGTATTTGACCGAGCGTAGAAAGCACCAAGACAAAAGTATGCCAGATTGCAGGGTCACTTATTATGCTGGCGACCACAGAGGACTCACGTCTCTCCAACCTGTGGCGTCAAAAGGAGGGTGCCAAGACTTTTTATACCCGAAAAACCACCTTGGGAGTGGGGGTGAAGAGCAGGGATGGGGATGAAAAGGTTTCGGACATTCCAAGGGCTTGGGGATTCTGTGATTCACCTCCTGGGTGGAGACAAGGGCGGGGGTCTCCGGACATTCCAAGGTCTAGGGGACTTTTGTCATTCTGTTTGTTACCTCAGTGGTTTACAGAAGTCAAGATATACATTTGTTTACACATTGTCTGGGTGGTGATAGAAGTCACAGATTTTAGCAGTTACTGATAAGAAAAGGTAAGCAGCTTTACATAGTTTTGCAGAACAAACTAGCAGTTCTATTTACAGCGGCCAAGAACAGTAGTTATTGTGAGGAGAATCGGGCAGCCATTGCAACTTATTTAAAAACAGTTTTGCATTCTATAAAAATAGCGTTGCTCAGGTTCTGGCTCCAGGCCAGCACAATATCACACTACCAAAAATTCAGCCCTTGTTTGGAATTATTGTTTTATTTTGGAATTTTATTTGTATATGCTTATCACTTACTTTTGACCCCTTACTAAAGTGCTTGCCTATGACTGTGATGTAAGTTATTTTATATTGATTAGCTTGACTCGAGAGGTGACTGTTCCTTATATACATTGTGTGCAGCACTGTATTCCAAAATGTTCTTTTTTCTTTTCTTTTTTTTCTTAGTACTTGCTCTTGGGGAACTGGTAGCTCCAAAATTCACACTTGCCATTGTATTCTAAAAAACATCACTTAGATTTCTAGCTTCAGCCTGTTGAGTCTAATGCCAAATGGTTTAGGAAGAATATTTAGTCTTCTCGGTGACCTTAACCTTTTTCCTGGTTCCAAGATAAAAGGATTTATGACTTTGTTATTCTTTGATTTGCTGTAGAAACTGCTTTAATGATTTCTACAATGAAGTCTCATGTTTTACTTTAGCTGTAACATTTTTGGAAGGAAAACATGAGAACTGAAGAATGCTTCAGCAGAATTTCAAATAAAAGAGAAAAATGGGGCTTTTAGTGTTAAGATGCTAGATAATCGTGTTTCTTTGTTCTTTCCTGGAAATACTAGTGATAAATATCAGACAGAATGAAGCATATGATAAACAAGTACAAAATCTAAAGCAGGAAAGTCATCTTGATCTTGCTGATAGTGGCAATAAAATCCCACCCACACTTACATGTGAAATGGGAACTCTTTACTAAAATATATAGAATATTAGCAATAACTCCTAATTTAAGCTTGTTTAGATGCGGTGAGACTTTTCACACAGAACCAGAGATGATCTCATAAAAATAATTCATTTTCTCTATTTTACCTAGGGTGGAATAAGACCATTCTCTCCTGGTTATCAATCAAAAGAGCACTATCTGATTTCCAATTTCTAGAGGGTCAAACTTGTATGTTGGGCAAATATTTACAATGCCGTTTCTCACAAGAGCTTCTATGTGTCCTGCCCATTTTCATTGTTTCCCTCCAACTGATTATAACTTCATTGCTAAGAAGTGATAAAGTGTCTTTGTGGTCTTTGAGGGAATTCTGAGGGTTGAGGTAACTGACAAGCTACAGAGCGCTTTTGTGGCAGTGAAGCTTAGAGTTTAACACAGACCTCACAAATTTCTACTTTAGCAACGTACTTACAGCACAAATACAGAGGTATAATGAATAAGTAGGATATCATCATTCCTGTATGTATCTTAGGTTATACCTTGTGAAGAGAGTTGGCCTAGAAGTCAGACAGACTGATAGTCCTCTTCTGAGTCTACCCTAGTGGTTATGTGACGTTGGTTAGATCAGATATGTTCTATAATCCTTGCTCTCCCCTATCCATGAGAGAGAAATAATCATGTCTTCATCTTACAACATTGTAATGATAATTAAATTAATAACGAATATGGAAAATCTAGCATCATAATATGCATCCAAATGTTAGTTCCCTTACAAAAGTGCTTCTCTATTTTGATTTGATTTTGTATCTTTGTAAATGCTGGTAGATGCAGAGAACACAATGAAACTTTGGAGGGCAGTATGAGGATGAACTAGAGATTGGAGTCACACAAACTGAGCTTGCTATGGCAGTTCTACCACTGACATTTGAAAGTTGATTAACCCTTGAGAATGTTAGTTTCTTCAACTATAAAATAGAAATAGTAATTACCTAACTTGGTGGTTTGAGGATCAATTGTAGCTGATGATACACAGGGATGTTTCAGGAATGATGCGCTTTTCAATAGCTTAAAAACAGTCAACCTCTTTTGTGATAGAATTTCTTTTTCAAAAATGTGACTCTAGATATATCATATTTTCCCATCCCTCTTAGTATTAAACTCTTCTCACTGGACTGGCTCTGCTTAGCTCTTAGATCTCATCCCCCAGTGTTTTCTGTGTTTACTCTGCTTCTAACTTCCTGGTCTTCAAACTAGCCACATTCATTTTCAATTTAGGACTTCTCCTCCTAGCTATTTTCAAGACCCATGCCCTGGCTCCTTGCATGCCTCTCCCCAAATATCTACTCCATCCTACTTAAAATATTACCTCACTTCCCCAAAGTATTCTCTAATACTTTACCATGTCCTATGTGTTTTACATACTGGTATAGTTTGGCTCTGGGTCCCCACCAAAATCTCATGTTGAATAGTGATCTCAAATGTTGGAGGTGGGCCCAGGTCGGAGGTGATTAGATCATGGGGGTAGTTTCTAATGGTTCAGCACTATCCGCCTAGTGCTGTCTCATGAGTAGGTTCTTGGGAGATCTGGTTGCTTAAAATTGTGTAGCACTTCCAGCTTCACTCTCTCTTCCTCCTGCTCCAGCCATTTAGGACATGCAGGCTTCCCTTTTACCTTCCACCGTAATGGTGAGTTTCCTGAGACTTCCTCAGCCATGCTTTTGTACTGGAGCTGTGAGCCAATTAAACCATTTTTTTGAGACGGAGTTTCATTCTTTTGCCCAGGCTAAAGTGCAGTGGTGCAATCTTGGTTCACTGCAACCTCCACCTCCCAGGTTCAAGCATTTCTCCTGTCTCAGCCTCCCAAGTAGCTGGAATTACAGGCCTCCGTCACCATGCCCAGCGAATTTTTGTATTTTTAGTAGAGGCATAGTTTCGCCATGTTTGCGAGGCTGGTCTTGAGCTCCTGACCTAAGGTGATACACCTACCTTGGCCTCCCAAAGTGCTAGGATTACAGGCATGAGCCACCTTGCCCGGCCCTTCAACATGTTCTTAATAGCAATGTGAGAATAGACTAATAAATACACATATTGAAATTTGAAATTAAAACATGTGTCTATTTGTTTTCTTATTTATTATCTATCTCCCTCAGAGAAGGGCAAAGTCCTGTTGTATTTTATTCCTCTAAATTCCTAGCTGTAGGACCGTGCTTGATGCAGTAGTCATTCCATGCACATGTGTAGCATGCACAATTCATTGATCTATCAAATAATACTTAATAAAGTACACTGGAATTCTTTTCTTTCTAGCCATTTTGCCCATATTCAAACCCCAAAACATACAAAGAAACATTATATGGAAAAAATACCATTTATTACAGTACTCATCTTGCAAGGCAGATATCTTTAATGTTCACATCAGAGTTATAAAGAGTCCCAGTTACGTTTCTCCTGTATTCACAGTAGTGTTAATGATAGACTGAAAAACAAATGATTGTGCTGGCAAATACATTTTGACAACACACATGCACTTTATGCAAATGCCACCATGTCTTCCTAATATGGGTAATATCGTTGAATCACATTTCTACCTCCTAATGGTATCTACAAATTGCCATAGTAATTTTCAGATTTTACAAAGTAGGAAATAATTCATCCCTTTTTTTTTCTTCTTAAAAATGGTGCCGTCTTTACTTTTCAGTTTCTTCCAGTACTAGCAGAAAATTGTGTGTGGCATTGAACTTTCTCAATGTAAATGACTTTTGTCCTAATCAAATATCTCAACTATATTTTTAACCACTTAATTACCCACAAAAATAGTTTAGTTTATTGCCTTCTCTGCTGCTTTATTATAAAGGCCAAACTTTAATTAGTCTGGCAATTCCTTACATTTGAGGCCAAGATTTCTGCAGAATTATTTTCATACACTTCAGTAAGACAGTGAATACTATTCCATTCTATCTTGGAAACTGGCAGTTAAAGAAAAAAATCAAACAACTTTCTGAAACAAAGATAAAACAGGGACAGCAAGAATGCAGTCAAGTATGAGTTGAAGATTTATGAAAACAGTATTTTGATAGATTCTTGATATGCGTATTAAGGAGCAGAGTATACATGTGGGTCTTCCAGGAAAATCTATGGAAGGACATCACATCCATATAAGAGTATACTTAAGAATGCCCACGAGAGCCAGGCGCAGTCGCTTTTGCCTATATCCCAGGACTTTGGGAGACCAAGGCGGGCAGATCACCTGAGGTCGGGAGTTTGAGACCACCCTGACCAACATGAAGAAACCCTGTCTCTACTAAAACTACAAAAAAATTAGCCAGGTGTGGTGGTGCATGCCTGTAATCCCAGCTACTTGTGAGGCTGAGGCAGGATAATTGCTTAAACCTGGGAGGCAGAGGTTGCGGTGAGCTGAGATCATGCCATTGCACTCCAGCCTGGGCAGCAAGAGTGAAATTCTGTCTCAAAAAAAAAAAAAAAAAAAAAGAATGCCTATGTGAAGATTTGTTTGTAGACATCAGTAAACAAATAAACACTACTGAACATCTACCATATATAGTCTTCCAGATTCTTTATTGATATTCATGTTTAATTCCTCACAAAAATTGATACATTATTGTCCCCAATGTTACACAAAAAGAAAACAGGCTTACGCAAGAAAATAGGTCTTAATTGTAGATCGTAGATCTGATCCCACCACCCTCTAAAAATATAAGCTATAAACCTGTTCTAGAGGAACTTAAAATCCAAAAGGGAAAACAGGGTAAAAACTACAATCTTTGTTAAATAAGGCGTAACAATAGAAGGTTCAAGGCACTCACTATAGATCAAATCTTGTGGATAAGTAAACATGGAATGATTTTTTTGTTTTGTTTTACGACGGAGTCTCACTCTGAACAGAATAGAGAGCCCAGAAGTAAAGCCACACACCACAGCCATCTGATCTGTGGCAAAGTCAACAAAAATAAGCAAAAGAAATGTACTCTCTGTTCAATAAATGGTATTGGGATAATTAGCTAGCCATTTGCAGAAGACTGAAGCTGGACCCTTTTCTTACAGTATATGCAAAAATCATCTTATATGATGGATTATGAAGGACCTAAATGTCAAAACTAAAACTATTTTTCTAAACTGTAAAATTACCTAAGAAATACCTTCTGGACATAGGACCTGGCAAAGTGTTAATGATAAAAATGTCAAAAGCAATTGCAACATGAACAAAACCTGACTAATGAAACCTAACTAAACTGAAAAGCTTCTGCAAAACAAAATAAATTAGCGACAGGGTAAACAATCTACAGGAAAGGAGAAAATGTTTGCAAACTCTGCATCCGACAAAGCTCTAATATCCAGAATATATAAGGAACAAATTTACAAGCAGAAAACCAACAACTCCATTAAAAAGTGCACAACAGACATTTAACAGACTTTTCTTCCAAAGAAGACATACATGCAGCCAACAAACATATGAAAAAATGCTCAACATCACTGATCACTAGAGAAATGCAAATCAAAAGCAGAATGAGACACCATTTCATACCAGTCAGAATGATTATTATTAAGAGGTAAAAAAAAAAAATAACAGATGCTGGTGAGGTTGTGGAGAAAAGAGAAAGCTTATACACTGCTGGTGGGAATGTAAATTAGTTCAGCCATTTTGAAAAGCAGTGTGGTGATTTCTCAATTTAAAACAAGGAATATTCGACCCAGCAATCCAATTACTGGATGTATACTAAAGGAATATAACATATTCTGTCAGCAATCCAATTACTGGATGTATACTAAAGGAATATAACATATTCTGTCGTAAAGACACATGTTCATCACATTATTCTTCACATTAGGAAAGACATTGGACCAACTGAAATCCAATGGTAGAAAGGATAAAAAAAAAGTGGTATGTATACTCCATGGATTAATACACAGTCATAAAAAAGAACAAGATCATGTTCTTTGCAGGGACATGGATGGAACTGAAGCCCATTATTCTAAGCAACCTAATGCAGGAACAGAAAACCAAATACTACATGGTCTCACTTACAAGTGGGAGCTAAACATTGAGTACGCATGGATGCAAACATAAAACAGACACTGGCGCCTACATGAGGGTAGATGGTAAGAAATGGGAGAGGATAAAAAAAAATATCTCTGGGGTACTATGCTTATTACCTGGGTGATGAAGTAACCTATACATCAAACCCTTGTGACACACAATTTACCTATATAAAAAAACTCGCACATGTATGCCTGGACCTAAAATAAAAGTTAAAAAAAAAGTCATAGAGTACTGTTCTTCTGTTGTTATTTTTGATGTTCATGTAGAATGTAGCTCTTGAACTTATATAACTTTAACAACTTTTTTTTCCTTTAAGTGTTATCTTAAAAACTTCTTTGTACAAAAATTTAACTGATTTTATATAAAGAGATTTTTCCCTGAGTTCTTAGATCCATTTCTCATTCTTTTGAGACATGTTACCCCCTGTGATATTAACATATTGTTATTATTATATGAATTGTAACAGCAGAAAACTGATTTTTGCTTCCTAAGGAGAAGTAGAAGGGATATGTGCCTACGCTTTTATAAAAATTTTCTTGACTTTCAACTTGTACTCCTGGCAGTATAAGTGTTGTAGTAACATTTCTTCACATAAGTGGGCTTCTAATGAACTAAAAGATATTTAAGCAAATCATAAATTTATACATTTACAACTATCCTAAAAAATAAATAATTTTCTTAATTTTAATAAACAGTAGATTACTTTCAAACTCCATCTAAGATGACAAAATGTACATTCTTGTGTCAACTCTATAATATTAACATTGATTTTAAAAGATTAATGCCCAATTTAAAAAGCAACTGAAAAATTATCAATATCAATACAATTTTTCTTATAGTTTTCAGCCATTTTATGTAAAAATGTTAAAATGTTCTGTATATTGATTCTTGTTAGAAAAATGTGTAGACTCTGTAAAGAAGATGTGGCACACATATACCATGAAATACTAGGCAGCCATAAAAAAGGATGAGTTCATGTCTTTGGCAGACATGGATAAAGCTGGAAACCATCATTCTCAGCAAACTGACATGAGAACAGAAAACCAAACACCACATATTCTCATTCATAAGTAGATGTTGAACAATGAGAACACATGGACATAGGGAAGGAAACATCACACATTGGGGCTTGTCAGGGGGTGGGGTGCTAAGGGAGGGATAGCAGGGTGGGTGATGGGCTAGGGGAGGGATAGAATTAGGAAAAATACCTAATATAGATGATGGGGTGATGGATGCAGCAAACCACCATGGCATGTATATACCTACATGACAAACATGCATGTTCTGTACCCCAGAACTTAAAGTATAATAATTTTTAAAATGGCAAAAGAAGAAAAATGTGTAGTATTATTGTTTGCTTATATTATTGAAAAGCTTCCATTTCAACCTAAATCATTTTACCTCTTTAGATCCTAAAACAAATTTTCCTTTCTTGGAGATTCAAATTTAAGACATTTATATGTTGTTTAATATCTCATACTGCCAATTTTTTGCCACTATTAGTGAATATTGAGAAAATGTTCATTTGATTTCAAGAAAGACTTGAATTCTAGTAAAGTTCAGTAAATTTTTGTAAAATCCTTTCAGGAATCACTGAACATTGTTAAAAGCACAAGATTTTAATACTTTTTAGTAGTTCCATAGCATTTATAGCATTCTTAGCATTTTCTTCTATGTAGTTAACAGTTTAACAACTATATCCGTGACACTTTTCTTACAATATTTCTCAGAAAACTAAGAATATTTTCAATAGGTATCTTGAAGTAAAACAAAGCAATAAGAGTTCATTTAGGTAGAAATATTTTTTTTTCTACTGGAAATTCTTCCTTGAAAGGTATACAACCATAAATGCATTTTTGGAGGGTTGAAAATTTGAAATTATCTTTACAGATCTCGAAGTCTTTTTAGTTAAAGCATACACAACGTCAGTCATTGTCTTTACATCACATAACTAATGCAAATCTAAAAAGAAGTACTTATAGTTGTTCAGATTTTGAAGTAATTGATGTTTGATATTATTAATAAAGTCTTGTAGTCCACAGGAAATTATGTGGTGGCTTAACTAAAGGCTTTTCACACCTTGCAAACAAAAATTTCTTTTAAGTCTTTCCTACATGATCTTCTAACAAAACTTTTATAGGTGAAATAATAATTTCATTTACTGCCTCTCTCCACCCAATTGAGATTTTTTCTATTTTTTATACTACTTTTTTTGTGCAAGAATCCAAATAACTTCTAGCTGGCCCAATTTATAAGCTTAGTGAATAAAATCCATTTAATTTTTTTGGATATTTAATTCTGATTGCAGGGAATTAATTTCTTCTTTTTCTATTGAGAGGAAACCCCTTATCAAAATCATTATGTACTTGATGACAAGGTTTCTTAGCATTGTCTACTATCTAGTTGGTTTTTGACCTTTTTTGAGCAACAAGAACTTTTCCTTTGTTTTTATCAACAAATTGCAGTATGCCTTCATGGTGAAATTTATGACATAGTTTGTTCTAATCACTTTTATGTGTCAGATACATTGTTTCAATAACTGTCAGTTGTATTACTAGATTCTGCATATTCACTTAATTGTGTATCTGTAATAGTTTTATCTTTAAAATTTAAAAATTATCTACATTTATTTTTTAAACTAGGAAAATAATTATTACTAAAAATCAGTATTTGAATTTAAATACTAACTACAAATTACATAGAAAAAACTGTAACTCAGGCTCTGCACGAATTATTCAAATAAATGTTTTATAATGTTATTTCAGTGCATAGCAAAACTTATTTGATTAAATCAACCCATTAACACTGGCTACATCAGTGATATATTTATATGCAATACTAGATATAACACAAGCACCTAATTTGCATACACTACTATCACAATGATTCCTTTCATGATGCAAAGGTTAAAGTGAAACATAGACCTACCAAAACAATAAAGATGTGTTTAACATAAAAAACTCACAATGTTTCAATTTTTAATTTTTAGAGTTATATTTAAATGAAGTAAAGGAAATAAAATTAAAATTTAGTTTCTTATTTACACTAGCTAGAGTTTATGGGAGCAGCATTCAAATGTGTCCAGCTGCTCTTATAAGGAAGCATGCAGTTCTGGATTATTTAAAAAGCATGTAATTTTTTTTTTTTTTTTGGGCATGGTTGAGTTGAAGATGAGAAAGTTTCTCCTCTGTACTTTCTCATTTGGAATTTTTGTCAATTGAATCTAATTGATAGGTACATAGAGAAGGACTATAATCATGTCCTTGATGGTTCTTGATGACCAGTCTAGGAATCTTTCTGTTGAGTTTGATATTAAAGGTTCTGAAGGCTCTTTGGGTGTCTCTGAATCACAGGTTTCCCACATATCAGATGACAGGAATTAAACACATCTATCCCTAATAAGTGCCCAATAAAATAATAGACATAATTACAAGTATCATTATTGGCAATTGACTTAAATCAGTGTGTTCGATCTCTTGGCTTCCCTGAGCCACGTTGGAAGAAGAATTGTCTTAGGCCATACATAAAATACACTAACGCTAACAATAGCTGATGAGCTAGAAAAAATATATATATAGAAAAAAAGTCTCATACTGTTTTTAAAAAGTTTATGAATTTTTGTTGGGCCACATTCAAAGCCATATTGGGCCATCTGCGGCCTCTGGGCTGCAGATTGGACAAATGTGACTTAAATAATAGGGAAGGGGCACCTTGAGACAGTGATGAGATTATTTTTATGCAGATTTTAATGTTTTGGATTAAAGGCAAAACATCATAAGGATATATTAGCTCTGTTTACCTCTGTTTCACCAAAAATCTGCATTTCCAATTTGAATAACTTCCCTTTTTTATTTTTTTTGCAACTTTGTGTTTTTATCTCATTTTGTTGTTGTTAAACGAAAATTTTCTCAAGCAGCCAATTACACTAAATATAATTGTTTTCATTCTAGTTCTTTTGTAAATAATTGTTTTTGAAATATTTATTCAGGATAGACTGGACAAATAAATCACTGGATGGATAAAAATTAGTGGGAAATGGCAAATGGAATTACAAAAAAATTCTAAGTCGTTCTCTGGGAATATTTTTACTGGAAGAGACAAATTCTGGAGTTGCATTATTAATAGGCATCATTAGTTTACAAGGGCTGAAAATCAAGGTTATGTAATAGCCAATTCACTCTACAGCACAGCGCTGGCCAGGATCAATATGATAATGATCATTCTTTCCTCGTTTGAGAGAAGCATGAAGTGCAGTGTCTGTGTATGTGTGTGGTGGTGGGGGCTGGTGGGTTAGAATAGGACTAGAGCAGAACAAACACAGGGATCATATGTAGGCTTTTATTTGTGATATTTTCAAGGCATTTAATACCAGAGAGAAGAGGTTAGATTTATCATCCTTGAGTCCAGTTGCTGTGGAACATAGTAACATATTAACAAATAAATGATAATGGAAGCACGTGTCCCTTAAGAAACCAGAGAAATAAAATGAATGTTATCTTTCCCATTGTTGTTAAACAGACCAATGACCTTTGCAAATTATATGAGTAATGGAAATCTATTATATAAATTAATTCACCTTTGCTATCTCTAGCAAAGCTTCAATTCAAAACGGAATATTTTCACACAATTGCTACAAAAAATAGAAATTACACAAAATATCCTTTCATAAAATATTAAATGTTCCTTGAATTAGGAAATAAATATCAATATTAAAGTGTGTCTTATTCTCCTGGCTTCCTTGGACAGATAACTTCTCTGATCACTTAGTGGTCCTTATGTATTTTATAGTACCTACTGATATTTATTAGACATATGTTAATATGAATAAGCATGTAGCAAAGAGCAAGGTAGACAATGAATAACTAAATATAACTGAATAACTATCATACCTATTTTTGTAGTCAATATTATTATTAGATAAAATAATTCAAATATAGAAAAATAGTGAATCAATACTATATATATATGTATTACACATATATAACACATGTATGCAGACATTAGTAGATAGATATTGTATGTGGGGTATTCTATAATGTGTTTATTAGAGAGATCTATTATACTATTAAATATAATTAGTGAAAAGTCTATTTTTCCAAACTGTGAAATATTGTAGCAAGAGCACTACCCAGTTAACTGAAGTTTTTATTTCCACTTTAGCTTTATTATTTGTTAATTTTATTATTTAGACAAGTGATTTGGCTTCTGTTGTCCCTGGCTTCTTCTCCAGAAAAAAATAGAATTAATAAGACCCTTTCTGGACTTCTAAAAAGACTTCTTGAAATATTCAAATAAGAAAGTAGATGGACAAGTACTTTATATTTATGTAAAACTTCCCAATTTTCCAATATTATTATCAAAACTATCATATTAGCTAGGGGTGAGTGGGTAAAGCAAGTTACTAAGACTATAGAATTAACATAGAAATTAAAGAAGTTTAAGGAACAGCTAGTATATAGCTGTCAGATTGAAAGGGGAGATACTTTCACTCTCTTTCGACCTGTCTGGTACAGGTCACAACAAATAGTAGAGAGGAAGTCAAAATGGTTCCAGATGTAACTTCAAGTGCTGTCACTAACTAATGGCCTACTGGGTATAATACCTAGCTAACAGGGTTGTTTTAAATGTAAAAGAAAATGTGTTTTTTAAGCACTTAATACAGTGGCTGGCACATAGCTCTCAATAATTGTAACTAATAAAAATTAATTATGGAGTAATCCCACTTGCATATTTTAAAAAATCTGCAGATTTACCAGGCTTTAGTCAATAAAAAGGCAGAATTTCATAGATATGTGGATCATATGGCAATATCTGTCCCAATGATTCAGCATGGCAATATAGTCAATGCAACTATAATAAATTAAAACCAGATTCATCTTACCTATAAAAGTAAATACAACCAGCAATAATGACAAATATGAATCACACTGTTAGAGTCTGCCTCTGAATCTAAATTGCTTGGCCAGCTATCACCTCATTAATTTTCTTACCCTCAGGATAAATGAACCAATTTTATAATCCTAAGAGCACTGAATTATATTTTAGAAAATAATCAGAATTATTGATAGAAAAGAACGCATTTGAAATTTCCCTGATTCCAAAAGTCTTTCCATTTCAATGCAAACCCAAGGCTTTTTTAGAGGTTGAATTCTGTATATGGCTGGATTTAAAAAAAAAAAAAAATCTTGATTAAAAAGTAAAGGATTGAAATGCCTCATAAAAGGGCACTTGGATATCAAATGGCTCTCACTTAACTGTATTTTGATGACTTTAGTATAAATTAATCACAGACATAGAGGTAGCAATTCCCTTGAAATGCAGATTGAATTTTTAAATTCATAGTATAATATGCTTAGAACAAATTGCCTTTGAGAAGGCAACTATAAAATTCAGGCATTTTCAAGTAGTGTTTTGCACCAAATCTCACGTAAAACAAGGCACATTCTACAGAAGCAACCAGAAAAAGAGATTTGTCTTTACTAAAATTCTTTTGGATTTGCTCCTGGAATTTAATGATTAAAATTGGCCTGTGGAAGGTAGGATATCAAAGCCATGTAAAATCTGGGTTGAATTTGAAGATGCACAAGTTTCAGAAAGAGTTCTGGGAAAAGAATGGTTCTCTGAAGTGCTAGAGGAGTAGGGTATTTAATGTGGAAATAAAGTCTAAAGAAAGGCTGTATGTAAACTTCGTGGTATTAAAGCTAAGCCAAGCTGAGGGAAAGAGAGTTCTCTACCCATGCAACGTGAGAACATCACATATTGCATGTTGAAAGTGTTGAATTAACATGAAAGATTTCATTTTAGGACATAAAAATAAATGGTCACCCTGCCAAATAATCTTCAAACTAACCGTATTTGGTGATAATATTTTTAAAGGCAAATGTCTCTAACTGTTATCAAAGATAACACAGCACAATTTAGATAGAATATCAGAAACAAGAGAAATCTTGTGAAATTATTACTAGAATAAGTTTTCACATTGTCTTCCTTTTGGAGGTTTTCTTCTCATGAGTTTTCAGGCAAACATGATGATGAGGATGAAGAAAAGGCAAATGATGATGATGGGGTGGTAATGGTGATGACAATATGATTATAGCTGTGTTCTTACGTGAGTTGAACTAGTCAATAGCAAGTTTGGTTTTATCTCAATGCTTTTCTAAACATTCATAACTTTTTTGCACAGAAAATTATGTATTTATTACCTAATTTAATATTATTAGAGAATGATCCAATTGTGGATGTATGACAGAAAACTACCAGTTTCTTATCTCAAATATATTTTCAAATAGGTGCAGCCTACATAAATTCACTAGGAACATTCCATTCAGTAAGAAGAAGTCAACCTCTCCTAGCTTTTCTTTTATTCTTAGTTTGGCAACCAATTTGTGTATGCTGTTCAACATTAATTCCAGTGTAATAACAATGTCTGCATTTAGTGCATTTTGAGACACTAAATTACCCACAAATCATGCCAATAATTTTGTCTAAACTTAGAGCCTTTAGACAAAATCAGCCTATTTTATTTACCCATCTATGGAAATCTTAACTAAAAACACTGTGAAATCTCACTAGACTTATTTACCATTTAATACACTTTATCCATACCCTTCTATCAAAGTCTATTATTTTATTAACCCTCCTTTTTTTATTCCTTAGGTAAAATGTCTGATAGTTTAAAGTATGTATGATCTTTTTTAGAGATAGTTGCACTTCGGCATTTCACCAAGGGGATAAAACCTATATGAAAATAATCAGGAAAATAAAATATCAGCAGCAAAATATGGCATTTGGGTGGAAAACGACATGAGCTGAGCTTCCCATAAGTTGAGAGTATACGAAAAAAAAGTGATTATTATACAGAACTGGATTTGATTCCTGCTGCATAACTTGGTACTCCATGTGTATGTAACTATGGCTCAGTAAGCATCATGGTAATGACTACACAGTGCATGTGAAAATTCTAGCCAAGAGATGATCCAAGATGGCCAAATAGGAACAGCACTGGAGTGCAGTTCCCAGCAAGATCGCAGAGGGTGAGTGATCACGGCATTTCCAAATGAGTTTTTACTACCCACAGACCAGGAGATTCCCTGGCAGAAAAGCACCACAAGTCTCCAGCAAGGCTGTTTCAGCCTGTGCAATGGGTCTCTGCACAAAAATTCACACAAATCTGGGCAGTCATTTCAACCAGTTCCCGGAATGCCTGGGAGAAAGAGTCGCCCATTCAACTGAAAAAAAGGGGACTGAAACAGGGAGCCAGGTCATCTGGCTTTTGGGTCCTACCCCCACAAAGACCAGCAATCTGAAATGCTCTGGATTGAGAGTTTCACAGCAAATGCAGTTGGACCTGGGATGGTCCAGTTCTGTAGTGGGGGAAGGGCATCTGCCATTACCAAGGCAGTCCACCAATATCAAGGCAGTCCCGCATTATTGAGGCAGTCCACCATTACCAAGGCAATCTGCCATTACAGCAACTATCTGCCATTACTGAGGCAGACTGCAATTACCCAGATAGTTTTAACTACACCTCTATAAACAAAACCAAAAGGAAGTTCACACAGGAGCTTGACAGAGCCCATGGCAGCTCAACAACGCCTCTGCTGGCAGACTGTGAATAGGCTACCTCCTTGCTGGGCATGGCATCTCTGAAAAAAGTCAGCAGCATGTCAGGAACTTATAAATAAGTTTCCCAGGACAGAGCACCTGGAAAAAAAATTGTGGTTATGACTTCCACTGCAGCAGACTTAAATGTACCTGTACAGCAGCTCTGAACAGAACAACAGAGCTCACAGCTCAGCATTTGAGCTCCTGTAAGGGACAGACTGTCTCCTCAAGAAGCTCCCCAACCCCCATATATACAAGGAGACACCTCATAAAGGAGAGCTCAGGCTAATATCTGGTGGGTATCCTTCTGGGACAAAGATACCAGAAGAAGTAACAGGCAGCAACCCTTACTGCTCTGAAGCAGCCACAGTTGATGCCCAGGCAAGTAGGATCTGGAGTGGACCTCCAGCAGTCCTATAGCAGAGGGACTGACTGTTAGAAGGAAAATTAAAAAACAGACTGAAATAACTTCATCATCAACAAAAAGGACATCTATTCAGAGACCCCATCCAAAAGTCACCAAATACAAAGATCACTGGTAGATAAATCCACAAAGAAGGGAAGAAACCAGCACATAAAGGATGAAAACACCCAAAACCAGAACTCCTGTCCTCCTCCAAGGGATAACAACTCCTCACCAGAAAGGGAACAAGGCTGGATAGAGAACGAGTCTGATGAATTGACAGAAACAGGCTTCCAAAAGTGGATAATAACAAACTTCTCTGAGCTAAAAGAACATGTTCTAACCCAATGCAAAGAAACCAAGAACGTTGAAAAAAGGTTTGATGCAATGCTAATGAGAATAAACAGTTTAGAGAAAAATACAAATGAATAGATGGAGCTGAAAAACACAACACGAGAACTTCACAAGCATACACAAGTTTCAATAGCAGAATCAACCAAGCAGAAGAAAGGATATCAGAGATTAAAGGTCAACTCAATGAAATAAAACAAGAAGGCAAAATTAGAGAAAAAAGAGTGAAAAGAAATGAACAAAGCCTCCAAGAAATATGCGATTATGTGAAAAGACCTAATATATATTTGATAGGTGTACCTATATGTGATGGAGAGAATGAATCCAAGCTGGAAAACACTCTTCAGGATATTATCCAGGAGAACTTCCCCAACACAGCATGGCAGGCCAGTATTCAAGTCCAGGAAATACAGAGAACACCACAAAGATATTCCTTAAGAAGAACAACCCCAACACACATAATCATCAGATTCACCAGGGTTGAAATGAAGGGAAAAATGCCAAGGGCAGCCAGAGAGAAAGGTCAGGTTACCCACAAAGAGAAGCCAATCAATCACAGTGGATCTCTTGGCAGAAACCCTACAAGTCAGAAGAGAGTGGGGGCCAATATTCAACATCTTGAGGAAAAGAAATTTCAACCTAGAATTTCATATGCAGCCAAACTAAGCTTCATAAGTTAAGAAGGAGTAAAATCCTTTATGAACAAGCAATTGTTCAGATTTCATCACCACCAGGCCTGCCTTACAAGACCTACTGAAAGAAGCACTAAGCATAGAAAGGAACAACCACTACCAGCCACTCCAAAAACATACCAAATTGTAAACAGCATTGACACAATGAAGAAACTGCATCAACTAATGGGCAAAACAACCAGCTAGCATCAAAATGGGAGGATCAAATTCACACATGACAATATTAACCTTAAATGTAAATGGACTAAATGTCCCAATCAAAAGACACAGACTGGCAAATTGGAGAAAAAGTCGAAATCCGTTGGTGTGCTGTATCCAGGAAACCCATCTCACCTGCAAGGATACACATAGGCTCAAAATAAGGGATGGAGGAAGATTTACCAAGAAAATGGAGAGCAAGAAAAGAAAGCAGGAGTTGCAATGCTAGCCTCTGATAAAATAGACTTTAAACCAACGAAGATCAAAAGGGACAAAGAAAGGCATTACATAACAGTAAAAGGATCAATGCAACAAGAAGAGCTAATGATCCTAAATATATACTCACCCAATACAGGAGCACTCAGATACATAAAGCAAGTTCTTAAGGACCTACAAAGAGACTTAGACTCCCACACAATAATAGTGGGAGACTTTAACACTCCACTGTCAATATCAGATCAACGAGACAGAAAATTAACAAGGAAATCCAGGACTTGAACTCAGATCTGGACCAAGCAAACATAATAGACATTTACAGAACTCTCCACCCCAAATCCACAGAATATACATTCTTCTCAGCACCACCTACTCTAAAATTGACCACATAATTGGAAGTAAATCACTCCTCAGCAAATGCAAAAGAAAAGAAATCATAACAGTCTCTCAGACCACAGTGCAATCAAATTAGTACTCATGATTAAGAAACTAACTCAGAACTGCACAACTTCATAGAAACTGAACAACCAGCTCTTGAACATTGACTGGATAAACACTGAAACGAAGGCAGAAATAAAGATGTTCTTCAAAACCAATGAGAATGAAGACGCAACATACCAGAATCTTTGGGACACATTTAAAGCAGTGTCTAGAGGAAAATTTATAGCAGTAAATGCTCATATGTGAAGCAAGGAAAAACCTAAAAACCTATCATCAGAATTGAAAGAGCTAGAGGAGCAAGATCAAAAAAACTCAAAACTAGCAGATGACAAGAAATAACTAAGATCAGAGCAGAACTGAAGGAGATAGAGACACAAAAAATCCTTCAAAAAATTAATCAATCCAGGAGCTGGTTTTTTGAAATGATCAACAAAATAGACAGACCACTAGCCATATTAATATAAAAGAAAAGAGAGAAAAATCAAATAGATGCAATAAAAAACGATAAAGGGGATATTACTACAGATTCCACAGAATTACAAACTACCATCAGCGATTGCTACAAACAACTCTATGCACATAAACCAGTAAACCTGGAAGAAATGGATAAATTCCTGGACACTTACACCCTCCCAAGCCGAAACCAGGAAGAAGTCAAAATCCTGAATAGGCCAATAACAAGGGCTGAAGTTCAAGCAGCAATTAATAGCCTACCAACCAAAGAAAGCCCAGGTTCAGATGGTTCAGAGCCGAATTCTAACAGACATACAAAGAGGAGCTGGTACCACTCCTTCTGAAACTATTCCAAACAATCCAAAAAGAGCGAATCCTTCCCAAATAATTTTATGAGACCAACATCATCCTGATATCAAAATTTGGCAGAGACTCAACAAGAAAAGAAAACTTCAGGCCAATAACCATGATGAACATAGATGCAAAAATCTTCAATAAAATACTGGCAAACTGAATGCAACAGCATATCAAAAAGCTTATCCATCATGATCAAGTAGACCTCATCCTGGGGATGAAAGACCAGCTCAATATTCACAAGTCTATAAATGTAATCCACCACATAAACAGAACCAAAGGCAAAAACCACATGATTATCTCCATAGATGCAGACAAGGCCTTCTACAAAATTCAGTAGCCCTTTATGCTAAAAACTCTCAGTAAATTAGGTATGGATGGAACATATCTGAAAATAATAAAAGCTATTTACAACAAACCCACAGCCAATATAACCCTGAATGGGCAAAAACTGGAAGCATTCCCTTTGAAATCTGGCACTAGACAGGGATACCCTCTTTCACCACTCCTATTCAACATAACTGGAAGTTCTAGCCAGAGCAATCAGTCAAGAAAAAGAAATAAAGGGTATTCAATTAGGAAAGGAAGAAGTCAAATCGTCTCTATTTGTAGATGACATGATTGTATATTTAGAAGATCCCATTGTCTCAGCCCAAAATCTAAAACTGATAAGCAAATTCAGCAAAGTCTCAGGATACAAAATCAATGTGCAGAAATCACAAGCATTCCTACAAACCAGTAACAGATTTAAAGATACCCAAATCAAGAATGAACTGCCATCCACAATTGCTACAAAGAAAATGAAATACCTGGGAATACAACTAACAAAGGATGTGAAGGACCTCTTCAAGGAGAACTACAAACTACTGCTCAAGGAAATAAAAGAGGACTCAAACAGCTGGAAAAGCATTCATGCTCATGGTTAGGAATAATCAATATTGCAAAATGTCTATACTGTCCAAAGTAATTTACAGATTCAACACTATCCCCATCAAGCTACTTATAACCCGCTTCACAGAACTGGAAAAAACCACCTTAAACTTCATATGGAACTGAAAGAGAGCCCACATAGCCAAGTCAATTCTAAACAAAAAGAACAAAGCTGGAGACATCAGGCTACCTGACTTCAAAGTATACTACAAGGCTGCAGTAATCAAAACAGCATGGTACTGGTACCAAAACAGAGATGTAGACCAATGGAACAGAACAGAGGCCTCGGAGGCAATGCCACACATCTACAACCATCTGATCTTTGACAAACCTGACAAAAACAAGCAATTGGGAAAGGATTTCCTGTTTAATAAATGGTGTTTGGAAAATTGGCTAACCATGTGCAGAAACCAGAAACTGAACCCCACCTGACACCTTACACTAAAATTAACTCCAGATGGATTAAAGACTTAAAAATAAGACCTAGCATCATAAAAACCCTAGAAGAAAACCTAGGCAAAACCATTCAGGGCATAGACATAAGCAAGGACTTCATGACTAAAACACCAAAAGCATTGGCAACAAAAGCCAAAATAGGCAAATGGGATCTAATTAAACTCCAGAGCTTCTGCAGACATTAGAGTGAACTGGCAACCAACAGAATGGGAAGAAATTTTTGCAATCTACCCATCTGACAAAAGGCTAATATCCAGAATCTACAAATAACTAAAACAGATTTACAAGGAAAAAATAAACTCATTCAAAAGTGGGTGAACGATAAGAACAGATACTTTTCAAAAGAGGACACATATGAGGCCAAACAAACATGAAAAAATGCTTACCATTACTGGCCATTAGAGAAATGCAAATCAAAACCACATTGAGATACCATCTCACGCTAGTTAGAATGGCGATCATTAAAAATTCTGGAGACAACAGATGCTGGAGAGGATGTGGAGAAATAGGAACACTTTTACACTGTTGGTGGGAATGTAAATTAGTTCAACCATTGTGGAAGACAGTGTGGCGATTCCTCAAGGACATAGAAATAGAAATACCATTTGAGCCAACAATCCCATTACTGGGTATATATCCAAATGATTATAAATCATTGTATTATAAAGACACATGCACATGTATGTTCATTGTGACATTGTTTACAATAGCAAAGACCTGGACCCAACCCAAATGCCCATCGATGGTAAACTGTAGGGACATGGATGAATCTGGAAACCATCATTCTCAATAAACTGACACAACAGAAAATCAAACACCGCATGTTCTCACTCATGGCAGGTGTTGAACAATGAGAACACATGGACACAGGGAAGGGAGCATCACACACTGGGGTCTGTTGGGGTGGACTAGGGGAGGGACAGTGGGGGGGGGGTAGGGAGTTGGGGAGAGATAACATGAGGAGAAATGCCAGATATAGGTGACGGGGATGGAGGCAGCACACCACATTGCCATGTATGTACTATTCAACGATGCTGCGTGATCTGCACATGTACCCCAGAATCTAAAGTGCAATAAAATATGTATTTTAAAAAAGAAAATTCTAGCTAAGTCTTCGAAGATGGTAAATTTTCAGTAAATCTAAGTGTCTAGCTCTTCCCAGTACATTATACCTGGAAAGCAGTTACAAGCCCCTGACTACTGTTCAGTTACAGTATATAGCCAGAATGACTTCAACGTTTTCCTTTTCTCCTAACAGATGGACAATATGTTGGTTAGAAAGCCTAGAGATAGATTCTTTTTGGCTCAAACAGTTTTTAGATATAAATCTTGTCTTCAAGTTTTCAGTATCATGAACTAATTTATTTCTCTGTTGTAGGCAAATTACTTTTTCTGGTTGGATATGCTTCTCTTTATCTTTAGAGTTCAAATATTGCTAGGACTGCAAAATTCCATATACTCTTTTAATCGACATACACAGGCCTTTCTTCAGTTCAGGAAATGTGTCTTTTTAAAAATTATGTCTTCCTTATTCTTCTTTTCTACTTGTATAATGTCTATTAGGGATATTACATTTCTAGATATAGCCAAGAGTCATCTATTTCTTTATGGTTTTTATCTCTTTTTATTTAGGTTGACCATATTCTTCTATTTATGTGCTTAATTTCTTTAATGAAACATCATGTTTTTAGTTCAAAAAGCTAGACTTGAGGACAAAAGAGGGCTATATTTGAATCTATAATTTAAAATCTCTAAACCTCTTATGAGTTTTCCTTTTTAACATTATATAGAGAGTATAACATATATAAAATGCACACTTGTAAGTGAACAACTAAATTTATTCTACATGTATATGTGTGTGTATATATATATATATATATATATAACATATAATACCTCCAAATTATAACCGACACACAGAAGAACATATAGAATGATCATCGCAGAAACTTATTTTATTTTTTTACACTGTCTTTCTCTCTAAAACTACTATTCTGATGTCAGCCATCATAGAATAGTTTTGCCTCTTTTTTATTTCCTATAAATGGAATCATATAGTAGACATTGTTTTGATCTGGCTTATAGAATTATGTTTACAGTATTCATCCATGTTGTTTCTACACAGCAGTAATTTATCATTTCTCTGTTTTACTCCACTGTAAAAAGAAAACATACATACATACATTAATAAAACATCTATATATTCTATTGTTGATGGAGAGTTAGGTTGCTTCAAGTTTCTGTTTATTAGGCACTACGAACATTTTGTACATGTTTTGTGGAATACATGTTTCTCATTACTGTTGGAATTCTGGAGTAGAATTGCTAGACCATTTTGGATAGACATTTTCAGCACTAGAAGTTACCACCCCTTTTCTATTGTGGTTGCATTAATTTTTATTCTTACCGTCTGTGTATAAAATGCGTATTAAATATTATTATTTTTAAATTCAATTTAAATTTATATTTTCCCTTAAAGTTCCTGTTAAGACAGTGTATTATTTTCTGTCATTTCTGATGAATCTGATTTATTGCTGTTGAGATTTTTTAGTGGGTTGTTATTTATTTTTTGCCTATATGTTAGGACTCAGGTCTTTAAGTTAAAGTTCCCTAAGTGGCAGGAACTCAAGAAGAAGTGGAAAAGATGTTCTCTTTCCATGTGGGCTGTTGATAGAAATGAACAGGTCACATGACTCTGCTGAGGCACCCAGAAGGTGTCACCAAACTCCCTTGCTTACATGTACTCTTCAGTTTTAGGATCATAGAGATCTTAGTCTATATTGAGTTAGTTTTTGGTGGCTTAGGCAGACTAAGTACAATTACACAGGGACAATGTCAGCCTCTACAGTGAGGTCAATAGAGAACTATAAGCTAATGTCTTCCTATCATGAGGAAGTGTTTTCAACCCTCTTCACAAGGCTTTAATTCTAGAATCCAAGTGCCACCCTTATTCACAAGTAAAAGAACCACACTATTCTTTCCCTTTAACTGGAGTAAGCCATTAATGTTTCTTAGAAAAATATTGAATTTAGCCTTTCAGCAGATTAGTTACACTGAAAAACCTGCCCCTTCTCTCAAACTCATTCTGCATTTCTTTTAAATGCCCTAATTTTTTTATTTTTTATTTAATGCTGAGAAGAAGCAATAACATTTTATGCTTATTAATTCATTCAGTTCCCATTCGAATGATTTTCTCTTTTCAGAGACAAATACTGAATTTGTGTGATATTGAAAGAAGAGATATTTCAAGCTGCACCTTGTACCTGTTTGACTTGTACAATGAATAGCAAAAAATGTTTGTAAGATCATATGTATTTGGACAGCCAGAGAAGGATGTCATTTGTGAAGTACAAATGGTAATGTTTGCTTGATATCACCCTAAGCTCTCTTGCTAATGGCTGGCTCTTTAATAATATTGTATTATAAACAAAATGCAGTCAAATGTTGATCTCTGGAGCCACTTGAGGTTTTACAGCTTTCTAAAACCTGTCATAAAATGTAGACTTGCATATTTCCCTTGACATATTTTTTTGTAGCTCAGTTTATGGATGGTTTATAAATCATTATATATATATATTATAATTCATTCCTATTTCTGCATATATATATATATGTGCAGAAATAGGAATGAATTATAATCACAGATATTCCTTCTTCCAGTATATAATTCTAAGAATAATTTAACCAATGCTCTTTACATGAGTTGGAGATTAATTTTACTTGCAATCATTTTTGGTATAGAATATTAATTCAAGATGTTCTCTATTCTAGCCATCTCCCAAGAGTAAGAAGGTTTAAATCATAAGCACATAAACCTGAAAGTATCTCAAAAAGTAATTCATTAATCACATGCTCAGAAATTGTCTATTTCTGGACTTTGGAAGCAGAAAATATATATGTTGAACAATAGAGTTTCATGATAGAATGAAACCCTAGAGGTCATCTAAACTTAAGGACCAATTCATCGCTTATTTGTTGTCTGTAACCTCAGCCAAGGGTTGAAAATTTCCAGATTGCTCTCTAAAAGTATAATTCTCTCAATGTTGAGGTAAAATATTGCTTCAGAAAATGGTTATTCTGGTCCTAATTGTACCTTCAGGACCAAACAGTACAGGTGAAAACTTTCTTGCAATGATAACTGTATAAACACTTTAGGGCCACTCTTCAATCTCCCTTTTGACTTGCCTTCCTGGTTTGTACTTTTGCTCTTTAATCAATTTCTTATACATTAGGTTTTGATTCATTTGTCAACTGACATCATCTTCTCTATACCCTGTAGTTTGTGGCAAAGATAAATATTGTAGATGTAGCTTTAAGCTGCTCATGAGAACATGCCTTCTTTATTGACAGCAGACAGTCTTCAAAGTAACCTAATTTTGCATTAATACTTTAGCAAAAACAAAATGTACATATGAGCATATAAAAATTATTCACTCATGCCAAGATTATTATTAAAACATCTAGATTTGTTTTTCACATTGTTTTTAAGCCATATTTCTATCATTTTAAATTGAGAAGTTTGTGAGATGCTAAGATCAGCATTAGTAGATGGCAGTAAAGGATATATTCGGAACTGATTAAACACAAATATTATATTTAATATATCTTATCTTCCTAATTCAATTCATTGTTTTACTCTGTTGATAACCTGATGGATTCTATTCGAGTCCTTCTTTCCACTTTCTACAATCCAAGAATTCAGTGAATGTTTTAGCAGTACCCTTATGTAAACCCTTAATTTAGAATTGTTCCTAAGTGCACAGTTTTAAACAGAATTCTTTCTAATTTTATATATAATGCATATACTTTGGATAAAACCATTTAGTCAGTTGTAAAACCATTTAAATAGGAATATTTGTTTATCTTATCTGCTCTGGGGAGAAAATTTCTTAAAAGGTTAGGCAGTTCTGAGGAGATTGCCTGTTATCATGGAATGTCCCTGATTGCTAGTGTACCTTTGATGGAACTTGCTAAGGAGAAGGCCTCTTTCCTCATCACAACTTTACAACCGTTTCTCCTAATGCATTATGTTTTGTTAAAGAAGACACATTCCCTAAATAAAAATGGATCACCAATCTAAATATTTTCCATCTGGAAAATTCAAATAATTAGAAAGTCTAATTCGCTAACATGTATATTTTTTATGTTATCAGAAAAAAATGACATTAATCAAATACAAACGCTTCATATTTCTAAGTTTTCTCAATTTTTGGAATATAAGTCCCAGGCCATTCAGAAATTTAGATTATCATTCACCTAATAGTGTTATGGTTTGAATGTGTGCCTTCCAAATTCAGGTGCTGTCAATGTCATAGTTTTAAGAGATGGGACCTCTAAGAGGTTAGGCCATAAGGGCTATTCTCTTGGCAATGGGATTAGGATTTTTCTCAAAGGGGCTTCATGCAGCATTTGGCTCTCTTGGTCCTCTTCCTTCTACCACATGAGGACACAACATTCTTCTCTGAAGAATGCATGCAGCTCTCACAAGAAAAGCAAACCTGCTGGCACCTTGAAATTAGACTGTCCAGCCTCCATAAATGTGAGAAATAAATTTCTGTTCTCAATAAATGAATGAGAATAATAACGGACAAGAAATAAATGACTGAGTCTGTGCTATTCTATTATAACAGCACAAAGTTAACTAAGACAGAAATTGGTACTGAGAACATTAAATTTTAAGGTTGGAGATATAATCTTCTTCTTTGACTCTATGTCCATATTCCAGACACACTGGGGTGAGGGTTGTGACAAGGATAGAGACACAACAGAGTATCCACTAAGGCAATGTCCGGTGGATCCATGGGGTTAGGTCCAGTGTGGTGAGCCCCTCCTGGGGCAATGCTTAGTGGAGGCATGGAATCAGAGCTACTCCCCCAAACTCCAGTCCTGAAGAGCCAGCAGTGTGCAGTCCCAAACTGGACTAATGGGGGTTGAGTTTCAATATAACAAATACCTAGAATTGTGGAAGCAGCTTGGAACTAAGTAACAGGTAGAGGCCAGAACAGCTTTTAAGCAAATGGTGGACAAAGTCTATATTGCCACAAATGGATTGAAAAGGGTTATTCTTGTAGGAACTTAGAAAAATAGAAGAGTTTGAAAAGCTTCATTCTTCTTGGAGATTATCAAGGTAGTTATGAGAGTGAAGACTCTTCAGATGAGGTCTCAGACAGAAATGAGCAAGATATTGGAAACTGAAAGAAACGTCATCTGAGTTACAAAATGGCAAAGAACTTGGCTGAATTATGCTGATGACCCAGAGCTTTGTGGAAGAATTTAAGAGTTTAGAATTAAAATATTTGGCAGGAGAAATCTCTAAGCAGCAATATGTTCAGGGTATTACATGATTTATCTTAACTGCTGATAGTAAAATGAGAGAAGAGAAAAATATTAAAGATGGAATGTATAATTAAAAGGGAAGCAAAACATGAATATTTGGAAAATTCTTAGTCTGCCTATGTAAAGAATTTTTTTATTTTAAAGTTTAGGAAAAAAGCCAAGGATGTGGCTAGGTAATTATTTGATAAGGGCATTACTATGAATAGATTGATGCCAGGTGCTATTTATCAAGAAAATATTTTTAAAATAACCCTAAGGACTTTTATAGATACCTGAGACTGTCACAGGCCCAGGGAACCAGGACCTGGAGGGCAGAATGGTTTAAAGGTAGGGGCCCAGGGCATATGTGGATGCTGGGCCTCACTGGCCAGGCCACCTCAAGTCTCTTCTCCCCACATTTTGGCAAAGCACTCCTAAGCTGCCCCACTATGGCTCACATGGGCCTGGGTGGCTGGGGTTGCTAATCTGGAGGGCACACTCAGTGAGCCTTGAAGGCAATCATATAGTGCTAATTTCACATGCACACAAGAGCTATGGAGTCATAGCTTCTGTCACCTAAATTATAAGTGATGCCTCAGAGAGCTTCATGGATCAGGCAGAGACCCGCCTGAAGGATAGAGACACAACAGAGTCTCCACTAAGGCAATTCCCAGTGGATCCATGGGGTCAAGTCCATGGTAGTTAGCCCCTACTAAGGCAATGCTTAGTGGAGACATGGAATCAGGGCTACTCCCCCAAACCCCAGTTGTAGAGCCACCAATGTGCAGTGCCAAACTGGAGAGCTTCATACACCTGATTCTAACCCATGAGAGCTGTGGCATGGGCTGTGCCTAGCAAAGCCAAAAGGGAGGGGCCTCCAGGAGCTTTGGTGACCCAACCCTTACCCCAGTATGTCTGGAAGGTAAACATAGGGTCCAAGAAGATGATATGTGCAGCCTTAAAATTTACTGTTGGGTTTTGGATTTACTTAGGACATGTTATTCCTTTCTTCATTTATATTTCTCTCTTTTGGAATAGAAATGTCTGTCCTGTGTCTGTCCCACCATTGTATTTTGAAAGCACATAACTTGCTTGATTTCACAGGTTTGCAGCTTGAGAACAACTTGCTTCTGGATAAAACACACCCTTGTGTCTCACCCATAGGATGTTTAAATGAGACATCCCAGTTGATGCCGGAATAAGTTAAGACTTTGAGGGGGCTCTGTTGGGATGAAATGAAGTGTTCTGTATCTGAGAGGGAAATTTGGTGGGGCTGAATGCTACGGTTTGAATATGCCCCCTCTGAAATCCAGATGTTGCCAGTGTGATAGTATCAAGAATTGGAGCCTTTAAAAGGTGATTAGGTGGTGAGAGCTCCTCCCTCATGATTGGGGTTAAGGCCCTTTTAAAAGCACCTTCACACAGAATTTGACTCTCTTGCCTTTCCACCTTCTGCCAGTAACATCCCAGATTTTCTTTCCTCTGAAGGATGCAACCCTCACCAGATAACTAAACCTGCCAGCCCCTTAATCTTGGACTTGCCAGCCTCCAGAACTATGAGAAATAGGTTTCTGTTCTTTATAAATTACTCAACCTATGATACTCTATTATATCAGCACAAAATGAACTAAAGTAAATGATAATTTATTGCCTAATCTATGAGATAATTAAAAACTGGTGATTTTGAAATACCAGATACTATTCCTGTCCTCAAAAAATGTATCATCTTAAGTAAAAGATTAGAAATCAGAGTGACTATTTAGGAATCAACCTACATGTCCATGACTGGATGACTGGATTAAAAAATGTGATATACACACATACCTTGGAATACTAATCAGCCATAAAAAATAAGGAAATCATGTGTTTTGCAACAACATGGATGGAACTAGAGGTCACTATCCTAAGTGAAATAACTCAGAAACAGAAAGTCAAATACTTCATTGTAAGTGGGACCTAAATCATGTGTACATGTGGAAATAAAATGTGAACTAACAGACATTGGAGGCTTGGAAGGGTGGGTGGCTGGGGGGATGTGAAGGATAAATAATATTTTATGGGTACAATGTGCACTATTAGGGTGATAGCTGCACTAAAATCCCAGACTTCACCACTGTACAATATATGTAACAAAACTGCATTTGTACCCCTACATTTACGCAAATAAAAAATATGTACATAGCTTTTGAAGGCACCATTAAAGTTAGATGGATTTGATAGAGGAATTTTGAGAGTTATTTGATTTTTAGGAGGAAATATCATATAGGTAAATATCCTTGAGGTTTAGAATTTTAGGAAGAGAGAAAAAGAGGATCCAAAGATAAATTTTAGACTTTCTTTTTCTTCTTTGTTTTTTTTTTTTTTTTTTTTTTTTTTAAGATTCAAGTCAACTACTGTAATTTCTTCAAGCACAAATGAGGGCCTGGTGAACTTAGGTGCCATTCTTATCCTCCCATGTTCCAGAAAAAATTCTCTTTTATTTTGAGCTATGTATGCATCCATATCTCTATGTCCCTCCAAAGTACCAAAAACTCAACAAACTCATTACTTTACTTTGTTTTCCCAGTGTGGAATTCATAATTTTTAAGGACAACTTGTGGGCTCTGGAAGTGTCAAAACTAAGCTCAATAGTGGCAAGGTGACAGTAAAGCTGATGAGTATAGACAATGTGTTGTGACATCTGGATATCGTTTGTAAAAATGCATCCTTTTTTGAATTGGCTATGTAGATTCTAACTGCATAAACTTCCTCCATGAATCAGCCACCAATGTAATCCATTTGTTTTCAGGTTAGGACTTGTTTAATAATTAAAGATACTCTTAGTCACTCTATTTAGTACGGAGAAGACTGCAAAGGAAAAGAGATCACAATATTTCTGAACTTCATATTTCCATAAAATAACATGTATGTGACTATTTATTGTAGCTTTATGAAACTAAATTATTACAACACTCAACAATGCCCCAGACATTCTTTTAGATATTTAACATCTATTTACTTTAATCTCCACAATGATGATCTAAGGGAGCTATTATTTTCCCCATGTTGTAAAAAATTGAGGTTTGTGGAATTTATTAAACATGATAACTGTTTCAACTCTTACAAATGTTACCTATTAAAGTCAGACTTTCTGAAGAAGTTTATTCTTAATTTCAAAGTCCCTGTCCTTTCTGTGAGACTTAGAGACTTTGTTCTGGAAGGTTGGTAGTGAAAACTAAAGAAAATAGAAAGTTATAGGATATATTCATTTTCCTCTTTGGTACTCTCCAATAAGAAGTATGCAACACTAAAATCTGTGAGGTTGGTACATCACTCAGAGATTGCTTCTCTTGATTTAAAAGATTTGTAGTGTCCACACTGTTTATTTTAGCTAGTACTGTCATTATTGTTAAATGTTCTTAATTATATCCACTCTAAAGTAAAGTATCTTACTTCAGTCAGACATTGAAAGGAAGCAAAATCTTCCTAGATGTTTTTTTCCCCTTCCATATAGAAATTTGGAATTCTAAATAAAAAGATTTGGAAAATGCGAACAACATTCAGCTCTACTAGCTCTGCTCACTTTTTGTAATTTAAATGGCAGTGGACTGGTGAAATTATTTAATTATATATAATAATTCATCAAATTGCCAATTATCTCTAGTGATATACATGGATGGAAATGAGTTTTGGATGCGATTTATCTTATAGCCATTCAATGTTATAAGACAATGTTATAACACAGTGTTCCTTACTCTATTACTGTTGTGGGAAGCTCTTATGTGAAAAGAAGTTGCAGTACCTATCTTTCTGTTAAGCATAATGTGGCTTACTAAGAAAAGATTATTTCAGTATACCTAGAGGTCTATTAGACAGCGTTTATCTTCTGAAGACTTTTTAGAGACTGTTTAATTGTTTGTTGGGTTAGAGACAGTATGTATATAAGATATCAAGTACAGTGTTTTTGTAAATAGTTGAAGCTAGATAGTTTATTGTTATTATCTTCATGATTATCCTTTTTACCATTATTTTTATTGAGCTCTACATATTAAAACATATCTTCTGTTAGAGAATTTTGAAGATATGCATAATTAAAATTCATTTATCACTTTCTGACATAAAGTCAGAGATTAGCTATGAGGAAAGGGAAAAATTTCTAAAAGCACGCCTATTTGGAGAGAAACAATCAACAATATTGTGTGTGGCATCTTTTAGAATTGATGATATGATGCTTTCTCCACAGGTAAAGCCAAAATAGATAAGTAAAATATAACCATATGTATGGGGTTCCTGGCAAAGTGTAAGTTACCACTCACATCTAATGAGCACTCAGGCTTCCAAAGGATTTTTTAGTGTGATTATTAACACCATCGTGATAGTTACATGGCATTCAAGGTCTGGCTTAAATGAATATAAGAATCTGGCAGACAATTTATCATGGTGTTCCAGACATGGATAAATGTCTTGTAAAAAGCTCTTATGTAAAAATAAATTGTAGTACCTATCTTGCTTTTTAGCATAAAATAGCTTACTAAGAAGATATTGTTTCAATATATCCAGCTGTCTACTAAACAGCTTTTATCTTCTGAAGACAATTTAAAGAGTGTTTTGTAAAACAATCCAGAAAACAGTGAAAAATTGTCTCTGCATGATTTACTTGACATATGGAGATACAGCCATTAAAAATAGCAATTAAAAATAACCAAACAAACACATGTATACAATTACTATTAAGCTAAGGTAAAAGAGATGAAGCAAAAATACCTGGTTAAAAAAAAATGGAGGAAATGGAAAACCACTGCACAACTAGGAAAGAGGGAGCACCTCTGGAAAAATGGTCTCTAAGCAAATTCTGTAACAGAAAATTTTCCAAGATATTCATATCTTTTTAGTAGACACTTAGTTTATTCTTAAGCCATGCCATATATAGAAAAAGAGCATCCTGGATACAAAAAAGAAAGAAGTAGAAGCGATTCATGAACCTTAAATAAGACTAGTTTTTTTGAAGAAGTTTTCATTAGGATAGAGAAAATTCATAACAATTATTTAGAGTGAGTGTCATCTTGAAAAGACTTGGTGGTCAAAACAATTGTTCTACAGATGAAAACTATGGAAAGGTTTTGAAAATCTCTTTTATGATATGTCCATTATATTCCATGAGAGATGCTCAGTGACTAGTTATTTATAGAATTAAATTCAAAGTGACTAGTTATTTATGGAATTAAATTCAGTTGCATCCTAGTATAAAACCTTAATATAGAGGATCCCCACCAAGATGGCCAAATAGACAAATCAATGAGACAGAAAATTAACAAGGCAATCCAGGACTTGAACTTAGATCTGGACTAAGCAGATCTAATAGACATCTACAGAACTCTCCACCCCAAATGCACAGAATATACATTCTTTTTAGCAGCATATCGCACTTACTCTAAAAGTGACCGCATAATCGGATGTAAATCACTCCTCAGTGAATGCAAAAGAACAGCATAACTACCAGTCTCTCAGATCACAGTGCAATCAAATTAGAACTCAGGATTAAGAAAATTACTCAAAACCTCACAACTACATGGAAACCGAACAACATGCTCCTGAATGACTACTGGATAAATAATGAAATGAACATAGAAATAAAGATGTTATTTGAAACCAATGAGAATAAAGACACAACGTACCAGAATCTTTGGGACACATTTAAAGCCGTGTTTAGAGGGAAATTTATAGCACTAAATGACCATATGAAAAGTGAGGAAAGATCTAAAATAGTCACCCTATCGTCAAAATTTAAAGATAGGGAGCAAGATCAAACAAATTCCAAAGCTATCAGAAGACAAGAAATAACAAAGATCAGAGCAGGAAAAAACCCTTCAAAAAAATCAATATTCCAGGAGCTGGTTTTTTGAAAAGATCAACAAAATAGATAGACCACTAGCCAGACTAATAAAAAAGAAAAAAAGAGAAGAATTGAATAGATACAATAAAAAATGATAAAGGGGATATCACCACTGATTCCACAGAAATACAAACTACTCTCAGAGATTACTGCAAACAAAACTATGCACATAAACCAGTAAATCTAGAAGAAATGGGTAGATTCCTGGACACTCACACCCTCCCAAGACTAAACCAGGAAATGTTTAATCCCTGAGTAGACCAATAACAAGGGCTGAAGTTGAGGCAGCAATTAATAGCCTACCAACCAAAAAAATTCCAGGTCCAGATGGGTTCACTGCTGAATTCTACCAGACATATAAATAGGAACTTGTATGATTTCTTCTGAAATTATTCCTAACATTACAAAAAGAGGGAATCCTCCCTACTCATTTTGTGAAACCAGCATCATCCTGACACCAAAACATGGCAAAGATACAACCAAAAAAGGGAAAATTTTGGGCCAATAACCATGAAGAACGTCGATGCAAAAATCTTCAATAAAAAACTGGCAAACAATGCAACAGCACATCAAAAAGCTTATCCATCACGATCAAGTAGGCTTCATCCTAGGGATGCAAGGCTGGTTCAACATTCGCAAGTCTATAAACATAATCCACCACATAAACAGAACCAAAGACAAAAATCACATGATTATTTCAATAGATGCAGACAAGGCCTTCTACAAAATTCAACAGCCCTTTATGCTAAAAACTCTCAATAAACTAGGTATTGACGGAACATATCTCAAAATAATAAAAGTTATTTATGACAAACCCACAGCCAAAATCATACTGAATGAGCAAAAACTGGAAACATTCCCTTTGAAATCTGGCACTAGACAAGGGTGCCCTCTCTCACCATTCCTATTCATCATAGAATTGGTAGTTCTAGCCAGAGCAATCAGGCAAGAAAAAGAAATAAAACATATTCAATTAGGAAAGGAAGAAGTCAAATTGTCTCTATTTGCAGATGGCATTATTGTATGTTTAAAAAAAACCCGTTGTCTCAGTCCAAAATCTCCTTAAGATGATAAGTAACTTCAGCAAAGTCTCAGGATACAAAATAAATGTGCAAAAATCACAAGAATTCCTATACACCAATAACAGACAACAGAGAGCCAAATCATGAGCAAACTCCCATTCACAATTGCTACAAAGTATAAAATACCTAGGAATACAACTAACAGGATGTGAAGAACATCTTCAAGGAGAACTACAATCCACTGTCCAAGGAACTGAGAGGACACAAACAGATGGAAAAATATTCCATGCTCATGGTTAGGAAGAATCAATATTGTGAAAATCGCCATACTTAGTAATTTATAGATTCAATACTATCCCCATTATACTACCATTGACCTTCTTCAAAGAAATGGAAAAATCACCTTAAACTTCATATGCAACCAAAAAAGAGCCCACATAGCCAAGACAATCCTAAGCAAAAAGAACAAAGCTGGAGGCATCATGCTACCTGACTTCAAACTATACTACAAGGCTACAGTAATCAAAATAGCATGGTACTGGTACCAAAACAGAGATATAGACCAATGGAACAGAACAGAGGCCTTGGAAGTTATGCCACACATCTACAACCATCTGATCTTTGACAAACCTGACAAAACCAAGCAATGGGGAAAGATTCTCCATTTAATAAATGGTGTTGGGAAAACTGGCTAGCCATGTGCAGAAAGCTGAAACTGGATCCCTTCCTTATGCCTTACACAAAAATTAACTCCAGATGGATTCAAGATTTAAACATAAAACCTAACACCATAAAAACAATAGAAGAAAACCTAGGCAATACCATTCAGGACATAGGCATAGGCAACGACTACATGACTAAACCACCAAAAACAATGGCAACTAAAGCCAAAATAGATAAATGGGATCTAATTAAATTCCAGAGCTTCTGCACAGCAAAAGAAACAATCATTAGAGTGAAGTGGCAACCAACACAATGGGAAAACATTTTTGCAATCTACCCATCTGACAAAGGGCTAATATCCAGAATCTACAAAGAACTAAAATATACAACAAAAAAAAGAATCCGTCCAAAAGTTGGTGAAAGATATTAACAGACACTTTTCAAAAGAAGACATTTATGTGGCCAACAAACACTTGAAAAAAATGCTCATCATCACTGGTCATTAGAGAAATGCAAATCAAAACCACATTGAGATACCATCTCAGGCCAGTTGGAATGGTGATCATTAAAAAATCTGGAGACAAAAGATGCTAGGGAGGATGTGGGGAAATAAGAACACTTTTACACTGTTGGTGAGAGTGTAAATTAGTTCAGCCATTGTGGAAGACAGTGTGGCAATTCCTCAAGGATCTAGAAATAGAAATTCCATTTGACCCAGCAATCCCATTACTGGGTGTATACCCAAAGGATCATAAATTGGTCTACTATAAAGACACACACATGTATGTTCATTGTGGCACTGTTTACAATAGCAAAGACTTGGAACCAACCCAAATGCCCATCAATGATAGACTGGATAAAGAAAATGTGGCACATATACACCATGGAATATTATGCAGCCATAAAAAATGATGAGTTTGTGTCCTCTACAGGGACGTGGATGAATCTAGAAACCATCATTGTCGGCAAACTGACACAAGAACAGAAATCAAAACACCACATGTTCTCACTCATAAGTGGGTGTTGAATAATGAGGACACATGGACATAGGGAGGGTAACATCACAACCTTCTGGGGGCTGGGGGGCTAGCGGAGGGATACAGGGGGTGGGGAGATTGCAGAGGGATAACATTAGGAGAAATACCTAATGTAGGTGACAAGGGGATGGAGGCAGCAAACCACCATATGTATACCTGTAACAATCCTGTAAGATCTCACATGTACCCCAGAACTTAAAGTAAAATCAAAAAATAAATAAACAAAAAACTGAACATATGCTATTAATATTTCACACCTTCTCAGGATAAAATAAAATTTTCATAACTTTGTACAATTCAGTATTTTAAACATTTTCTTAGGTTTTTCTGAAATATGTGTTCTTTTCTAATCGTCCAAAATTATATAAAACAATAAAAGATGCACATTACTTTCATGTTTTGTATAGATGCCTTATGTTAACATGATTTAATTGTTATGTAATAGCTATTAGTAACTCCATTTTACAGACGCAGAAATTGAGTCTAAGAAGCATGTTCGTGTGCCTTTCAATGTGTTGTATTGGGTAAAAGTAATTTTTGTCCATGTTTAATTGTTCATTTTGTTTTATTGGCCTGCCATCTGAAGTACATTTATCAATAGGTATCTATGTTAATCTTGCTTGGAAAAAAATAAGAAAGTTTTCTGTCCTGTAATCTACTTCAAAAAGTACATTTCACAAATTATCTAAGAAAGTTGTCTCAAAGTCTAGCACTAAGTGTTTAATTTCAGTGCACCATATGGGCCAAACAATGGTCCTCACTTTATTCTATTTCTTTGATGTCTTTATTTATATCTTATTCACAAATAATATATCCCAAGAGATTAAAAAATGACAGAAAAGAAGGGGAAGGTTTTAAGCATTAGGCTTTACACTTAGCAATAAACAAGAAAAACATATTTACAATTTAATAAGAAAGATCATTGACTCCATATATTCTTCTTTTCCCAAAATGTTTATTCACTAATTGGCACAGTAGACTCTTACCAGTAGATTTTCCCAAGAAATGTGTCAAATATATACTCAGCAGGGTGAAGTTGAGAAATAAAATAAATACAAGTTGATATATAAAGATATTTCTTTCAAAAACAGTATAAATCTTTGAATATTCCTGGGAGCCAATTTATCAATCCTATTTCATCAAATAATCTGAAATTCCATAATTGTTTGACATAGGTGGCTTCAGATAAAAAATCTAGTCTTTGCTAAACTTGAGTCTTCAGCTTCAGCATTGTACTATGCATGGTTTTGGGTAACAGGATAAGTTCAGATAATAAAATTAGTCTTTAGGCTTGCAACAGGAGCTATTTGCTACAAAGAGGAAGAAAGAGAGAGAGAGGGAAGAAGTAAATGAGCTTATCATTAAAAGCAGACAAACAGGTTTATAGTGCTCAGTATTTGAAATTAATTCTATACAAGTTCAAGGGTTAGGAATTTGTTAAATTTTACATTCATTGGATCAGAGAAAATAGAGACTCAATTTCTCCTAAATAAATAGAATGAACACTCCTAACCTTTACTGCCTACTGCACATATTTTCTGATTAAGCCTCTGGAATGCTTATGTCCATCATTCCAGAAGTTTTAAAACCATCAGGGAAGCTCAAGATATATTTCTAATTACAAAATCCCTCATCCAAGAGTGGATTTTTGAAGGCAAAGGTTTCACTCCAATCATTTCAGAACAACTGTGCCTTTAATTGTTGATGCCTTCCACAGCAAATGTTTGTTAAAGTTCAATTTTGCCTTTAATAATTCAGAGATGTACATAAAACAGATGATTTAGTTTCTATCACACCTTCAGCAAGTAGGTTCCATCCCCATTCAAGAGAGTCCAACAAAGGCCTAGGAATGTTAAATATCTTGCTATTTAATGTAGTTAAATATACGCTCAAGTCTGATTCTACAACTCTTACTATAAACACTATGTCTTAATGACTTTTACTGGAGTGTAAGCCAGAAATGTGTCTTAATCTGACTCAACCTGACATATGTAGGCATGTTTTCTAAAACTGAGATGTAAGTATTCCTCAGAATTAAGAAATACTAGGTTCAGAACTTACTAGGAGTAATTTTTTAAAATCATATGTTTATATAGCTGGGACATTTGAATCTACACTCAAAGCATATCAGTGGTTGCCCAAGGACAGAGGCAGTATAATGGGAAGGGCCAGTAGGGATAAATAATCAATGAGCAGGAGGATACATTTGGGGGTGATAGTTTATCATCTTGATGATAGTCATTATGATTTCACAGATGTATGCATATGTCAAAACATATCAAATTATACATTTTGATATGTATAGTTAATTGCATGATGATTATATGTCAGCACATCTGTTTAAAGAAAGATACTACTAAGAGAATGAAAAGACAGTCCATAAATTAGGAGAAAATATTCGTAAATTACATGTTTGATAAAAGGTTTGCATCCAGAATAATTTTTTTAAAAATTAAGAAATAAGCTAAATATTTCAATAGATAATTTTACAAAGACACATGGATGCCAAATAAATACACTACACAATGTCCAAAATCAGTAGTCTTTAGGTACATACAAATTAAGACCAAAGTTAGATTCTCATCACTTATCCTTGAGAAAAGAAAGAAAAATTTTTTAAAAAGCAGGGAGAATTTGACAGTAGTACTAAGTAGTTCTGCTGAGGAAGAGGAGGAACTGGAACTCTTTTATACTGAAAGGGAAATTGCAAAGTAGTATAGACTATATGTCAAACAGCTTGACACTTTCTTAGAAAGTTAACCAACTGTTTAACATATGGTCCAACAAACCCAGTTCTATGTATTAATTCAAGTGAAATTAAAACTTATGTTCATGTAGAACATGTATACAAATGCTTATAGTAGCTTTATTTATAATCTCCTCAAAATGGAAACAAAGCAGATGTCCTTAAACTTGTGAACAGATAAACTATTGTACTCCATAGAGTGGAACTACACAGCTACAAAAGTGAATGAATTTCTGAACCATACAATAACATCGATGATTCTTAAAGGGAATATACTAAGATAATGGAGCCAGAGTTTTACACACTGTGCGGTTCCATTTGTTTGAAGTTACGCCACAGGTGAGACGTTAAGGGCAGAAAATAAATCAGTGATTGCCAGTGCTTGGGAGAGGATTGCTACAAATAAGAGAGTAAGTTTGGATGATAAAATTGTCCTGTATATATAGTATGTGTTGGTTGCCTGACTCTGTGTATGTAACTCATGAAACTGTAATGTATGTAAATTATACCTCACCAAAACATGCACAGATTCATAGAAAATCTGATGCTTATGACTAATGGAAAATAAGAATTAATATACTCATCAGTTACTGTATTCTTCCCCACATTTACTTACATGGATTTTTATAGTAAACTACCACAAATTTGATGACTTAAAACAATGGGTATTTATTCTCACCATTCTGGAGGCTAGAAATCTGAAATCAAGGTAGATGTTAGCTGGCCCATGCTCCTTCTGAAGGCTCTAACGAAGAATCTTCCCATGATTCTGGCATCCATAAATCTTCTCTTCTTTCAGCTTCTAATGTCCCTAGCTGGTTTGTTGTGGTTGTTGTTGTTTATTTGTTTGTTTATTTGCTGTGGCAGCATAATTCCAATCTATGCCTTCATCTTAACATGACTTTGCTCTCTCTGTCTCTGTGTGTTCTCTCCTCTTCTTATGAGGAAAACAATCATAGGATTTAGGTCCTAATCCAATAACTAATTATGTCTATAAGGACCTAATATCCAAATTAAGTCATGTTCTGATGTTCCAGGTGCACATAAATATGAGGTGACAGGGAAGGCACTATGCAACCCACCACAATTCTCCTAGATGGTATACAGATGAAGTTACATTCAGAATAACAATTTCATGTATAGATATTTTAGAAATTTTCTGCATAATTACTTTAAGAAAAATCTGAATGCTTGAGATCCCCATAGCCTAATAATGTATAACAAATTTTTAATTGAGCAAGGATATGAACAAAAAGGCTAGGCTTAGCATCCAAATGTAGCAGTTGGGGTACATTTGTCAAAAGATCAAAAAATTTCTAACCAAAAATTGCGAGAGTATTTCAAATAATGTTGGCTAGTTTTATGAAAATGTCAGAAAACCATTTCAGATTTGGTCAGAATTACTGTGTAGCTTTTGTTGGGAAGCAATAATTTCAGTAATTCTGGTTAAAATTACTTCATCTGCTAATCTCTACACACTCCATCTGGTTCAGGTATTCTGGCCAAATTCCTACAGAAAAAAGAATTATGTTTACAGGACCCATCCCTAAGAATAAACAGATAAGCTTACTTCCTAATAAAAATATAAATATTTCCTCATATTCCTTAAACATTAATTCATAAATTTGTGTTCCTATGTAAAAATGCAACCGTAATCCTTCACCTTTAGCTAAGAGAATGACAAAGAAATGATGTTTTGGCAATTCCAGGACTATGCCTCCACTCTTTTTATCTCTTGGAACCCAGCCTAATTAAATCAGGACAAGTCTGCTGTACAATGAGAGACGTATTGCCAATTTACCTCATCATTCCCATTGGGAGACAACAATTCCTAGATGTGTTAGTCAGGCCATCCTAGTCTAGCAAACTTTGGCCAAACTCACCCATATATGAACAAGTCCAACCAAAATCGGCCAAGGCTGGCTCAGATCAGCAAAATTGACCAGCCTACTTAGAGATATGAGGGCAATGACAAGTGATAATGGTTTTAAGCCACAAGTTTTACAGTGGTTTGTTGGCCTCAACGTATGTTGATATAATAGGGTTACCAATATCTATAAGTACTAAAAAAAAATAGTTATTGAGTACTTGTTAGTTCAATGGCAATATGCTTCCACACTTTATTTTAGAAGAGATATGCAAGGAGTTGTTAGTATGTTTTTAATAAAAGCAAATTTTTCAATTCTTTTCTAAACCAATATACCCAGGGGTCATTCATTTGCTTCTGATTCTCTTTGATTTTTATCAAATTGAGATTCCATACATTGTTTAACCTAAACACTATTTTTTTCCTTTCTACTTTTTGTGTATATGCTTTTACTGTTCAAAATATGAGCAGGACAAAAGTACTGAGTGCTTCCTATGGCAAGTTCCACCTGAAACATTCAACTAGGCTAGGAAAATTATCTCATTCCGATTACGGGATGAAAAGATATGACAGAAGCTAATCTTATAATTTGTCATTCAGTTGGTCATGCCTCTGCTTTTCTTTTCTCTCTAGTCATCTAAAATGTTTGGCTAATTCTCCTTCCATTTCACACTTAACCTGTAATTTTTTCAGGTTACTACAGTGATGTTCATTTTCAAACAATGTATTTTTTCCTTTGCTAATTCTAACACAGATTATTCCTTCCATCCACTTGCCTGAAAAAAGCAGAACACAAAATTCACTAGATACTTTTGAGAAAAGATCATTTACTTCACTGTAATGTGTTAAGTCATTTCATGACCATGATAGTAGAAATGATAAACAATCATGTCTAGGCCAGTATATGAAATAATTTACAGTTGAAGGTCACTGGAAAGCTGTCCATCTTTTTGGTATGGCTTTTCATTATTAATTTGCTAGCAGAAAATTTTTTTCATATAAAATAAAGACCTACAACAATGGCAGATTGCTTATAGAGACACTGTGAAGTCACAGTAGCATTTTTGCAATTATTAATGCTAAACATATAAAGATTTCTGAGAAAATGAAATTGACATTGACATAAATCAATGTCAAGCCCTTATCCTCTGTCAGTAGTTGCAAAAGCTACGCATATTTAAAAGTCAATTACTCTTTCATGATTATGGCTTAAGAAATAGACTGACTTTGTCAAATTCCAAAAAGTCCATGCGTCTCTCTCACATTTTTGACATTAATATTCCCTTCTGTGACCCCACAGAGGCCAATGGTTGAAGAAACCTTGAAGAATGGGCTTCTATTTTAAATCACAAATATTTGCCATATCAGTAGGCACAACTTGTAAATTTTTTATTTTAAACAAATTAGGAAAATAATAAAAATAATTTATTGAGGTGAAGTAATAAAAATGGAGCACACCAATAGCAGTAACAGTATCTCATTCACAATCGTGATCTCTCTAGGTTATGTGTATTGTGTATTTTACTTCTCCCTATCACAGATGGGAAATCTCTCATACTCCATTCATACTTCCTATGATAAAAGTCTTCTATTATATAAATGTTAACACCTTTCTTCTAACTTTTCTTATTTTATAAAAAGTAAAATAATCCGAGTATATCTTCAAGTCATTATATTGTTTGTCTTTCTGGGACAACTGTGAGTGCTAACAATTTTAACTCAGCCACTTGCCTTGAACATGGCTCCAGGAATGCAAATGAGAATGGAAATACAGTGCAAAATTAATCCTCCACTAAGAGCAATACTATAAAGGAAACTTGAAAGATCTACAGAAGTTGATCTCGAGCCAATTTCCACACATAGGAGGCTGTGTAATCTTGACTGTATGCTAGATATTTTGTGTCAAAGTGTAACAGCTTGTACCAAGGCCCACTTAGGAAGCCACATGCCCCAGTTATCCACCTCTAAGACCATTTCCTTTTGGTTAAAAAAAATAACGAATATGTGCAATTTAGGGCATATTTGCCAATGTTTCTTTCTCTAAAAGCTATGTGGTTATTTACTGTCATCCACTCCTTAGTTTTCATAATTCCCAAACTGTGATCAGAATTTCCAAATTTAATCTGATCCCTGTTTGTACTGCAATCAGTGGTAAGGTATATCATAAATTAGTTATATTTCAGTTCAAGTGAGTTACCATTCTTAATTCTCCATCTTTCATCTATAACCTATAAGCACTTTGCAGAAAAGCAGTTTATAGACCACTCAATGCAATTAAAGAGAGTCATAATTTGATACAAGTCTAAATATATCTAACTTCACATAAACTGTTAATATGCAGCTTTTCAAATTCTCTCAGATGTAATATTTCAGGTAATTTTTATTTTAAGTTTTTTAATTTTGATTATTTTAGCACAGAAAAAATTTGAAAGAGATTTCCATTTAGTTTCCAATGCTGTTCTGTCTATGAGCTTATCCAGACGGTACTACTGGCCTGATAAGAATTCATAGTGTTTTTCAGACGTACTTTGGTAGACAGAAAAATATCCCTATTTAGCAGCTATTTAAAATATGTAAACAGAATTACTTCAATTCATTGGTAGAATGCCCAGCTTTAATCCATTAAGTCAGTCATTCATATTTAGTAAGTGATTAAAAACACCTAATATGTTTTAAAAAAAAACCCACAGAACTGAATTTATAGAGGATTTAGAGAATATAAAGACATTATTTCTATTTTATCCTTGCTTATGTAGGGAAAATAACACAAAGTAATATAGTCATATGTTACTTAACAATGGGGATAAGTTCAGCGAAATGTGCCCTGAGGCTATTTTGTCCTTATATAAACCTCATACCGTGTACTTACACAAACATAGGCTGTATAGCCTACACATCTAGGCTATATGGTATAGTGTTTTGCTCCTAGACTACAAACTTATACCAAATGTTGCTGTACTTAATGCTGTAAACAATTGTAACAGAATAAGTATTTGTGCATCTAAACATACTAAACATAGAAAATGTTCAGTAAAAATATATAAGTATAAAAAATAAAAAATGGTACACTTATGTAGTGCACTTACCATGAATGGAGCTTGCAGGACTGGAGGTTGCTGTGGGTGAGTCAGTGAATAATGAGTTAATGGGATGGCCTAGGGCATTCCTATTGTACATTCTTGTACTTTATAAACAGTATACACTTAGGCTACATTACATTTATAAATGTTTATAAAAAATGTTTATTTTGATAATAAATTAACCTTATTAATTTTATATTATTTTGTTACTTTGATAATAAATTTGATAATAAAAGTTTATTTTGATAATAAATTAACCTTAGTTTACCATAAGCTCTTAACTTTATAAGCTTTTTTTTTTTAAGTTGACTCTTATAACACAGCTTAAAATGCAAACACATTGTTTAGCTGTTGATATGGTTTGGCTGCATCTCCACTCAAATCTCATTTTGTATTGTAGTTCCCATAATCCCCACATGCTGTGAGAGGGACCCAGTAGGAAGTAATTGAATTGGGTAGCAATTACCATCATGCTGTTCTCATAATAGTGAGTGAGTTCTCACAAGAGCTGATGGTGTTATAAGGGGCTTTTCCCCCTTTTGCTCCACACTTCTCCTTCCTGTCACCATGTAAAGAAGGACATGTTTGCTTCCCCTTCCAACATGGTTGTCAGTTTCCTGAGGCCTCCCCAGCCATGAGGAACTGTGAATGAATTAAACCGCTTTCCTTTATACCTTACCTTTATATGTTACCCAGTCTTAGGCATGTCTTTATTAGCAGTGTGAGAATGGACTAATACATCAGTACATTTTTTTTTCTTTTTTCTTTATTTTTTTTTGAGACAGGGGCTTGCTCTGTTGCCCAGGCTGGAGTGACTGAAATGCAGTGGTGCTATCACAGCTCACTGCAGCCTTCATTTCCCAGGCTCAAGTGATCCTCCCAACTCAGCCCCCTGAGTAGCTGGGACTACAGTTGTGTGCCACCACACTCAGCTAATTTTTTTAATTTTCTGTAGAGGTGGGGTTTTGCCATGTTTCTCAGGCTGGTCTTGAACTTCTGGGTTCAGGAGATCTGCCAGCTTTGGCCTCCCAAAGTGCTGGGATTATAGACATGAGCAGCTGCTCCTGACCTTTTTTTCTTTTTATACCTGTATTTTAAATCTTTCTTCTACATTAAATTTTATTTTATTTTGACATTTTAAACTTCTTTATTAAAAACTAACACACAAACACACACATTAGCCTAAGCCTACACAGGGTTAGAATCATCCATATCACTGTCTTACACCTCCACATCTTATCCCACTGGAAAGATTTAGGGGCAATAATACACATGGAGCTGTCAACTATTATAACAATGACTTTTTCTGGAATATCTGCTAAAGGACTGACTGGAGGCTGTTTTACAACTTTTTTTTTATACAAATAGAAGGAATACATTCTAAAACAACAATTAAAACTATGGTATAGTAAATATACCATAATCAAGTATTATGTACTCAATATGTGATACATCTTTATATGACTGGCTGAAGAGTAGATTTGTTTACACCAGCGTCACCACAAGCAAGCATATAATAGGTTGTACTCTCACATTATGATGGCTATCACCAGGAGATAAAAATATTTCAGCTCCATGATAATCTTATGACACCAGTGTCATAAGGCAGGTTGCTGTTCACTGAACATTATTATGCAGTGCATAACTGTATATTAAAAACACAATTCAATAATACTGGTTTGTGGTAAAAGAGTTCTATGAGAAACTTACTCTAATAACAGCTTGCTATTAGTTAAATGTAAATTCTTAAACAAGAAATTTATCTTGCTTGTTTCCTCAATAAGTCATTTGTCTTGTAAGTATCACTTGAATATACAAGACTTAAAATGGTATAGGCTAGAAGTTACCTAAATTCCATGAAATTGAGATATTCTAAGATATTCTACGGACACTGAGAAAAAAAGTATACATATATATATCTTTACACTGGTATTTACACTGGTTCCTATGAGAGATATTATTACTCAAAACTCAATATTTTTACTACTGGGTGAACATTTCTTTCACGTCTTAATTTCCCACACGCCTGATCTTGCGCATTTATAACTTAGAGTATTTCTATTCTGCTATGTTGATTTTCATATGGACACATTCAACACAGCAGAGTCTGTCTCTCCAGTACATGTAAGTTGCTAACTATGCAGTTTAGTGGTAGACAAATCAATGAAAAACTTAATTATGCTTTTCTTTATAAATAAATTTCACTTTTCCATGCTTGATTTGCAAGTAATGAGATGGATTCAATGCAATGAAAATATGGGAGAGGTCAGAATTATGAAAATAAGAAAATGATTCTAGTTGACTACTCAAAATTAAACACAAACTTATCAAAAAACAAAAAGCCTACCATCAAAAAATCACTATAAAAAGCATGAACTGAAGCCTAGAGAGGAAATCAGTATCTCTACCAAGAGAACAACACAAATGACTCATGTCATTAAACTGTCCAGGTACAAGCACCAAGCTAATAAAATATGTTGAGAGAAAATTAAGCTATTCAAGTTAGCTTTCAAAGCACAACTGTGCTTCAGAAAACAATTAATCATGCCCAGGTGTAATACATTTCATTCTGACAACAGCGATCTGTGACAGGAAAGACTGAAAGGAAAATTAGTCTCTCATTTTATGGAAGGACAGACTGATTGTAGAGTTGTTGATAAGCACAAGTGCTGTTTGTGCACGGACATCAGTGTCAGTGTCTGCGTGAATTTTCCCTACAAACTTCTTTAAATCAGTTTAAAATGAACAAACCAGCTTCTATTGATATCTTAAATGTATTCATTTTTCTTCATCAAAATCAGAGTTATTGTAATCAAGTAGGCTTCAAGTCCAATTTCAATGGAATGCAAATTTCAGAAAGACAGGCAATATTAATATCAAATATTTTAAAGCCAAAGCTTTTCTTGGGGAGTTGGATGTGAGGAGATATAATGAATCTGGCAGTTCTCATCCAAAGATAAAACTGTCAGTGACCTTAATACCAAAAGACTTCTCTGGGTAGAAAAAAGAATTAGAATTCATCTTTGCAATTTCATTTGACTGACACATCCGTCAGTGTCTCTTACGATCCAGCTGACCTACCTTGACAGAAACTCCAGCTGTATTTCCAGGATCTAATGAAGGGCTGTTGTGTTGCAATTCTTAAGTTAGGAGCAATCTTACATTTAATATCTCGGGTTAAAAAGGACACAAGCAAGTGTTGGAGAAGGCTGTGGTTTTTGTTTTGTCACCAAGACTGATCTTATTAGTTGCCTTACAGCTATTGAAAGAAGAATCTAAAGATGTTTTTTTTTTTTTTTTTTTTTTTCCCATTTATTTATTTTATTGCATTTTAGGTTTTGGGGTACATGTGAAGAACATGCAAAATTGTTGCATAGGAACACACGTGGCAGTGTGATTTGCTGCCTTCCTCCCCATCACCTACATCTGGCATTTCTCCCCTTGCTATCTCTCCCCAGCTTCCCACGCCCCACCGTCCCTCCCCTATTTCCCCCCAACTGACCCCAGTGTGTAGTGCTCCCCTCCCTGATGGTTTTAAACTTTTCGTAGTTTGCCTGTAACAGTGACCCTACAGAAGGAAAAATAGCTGCAACATTGTTTGAGGTTATTCTCATTTGACAATTTCTTCCAAAATAACAAAGATTCTGGTAACTCTGTCTCCACTTGATAGGAATCCTCCTGAAAGCATATATTTCCACAGAAAATAATTCCAGAAAATTTTTGTCACATTTAATATTTTAAGACTAATTAATTAGAATAAGATTTAGGTTACAGCTGTCAGTTACAGTGATTGATGCTGGAGATTATTTTCCACTGGGTACTGTTTTCTTCTATGCAAACTGAAGACAGAGCAAAATAATTCGGCATCCATTTTTATTTCTCTTGAAACAGCTTTTATATTAAATGGAACTTAGGATCATCACCAGGTCTTTAGCTTAAGGTAATTTTTTTTTATCAGTAATGCTATATGTATTTTTTTTTTACTATTTTTTTCTTTCATTTTCATTTCAAAGCTTTGTCTTCTCTTCTGTAGTTGCCATCTGAGCTGTGGGGGAAGTTATTTGATTTTTTTCTCTTGAAATGGACTTGAAAAATCAGCTCAAATGGACTGAGATAAACTAGTCATCTGGATTGAGAGAATAGGCAGAAGGTGTGTAGGAGATTTTTTACCCTGGGGTCAACACACTGGGAAAATTTAAAAGAGGACAATTACATTGAGCTTCACTAAGTTTCCCCCGCAGAAATTCTATCCAATATTTCTTCTCTCTGAGCTATTGCTTATAAATTGGTTACTTCACTCCCAGGTTATTTCTGTTGGATATTTATCCTATTATGGGTCCTTGGATGTTCTAGTGCACCGTATGGGTTAAAGTTTTCTGATAGTAGTTGTCAGCTAATTGAACTTCCCAGTCTTTGAAGATTTGATTTTTTCTTTGAAAAATGTGCCTGTTTTAAAGAGTGTAGTATTTCAAGCCACACACCTTTACTCACTGAAATTTATGGAAAACAAATTGTACTTAAATTCTATATTTATTCAGTTAAATATCATTTACAGTCAGAAAGAATGTGAACTCTTTTTCATATCCTTTTGAATTCATGGGAAATGATGATGGGTAAAAGAAATTAATTAATATTTTATAATTGCATTATTTAATGAATTACAAGATTGGTCTCTTGTGAAATAAATACAATAGGTGACTTCAAAAATAATATGTGCTATCTCAACAAATTGAGTGGAGATCACAGCAAATCAAATAATTTGCTGCCTTCATGATTTTTTTAGAATCTTACTTTTCAGATAACATGAAATGAAACAAATATATTCTTCTATATTTAGCAATTATTTATGAAGCACAATTTAGTATTAATAACGATCATAATACCATGTTGGGCACAGTGGCTCACTCCTGTAATCTCAGCACTTTGGGAGGTTGAGGCAGGAGGATTCCTAGGCAAATAGTGAGATCCTGTCTCTCTCTCTCTCTCTCTCAAATATATATATATGTATGTATATATATGTATATATGTGTATATATGTATATATATGTATGTATATATATGTATATGTATGTATATATATGTATATATGTGTATATATTTGTGTATATATATGTGTATATATATATATACACACACACATATAATATTAAATATTTATTAAGTATTTAATTGTCAGGCAGAGTATTAAGCATTTTCTAAGCATTGGCTTGTGGTATCTGCCAATTTCATCATAAGTGGATAATCCTTATACTAAAGATGATGAAGTGAAGGCTAAGGCATGCTGAACAGTTTACTCAACATTCTCACAGTAAGGAGGTCACAGAGATGGGATTTGAATCTGAGTGGTTGGTACTCAGGTGCTATTATGCCTCTCTGTGTGCCAGGCCCATTGTTACACTTGGATATGCAAGCTTGAACCATTTAGGGTGACACTTACCTTTACAAGGCTGTGTATGGTTAGGGCCAAAACTGAAATGGGTGATATCCACAAAATAGGATAATTTAAAGATAGTTTCATAAAAGCATATTTATAGAGTATCAGTGTGCTATAGAGAAACCTCAAGAATAGTGTAGGATCCAGGGGCTGGGAACAGGGGCTCTATGATGTCCCAAGGTGTGAAAAACCAAAGGAAGCAAGTACCTTGTGAAGGGTGCCAGAAGAATAAGGGCTGGGTCATCAATCTCCCTCCTCTAGTTACCTGTCACTACTCCCCATTTACCAAGCCAGCTGCATGCCAGAGAGTGCCAGATGTGTCCAAGTAATCGCCACAGGTCATGCCCTGGTGGCACTCAGCAGTGAGGACGATGAGAGCAGCAAGCAGCACAGGACATAGGGGAGTTGTTTCAGGTGATGCAATTAGAATGTATGAATGCTGAAAATTGAAGGACATAAAAAAGACCCAGCAAACCTAGGCATAGAATATGCTCGAGGATGGGGTAGTAGATGCCATTGTTTAGTGCTTTGGGAGATATTTGGAAGGGAGGTTAGAAAATCAAGCTGTTGCCAGATTATATTCAAACTTTGTAATTATGCAAAAGTATATTTTAGCCAAGGAATAAGACAGAGACTTTGAAGGATGTTGAGCACAGGAAGCAACATGAATCTATTCGTCCTTTAGAAAATTCACTTTGATGACAGTATTGAGAATAAATATGAGGAGCAAAATCAGGAAAGGAAGGAGTCCATTTAGGCAACCAATTTGATGCATTCAGAAATGATGGTGGCATAGATTGAGTAAGGGGCCAGGAAGATAGACATATGTATAGACATATTTAACCTACACACATTGAAATATATATGCTCAGCCAAAAGAAAAAGAATAAGTAGGAGAGGAAGAGAGACCTGGAGAGAGCACTAATACTACAGAAAAAGCAATTTAAATATCAGGCAATTTCAACTGCCGTTTCAAACAGCAAGTAACATAAATATGTATGTTCCAAGGAGAGAGTGCAATGAAAAATATAAAACTTTTGTTCATTAAGTCAATATTAGTTTCCACTTGTCTAAATAAATAATTTTTATATGTAATTTCTGCTTTTTGTACTAAACTCAGATCTTAACACTTGTGAAACAAGAAACTTCAAGGTTTTTAAGATGTAGAATCAATTAGACTGATGAGAGGATATAAAGGATGAGGAAGACGGAAGAGCTGAAGGCAATGTCTGATCCCGGCCTAGACTACCTGGTGGATAATCATGCTCTTTACTAAAAGGGAAGACACATGAGGAGAAAATATTTGGAGTGGAGGAATGTTTAGGTCTGGACACACAAAAAATTTGGTGTATCTCCTAGACGTGTTCACAGAATGTTGATTTTACTGTTGGCTAGATGAGCACATTGGAGAGAGCATGTGAAAGAGCTCACTATTTCAAACTGATGCATAAAAAATTCTGCATGTTACACATCATGTTAATACATCCTATGAGTATACTCTCATAGGAAGTCCAAGCCTCATGTAATTATATTTAAAATATTATAGAACAATTTTATATCCAGTATGCAGACATCCTAATTTTAACAAAGCACATTAAGAAAGTGTTTCTGAAGAAATTTGGGAAGAAAGAGGATCTAGGAGACTTCTTATATTCAAATATTCTGTGTTCTTCAATTTCTAAAAATATCAAATTTCATAAAGATGAATATATTAATTAGCCCTTCATTCTACTCAGCCATATATCTATTGAGAGTCGTCTATTGAGCGACATGGCCTCTATGTATGACATAATCTTCAGTTGGGAGTGGAGACAGAGGCTAGGATTTTGTGTTTGACAGATTTGGGTTTAAATCTCAGCTTTATTAATTACTAGCTGGGTGGCTATGGGAATTTTTTTCAAACTCTCTAAGCAAGTCTCAGTTATCACACTTCTGAAATAGCAATTAGATAATGGTACCGCTTGATTGTTAGGTTTGTGGTAAAAAATAAATGGTAGCGTAACCTCTTGTTAAAACCAAACAGAATGTAATGACAGATTTAAGAAGCACATTATCAAAAATAATCACAAAGCAAGTCTGATTTTTGCTTACATAGCTTGAGAGAAGTTGATATGTCACTAGAATCAACATGTGTGTGAAGGTGACACTTGTATCCTGAACAACACTGAGGTATTCTCAGTTTTCAGAGCCTTGGCCACTGGAACGTCCCAATGTTTAATTTATTGTGTAGTCTGATGGAAAAGTCTGCTCACCTGAGTGATCTTGAGTCAATCCATTCTCTGCAGATTGTAAAGAAGAGTATATTGCCTTTCAAATGTTCCTGGGCTGCAGCTGGAGCGTCACCTAGAGGTATTGCTTAGCTCCTTGAAAATGGAGCTAATAGCCTCCCACTGTCAAGCAAGTCATTCCAGGATCATTATCAAAATAACATACTAGTAGACCTTATGGACGTTTATGTTCACATCCAGATAGTCTTGGCACAAATACCAAGAATCTGCAGTGGTTTTAGACTGCTTTGCAAAGCATTATGAAATAAAGCCATGACGGTATTCACACAAGTACTAAACACTCACCATTGTATGTGGCCTTGAGAAATGTACAAAGTGAATATATTTCATCACTTTCGCTATCAAATAGTATTCAATTAAATTACAACCTGGTGAACGTCTATTGTGCTTTTCAGAGAGAATTTCAAGTTATATGGTTGTTTCATAAACATTAAGTGTAAGTTTCTTTTTTGTTCTGAAATTGTACTATATCGAATGCATTTAATCAAAGAAGAAAGCCATTTGCTGAGGCTTTAGAAAGCTTTACTTATTGTACAAAGATTATATTTGGTTCTAACTGTTCTAGCACTCTAATGGCATGTGATTTGTAAGAATTAAAAATAAGAGATTTTTTTTTATTATTTGTACTGGAATCAGAATTTTAAATATTAACAGAAAGAAAATAATTCTTTTCAATTTAAAGGTACTTTCTCCATCCCCAGATAATAATGAAGACATACTAAGTAAGCATAATAGATGCAAGAAAACGATGTTTAAAATAAATAAATAAATAAATAAATAAATAAATAAATCCATCTTAATAAATTAAAAAAAATATGGAGACAGTAAGCACAGCTGGCTCAATGAATGTTGACAACATATTTCCCACAACATAGAATTTATTTGTCGAAATCTATAAATCAGCAGTGGGTGTTTCAATTTTAAAATGATACATGTAATACCTGACTTACAATGGTTTGACTTAACCTTTTTTTTTAAATTTTATGATGGCATAAAAGCTATATGCATTCAGTAGAAACTGTACTTTGAGTACCCATACAACCATTCTGTTTTTCACTTTCATTGCAGTAGTCAATAAATTATTTGAGATATTAAATATTTTATTGTAAAATATCCTTTGTGTTAGATGATTTTGTACAACTGTAGGCTAATGTAAGCATTCTGGAAACATTTAAGATAGGCTAGGCTGAGCTATGATTTTTGGTAACTTAGGTGTTGTAAATGCTTTTTCAGCTTATAATATTTTCAACTTACAATAGGTTTCTCAGGATGTAACCCCATCATAAATCAAGAAGCATCTATATGCAAACCGACAAATACGTGTTTGCACCTCTCTACATAGGACACAAGCATTTGAGACTCTTAGGGACAAATATATGCCTTATTCTTCTGTAAATCATAATTCCCCAGGATACAGTTCTCCAGGGTGTTACATGGATTAGAGTTGAGGACCAGAAAAATTTATTGAATAGACTTAATATCATCATGAATTTGATACATTATTTTTCCTCAAATATTCCCTACACAATGAGGTTTTGGCATAATAGGCATCTCATATTCTTGTTTTTAGTCGATTTTATACTGCTACAAAAAAAAATAGGAGCATAAAAGACTGAGTAATGTATGTGTAACGGAAGTTTATTTTCTCACAGTTGTGAAGGCTGGGGAATTGAAAATCAAGTTGCCGGCAGGTTCAGTTGACAGATAAAGGCTGCATGTTTTGGAGGAGAGAAATGCTGTGTCCTCACATGGCAGAGGATTAGGGAAAAAAAGGATAAACTCCCTCCCTCAAGCCCTTTTATAAGAGCACCTAATCTTATTCATGAGAGAGGAGACCTCATTGCCTAACCAGCTCTTAAAGGGCCCATGTCTTAATACCATCCCTTTTAGCATTAAGTTTCAACACCTGAATTTTGGCAGGGACACATTTGAACCATAGCATCTTCACAATATTATGAGACAGCAAATGTAAATTTATTTCATTAAAGTTTGTTTCTCTTTGCCATGCATAAAGAATACAACAAGGTATACATTAATATATACACCAGTAATATCTCTCCTCAGAGAAAATAGATACATATAGCTTGTCACCCATTGACCTAGGTTCACTTATAAAATCAAGCCTTAAAATCTTTTCATCCCATAAGTTTTAAGTGTTAGGTTCTGGAGTTAGATTGTTTATTTTACCTTGCTTAAATCTACAAACTTTTAATTTGATTCTATACTGTCTGCAAGGTGCCATGAGATGTGCTTTATACATGTATTTATATTTATTTATTTGTGATTTATGATAATAACATCTTCCTATTTATGAGACAGTAGAGGACTCAGTCAGCAAAACTCCTTTTTAAAAATTATTTTTGTATTACTATTCTATTTGAATGAAACTTTTACCATCTCATATAAATGTATTAAATCTTTACTTATCTGTGATACTAATTTCTATGTTAACCACTTTCTTATGTGATATAAAGAGAAGTTTGCGATTTAAGTATCCATAGTATTTTCTTTTTTTCAGTCTTTACCAGAAATTAGTTTAATCATTAGTTCATAGTTTTTCTCAATTATTTTTCTTTTCCTGAAGAATATATATTTCCTTGATTTGACATCTTATCTAAATTTCTGTTTCTCAAAAGTATAAAGATGTTAGTTTAAGGTTGTTTCATTTCCTATAAATGTATTACTTTCTCTCAGCCTCCTGATTTAATAATGTTTTGTCTGAGTTCCAATAATTTATAATTACCAAATTTAAATTCCCTACTTTTTTCACCTACTTAGTTCGTATTCTATGCAAATGATAAGCATTGTGGAAGTATGCACATAAAATTGATTTCATATGTTTTATATTACAGAAAATATTTATTTTCTACTGTCCAAAGCTCCAGTTCTTACTTGTTTTAAATCCTATCCATGAGATAACAAGTGATCAGTTCCTAGATTTTTCCTCTAATTAACCTATTATGTTCAAACAGATCTTGAATACTCTCTTGTGTGTGTGCATGTGCATCTGCATGAGACTGAAGAGGGAGAGAGACCAGAGAGAGAAATACCCCTTTTGACTTATGCTTTGCATGAAGATATACAAGAGATAGACAAGAGCCCTAAGGCAGTGAGGCAACAGATGTTTTGGTTCAGTACCATTACTAAGACACTCTTCTCTTTTTATTAATTTAATTTTTAGGGCTCACTTTCACAGTTTATTCTAACCTCTTATCCAAAATTCAATACCAGCAATATAAAATATTACCCATCTAAAACTATTCATATTAAAAATATTTTAAAAGTAATGGCAATATTTAACCTATGTAAAATTGTGTCTATTATGCAGTAGAATTTCACTGAAGGAGGAAGTACTTCCTCTGTCTTTTGTGATGGTAGTTTTTAATGTCCCTATGCAGTGTCTACTTTCCCTAGCAATAATTGCTCAAGGAACACAGCAGTATATTTTTAATACAAGTAAAATCTTCAGCAACTAGTTCACTTGTCTGAAGTGCTACTATCCCATTAATACTCCCAAATTCTTAGAGTGTAACCAAAGAAATTAAAACGTATGAAACAAATTTAAAATAGTATCTCTTTTAACCTAAGGTCGATTCCAACCTTGTTGATTAACTGAGTTACTGCTTCAATGTACTAAATTGGTCATTTTCAAATATTGTATTAACAAAAATGAACTATGTTTTCATTATCTGAATGATGTTTTACTGTAAGTATCCATAGTATCATGTGTTAAATAATATATAATCACCGTATAAAGTGATACCAAGTGTAAGGAAGTAAGAAGAAACTTTAGTCAACTAGGAATCTCTTATATGGTAAAATCATGCTATCTGTTGTACAATACCGTGACTTTTGAAAATAGCATGGGGAAGCATAAACACCTCTACCATCAACACAAAGAATAATTCTTTCATGCTGCCCTTTTGTAGTCAATTGCCTTCCTCATGTCCACACATAAACAACCAGTGATCTTTTCTCCAACTCTATGACTTTTCATTTTGATTTTGCCTTTTTTGGAATTGTATATAACATATGGGACTTTTTGAGTTTGGTTTCTTGTACTTAGCACAAGGCATTTAAGACCAATCCATGTTATTGAATGTATCAGAAGTCAAATCTTTTATATTATTGAGTAATATTTCATTGCATTGATGTGTTCGATTATCATTCAATAGGTAGCGACATTGGAGTTGTTTTCATTTTTTGGCAATTATGCATAAAGCTGAGGTAAACATTCATATACACAAATTTTCATTTTTTAGGTAAGTGCCTAGAAGTGGATTACTGGATCATATGGTAATTCTATATTACATTTATTAGAAAATAGCAAGCTGCTTTCAATAAGGATTTTAAAATGGGTACACCCATCAGCAATATGTGAAAATTCTAGTTTCTCTGCACCCTCATCAGTACTTGTTATTATCAGTTTGTTGACTGGTTTGCTGGTTTTTAGTCATTCTAATCATAGTAGAGGTAATGTGTATATTGGAATCACATTGCAGTTTTCATTTACATTTTTTTGACTTCAGATGCTGACCATCTTTTTATGTGTTTATTTACTATCTGCATATCTGATTTGGTAAAATATCCGTTCAACTCTTCTACTTTTAAATTGAGATTTTAATTTATTTCATTTCGAGAGTTCTTTACATATTTTGGATATAAGTCCTTTGACAGATAAATGATTTACAAACGTATCCTCGCAGTATATGACTTGTTTTTGCATAATCTTAACGGTGACTTTCATGTGAAAATATTTTTAAAGTAGGTGAGGTATAGTTTTCAAGTTTTTCTTCTATGGATCATGCTTTTGGTGTTGTATCTAAGAACTCTATGCCTAACTCTAAGTCATATATATTTTTCTATTTATCAAAAGTTATAATTTTAAATTTTATATTCTATGATCTAGTTTTTCTTAATATGAGGTATCCATCAAGGTTTATTTTCTTACACATTGATAACCAAATATTTCAGCAGTTTCCTCAAAAGGCTGTTGTTTCTTCATTGCATAGTCAAAATGTATTACATTGACAAAATTTTTATAGGTCTACTTCTGCACTCTATTTTCTGTTTTATCTAACTATCTATCTATCATCTATGTGCCTATCTTTTTTTGTGAATACTACATTGTCTTGATTACTATAGCTTTACAGTAAACTTAAAAACAGGAAGTACATTCCCTAACTGTATTCTGAATTTTCAAATTTCATTTTAGATATTGCAATTATTTTTTAAACACACATTTTAGAATTAGTTTGTCAATATTTACATGCTATTAATGAAATTTTTATAGTGATTGTGATGAGTCTATAAGTTAATTTAGGGAGAATTGAGCCTTTCCTATTCAAACATGATATATCTCTAAATTTATTTTGGTCTTAAATGATTTCTTCAGGTGGTTTTCAGCATAAAAATGAGATATATTTTTAAAATTTATATTTAACAATTTTATTGGTTGGTGCTACTATTAATGGTGTTGTTTATTTAAATTCAAATTCCATTGTTCATTGCTAGTATGTAAGAATGAAAGTTGATTTTCACATAGTCATCTTGTATCTGGTACCCTTGTTAAACTCACTTAGAAGGTTCGATAATCTTTTCTTATTTTCTGTATCATATGGTCTGAAAGTGGAGACAACTTTATTTATTCCTTTCAAATCTGTGTGCTTTTACTTTTTTATGTTTCCTTATTGACCTGGCTAGAATTTACAGCATGATGGTGAACAGGGGTGGTGATTGTGGATATCTTTGCCTTATTACTAATCCTGGAAGAAAAGCATTTAATTTTCATCATTGTGTATGTTATTATTTAGAGCTTGTTGCATATGTTTTTTTTACAAAATTAAGTATGTATCCTTTTATTGCTGGGAGTTTTAATCATGACAAAGTATTGAATTAGGAAAACAATTTGTTCTCTGTTGAGTTGATTGTATGTTTTTTCTTTAGTTTCTTATTAAATATATTGGTTGATTTTGAGTGGTGAATTACCCTAGTATTCACAGTGACTTAATTTGGCCATGATGTGCTACCTTTTTAATAAAATAGTGGATTTATTAAAGATATTTTCTTCTATGTTCATGAAGTATATTTGTCTATGCTTTTTCTATTAAGTATTTCTTGATTTCATTTGGGTATCATAGTAATACTGGCCTAATAAAATAAGTTGAGAAGAGTCGCATGCTCTTCTATTTTCTGGAAGAGATTGTGTATGCTTGGTATTATTTCATTTTTAAATGATCTGTAGAATTGACCAGTGAAACAATATGAGACTGAGGCTTTCTTTGAACTATGAATTCAAGGTATTTAACAACCAGAGTACAACTTATTTTACTTCTTCAGTAAATTTTGATAGGGCATATCTTTCAATAACCTTATCCATTTCATCTAAATTTTATAATTTATGGGCAAAGAGTGGTTATCAGTCTTTCTTCTTATCTTCTTAGGAATTGTAGATTTGTTAATGATTACCCTTTTCCAATCCTGAGAGTGGTAAGTTGCATTTGACTAAAGGTTAATCAATGTAGCAATCTTTCCAAAGAAAAAAAAGCTTTTAGTTTCAGGTATTTTTTTAGAGCATTTATATTTCTATTTTTATTTTTGTTTTATGTTATTAAAGGATCTTATCTTCATTTTTAATTGCTTTTATTTAACTTGTTCTTGATTTGCACACTTCTTCTGGTAAAAGCTTAAAATTGACTTGCAACCTTTCTTCCATTCCAAGGTAAATTTCTGATGCTGTGAATGTTACTGAAGCTACTTTTGATATGTTGCTATTTCATGTTTATTCAGTTCAAAACATTTTCTAATTTTTCAGAGAGTTCATTTTTGTATTGATGGGTTATTTACAAGTGCATTATTTAATTGTAAGTCATTAAAATATTTTCTGTTATATGTCTGTTATTAGCTTCTTATTTAATTGTGTCATAGTAAATAAAAATACTTCGTACAATTTATATTCTGTTAAATTTAGTAAGTTTTCTTTTATGGCCCAGATTATAGAATGTCTTCATAATAATTAGTGGTCACCAGAAAATAATTCTTCAGTTGTATGGAGTGTTCAATAAATGTTAATTAAATAAAGTTGCTGGATAGTGTAGCTTAGATTTTCTATAATCTTGATGTTTTCCTGTTCTAAAAATTACCCAGAAAGAAATCTTCAGACATCCATAAATAACTGTGGATTTGCCTTTTTCTCCTTCAAACTTCATAAGTTTTTGTTTAATTATTTTGAAGCTGTGAAGTTGAAAGGTTGATACACATTTTACATCATTGTTCTTGGTTAATCAACATTTTAATCATTTTTTAACAGTCTTATTTTTTTCTGGGTGATTTTTTTTGTTCTAACATCTATTTTGTCAGATATTAATATAGCCATATAAGCTTTTGAAATTTGTGTTTATATATATACATATTTTGTGTATAAGGCTGTATTTTTTTTAATAATTTTTTTTCTCTTCTTTCTGTCTTCTGTATTCTGTAATTGAGACCATTCTGTCTTATTTTGTTGCTATTTTATTTCAGATATTATAATTCTGATATTTCCATCTGGTTCTTTTTTAATAGTTTTTATTTATCTGCCAAGAAATGTGACCTTTCCATTTATTTCAAGAATGTTCATTATTACTTCATGGAACATAGTTGTCATAGCTATAATAAAGTCTTTGAAGAATAATGTCAATATATGGATCATTTCAGAGTTGGCTTGGTCTCTGATCATATCTTTTTCCTTGAGAATTTGCCATGGATTTCTTTTTCTGTGTATTTTGAGCAATTTTGGATTGCATCCTAGATACCTATTATTTTCTTTACAATGTAAAAAATCTAGGTCTCTTTATAATCCTTTGTAGAGTGTTGATTTTGTTTTTCTTTTAGAAAGGCATCAACTCTGTTGGGTTTAGGCTGTAATTTCTACCTTGCATTTTGTGGGTGGTTGTTCCAATGTTAGTTAAATTTTCAGGAAATTGCTCTGAAAATTACGTATGGGCCATGCTATGTGCACGTGGCTTTAACCATAGATCTGCAGGTCAGACATAAAAGCCTAAGGCTTAGGTAGGTTGCTTCTTACAATATCAAGGGACCTCCTTTTCAGATCTTTTGCCTCCAGGATTTACTCCACAGTCTCTGGCTTCCAGAGTCATCTTTTTCTGATACTCTGCCTATAATGCCAGAGTTTTTCTCAGAATGTTATCCCTCAGCACTGTCTTACAGACCTTGTGACTGGAACTGCCACCCTGACTTTACAGTTCAAGTAAAGAGAGGAAGAAAAAATTTAATAGAGATTCCCCTATGCCTTTGACCCATTAGGAATTTTTTTTTTCAGCTTCTCTGTACAGAAATTTTGCTGTCTGTCTCGAGGATTTACATGCATGCACATGGCTTTTGTTCCTGCAAATGCAGTTCTGTGACTGAGGCAGCCTTCAGCAGTAAAAGAAAGAAAAGGAAACACCCTCATTCCAGAGGTTCCTTTTCCTGGTGTCCTAGCCAGAAATAGATTGATACTGTTGTACCTCAACTCACTGTGTAGCACTGCAGAAGGGCTGCATTTAGGCCAAATCTGGATGAAATAATAATAATAATGAAATGGGAAACATTCCCTTGTCCCCCTTCCCTTCAGGGTGATGAGGTGTGGCTGGCTTCTTCAGTGCCCCTCTGCTCAAACCTCTAGGGGGAGCATGCAGACAGGCAGGTTGTGGGGCTCCGACCTCAGGGCAGTGTCTAGGGTGAATGTTTACAGCAGAAGCCCCAGTGGGGCTGTGTTACAGTGTGTTTTAGTTTAGCCATCCAGTCTGCTTGTGTTTATTAGCTCAATTAGATCCTCTGCCTTATAGCAAGGACAGAGGGCTTTTCTATATCCTGGGGGTCTTGCCCTAGTGAACTGGAAAAATAGGATCCCATGTGGCCTTGGAGAATGAGTGCAAGGTTTTTTATTGAGTGGTGGCTCTGAGCGAGGTGGAGGGGGAAACCGGAAGGGGAAACCGGAAGGGGAATGGAGTAGGAAGTGGTTTTCCTCTGGAGTCGGGCGGAGCAGTGGTGCGGCTTTTCTCAGACCGCCCTGACCAAACTCCTTACTGTTCCGCCGGCGGGCCTGAGGCATCTGCTGGTGTCTGCTGATGGGTTTGTCTGCCATGTGTTCTCCTGCCGGCGTGCCCCTCTCCGCATCCTCTTGATGTCCAGCCACTTGCGGGTTGTTCTGCCAGTGTGTTCCTCTCGTCGTCCAACCTCTGTGTCTCTGCCCATTAAGGGTCTCGGGGCATCTGTAGGCATAGGACGGAGGTGTGGCGGGCCAGGGTGGTCTTAGAAAATGCAACATTTTGGCATGAAAACAGAAAAGCCTGTCCTCACGTAGATATGTGGACACAGGCCCAAGAGTGAAGCCAGGGACTATGCCCTTTCTTCCCAGCACTTCCCTGTCTACCTCCCATATGAAGGAAGAGGAGAGGAAGAAGAGGAGGAGAAGGAGGGGGAGGAGAAGGAAGAGCGGGAGGATCTGGAAGAGGAGGAGAGGGAGGAGGAAAAGGGGGAGGGAAAGGAGGAGGAGGGGGAGGAGGAGAGAAGAGGGGGAGGAGGAGAAGAAGGAAGAACTCATGTTTGAAGAACAGAAGAAGAAGATGAAGAAGAAGGAGAAGGAGAAGGACTCATGCTTAAAGAACATTCTTCAAGGTTGACTCCCATCTTCATTCTGCCTACTGTTAACTTTTCAGAATCTTAAAGAAGTTGCTTTGTGTATTTCATTCAGAGTTTTGAGATGCAATAAATGAGACATGGAGGCTGTAATGTACTGTTTGGGCCTCTGAAAGTTTGCTGGAAAATCAACTTGCAAAAGCCAGATTAATAGCAGAAAATACATACAAATTATTTAACTTGTGTATATGAGAAATTGTCCATGTTATGCTTATGCTCAACAAAGTATAGATAACTAGGTAAATTATGATTGGACAAAAGGTTCTGATCTAATGCTAAAAGACAGAGTGGGGAAACCCAGCAAGGCCTGTCTGCCTAGATTCTTTATGGTCTCTCTGTGCGGCATTTCTTCCTTCTAGGTGTAAGGCACGACCCTTTCTGGAATCAGTCTTAGGACCTACAGCCAAACAAGGTAAGTCACATAATTTCTTCAAGGACATGTTTCTTTACACATAAAAATGGAGGGAAAGTTAGAGTAACATTTTTGGGTTTTATGGCTGGCCATGGTGAAAATGCATTCTGGTTACTATGACCTGCCTTGGGTAAGAGGGATTGTAGTTTTATGGCTAGCCTCAAGAGAGAATGGGACTGAGAAAATGAAGGCAAGAGAAGGTCAAAGAAACACTTTTGTTTCTGAGGTCTTCATATCTGGGCATTGTTTTCTGAGCCCCAGCAGGGTCTCCTCTACTCCAGCTTGGCTGGCACTAGAAAATTTTCCAATGAGGTTTGTTTCACTTTTGTGTTGCCTTGTTGTTAGACATCCAGATTTATATAAACTTTTCTGTTACTGTGATGAGCATTTTATATGCACATCCCTAATAGCCAGCTTCCATATTTGGTCATCTTTCTAATTATTAAGAAAATTCCCAAAATGAAGCTACTAGGACGAGGTTATAATAGATTTTAGAATATGATACATGTTGCCATATTTATTTCCAAAACAAAACCCAACCGCTGATATAGAAAGCGTCTCCATTTCCTACTCTGAACAGCACTGAGCATAATCACTTTTTAAGATAATATCTATACTGATAAGTAGAAAAAAAGTCTTTTTTAAAAATTAGTTGTTGCTGGTATTAGCAGGTTATATTTCTAAACTATGGCGAATAATTTTTGACTTTTTTGTGAGCTTCTGCCTTATTGATTTTATTTAATTTACACCATGACCTACAAGATGAAATTCTATTTAATTTACACTAATTTTTAAAATTCATTTTAATTTTCTTCTTGGTGGCTCATGCTTGTAATCCCAGCACTTTGGGAGGCTGAGGCAGGTGGATCGCCTGAGGTCAGGAGTTCCAGACCAACATGACCAAAATGGTGAAACACCATCTCTACTAAAAATACAAAAATTAGCTGGGCGTGGTGGCAAGTGCCTGTAATCCCAGCTACTTGGGACGCTCAGGCAGGAGAATTGCTTGAACCAGAAGGCGGAGGTTGCAGCGAGCCAAGATGATGCCATTGCATGCCAGCCTGGGCAATAAGAGTGAAACTCCATCTAAAACAAACAAACAACAACAAAAAAATAGAATCTCACATTGTTGCCCAGAATGAAGTGCAGTGGCATGATCATAGCTCACAATAGCCTCAAAGTCCCAGGCTCAAGAGATTCTCCCACCTTAGCCTCCCCAGTAGCTGGGACCGGAGGCATGCTCCATCAGGCTCAGCTAATTTTTAAAATTTTTATAGAGAATGGATCTCACTGTGTTGCCCATGGAGTGCAATGGCTATTCACAGGCATAATTATAGCTCACTGCAGTCTCAAACTTCTGGGCTCAAACAATCTTCTTGCCTACAGGTGTGCACCATCATACCTAGCTAGTGTGTGTGTGCGTGTGTGTGTGTGTGTGTACAACGTCTCACTGTGTTTCCCAGGCTGGTCTCAAACTCCTGAGCTCAAAAAAATCCTCCGTCTCAGCTTTCCAGAGTGCTGGGTTTACACTGCACCTGGCATGATTTACAACAATGTTTAACATTGTATTATAGATTTTAACACTTTACCACTTTTAATCAACTACTATTGTTTGCCTTTTTATTTTATTCAAAGGCATTTTTTGTCCAGTAAAAATTTTTACTTTTAATATAGTCAATCTATTGAAGATTTCTTATATTAGATTTTCACCTTATGTTGCACTTAGAAAGCTGATTATCTCCTCGTATTTACGTAGAATTTACATATAAATTTTTCTAGTTCTTTTAGTATTCAAATTTTACTTGATGTAATATGTGAGATAAATATTTAACTTTTATTTCTTTTTATTAAAAAATTTTGAAAAGTTTTTTTTCTAATTAGTTATAGCCATTTAGTAGTCAAAATATACATATAAATATTTGTTAGGAAGCTTCTGAGGCTTGTAATTAAATTACAGCTGTTTTGAGTTGATAATGTTCTCTTCAAAAGTTAAGAATTTAGTCTACTCTAGACAGTCATGTGTTGGGCTGAACATGTGATTTTTTGACAAATCTTTTTGCAGTGTTAAAAACACCACTCAAATTCTTATTAGTACTTTGCAGCATCTTGCTTACTTTTGTGGTTCATACATTTGGGAAAGACAGAACTAAAATGGTACTCTTTATTTCTGAAAGTCATAATGTGATTTCCTAAGAAAGGAAATTAATAGGTGGGGATATTTTGCTTGGGAAGAGGAATCAATCCAGTTGACTAAATACCAATATATTGTCATATAGTAAAATCATATTCATTAGAAAATATTTTATTCAAAGCTCCTCTCCAACTCTCCTTTTTCAGATCTCAAACCATCAATGAAATAGTTCAGCAACAAATTTCATGAGCATTTCAGGGAAGAAAAAATGCAAACAATTGAATCATGACCACAGACAATATTCTAACTTAGCTCTATGAAAATAATTGAACTTACTTCCTCCCTAAATATTAACCAACTGTATTAAACATTCTTTCACCTGCTTCCTGACTGGCCTGAGTCACAAGCAGAGAACTCAACATCTCTAAACTGTACTTTCAGAGGGTCAGACAGTAAACAATGCATCTCTTTTGAACTTCCAGGGGATAAAACAGCTTTAGTATTCATGGGGTGAGCTTCAGTATTGCCTTTTGTTTCCTGGAGCAATTTAGATTTTCAGTTATTACCACAGGCAGAAGCTTTGGGTGCTGCACTAAGCTTTGGCAGGTCAAGGTAATAAGACAAAAGGGAAGAGGGTGAAGTGCATTGAACCACATGTGGAAAATAACATTGGATTCTGCAGACATAGTGCAATGAGTGTGTTAGCTGCTGAGTGTTGAAACATACCATTAAAAGTTACAGTTTGGGTGATCTTATGCCATTATTATAATGGGACAGTTTATTAGAGGGATGGTTTCCTTTTTACTGCTGGGCTGGTCTCACATGATGCTGGGGATTTTAGTATTGTATTCACATTGCAGTAGATTCTGAGCAAGAAGAAAATATGGAAATAACTAGGTCTGAGAATAACTGACTTAATCCTAAGTTATATTCATATATAGCTTTACCTGGAATTCCACCAAGCAGTGTGCCAAAGAATGACTTACATTCAGAAGAACAATTGAACAAATGCCGCAATGTAGCCTCAGATTTAAATTAAATCTGGACAGAGTCAAGATTGACCGAGGCAATTGGAGCTGCACAGATGTCTATCTGCAGTGGGTCAGGAGAGCTGGGAATTAAAGAATTCTAAAGTGGTCTGTGAAAGACAAGTATAGGAAACTCAAATCAGAAAAATAAAGTTTCTGCCTCACTTTAGCATGAACATATCAGAGAGCTGTCTTTGAGATTGTCCGATTTAGCAAATAAAAATACAGGACACCATGTATGTGAATTTCAGATAAACAATGAATAATATTTTAGTCTAAATATGTCCCAAATATTGTGTGGCACATACTTACATTAAGGAAGTATTTGCTATTGATCTGAAATTCAAATCTAACTATAAGTCTTATATTATGTCTGGCAAATCTAATCCAAATCAACTCCTATTTCCCTATTAATCCATGCTTTTTAGGGTAGTAATCTGGGATGGTCTAGGTGGCACCAAATCTCTTGAGACTTTTCCAATTCTGATGAAAGGGAGTCTGTTGATGCTAGCTAGAGCAAGTAGACTAAAAGATTCAGTGCAGTTACAGAACATGAACTTCTGTTAGGAAACTTGCAAATTTATCAGAGTCCTCTGATTATAAAATAAATTTTTATCATACATATCAGTGAGCCTGGCTTAACCAATTCTACTTTATTAAAAAATTCTTAATAATGATGAAATATGATATTGACATGGGTTTCTTCCCTAGGCAATCTCATCTTGGTCCTCCATGGTATGATACAATAGAAAGACCTTATCTACAAAAAATACATATACTGGTTGGAGAAATTCTGTAGTTGAAAATGTTTGCAATCATCTGAGGTTGACCCATGGGTTAGAACCAATGGGCATCTCAAGATAAATCTCATTCCCTGATCATAGTAGTCTCAAATTTTCATAGTTCAGATGAATTTTTATTTGCTTTTCTCCACTTATTGCTGATATTATTTTCATTCTTTAGTGCACAGAAAACATGCACATACAGTCTTGTGTGAAATAATTTTGTACACCCTGATGATGAAGCATCATCCAGTATTCACTGATAGGCTAATGATCTTTTGACAAGTACACGTAGGTGATACTAAATACGCAGAATAACTATGTCTTAACCTAGTTTGAACTCAGATAAAAATTTCTGGAAAAAATAATATTCAAAAATAAAACATCATTTCTTTGTAATAAGCTAAAATGAATGACATGAGATGAAGTTAAAATTGTACTCAACAGTTATCCCTTTAAAACCTGCCTTGCATCATTGAGGCGGTGGGTCATTGGTCCATACGTGTGTATTTCACCCTCCTGTCTTTGGACCAAGGTGGTCTGCAGTGAGTGGAGACTGAGTTTATGCTCTCCCTAGAATGAGACACAGAGCTGCCTCTGCCACCCACTCTGACTTTCCTGATTGAAGGGACGTGAATTCTCCCAGGTGGCTTAGTCTCTCTGCTTATTGATGATGATATCACTTATCAGCTTCGGGTGTAATAAGCTGCCTTATTGATTTCTGCCTTGTCATTCCTGCAGCTAGCTCCTTGTCACAGGCGTCACTGCTTTGCATCAGTCTGTCTTCGCTTTATTGGTTTATTGATAGTTCCATCCATCTTCTTCAAGAAGTTGACAGGCTGGCATTTGCCTCTTCTTTCTTCCTGTGATATTAAAGCCTGCAGGATAGCCGCCTAAAGTCCCTAAAGTTTCTCCAATGGCCAGTATGCAAACCATTCCTCCCCACTAAACTGAGAGATGCTACAAATTTTTGTTGTGAAATATGGAATTGCTGACAAATCTTCGTCTGAAAGATTTGAAGTGCTGAAGTACAAGAGAGACTATTATTTGCACTAGTAACAATGACAAAACAGCTTCAGACTGTTTTTGCAGGTGTTCCCTGCAAGAGCTCTCTGACTGTTGCACTGACAGAGCCATGTTTATCCCCAGATATCCAAGCAGAGCCAAATAGCCACAGGGGTGTGAACTGATTCCCTTACGCTTTGTACAACATCAAAATCATATCAGAGGAGCTCTGACAACAAGAATCTTTAGAACTGATAGAAAGAAAAAACTAATTCCTACTACAAAAATCATTGAGTTTCAAAGAAAAAATAATAATAATAACCCGATTTCTTTTTTACATGAAGGTCTTTTTTCCCCACCTGTGGCAGGTGGGGAAATTATTTGACTTGTAAACTGAGCATGTTTGATTTAGAACTTTCCAAAGAATGAAACAGCATGATGTAATAGAAGCTTTTATGAGAAAATAAAATATGGATTATATAATGGGAAGGTTTTCAAAGGTGCACACTGTTATATATCATTAAACATGTATCGTTATTCCATCCTTATTAGCTCTTATCCATAAATACTGCCCAGGCAACATCTGTAGAAGATAAATTAAGGTTCTATCAGGTGCAACCAAAAGTATAATTTTAAAAAAGTTTTTCTTTAATGCAAATTGGTGCCTTTATGAATTTGCAGTACTCTGTGGATGAGCTTCACACCCAAACTCATAAAACATGTTGTTTTCTTTTTTTTTTCCTAGAGGAAGAAAGAGAGAAAGAAAGAGAAAGAATAAAAAAAAGAAAAAGAAAAAAAAAAGAATGAAGGAAAGGAAAAAAGAGGAAGAGGAAGAGGGAGAGAGAACAGGGGTGTTGCTTTATTGCCCGGGCTAGAATGCAGTCTAAAAATAGGTATGCCTGTAATTGTGTTTAATAATAGAGACACAAAAAAAATGAGGGAAGAAAATAATTAACAAGCAGCCAACCAATATTTCATTTAAACATGTAAATAGGTGTGATGTAGTACTGATAAGAGTGTATATTTTGTGCATTTAAAATGGAGAGTTCTATAAATGTTAATTAAGTCTACTTGTTCCAGATCTGAGTTCAAGTCCTGACTATCGATGTTAACTTTGTGTCTCATTGATCTGTCTAATACTGATGTTGAAGTCTCCCACTATTATTGTGTGGGAGTCCAAGCCTCTTTATAAGTCTTATATATCTGGATATTCCTGTATTGGGTGCGTATATATTTAGGATCTTTAGCTCTTCTTGTTACATTGATCCTTTTATCATTATGTAATATCCTTCTTTGCTTCTTTTGATCTTTGTTGCTTTGAAGTCTATTTTATCAGCAAAAATTGCAACTCCTGCTTTCTATTTATTTATTTTTGCTCTCCATTTGGTTGGTAAATTTTTCTCCATCCCTCTGTTTTGAGTCTTTGTGTATCCTTGCATGTGAGATGGATCTGGATGTAGCATACCAATGGGTCTTGGCCTTTTTTGCCTGTCTGTGTCTTTGGATTGGGGGATTTAGTTGATTTTAATTTAGAATTAATATATGTGAGTTTGATACTGTCATTTAGTGTTAGCTGGCTGTTTTGCCCATTAGTTGATGCAATTTCTTAATTATGTTGATGTTCTTTATGTTTTGGTATTTTTTAGAAAGGCTGATACTGGTTGTTCCTTTCTATTTGTAGTGGTTCTTTCAGAAGCTCTTGTAAAGCAGGCCTGGTGGTGATGAAATCTCTGAGTGCTTGCTTGTTCACAAAAGATTTTATTTTTCCTTCACTTATGAAGTTTAGTTTGGCTGGATGTAAAATTCTGGGTTGAAAGTTCTTTTCTTTAAGGATGTTGAATATTGGCCCCCACTCTCTTCTGTCTTGTAGGGTTTCTGCTGAGAGATCTGCTGTGAGTCTGATGGGCTTCCCTTTATGGGTAACCTGACCTTTCTCTCTGGCTGCCCTCAGTATTTTCTCTTTCATTTCAACCCTTGTGAATCTGGTGATTATGTGCCTTGAGGTTGGTCTTCTTGAGGAATATCTTTGTGGTGTTCTCTGTATTACCTGGAGTTGAATATTGTCCTGCCTTGCTAGGTTGGGAAAGTTTTCCTGAATAATATCCTGAAGCGTATTTTCCAGCTTGGATTGATTCTCTTCGTCATATTCAGGTACACCTATCAAGCGTAGATTAGATCTTTTCACATAGTCCCATATTTCTTGGAGACTTTGCTCATTCCTTTTTATCCTTTTTTCTCTAACCTTGTCTTCTTGTTTTATTTCATTAAGTTGGTCTTCGACCTCTAATATCCTTCTTCTGCTTGATCAATTCGGCTGTTAAAACTTGTGCATAGTTCGCGAAGTTCTCGTGTTGTGTTTTTCAGCTCCATTAATTCCCTTATATTCCTCTCTAAATTGCGTGTTATTGTTAACATTTCGTCAAACCTTTTCTCAAAGTTCTTAGTTTCTTTGCATTGGGTTAGAACAAGTTCTTTTAATTCCCAGAAGTTTCTTATCATCCACTTTCTAAAGCCAGCTTCTGCTAATGGAACACAGTCTTTCTCCATCAGGCCTTGTTCCGTTGCTGATGAGGAACTGTGATCCCCTGTAGAGGGAGAGGTTTTCTGATTTTGGGTATTCTCAGTCTTTTTAGGCTGGTTTCTTCCCTTCGTTATAAATTTATCCATCTGTGGTCTTTATAATTACCGTCTTTATAGTTGGGTTTCTGAATGAACGTCCAACTTGTTGATTCCCGGCTCTAAAATCTGAGCAACCCACTGCGCCGGCCAAAACAGCGGCTTTAAGATTGATGGTGCTTTTCTGACACTGCACCAAAAACCACCGCACCAAGGCAGCGGCAAAACCGCCTCACCGACCTCAAGAGTTGTGCTGGCGACCCGTGGGGCTTCTCTGCTGGGAATCTCCTGGTGCATGAGCAACAAAAATTGATCTGAAAGTGTGGTGTCCTCTCGTTCTGTGAGCTTTCAGTGGGAGCTGCAATCCCCAGCTGCTAGTGATCAGCCATCTTGGCTCTCTCTCCCATGTTGTTTTCTTTTGCAGAACTACAAATGCCTCCCAAAGGTGTTGGAGAAGAGGTTTAAAATATGGGAACAAGAGCTTTTACCCATTAAATGATGATGATTGTTACATGACTACTACATGATTTAATTTTACGAAAATATGTATTAAAATTTCTATAAGGTGAATTTTAATTTCTTAGTGACAGATGAATAAATTGAGGAATTATAAAGATAATGGAGTTACCACAGCGGACACAGCTAGAAAATAAGATAATCTAGTCCTACTGTCTCTCCCTCAAAGCCCAGTCTGGTAACTCCTGCATGGCTTTATCTGCATCTTATGAATATAAATTTCAGGTTTTATTCTTAAAGGTTGAATACTGAGATATCTTAAGCACAGTGCATTATGTCTGGGAAGAACAATAAACACAAACTTTAATTTGATGCTTCAGAATGATAAAGGAGTGGAGCAAATAAAAACTAATTATGAGAAGCTGATAAAATATCAATCGAGAAATCTTTATTTTTTAATCTAAAACATGGCAACATAAATTTACTTTCAACCCATTTCTCCGTGGTTTCACAAAAACAACTAAAGGGTCCCCACCATTACCTCATCAACTTTAAAAGTTTCTCTCTATTATGGGTTTTTTTCCATGCTATAATTTTTCTTGGAATATGAAATTTAATATTCTATACTTGCTCTTCCCTATTTACTAAACAAATATTTATAACTTACTTACCTTTTGTTTTTTACTTTCTTTAAAGATGACAGAATGCACATAACAGCATAACATTGTATGTGAATACCTTAATATCCACAGTAACATGAACTCACCATTATATATTCAACCAGATTGCTAAAGTCAAGAATAGTATCCTCATATCAGAAACAAAATGCAACTACATGAAAGTGTTTCCACAAAGCATTGATAAACCATGATAAAAGGGAAAAAGTCTTTGGTCCATGAATCAAGTAATAATAATGACTTAAAAACAAACTGGAAAGCCATATACAGGTATTGATCGACTTACGACCTATGCAACTTACGACCATTCAACTTTACGACCACAGTCGCTAGCCACGACTGCTCTGCGCCTGGCAGCGCAAACATTGCCCAGCTGGGCGTACGACAGTGCGGACCAGCTTCCAGCAGCACTATCATCTCCGCGTGCATATAGCCTACTCAACTTATGACCAAATTGTATTACGACTGGTCTGTCGGAACCAATCGTGGTCGTAAGTCAAGCACTAGCTGTACTGATAAAACATGATGATAACATATGCAGTTATTTACCAGAATTATTACTTCACTCTCAAGTATCCACATAATAATCTCTTTTCTCTAATCTACTGTCCTGTGCATTCTATATTTGCTATGGCCCAAATGTTTGTGGCTTCCCAAAACTCCTGTTGAAATCCTAATCCCCAAGGTGATGGTGTTAGAAGATGACACGTTTTAAGAGGCAATTACTTCTTGAGAGTGCAACTCTCATGAATAGAATTAATTCCTCTATGAAATTGGCCAAAGTAGCTTATCCACTCCTCTTCCATGTGAGCACACAGTGGGGAGGTGCCATCCATGAGAAAACAGGTTCTCATCAGACTCTGATTCTGCCTTGATCTTGGATTTCCTAGTCTCCAGAACGATGAAGAATACATTTCTATTATTTATAAACTACCCAGTTTATGATATTTTTAAATAGCAGCTTAGACTATCTAAGACAATTTTCATTTGCTGGGTCTTCCATAAAAAATTATCATAAATTGATTGACTTAAAATAATAGCAATTTATTATCTTATAGTTCCAGAAGCTAGAAGTCAAAAATCAAGGTGTCTGCAGGACCATCCTTTTTGTAACACTCTGAGTAAGATCCTTTCTTGCCTTTTCCTAACTTCTGGTGGTAGCCAGCAATCTTTGGCCATTCCTTGGCCTTCATCTGAGATAATTCAGTTTGTGCTTCCATTTTCATATTGTCTTCTCTGTGTGCATATCTGTCTCTGTGTCCAAACTTCCCCTTTTCCTAAGAACATCAGTCATATTTGATAAGGTGGACTTTGATTAAGTCCACCTTAATGACCTGACTACTTCTATAAAGACCCTATTTTCAAAAAAAAAGTCACAATCTGCAGTACTGAGAATTAGGACTTCAACATATTTTTTGTGGACCCAAGTCAATGCATAACATATAAAGGGCAGAGCAAATGTTCTTCATGACTATAGTAAGAGTGCTAAGATTGCCCTTCGGTAGAAGGAAAAACTGGGAAAGCACAAACTTTCACCCAGTCTTGTGATAGATATTATCACCGCGGACCAGGACAAGCCGACTTTTTCTATTTCTGCTAGTCTTGGGAACTCCTTGTCCAAAATAACCATGATGACTTTTTCCTGTATACCTTCTAATCTCTCCCAGTGTTAAAAAAAACATCCCTCAAAGTACAGTTGGAGAAGAATTTATACTTGCTTCCATGAGGTGTCTGCTGTATTAGCCTCCACAGCCCTCTGCCCTTGGTCAGCAAAGTCTCCATTTATTTCAGCCTGGTACACAAAAGGTTTAGAATGGGCAGTGAGATGACACTTAAGAGAATTACTGGTCGCTAACATCCAATTGTTTCTCAGCTGAGTTAAGGTTACACAATTCTCATTTATGTTTCTGAGAAATAATCAGTCCTTGAATTGAGATGGTGTCTGGATCATTTAACTTGAAGAAATAATGGAAAAAGAAGTTACTCTGCTTAATCTGAGACATACTAAAAAGGACTAAGTGTGACCGCTAAAAAAATGAAAGAGTGGTTATGCACCATTGCTTTGCAAACTTTGGGCATGAGAAGCATTTTTACAGCAAAAAGCAGTGGAGAGCCTGGGGTTCTGCACCATCTCCATTTGTCTTTTACATCAGGATAAAACAGACAGGGATCGAATTAAGAATAGGTTGGAGACATTCTGTTGCGAGGAGAACATTCTCATTTACTAAAATTCAATTAAGTTCAAAAATAGCTCATTAATAATACTAGACTATAATGTTATTTAGAAAAAAATGGCATCACTTAAAAAGAGTGAGGTAATTTATTTCTTTTTCTGTCTTGATGTTTATACATTCTTTGTATTTTTAGAAACAGTGTATATATCCTGTGTCTAAAGTAATGTTTGCTATAAATCAAACTAACAAGTATTTATTGAGTCCCTACTGTGTTCAAATTGATGTACTTGGCCCTGGAATACCAAAGCTGAAAGATCTCAGCTCAAGACTGTTTCATTTTTTCTGCACTCTGTAATGTCAATGTTAAGCAGTACATCACAAGTAATACAGAAAACTGCTTTAAAGGCAAGGAGAAACAAATGATATTTTATTAAACTAAAGAAAGACCATGTGGACAGATAATTCCTGCTGTTAACTGGAGTTCTTGAAATAAAATTTAACCATGGCAAAAACATTTTTAGATATTTCAAGTAAAGCAACAATTTCACTTTAGGTTTTATTCTTTCTCCTTAAATTCCCTATTATTTTTCAAGGACTTGCAAACCCTGAGAGATGAGTATATAAATTGAGTTTAAAAACAATGTTTCTGATTTGGGAAATTGATCAATTAATAAAATAGCCCCTTTATCATGTAATTTTTGTCATTACCTCTGTTATTGGGTGATAAAATCATTTTAACTCAAGTCCTTCCCCTTAAGGTTAATTGGAGATATAAAACACAAACAAACAGCCATAATAGCATATGTTGTCTTCTGTATTATTAAGAGTAACATGGGCTCCAGAAAGTTAGAGGAGAAGGGTATTATGTAGGATGATCTAATCAGAGTAAAGAAGGTCATCTCTGATGCTATGAGAACTAAATGTGTGTTGGTCAGTATCATTGGTCCTCATTTTCCTCTCACCCACTTTCCTGGGCACACTGAGTCTTGGGGAAGAAACAGTGCAATATTTGTGAGCACAGTTCTTATACATAATTTTCTCCTTCTCAGTGGATCTGAACACTCAACTTTGAAAAATCATGAGTTGTTATGATTCACTCCCATGACTTTGACTAAATCTTATTCACACGATTCTCTTAAAATATAGCTAAACATGTGACAGTTCTTATAAGCTGTGCTTCAAAGCTAGACAAACCAAGATCTTCCCAACTGATTATCTTCAGTTCTCTGTTGTCTATTCCAGACTGTTAGTAGAGAAGCAATGAAAGCACTCACTGATAGAGTGTGCATTCACCAAGCAGTTTGTTCCTCTACCTTTCCATTGCACTGTTGGCTGACAGGACTTTTGGGAACTAGATACCAGATTTGGTAGACAATTTAATCTTTTCAGTGAAGCCAAATAATGTAAATATTAAAAATACATACCTGAGAATCTGGCCAGTTTGTTTCCCTCGTTCTTTTAATGACATCATCCTGGTCTACTTTATGATATTTGAAGATGAGAAAAGTTCTTTACTCATGAGACTTTTCCTCCTTTGCTATAATTATTTCTCTAGTACCCATACTGTTATTTGTTCCATTATTCACATTCCAAAAATTTGAAGACTACATTAAAAAAAAGCTTAATTACTTGTTCTCCAGAAAACCCATGTATTAATATAAAAACATTTATTTATTTATTTATTGGATTTGTAATAGGCACCAGCCCTTGGCGCTTCTTCCTATTATAACTATCTTTTCTTTCTTCCTTTTTTTCTCAATTTTTCTTATTAGCCAAAATGTCACTAGCTTTCTCCTTTAGGGATCTCATTACTGGCAGTATCCAACAGATTTTCTTGTCAAAGATATTATACTGGTCAGGGCTCTTCACTGCAAACAGCAAAAGCCAGGTTCTCTTAAGAAGAAAAAGACTTTAAGAAAAAATAACAAAAAATCTCACATACACTAAGGGACGTGTGGAGAATCAGGATGTGGCAGTGACAAAGTCCTACATTAAGAGTCAAGTTGGGACATTGCTGTCACTTCTGCTTGGACACCAAATTCACTAGATACCATTGCCATCAACAACTCTGTGCCTGGTCAGCTGTGGTTACCACTGTTGCTAGTAGTGAAATAATTTCTCTATTCCTCCTTGGGTAACTTACTCTACAGTCAAAATCATGACTGTTAAGTGTCTAACTGGTCAAATTATGCCCATTGTCTAGCTGCCAAGCACCAAGGAGATTCAATAGCGGGCATTTGTAGTTTTTAATGAGGTTCTTCCTTCCACCAGTATCATTACCATGGTTGACTTCCAAGATTCATGAAGTATAACGTCTTCCTGAGCATCCCTTACCTCCCTGAAAAACAGGACAGCCAAATTACAACAGTCGTCCCTCTAAAATCATGAGGGATCGGTATCATAATTCCCACAGACACCAACATCTTCAGTTTCTCAAGTCCCTTACATAAATTGGTGTAGTATTTTTATACATCCTACATACATTCTTCTTTATACTTTAAAGCATTTCAGATCACCCATAATACCTAAAAGACCATAGATGTTATATAAATATTTGTTATACTTTATTGTTTAAAAAATAAGAAAGTCTGTACATATTCAGTATAGACACAATCATGTTTTTTTTTCTTCTCACATATTTTTCATCTGCAGCTGGTTGAATTCATGGATGAGGAACCCATATATAAGAAGCGCCAACTGTATTAGAAATGGTCTACAACATAGGCACATTATACAAAAATGACTGGAATGTTGCCTCTGTCCTTCAGAAATTCATTTGGACAGTTCATGTGGACAAACACATCAACAAATTGAAACATACTGTTTGCATATGTATCTTAAGATGTTTCACATCTAACTAGATTACTTTGGGATGACAGATATAGGAGCAAAGAGTTCCGCATATTGTAAACTGGGAAGATTGCTATTTGTTCAAAGAATGTGCCTATTTAATACTTGCTATTGTTCTTAGCTTACAAATATATGTAAATTCTTCACATCTGTTAAAAGTTTCAAGCCTCCCACCAGCAATCAGAGACAGATGTTGCTATGACCATTCTGCAGATAATGAAGAAAGAGACTTCTGCAAAGTTAAACAATTAGTAAATGCCTGAGTCAGAATGTAAACTCAGGCTTTTATACATATTCTTTGTCTTCTAACCATTGTATAGCATAAGAGAAAAAAGTGAAAACAAGGCTAAGCTCAGTATTCATATAAAATGCCTTGGGAAATTTGAAGAATTATAAAACACCAGTGAAATAACCATAACAAAAATTGTTATCGAGGCTTATTATAGGCCAGATATGGGTTTTTTAAAAGCTTTCCATGTCTTGTTCATTTAATACTTATACCAACACAGTGAATTAAGTATTATTATTGGAATGCTGATTTTTGCATATGAGAAAAGACTCTTGATAAGGTCAAGTCATTGCCAAGGTTTCAGAATTATTACATGTTTTAATGATCTATTGCTATAAAACAAACCAAACTGAAACTCAGTGACAAAAAAAAAAGCATTGCTTTTTGTAATTCTGTGGCATTACTCAGTTCAACTGGGAAGCACTTTGGGCATTGAATGGGTTGGAATATTCAGAATGGCTCACTGACATACCTAGTGCCTTTGTGGAGATGCCTGAATGGCTTGACCTTACTCTCTGTATAGACTCAGGACTTATACATCTTTAGGTGGATTCTCCATATGATGGATGTTTCCTTCTGGCTTCTTGAGCAGGATAACTAGATCTTTGTCATGGCAATTTGGGGCTTTGGAAAGCATGGAAGCAGAAGCTGTCAGATTTTCTTAAGGCTTAGACATATAACTGGAAAAGCTTCATGTCTACTATATTTTATCAACTAAAATGAGTTATGGGGCCAGATTCAATTCAGTTTGTGAGGGGAATACGCAAGGGTATGAATTTGGAGAGGCAAGGTGCATGGGGGCTACTTTTGGAGCCCTGTCTTCCATAGTACTACAAGCTATGTAGCTAATGTTCGCAGCCAGGCACCCTGACTCTGGAGCTGTAACCTTTTTGACAAGAAGTTGGGAAAGTTAGGAATAGGAAAGATGGAAGAGTAAAGAGGAATCACATAGAGATAGATGTAGAATCATATTTTGAGGCCAAAAGCAAAGGATATGCATGACAATCAAATACACTATTATAATAAAAATGCCCAGCAAATGATAGAAAATACCACCTACAAACCAATAAAAGTCATTTGTGAAAAATCCATCTAACATCATACTCAATGATGAAAGACTGAATTCTTTCCCCTTAAGATGAAGAAGGAGACAAGGATTTCCACTCTCACCTCTTCTATTTAACATTGTACTAAAGATCCTACCAAGACAAGTAGGCAAGAAAAATAAAGTCATCATAAATGGAAAGGAAGAAGTGATAGATATCAGATAATATCATCTTGTGTATTGTGTGGCCTTGCCTGTATAACCTGGATCTACACATGAGTGTTAGGTATCTTTTGTCTTCTTAGTCAGATTATGATGAAACATTCTTTTTGAGCCTTCAAAAGAAATCATAATAAATTACATGTGAGGATTTGTGAGGATTAACTTCTTGAGCTAAATTATAGCCGGTTTGAAATTTATACTAAAATAACTTTTGATTTAACATCTTGGTTAGTAATAATATAGGCTAATACCATGATTTGGGGAAGTACACATTTTGTATATTTAAGAATTCACTAAAATTTATAGAAATAAACTCTCAAACTCTCTATTTCTATTTTTTCTTTTACTTTAATGTCTCTTTAAAACCCACACAATAAACTTATCTAATGCAGTTGTGCACAGCAGCACTCTCCTCTAAATGTAGGGATTTCAACCTTTCCCTGAATTGAATTAATGACAGATTAACAGGAAAAAAAACATACAATTTTATTAATATGCATAAGCAAGGGGGAGTCACAAGAGAGTGATTATCAAATAACCCATGAGAAACAGATGGTGATATATCCTTCTTTATAGGGGAGAGGAGAGATGGGGAAAAGTGGGCAATTCTTTTGAGAGATAGTAAATGATTATTAGGGAGAATGAATGGACTCAGGAGACAGAAATTAAGTTGTAAATAATTCATTTTGGAATTTGAATGAGCCAAAAAGGCAGACAGTATCTCATGAAAAAGTCTGTCCAGGAGTGGTTGCATTTCTCAGCCTTTTATTGTAAATAATGAGATTGCAGAGAAGGGATGAAAAGCAATTGTCTTCTAGGGTGGGTCTAATCTTAAGATAGATAAGGGAATGAGAATAGAGCTTCTTCCCAAATCTGCTGACCTTCAAGTACTGATAATTTGAAATAATCAGCATACTATAATGCCATATTTTGTGGTAAAATTCACGAAATTTCTTCACAAGTTTTCCTCGAGGAAAACTATTTTGTTCTATTTTTAAAAAAAAAATTTTCCGAAGTTATTTTAGAAATATTTTCTTATATAATTTTATATACATTTGTTTTTCTGTCTTATAGTTTTTATATGCATGTGTTCCTTCTTATTCTTATTTTTTAAACAAACATTGGCATACCCTAAATAGTGTTGTGTAATTTGGATTTTAGCTCATAAAATCACATACACAGCATACTACTTAATAATTACACAACATCCCATGTATACTTTTACCATTGATTTTGTTTTTAAGCATTCATCGATTGACCATAAGGTAAATGTCTAGAAGATTTTGTTATTTTATGCTGTGACCCAATGGGTATTACTACATATGCATAGTTTTCAACTAATAGGATATATAGCTGGACTACAGGATAAATACTAAAAATTAAACACATTAGAGAATATGACTTAAATATTGATATTGTCAAGTTGTTCTCCATTAAGATATATAAATATGCCTATTCCTTAAAACCCTCTCTTACTGTGCTGTCAGATATTTTTATTGTTTCACCAAATTATAGCTGAACAAATGGTTCCACGTACATTTTCAAATATGAAGAAAAGTTGAAATGATTTTGTATAAATATCCATGTGAATATCTACCTAAATTGTAACACAAAGATGTTACTTCAAGATGAGAAGTACAGATTTAATTTATATTTTCCCCCATATCTACTCATTTGTCTCCACAATTTAAAAAAAACAAAACTCCATTTTACAATTAATTTTTACACTCCATTTTTGCATTCATTTGTGTATATCTCTAAATTTTTATCTTCTTTTCCATTAAGATAACATTATTTAATTATTTTAGTCATTGAAGTCTTAGAATTTGGATTAGTATCTGTTTTATCTTGTCTCCATCTCATTCCCATTAACCTTTTTTGTAAATGTTTTCTTGACACTTCTCAGATGTTTATTTTGTCACATCACCTTTACGATCATTATAGAGAGTTTGAAATCCTCCTTTAGTAATCTTGGAAAGGACCTTGCCAAATTGATGCATTTATACAGGATAATTGGCAGAGTTAGGCTGTTCGGATTTTGACATGAAGACATGATATGCTTTTTATTACATGTTCAAGTTTTCTTTTTTTTTTTTCCTTTAGTGTCATTTTAGTTTCCTTTCTAGGGATTTTGCATAGTTCTTCAAATTTCTCCTGCTCTTTCTTTTAAAGTTGCTATTGAAATTGTGAGTTTTAATTTCAATTATGTCTTCTGACTGCCTAACATTTGACTATATGAAAGCAATTTCTTTAACTTATTGTTTACTCAGCCATTTCTCAAAATTATGTATTATATTTATATATTCGCATTTTTATTTTTTTGCTTTTCCAATCATATTGAGACAGCCAAGTAAAAAGGGCTTCCTGGTGAACCTTGGATGGGCCTGAGCCTTGGGAGAATGGGATGGAGTCACACAGGTTCAGGCTATTTGCAGAGGGGAGGAGCCCAGCCTCTTCAGTTCCTGTGTGATGATGCGGTGGGAGCCAATTAACAGGCTTCCTTCTCGCTCTGCTGAAAGTTTTTTCTCTTTTTTCTTTTTCACCCAGTAAGTTCCATTTTTCCCACCCTTCTGTGTGTCAGAGAGCCTAATCTCTTCTGGTCAAGTGACAAGAACCAGGATTTTCCTACAACAATATAATTTGCAAAAATATGCAATTTTTTTAAAAAAATCTTCCTTCAAGTCCTTACCCTCCATTGCTGTTTCTAAGTGTGTTAACAGGTATCTACAGGATAATAGAAGAATGAAAATTCACTTTTGCTTTTAACTCTCACTGAAGTGCCTCTACTATTTCCTCTCGTTACATATTATACTTAACATGGGTGAATATAGAAATATATTTTAGTTATATATACATATTTATGTATATATAGACACACAGAGAACTCTAATCTTGTAAATAATGCATATTTTTATAAATACATATATGTACTTACCTTTAGTGTGCATATATAATCATATAGCCATAAAAACTACATGAGTAAATATGTAATATTTAAAGGTACATATTAAGAAAAATCCATATATTTAAAATTTAAAAATATAGTTTAAATGAAAAGATACTGAATTTTATTGGTAACTTTTCTGCATCTATAAAGAAAAATCAAAGATTTTCAAATTACTCTGTAAATATGAATTTTTTTGTCAGTAGATATCTTTCATTACTGAAACGTACCCCACTTAGAGTGTATCATTCTTATGTGCCTCTAGACTTTGTTTTATTATTATAAAAGGATGTTTTTCATTATACTTGAAGTTCTGGGATGCATGGGCAGAACATGCAGGTTGCTACATACATATACATGTGCCATGGTGGTTTGCTTCATCCATTACCCCATCATCTACATTGGATATTTCTCTTAATTTTATCCCTCCCCAATCCCCCTACCCACTGCTATTCCTCCGCTAGTCCTCCACCCCTGACAGGCCCCAGTGTGTGATGCTGCCTTCACTGTGTCTATGTGTTCTTGTTGTTCAAACCCACTTATGAGTGAGAACATGTGGTGTTTCATTTTCTGTTCTTGTGTCAGTTTGCTGAGAATGATGGTTTCCAGATTCATCCATGTCCCTTCAAAGGACATTAACTCATCCTTTGTTGTGAACTGCATAGTATTCCATGGTGTATATGTGCCACATTATCTTTATCCAGTCTATCTTTGATGGGCATTTGGGTTGGTTCCAGGTCTTTGCTACTGTGAACAGTGTCACAATATACATAGGTGTGCATGTGTCTTTTTAATAGAATGATTTATAATCCTTTGGGTATATACCCAGTAATGGGATTGCTGGGTCAAATGATATTTCTATTTCTAGATCCTTGAGGAATCACCACCCCGTCTTCCATAATAGCTGAACTAGTTTACACTCCCACCAACAGTATAAAAGTATTCCTATTTCTTCACATCCTCTCTGGCATCTGCTCTATGTCAGGTTCATAGGTAAAATTGGTTTCAGTATTTTTTGGGAGGGGGATGTGTTATCTTTGCTGAGTTTTGGTATCAGTGTTACACTGGATTTTTTCCTACTTTTTAACTCTGAAATAATCTAACAAAATTTTAAGTCATATCTTCCTCTACAGGTTGAAGAAAGATTGAGTAAGCCAGTGATCATCTTACTGGTTTTTTTGTTTTGTTTTGTTTTGTTTTCTCTTTCTTCTTTGGTAATGATTTGTCTGTTTAAAATTTCCAACTTTCATGGGGTAAATTTTGGTAATTCATATTCTAAAAAATCATATATTTCATCTAGGTTCTAAAATTAAGTCACCTAAAGCTGAGAGAATTGTTTCTTATGTCTTTCATTTTCTCTCCTGTCTTTGGTAACTTCAGCATTGCATTTTCTTATTTTACGTATTTATGCTTCCTTCCCTTTTTTCCCTTTATTATTAAACTATTGAGTCATCTGGGGTTTTTTTTTCCCCTTAAGGGACCAATTTTGGATATTTTAGTTCTAAATAAATTTTTATTTTTTGCTTTGTATTATGCTTTTGTTTGTATTGATTTCTCCATTTTTCATTCTTCAGTTTGTTTTTTTTTTTTGGTAATTCTTGGAGTATGCTTCTTAACTTATTTACATTTTTTTAAGCTTATTGGTATGTGAATTTAAGACTAAATTTTCCTTTTGGCCATGTTTTTTCTTCTCATGTATTCTGATTTATAATGTCTTTTATTGTTTTTATTTTATCTATATTTGGCATATTAGTTTTTATTTTTATTTGAATCCAATGATTCTGGTGATTGCTTTTCTCGTAATAAAAGTATTAAAATACGAGTTGATAACATCTTAGATATTTTTTGATTTTTATTTTGGTTCCAGCTCTGTTAATCATTTCTAATTTTGCTCCATTGTAAATAGAGAATCCTGGCAACGCAATTACTTCAGTTTTGTAATTTATTAAATATTCATTTATAATTCTAGTGCTATTCCTTTCTCCTCAAATAAAAAATTTTAACAGTGAAGCATACCAATCTAAAGTGAAGAACTGAGTGCCTAAAAAAGTGAGATATTTGTAACGCTGCTAAAGCATTCTTGAGAAAAATCTGCACCAGCTTCTTATATCAAACCAGCAGCAGCAATTGGGCACAAAAAGAGTGAAAATGGCTTGGCTCTCACTAAGCAGTTACAAGGTGTCATTTAAAGAACATTGAATTCACAACCACACAAAGACCTTCCTGGAAGTGAAGGTCATCATCTATCTAGAGATGTGACTTGACTTTGATTCCAGGCTTCTGTTTTACGAGTTGTTGTTTGGTTGCTTTTTCTTTTCTTACTTAAGGAGCACTTCACTTCTCAAGCATGACACTGCAGGGCAGAGCTTGATTTCCCAAGATCAGAAAATATTTATTGTTCCCTTGTCATTCTGTCAACATTGTTTTATTACTTGTCTTAGTTTGAAGAAAAAAGAAGAAATAAACAAGAATCATGTGATGATACCTAAAAGTATGATCCTTTTTTTATCATCTGCCTAAGTGTAATGGTCTTAGATAATGTTTGTATCACATAGTGAATCTTAACTAAAACTCTGGCATCCTGCTCTCCTGCTTCTCAGTCCCACAACATAAAACAGTTTCCAAACGTACCAAGGATGATATTAACACAATAACACAATACAAAAAGTTCAACCAAAATTTGAAATGCTGCTTTTTACAAATGCTCTTTAAAATCACACTCACACATGCGTGTGCACACACACAGACACACACATGCAAGCCCACTCCCTAGTAACATTCACTTAGAATCACCTCTAGTCCATGCTAGCATTTTCTGGGTTACAAGGATCCTAGAATGAGCTGGGATAATAGAATTGGATCTTACTTCCTTAAGGAGATTTGAGCATTAACGCTGTTACTGGGAAATAAGGTGAACTTCAAAATCCTAGTTCACTGACATTCTCCTTGGCTGGCACCCTTTTCACCTTCATGTTAAATTGGAGCAGCCAAGTTTTTACCACGTATTGCTAAAGTTCATTCAAATGAGGAGAGAAAAAAGATCGATACTCTTTAATCTGTAAAAAATTCAAAGACTGAAGACAATTTGTTTTCCAAAGTCAAGATCAGTTTGATTCCAAGCCCATCCTCTCTAAGCTTCATGTCCTGGCATAGAGAATTCCATTTCCCCTATCCCTTGTCTGCTTTACCTTCCTCCCTTACACACACACACACACACACACACACACACACACACACACACACACCTCTTTGGAAATCAGTATTATATTTTGTCACCTTTAGAAACAAAGAGAATCAAAAATTCTGCTATCTTCTTTTGACTTGAACAAAAGGCTCTTGGGACTTATGTAAATATAATAAACATTTAGTGGGAAAAGTTTTATCCTAGAGTTTAAAAATTTCTCATGCGAGATTTTATTAGACTCATCATTCACATATTGTAATGAAGCAAGATGATTTCTCCTGGAAATTGTTCCCAGTGAGAACACAATTATTAAATACCATCATCACTGATAATAATTAAAACTTTTATCGTCTCAGTTTCAACCCTGTCAGATCAAACTCCCCAGAGGGGTGACTGTGTGTGAGACCTTTAGAAAACTGTGTAGTCAATAAACGGTGATATAGCAAACAAAACAGCTGATTAGTTACAGATTCTGGAAGTCTGAACATTGTGCTGATGCCCTCTTTCAAAAGTCTATTATATGTTTTTACTTATTGCACTTCTGACCCCAAATGTATGGTTTTTTCTTTCCTTGCACCAACCATGCTCCAAACTGTAACCAGGTGTCTACAATTTAATTCAATTCTGACGCTATCTACCCAGAGTCAGTGTCAGACTCCACATGGTAAGTAAGGGCTCAGTCCCACAAAACTGCCCTCACTTGGAAATTCTGGCATCCTCCTACTTTTGACCAACTGCCCATAAACTTGGAAGTGTCCCACCACCCATTTCTCAGGTTTAACAATTTGCTAGAACAGTTCATAGAAGTCAAGAGAACACCTTCCTTACATTTACCATTTATTATAAATAATAAAACTCAGGAACAGCCAAATGAAAGCAATGCATGAGGCAAGGTATGGGAGAGGAGGGTGTTTCCACGCCCTCTCCAGATATGCTGCTCATGCAGTACTAGGATGCTGGCAGCAATCCAGGAGCTCTCCAAGCCCTGTCTTTTAGGGTTTTTAAGGAGGTTCCATTACTTGGATATGATTGATTAAATCACTGAGCATTGGTGATTAACTCAGTCTCTATCCCCTCTTCCCCATCTCCCATGAAGTTGGGAATAAGGGATCCTTCCAAGCCTCTATTCATGTGGTTAGTTTCTCTGGCAACCAAGCCTATATGTAAGCTATCCAGGTTTCCACCGAATCATTTCCTTAGCATAAACTCAGGTATGGTTGAAAGAGGCTTATTATGAATGACTAAAGATGCTTGCTTCTCTTACCCTAATCACTCAGGAAATTCATCAGGCTTTAGAAAGCTCTTGTGCTGGGAACTGGGGAAAGAGATCAAATATATATTTCATATTATGTCACAATATTGCAGACAGTTTTGCAGCATGACTGGTTTATCTAACATTTGAGAAAGCTAATCCCTTCCCATTGAGGAATAAGAATGCTAGGAGTAAAATATAAAGCAGGTTGGAAGAAAAATAACATAGGAGCAATTATTAGAAGAGAATTAATCATAGCTGTTGTTTTTAAGCATCAACTCAGTTCTAGGCACTTTTAACGTTAAAACACTTAGCAGAAGCTAAGTAGGGGCTTGTTGATATAAATGATTTACCAGAAATCCACTTACCTAATTGTAAAGGACAGTAGTTAAATCCAGAGCTGTTACAGTAGGCAGCTGGTCAGACATGAGCAGGATAAGGGAAAGCTAAACACCCCCTACACCCACACACCTGGGAATGTCAGGCGGTTGTTATTCTCTCTAACATAATAATTGGTCACAGCCAGCACGAGGAAAAAGCAGTCTCCCAATAGATAGAAATACCTGAAACTTGTGATCAATTGCTTCTCAATAAGATTTCAGGAGTTCGACGAGTGGGCTCAAGCATACTCACTAAGAGGCAGAATGGTGGCTTTTAACAGGTTTATGATCATTGTAGAACACCTCAAGTGAGCATGTGTACAATTTCAGCAAACACACTACATATGCCTCTCTGCCAAGTGCTGGCAAGCCACTGCTCATGTGAGCAGCCACCCCAAGGAAAGAATCACAGGAGAAGGGAAGCCACCCTCTCCCCCCAGAAGTATGCCAAAGTATAATATCCTTAGTTGAACGTTAAACTGGACATTTGATCTCTCAAGTCACCCACTTGGCCTTCTTCCAAGTGTACTTTACTTCTTTCTATTCCTGCTCTATAGAGTTTTAATAAACTTTCACTCATGCTCTAAAATTTGCCTTGGTCTCTCACTATGCCTTATGCCCCTCAGCAGAATTCTTTCTTCTGAGGAGGCAAGAATTGAGGTTGCTACATACCCATACGAATTTGCTGCTGCTAACAGAGATACCTGCTTCAAGGTACATGCATGGGTTTTCGTTTCATTTAAATACACTGTGATACTTTTTTATTTGTGGGAAGAAGGAAAAAATATATGTAAAAGAGAGAAATGAGTAAGATCTGCTTATATGATGTTGGTAAATATTTGGCTGCAGTTAATTTCAACTCAGCTGTTTAAAGTTTTCAGTCATTAACTTGATTGTCTTGGGGATAATCTAGGTGAGGATTCCTGTGCATAAACTTAGTTCCTTATGCTAAGGAACTAGCTTAGTTCCTTATGCTTAGTTCAAATGCTAAGATTGCTGTGATGTGCATGGATAATCAACCTTGTGCTGTTGACAAAGATGAGACTAAAACATGGAAGAGCAAAGTCTAATTTTGCATGCTGGAGAGTTGAATTGCAAAACTCACCAGCCTCACTGATCAATGCAAAGTCAGTTCAACCATACGGAGCCTTGGGTGCAGCCTCTGCCTTTGAATGTATAGGACCTCATAGGACCACACCATGTTAGAGACAAAATAATCACGTATTCACAAATATTAGGAGTGCAAATTTTAAAAGATCCCATTTCCTTTTGGGTATGTTGCTTGTACTCATTCTTTTCCTTACCTGATTTGAACTTCACAGTTCTGCTTTCTTAATTTTCTTAAAATTTGAGAAATGAATGACTCTTAATGCTACCCAAACAAAAATTTTTGGTACCAGTTCTGGAGGATGAACCAGACAATAAGCCCAAAATCAGGAGACTTTGGCAAATGGAAACGCTTTTCATGACTACAAACTTCAACTTTTCCATGATCAGTCTAATGGGTTAAAATAGGAATAAATAAAGGGAACTGTAAATAGCTCCTTGGAGGTGAGGAAAAGTCCAATGTAATAGCAGAAGAAAGAGGCTGGAGGAGGATGAGAAAGGAAGAAACAGTACAAAAAGAAGACTGAACAGAAGAAAAAGAGAAAGAAATGTTAAACTTCATGATATGATGATTTAAACATTACAAAGAACTAAATAGAGTGGACTTCTAAACCACTACTCATCCTTTTGTTTTGATTAACCAATCCAGCATTCCATGTAAAGGTAAAGCATTTTTAACTGATTGATTTATATTTTTACCACTAAGACTTCCGGTCATCTCCTCAAAGCTAATTTTATAAAGAAAATGGTGGAAGAGGTGAACAGAGGGAGGTGAGAAGAAAAAAGAACAGTGCTTCAGTAAAATGCAGGAACATTTACACTAGAACATGAACTCTGAATTTCAGATAAGCAGTCATTTTTAGTGAGCTCATTGTAGGAGAACAATGATCTTTTTACACCTAAGGATGTCTTTACACTTTCTTCTGTCCTTCCTTATTTTGAGTTTGAATAGTGTCCTATATTAAGCAATTCTAAACTACATGCATGCTCTCTCTCTCTCTCTCTCTTTCTGAGGCAATCTTCCATTTTCTTCAGGTAATCTGTACTCACACTGGAGTTAGACATAGAATTATATGGGTTACTAGACAAAACTCTGGACTGTAAAATGTGTGGTAGCCATGGAATCAAGGTTTAATATTAGAATAAAAGTTGCCCCAAGAGGAGGACTTAACACTAAAAGGAAGGCTGAGTCTGCTCTGAAGTTGGCAGGTTCTCTAGGAACTGGGCCTGGGAAGTATTATCTTTATCCCCAAGGGTTCACCTCCATCTTAGCCTGTTCCTGAGTCTTGCTTTCCATTCTGAGCTGCCATTATTTCTTTCTGCAGGATGTGTGGGTTGCTTTTTGTTCCCAGGAAGACTGAGGTTTCATCCTTGATGTTAATCCCTTTGCAAAGATAATGGTTTGCTTCTGTACTGCTTTACATAGAGTGTTTCTTTTGAAGTTCCCCATCACAAAGTTTGTATTGCTGTTTCCCAGTGTTTAAAAACTTGTTAGGTACCGATTAGATCACAGTTTGTCTCTGTTCTCTAAACAGCACTCATTTCATGTTTCACAGACCTCTAAAAAGGTTTGTCCCCTGGAGGATGTGGCATATTAGTTGACATTAATGTTCATGGAGTTAAGGGATCATCAACGAGATAATGGACTCCATGATAAGGGCTGCTGAACTGAATTTATAACATGACAAAACAGTCTCCTAAAAAGTAACTCAAACTGACTTTCTGAGGCTCCTTAGGATTTTGGTCAATGCCAATGGCAGCAGCAGTGAGTGTGGCAAAACTGCTATTCTATTGGTGTGCATTCTGCAAACCTCATCTGGGTAGAAAATTACAGATGTCTTGCCATAGATAAATTTTTTCATGAAGCTAATTAAGCTTAACTTTCGGAAATCTTCATTCACATGGACCTCATTCTGGGCTATATAATTTTAATTTGTAATTTTCTATTTTTAATAAAGTAGGTTTCTGAAATTTTGTAAGTTTCAGGTAGGGGTGACAGATTTAGTTAAACCAACACGTAATAAACAAAAATTCAGAAAATTAGGTTAAATTTGAATTTCAGATAGACAAAAATATTTTTAGTGTAAGTATGTCCCATGAAATACTTTCTATGTAATATTTGATAAATATTTATTCTAAAAATTAAACTATTGTTTGTTCAACAATATTCAAGGTCCTGGGGAATTAGCAGTGAACAAAACAAACAAATAATGTTCTTTCCTATTGAATATTATAGAAATTAACCTGATATTTGAAATATAGCATTTATATAACATTGATTTTATTTTTTTAATATGCTTAGAAAAGCAGAGTTAAAGTGTTTCCCTATAGATATAAGATAGAATAAGAAGTAGGAGGAACAAGATAAGGAGGAGGAAGAAGTACAATAATTTGAGAAGAAATATGAAGGTAATATAGAAATAAGTTTATTTTTAGTATTAGGCTTTATTTTTAGAGCACTTTTAGATTCACAGAGAACTTCTGTATATAACCATTTTCCTCTAGATTGAGCTAAATTTGAATTTATACTGGTTTCTCCAAATCTAATCTATGATTGCATGGATAATACTTGTCTCCTTCTCTTACTTTGTTTGTAAATTCATACTCCAACAGTGAGAGGTTTGGCTCCCACCAACCACTGTTCCTTTACTTAGCTGTTCTGTTCCAGTGCATATATGCAGTAATTGGTAACAGTGCTCTCCTGGTTACTTTATGAAATAGTAGAGTGCTTATGTGCAGTTTCTTTTAGTCTTACAGTTTTCCCTTAGTCTTACAGACTTTACTCATTTACAGTTACTCAGCTCAGCATCTTCCTCTCCTCACCATCTTCAGTGAGATTGTTTCAATAATCTTACTGGGTGCAACAGGAGAATTTAACTGTAATTTCACCAATATTTGCAATACAGTTAAGTGCTCCCACTGTGCATGCATTCTTTTGGAATCCCTGGACATTCTAAATGTTTCTTTTTTCTTATTTTTTAATTTTAATTATAAAGTTGACTTTCTTGTGCTTTAAAGTTACACGGGTTTTGACAAACCCATGCATGCAAAATAGTTTAAATGCCCTAAAACAATCCTGTATTTCACCTATTTATGCCTTCTCCTTCCCCAGTGCCTGGGAGCCAATCATCATTTCAATGTCTCCATAGTTTTGCCTTTTCTGAGACATTGTATAATTGGGAACATATAGTATGTAGCCTTTTCTTTCACTTAGCAATTTGTATTTAAGATTCTTGCATGCCTTTTTGTGGCTTGAAAGCCCATTTCATTTTTGCCACTATATAATATTCAGTAGCGTGACTCCATCCCAGTTTGTTTATTCATCCATACTGGAAGATATCCTGGTTGCTTCCAGTTTTTTTGTGATTATGAATGAAAGTGCTATAAATATTCATATGCAAGATTTTGTGTGGGCATAAAATTTTAACTGAATTGGATAAATAGCCAGAGACACAACTGCCAGATTATATAATAAGCCTAGATTTAAGGTTGTAAAAAACTGCCAAAATACCTTCCAGAATAGTGACACCATTTTGAATTCTCATTAGCAATGAAAGAAGGATTCTATTGGCCCATAACCTATGCAGTTTTTTTTAGCCATTCTAATAGTTATGTATCAATAGCTCATTTTTGTTTTAATTTGTAATTTTCTGATAATAAATCATATTGAACATTTTATGATATGCCTAGAAAAGCAGAGTTTTAATAGATATTTCAAAGAAGAAATTTGTAAAAATAGAGCAATCTCAAAGTAATGATTAATATATAATAACTAATAGTAATAAATTTTAGGATCTAGAATTGCCCTTTAGCATCTGTGAAGGTAGGAAAGTAAGTTACATATAAAGGAATGCAACAAAAATTTTGCACATTTCATTCTTTACTTGGGTAAAGTCCTGATAGATGGAAAAATAAAGAGAAAGTTAATTTGGTTTTTATTGTGATGGATGAGTCAGTTTTAGTAATTTGAGTAGGATACAAAAGGATAGTCTTCCAAAATTACATTTGGGTAGTTAAGAAAGGCTTTTTCTCAAAAGAGAACTCCAATATTACTATGGCATTTTTACTGAGGCTAAGTGCTAAGAGAACTCCAACATTACTATGACATTTTTTACTGAGGCTAAGTTCAGTGCTAAGATTCATAGATGTAATAAAACAGGCAAAAAATACCGTTAGGTAGGTAGGCCCTGTTAAAACGTGCACTCTGAATGAAGAGATCCCCCCCAAATTGGCTTTGTGTGAGCAACATGGCTATTTATTCACCCCCGTGCGGGCAGGCTGTGTCCAAAAAGAGAGTCAGCAGAGGGTGGAGGGATAGGAGTTGGTTTTATAGGTTTGGGGTAAGCAGTGGAAAGTTACAGAAGTTATGGTTTAGGGCGGTTTTTTGCAAGCTGGGAAGGGGTGACCAAGGTTGGTTACAAAGTCCTATCGCCTTATCAATTGGAGTGGGAATAAGGAACAATAGAGAATGTCTCAAAGTAAAGTGGGAGCCTCAGGTGTTGATCATTTCTTCCCCTTTTCATGGTCTACCAGTTACTTCCAATTTTCCAGGAACTCATCTGGAGTGTCCATGCAGGTCACAGAGATCAACATGGCCTCCATGGGGCCGTTAGCCTAAAAGACTTTACAGGCCCCATGATTATCTTTTTTCTTTTATTTTCTTTTATTTTCTTTTTCTTAACAAAAGCTAAGAAATAGACAAAATAAATATCTTATCAGAAGTCCACAGCAATGTGTGACAAAGCTGAGATTTAAAATCAGGATACATGGCTATAGAATCTGGCTTTTTAATCACTCCAGCATATCACCTACCTTACACAACTTGTCATATTAAAAGTCAAGAGGAAAAGCTGAGAAAGATAATAAAAAGTGAGAGTCTTCTGTAAAATGAAATTGTACCGTCTCTTGAAAGAATACAAATTCTTCACGGTCAGCTAAATAGGTATTATAAAAACTCACCTCTTTGTGGTTACAGAAATCTAGAATTTTAGATCTGGAAGAGACTTAGAAGAAATTTTTGAAATTTCCATTTTTTAAAAGAGGACTTTGAAGCCAGAAACATACATTGTCTTTTCAAAATTGATACCATCTTGAGTTCATAGCTGCAATAAGTCTCCAGAGCTAGTGTTGTTTTTAATGACATCAGTATTTTCTATAAGAACATTACAAAAATTGTAGATTAACATTTAAAAAAAAAAACATTCTGGTTAACCTGTCGTTTGGAGACCAAAGCCTCAAAGTGCTTTAATTATAGAAAAAAAGCTAGGCCTGCACTTGCATTTCTTATCTCTGTTGTATCAGGTAAGTACAAACAACGCTTGCAATGGCTGGCTGCTGTGACAAACCCGTATGCTAATGATCATTTCATTTAAATATAAATTATTATCTTGCTTCCAAAGGAAGTCATGTAAATCTAACTACCAAAGAGTGTTTCTGTTTTCTTTCCCAAGTGACAGAAGAAGCAGTGCCATAATAATTTGATCCTGATTATTGTAACATCAAATGAAAACTCTTGTGAATGAGGTTGCTTTTGTTATTTTAAGAGATCAGAAAGAAGGCGATAGCTAGCTCTGTGCTTTTAATTCCTTGGGTTGCACCCTGGTCTCAATACAAGACCAGAAAATGAAAGGAAGGTAGTTGGAAATAATGCATTCAATTATTTTGTTATTAAGATTTTATTGGTGGAACAGGGAAAAGAAAAGCAGTTAAGAAAACAAAGCTCAAGGTAATTCCAATTCATAGCTTTCATACCATTTGATAAATCTTCCTGGGAAATAAACAGCAGCAACAGACAGTGAGCTGGGGAATCCTTTCAGTTTGTTTTGTAAATGGGGAAGTATATTGGAGTATAATTAAAAGCTTAAATAATATAATTAATGAAAATTTGAGTGTGTCTATTACTAGATATTAATTATCTTGTTGCCACTATAACAGATAATGGCATTGTTCTTTTTGATTAATGTGAGGTTCATATTCCAAATGTGAATGCTATGGAACCAAAATGAATTGCTTATCAAACTATTTTTTAAAAAACAGACATTTTCATTAAGACTACCTCACGGTGTGAGAGAATGATGAAATCTGCCAATGAACATGTTTTCTTCCTGGCTAAAAATCAAGTTTATGAAGAATCTAATAAAAAATAAACAACAGAAAAGGAAGACAATGAAAATGAATTAATACTACAAGAAGAAACACATGTTATTTAAATATAGAGAAAAAGAACAGTATACTGAATTACAAAAACAAAAATGTTATTAGTAGAATGTAAGAAATTCTAGCAAGAATAATGGAAATAAAAACAAGCAGGTGTTAGACAGTGGTGTTCTCTCAAGCCTAAGTTCTATCACAAGTCAGCTTATTCACAGAATGGCTTGTGTGTTAACTTGGATGTCTAGATCCCATAGGAAAACTAGAGATCACCTCCAACCTTCCTTTAACCCTGATGTGGGTGCTTCAGCTGGGTCTAGAAACCAAATTGAGACCAGGCAAGCTAAGAAGAGAAAAACATACATGTTGTATTAGTTTTACATGTGCACGGGGATTTTACAAGAGCATAAAGTCTGATTTTTATACTTTTTAGACAAAGAATGACAAATTCAAGAAAAACAAAGGTGATCTGCCTAGAAGTAAATTTTTAGGAAAGTCACTAGGAGATATATGCATGGGAGGGGCTGTAAAACTAATTGAAGATAAGGGTTACTTCGACAAGCATATTTATTCAGGTCCTTTGAAGCCTCCAATTCCCAGTCTCTGGTGATAAGGGCTACTTTCTTCCTCTGGCACAGGAAAGGTATTCCTCTTCGAGAAAACTTTATGGCTTTTGTACACAGCAAGAGACAAGTTAGATAGCCCTTTCTAAAACTGCAATTTCTCTACCATTTTCAACTTGAAATAATCAATATGCTAATTTGGTATATTTTAGAATGACATGTTCTTCATGCCTTCAATCTCTAAGATACTCAGTTCCAATACAGAACAAGAGTCCTGGGTAGCAGACCCATGCCATTCTTGACACTGTAGAGTTTCCATGTTGTGCTGTTGTTTTAGGAAGATACACTTCTCATCTGTGTGTTTAAGCCATAGAGTACCATAACCCATGGGAGATAATAATGCCAAACTCAGGGTTATTGGAATGCTAATGCTGCGTAGTCCACAAATCTCAGTGGAGACTGTCACACATCTCACCACAACGTTGTCTTATCTAGCCTTTGTACCACTAGGCAGCTCTTTGGCATAGGTCCATTATTTTCTTCCTGGGCCCAGTAGGCTATCCTGGGCAAGCCTAGCTCTTGGCCATGGCAGAAGCACAGAGTAAGTTTGACTCGACAAGTATTTTCCATGAAAGTATTTTTTTCCTAGTAATATTATGCCTGAAAATACTGTATTACATCCAACAAGTTATATGGTTAAGCCTAGACTCAAAGGATAAAGCAATATAATATACCACTTTAGTGGCAGGTACTATGAAGTCACATTGCAAAGGTCAGCTTGTAGGAAGTGGTGAAGAGTTGTGGCCTTCAGCGTAACCTACCATAGGAAAAAATCAAACCTATCAGCAGCCGTATTAAATAACAGTAGCATAAAAATGTTTTCCCAAAATACTTTTTAAAATTTAGGTCAAGTCTTTCAGTCACTCTGTAATTATAATGATTAGTTATCCTATCATGTGGTTAGTGTCAATTGTAATTATTTCAAGGTTCCAAATTACTCTTGTAGGTAAACAGATGCTGTATTCGGAAAAAAATGTAGGTATGTGCATTAATTTTCTCTCATTTTGTCTTATTTTCAACTTACCTTACCCTTACCTTTTTAAACTTTCACTCAAAAAATGTGATTTTGCTATGTTTACTTTGTGAAGCACCTCAAATCTTTCAAGGATGATATAAAATATTAACAATTATCAATATGAGATCTTAGAATCAAAGTTAAAGTGAAAAACAAAATTAGAATATTATCCAGTTTTTCTCCCACACCTTACAGATGATATAACTGAGCAACAAAGAAGATATATGACTTGTACATATTTAGATGAGATACTTTGGAAGATAAGTTTTTTGGTGATGTGTTATTATTTTATATTTCAGTTTATTGGGCAAGTTGTTACAAAATAATCTAGTTTACTTCATCATTTTACTTTTACTACATCATACATAATTATTGAACCTTATGCAAATATCTACAAAAATCATGCACTGAAAAATGTTGATTTTATTGTATTGCTTTTTATGAACACAATTAGATACTTTTCTCTATAAAGAAATTTCTAATCTTAGGCTTCTAGATACTTTCTTTGTTTTTCTCTGTTTAAATATATTTATCTGTCTAAATATACCTTCAAGAATTGTGAATAAGAGTTTATTCTGTATTATTTGGCTATATTATAAAATATGTTTCTTTCAAATATGCCCAGAAACTGAACAAGCCTTAGAAGAAAGACAGTGAGTCAGATGGAGCCATTTATGTATAGAGATCCAGGATCTATAAGATCCATACCATTGAATTTGAAGTTAGGATATGATCAAGCTGAAACCGAAAGTTCACTAACTTCTAAGGACAAAAGTGTTTTTCTGGGGCTATCATTGTCTCCCTCACTCTCTGAAATTTTGGTATCATGAGAACATATAAGTAAGAGCCAAAATTATAGTGATTCTGCCTGGAGAGGAACACAGGGATTCTGAAATAACCATGACATACGTAAGTACTTCGAATTATTTGCCTCTCAGACAAAGACAGCAGCTGTTGAAATATGGTAAGAAAAATGGTTCAGGAGTTTTCCCCCATGACTCAAGACAAGCATTTACATTACTTACACACTCAATGTCTCTTCTGACTTATGATTACCTTACAATCTATGGAATATATTTAGTGTCCCTGTGGAAGCAATTACACATGAAACATCAACATATATTGATATAGTAGACAGCACTTTCATAGGTCCCTGCAGTGTATTTTAACAGTAGTGGAAACTAAAGTTTTGGTGTAATGTGTTTCTATCTATCATTCAGATCAAAGAATACCCAGTACTTGAAAAGTTTAGAAAACAGTTGAAAGTTACATGGAGATGTAGAAAACAGTAAAGTGGTAGAATTTAATTAAAACTCTTAGAATACATAAGCAGTAATAGATGGGTTTTAATGTTTATTTTATTTACTTATTTTTATTTTTATTTTTGAGACAGAGTCTCATTCTTGTCACCCAGGCTGGAGTGCAATGGCATGATCTTGGCTTATGGCAGCCTCCACCTCCCAGGTCCAAGCAATTCTCCTGCCTTAGCCTCTCAAGTAGCTGGGATTACAGATGCTCACCACCATGCCTGGCTCATTTTTGTATTTTTAGGAGGCAGGGTTTCACCATGTTGGACAGGATGGTCTCGAACCCCTGACCTCATGATCCGCCAGCCTCGGCCTCCCAAAATGCTGGGATTACAGGCGTGAACCACCACATTAGGCTTAATATTTATTTTTTTAATAGTTAAATATAAACTTCGCAATGGAAGTCAGTAATTTAAAAGATTTACAAATAATTTATGCCTAAAAGATAAGTATGAGGGATAGCTGTGTTATTCACATATCCAGCCCATTAAATTGAAATGTTTTAAGTAATAGTTCTTCTGTAGTTAATAGAAGACTCCATTAAATTACCTTACAGTTCTGTACATCTAGAATAAAACAAAACACCAAAATATGAAATTATCTCAAAAACTCCTCAAAATTAAAGATTTTACTTTCCTACAATTTGGAAATTTTTGATAATTAAAAAAAGCAGTTAAAGCATGAAAAGCAAATAGGAAGAGTACTTGTACATTCACTGACATTAAGGCCTTCTTTTTTTTAAATTGTACTTTAGGTTCTGGGGTACGTGTGCAGATTACACAGGATTGTTGCATAGGTACATACATGGCAAGGCGGCTTGCTGCCTCCATCCCCTCGTCACCTATATCTGGCATTTCTCCCCATGTTTTCTGGCCTTCTTTAAATTTATTCCTAAAGAACAAGATAGATATTGATTGATATGAGCTTTAGGTAATATTTTGCCCAGAGTGTGTCTCCATTAAAGTAGTGTAATCTATTTTTAAAGTAGTGTAATCTATTGAATAAAGTTAGCTATTTGAATGTTAGTCTCTCCATGTACCAAGGAAGAAAGTGTTACTAACTACCTATATTGTTACTAACTACCTATATAACAGAATTTAGTAATTAAATAAAGAGATCACTGTTTGAAGATACATTAAATATTTCAGCTTATAATAACATTTTTTGCATGACATTAAACCACAGAAATGGAAAAGAAGTATGAACTCATTTGCTTTTATCTAATCATATTAAAAATATTTTACTCATAAAAGTTTAAAGACATCAAGAGTAATAAAATAACTCCAAAAACATCTTGCATATAAAATTCTTGAGAAGCAGTTATTTACAAAATAACTCTAACTGGTGAAATAGCAGGACATCCTAATAATTCAGTTGGTAAACTTCCATGAATTAGATAAACCATTAGCATTTTTTCAGCAATAAATATCCTCTATGAATAAAGAGTACTGAATAAAGAACAGGGTGCTTATATTTTTTATTTCAGTAATTCAATTTCTAAGAATAAAATCTTAGAGGTCTGGTTATTCTTTTCAAAGATTTATACATAGATAAACCAAAACTATACACAATATAAATGTTCAATTATACAGGAAATATTTTTTTAAAAGGGCATATCCGTAGTATAAAATACTATGGAGCTTTTAAAATAATGCTTACACTTTTTAAAAGAAATAGACAAATAATTATAAGTGAGAAAGGAGGCTATGTAGTTTATATACATTGTTGATCTCAATTATAAAAAATGTGCATCATAAATAGAGAATAGGAAATGAGCTAAAACGTCCATCTTTGATGAGGGTTTTGTTGTGAGTTATTGCTATTTTCTTTTGATGCTACATATTTTACAATGATCTATATAGTGCTATTATTTTTTAAATGTTTTAAAAATTAAAAAAATCATAAAAAATCATATCATTACTAAGTGTAATGACTTTTTTATATGCTGAACGTTTAGTAAATTTTCTTTACCCATAGCTCTGAATTTCTATTTTATTTTCAGAACACTTAAGTCTACAATGTTTTGCAATGCAATGAGAGAAAGATAGATGGGGTGGATTTAATAGAACCAAAGGTGGAAAAGTGAGTGACAAGGACTGATTGTTCCTCAGCTGAGAGAGTAGGGGCAAGAGCAGATGCTCTTATTAAAGGACCATCCTGCAAAACTGCGCTTGTGGTAATTGTATGACAGAATTTACTGTAACTCATCTTTCTAATGCAATCCGAAAACTACATAAAGATGGAGGTCATATTAGTCAGCACTAGGGGAGAAATGTCTTCTGCAAAACAGCATCCTTAACACCATTCAGCAGAATTAGAAAATGCTGAGAGAAGAAATGCCCTACGAACAGGAGGAGCTGTCACTAGAAAGGACTTATTCCCCTGGAGTAAAAGTAGTACAGCAGAGGCTGACACCACCAATCACTGAACAAAAAAAGGATTGTAGAGTCATAACTGGGAAGAAGTATAATTCATTTAGATCATTCTTCAAGCTCCGGAGAGGATTGTGTTAATGCAAGGATTGTGAACTAAATATGTCTCTTAAATGTAAAGTTGACCAGAGTTAGTTTTTTCTCCCTATGATTTTCAGTCGGATGGCCATGGATTTTGTGAACATTCAATAAATATTTAATAGTATTAATGATTCTGTATCTTCAGTGAAATATGGGCGTTCCCTGTAATCCTTTCAGTTTTTAATCTAAAACTTTTTTTTGACAACAAATCTTAACCTATTCTATGTATGTTGTAAATGGAACATTAAAAATGGAGAATGACTAATGGCCTTCTTAGACTGTTGCTTCCTACATACAAGGTCATATCACGGCTACTCATTTCTCTGTGCTTTAAATATTTACTATCAGACTCTATTATTAGTCCATCATTCACTCCATCTTCCACGAAATCAATGCCGGTGAAACATCATTGAAACTTATTTGCTACAAAATAGACCCCTGCACTGAAATCAGGGCATAAAAGGCAAATTGTTATTTATATTTTTACTAATAAAATTTAGGAGGCTCTTTCTGAAACTCTTATTTTTCCTCAGTATTTAAATTTCATTTTTCCACCATTATTTATTGCTATGTGTGCATGAAGAAGGACAGTTTTTGAGAGTATTAGACTAGGCAAAATTGTATCTTCTGAAATCACGAACTAATCTGTCAATGTGTTTGGGTCATCTAAGATGTTTCCCAGAGGCTGAATTACTGATGGTGGCCTTTTTCATTTCCTATAGTTCATCATGTGATTAGAGAACAATAGCGTTTGCTTGCTTATGGATATCTATTAGAGAGTCTTTCAGATCTATCAAAAAGAAGAATAAAGCTTATCCAATTATATCACATCAAAACAATACTCAAATTCTTGATACTTTCAAGAAATAATCTCACCCTAATGTTACCACTAACATATTAATATCAATTAATAATAGGTTGGGCATAGCTAATGAGAAAGTATTTGCCTTTGTAGGTGACTATTATTGGATGGAGATATAGCCCTATCATTAATTGCTTTAAAAGTGAAAGTAAAATGTGATTTCCACTCGTGCAATGTGAGGTCTGCAAGACCTAGTACTTCAAAAGCCTAGTACTTCTTTTTGCAGAAGACTTCTGCAATTCATCTTTTTAGAGTTGAGAAGTGACCAAGCCTGGCTTATATCAGGTAGAATCTTATAACTTTGCAACTACCTACTGTATTCTCTGCCTTAAAGAGCCACAGTGCACAGTAGCATATAAAGGCTGTGGGTGGTCCTGCAGTAAATGCGAGTGTTTAACTTTCTTAGCCAGAGAAGCTATGTTGTATTAAATCTTTTAGACTCCTACCATACTCACGTTTTTCAGAAAACAATTTACAAAATCTAATCTAACGCAACCTTTTTGTTTAGGTATAAAGAAACAGAAGAACTGAATGGTTAAATGTCTAAGATTACTCTCTTACTGGCAGAAATTTATGTCAACTCAGATATGCTGACATAGATATATATATATATATATATGCTCTCTCATCACCTTGGTTAGCATGTGTTCATTAATCATTATTCTGTAATTGTAAATTAAGTAATTTTTTTTTTCCAAATATCCTGGCACTTCTCAGAAGATTATCCTCAGGTTTGGTAGACAGCTACAATCACTTGAAGGGTTTCCATCTTTTAATAATGACAGTTTCAGTATGTTAGTAACTAAATCATGTTGAAAGAGATTGATTGTCCTCCATAATGAATGGTATGTAGTGGTTTTCCAGTGAAGTTTCCATAAAGTGTAAAGTCAAATATTTGTCTCAGCTCCCAAGACTTGAATTAGATAAACAGCTTCACCTATATCTCCAGATGTCATGTCAAATCTCCAGGTTCGTTTTAAATTTATGCTTTTTTTAGTTTGCACTGGCCTCTGTAAAAAAATCAAACAAAATAAAGCAGTCTTAGATTGCCTCATATTCAAAGTCAATTAGAGTGGTGACACCAATTTTTATTAATCTTCTTTTTTCTTATCTGATAATTTGGAAAACTCAGCCAAATAGAAAAAAAAAACAAAACCAAAAACAACAACAACAACAAAAAAAACTGAAGCCAACCTTTTTTTCCATACTGTGTGGGTGTAAATCATCCAGTAGTGAAATCATCCTCATTTCTGAATGGGGGTTTATTGTAGGTGGAGCCATCATGTACCTTCAATTTATTCATTTTATGCTACGTTGCCAACCCATTATACAACATACACTCCCAGCTTTCAAAAATCTCATAATTTTGAAAGGGAGATAGATACATAAATAAGCAAATAGAAGGCAGTGCCATAAGTGCTATACCAGCAGTGCGTACAGGTGCAAGGAGAGTGGAGACATTCCAGGGGAACTAATATCAAGCCTGTGAGGAAAACTTTAGCACCATTTCTCATTCTTTATTCAACCTTCTTTCTTTTTCTGTTTGAAAGAGTTAGAGGGAAAGGTGATTAATAAATATGTGCTAGAAAGGCATGTGTATGAGTGTATGTGTGCATGCTACTGTTTGTATGTATGTGTCTGTATGTATTAGTAACCTTTACCCTGGTCTGAAAAACTATTTGTTAGAAGAAAAAATATAAATTTTATTGCCAGGATAATAACTGTATTCCAAGGACGGTCATTGGTATACACAGTCATTGATTGATCTGCATATAAAGAAAGGAGCCCACTGATTGGACCAGCCCCCATTAGCACCGCCACAACCCCTACTTATCAATGCTAATATGGAATGCATTTTCCTTCTTGCCTACAGCTCACTCTTCAGAAATTTTATTTGACTTTCCCTGTGACTACTTAGAATACAGAGGGATTCTAAGCAAAGGCTCTAACCCTCTCTCTTACAGGTTCAATAAACACTCTAACCAGTCATTCATATAGCTTGATAATTTGTCCTTCCCTGGATTGCCTTTTTGCTAAAATTCAGACAGATGGCAGACAAACTTAAGCATATCCTGAGAAATAAAGTTATAAGTTAAATCATTTTGTGCTCTTGGGGACTCGTGAGCAAGATTCTCTTACTAGCTTTTAAATGATAATATTTTTAGTATCATACAGAAATAACATTATATTCAATAGCTAAATATCAGGTAAAATAAAGAAATCTCAACCTAAGCCATGAAAATTTTAAATCATATTTATGGATAAATCCCATATAATGAAACAAACCTAAGATGACATCATCTTTTCCATTCTCCTTGTAAATAGCTAACAGTAAGTATAACAATATTAGACAACTGAAAATAAGTGTGACAGAAATGAGTTAATTGATAATATTCAAATATTTTTCACCATTCAAAGTTTTTTTTACCATGGACTGGCAGTAAACTTGAGTGTTCTGAAACTATACTCCCTCCTAATCTGTAATTAAAGCAGTTGGTATTAAAATAAGCAAATAACCAAAAACAGAGCCAAGCCCACCACACATTGCTTCCCTAAACCACCAAAATTCGTTTTGTCTTACTGGAGGTTGCATGATCTGGACTTTCTGTGTTTTCTTGTATGAAGTAGGAGGTAAGCATACCAACATTAAGAGGAAAAAAATTTTACTAACCCTGTTTCACCACAGTGCTGGAGAGAGGGTATTATCTGTAAGACTTACAATGGCATCTCAGCTTTTTTATCCTATACCACATGCCTTTCCACATTCTCAAGTGTACTAGGGTTCTCCCGAGAAAAAGAACCAATAGGATATATATACATACACACACATAAATAGATAGATAGATAGATAGATAGATAGATAGATAGACTACACATAGAAAGATATAGGTTATATAACCTATATATGTTACGTATACACATGTTTTATTTATAGACATACATGTTTTATATATAGACATACACACATATGCAAAGAGACTTATTTTAACGTATTGGCTTACATGATCGTGACATCTAAGTCTCATGATCTGTTGCCAGCAAGCTGGAGAACAAGGAAAGCCAGTGATAGAGTTCTAAGCTCTGAGAGCCAGAGAGCTGATGGTGTAGATTTCAGTGTAAGTATGAAGACCTGAGGACAGGAGCTCCAAGGGACAAAGAAGATTGATATTCCAGATCCAGCAGTCAGGCAGATAACCAGATAATCCTCTTTTCCTGTACATTTTTATTCTATTCAGAATCAAGTGGACTGGATGATGACCAAATTGGGGAGGGCCATCTACTGAGTCCACCAATTCAAATGCTACTATCTTCCAGAAACACCCTTAAGTGCACCCAGAAATAATGTTTAATCAGCTATCCGATTCCCATGCCCTAGTCAATTTGACACATGAAATTAACTATCACACCAAGTCTGTATTATAATTTGTAAAAGCCTACGAAAGCTTTATGTTATCATATTTCCCTTAAGTCTCCTTTAGATTCTGTACTATATACTTAATATTTACTTGGGTAAGTCGGAGTATGCTGGGGCATCAAAATGTTACAGCAGACATCTAGCATATTTGCATTTAAATCTGCTAATACTGTATGAAGCTGAAAATATACATATGGGTCAAGTTACCTGCAGCTTCAAATAACAATAATAAGACTTAAGCATCCAGGCATCCAGGTCCCAGATTTTGTTGTGCCTTTCATTTGATGATCTTTAGTATATTGCCTTTGCAGTAGATTGACCTCTTACTGGCAGAAATTGCTGTCAACTCAGATATGCTGACACAGACTTATCTGTTCCCTCATGCTTCCAAATGGGCTGCCATGGTGGCATATATGGCACCAGCACACACTACAGCCACAGCTAGTAGAAACTGATTTTTTTCTTGATCAACAATACTACGGAGTTAAACTAAGAACTCAATAGTGTTCCTAGTTGCTTACAGTAATACTCTTCAATTTCCAACACTGGATGCCCATTGCCATGGATTCTGCTATCATTGTATTATAGTGATTATCTTTTTGGTGTTAATAGGGTTAATATTGGGTTAATAGATAAACAAGAGGTGTATACCAGACCAAATAGCTACCTCTCCTCAAGATTACTCAGAAAACCAAAAGCTTTACTTGTTATCTATGCAGCCAAAGTTGCATATACTTTAATCATATCATTCTATTACCCATATTATTGAAACCACAAGAAATTTAAAAAGACATCTTTATCATTAGGAGCATAATAATGAACATAAATATTGACTCTGCCCCGAGCCTGAAGATACTTTAGTCTAATTTTAGTGACTCCAAAAATGTGTGACTCTTTTAAGCCCACAAATAACTGGTTACATCATGGATTTATTTTCAAGGATCTCCAGGTTTAAAGATTCCTGTTCTCTGAAGGTTCCTGAAAAGCTAGCTTCTGTATTCACTATAAAGTATAAATTTCACTTTGCTTCTGCATATACTCAAAATCTCTGTATTGTTATTTCAAGAGACAGGCAGTAACTAGGCAAACTCACAGCCCAAGATCACAGTAACTCTTTATTCTTAATATTACCCAGAGGTCCAAAATTTGTGTGTCTTTTTAATGAAATTGTTATTGTTTGTTGTGTAGCAACAAACAAATGATACCAGTCCTCAAATATTAGGATCATATTGCTTCAAATGGTGACTTCACTTTTCTACCCATTAAATTATTCAAATGGAATTTGGCACAACCTTAACAGATAAAGGCCAAGAATATACGACAAGAATATATTTATCAGTGATAAGATCAAAGTTTAAAAATTTTAATTAGCTGAGTTATGAGGAGATATTGTAAGGCAGAAATAAATATGAGTAAGAAAATCATGAAGCTCAGTGAAAATCTGAAGAGAAAGTTAGTCATGATATGTCTACATTCTATAGTGTTATTCTTAATCAAGAAAGCATAAAACATTCCAACTCAACATTATTAAAAATATATATATAGTGTTACCATTTCACTCTGAAATACATCACCTTAGACCTATGACAAAGACCTGAAGTAGATTAGCAAATAACATGACAATGGTCAAAAAATAGACAATTTTAATAGCATGACCAATTCAGTTTCATACATGACCTAGGTAAATTCAATTGCAAGAATGCATGAAAAATCAGAATTATCACCTCTTCATTATTTACCAGCACAAAACAACCATAGTCCTCAAGAAAGAGAGACAAGATAGAATCAAATTTGAAACAAGATACTGTGTATAAATTATTTCCATCAATGCCTTGTGAGTCTCATTAAGCTTTCTCTCTAAGAAAGGATGATATAATCATTTACATCATGGGATTTAATTTTTTTGCCTATTCCGTTTTCATTATTATTAATTCAAGAAATCTGGAAAAGATATTACTGTTTCAAGTTGCTTTCACGTATGTCTAGGAGATCTCAGATTATTTAAGGACATATTTTCTTTTAGATAAGGCAACATTTTCATAGAATACTTTTATCAGACACTTGGCAATTCCCCCACCTTCTGAATAAGAGCATTGCTCAGCATATGTGGGAAATGAGACACTGCATACATTGGTTTAGCTAGAATTCACATAGCCAACATGTGGAAAACATCAGCAAAAATTATTCCAATGATCTCACATTGGCAAACATGGTGCTCTGACTGGTTCCAGGATAAACAGATCATTCTACTTGAGTGTGCAAACCCTTGTGTGAACACATATAGACACAAAGGGCTTTGAACAGAGTAATAGGGCAGAGCATTGGCCCAAGAAAGGTGGAAGATTTGAACCTCTGGATGGTAATACTCATGAAAGATAATCCACATCATTGTTCGAATAGCTGAGTCATAAAGATGGGAACTCAGTCAAAGGAAAAATATTTTAAGGGAGAAGAATGAGGAAGTAGAGGTAGAATTAATTTCCCACTTCCCCTAAACTCTATTCATATGCACGATGAGCCACACTAAGAATTTAAGAATTGAGAAAACTTGGAATATGAATGAATGTCTCTTAAGAGTCACCTTGATAAAACATACAATTGGGATTGCAGGTGTGGGAAAGGCAGGACTCAAATACACTGAATACTGGTCTTTCATTTCCTGAAGGCATTTGGCTGCCTCCTTTTACTGACAAACCCCCTAATAAATAATATTAATGTGAGAAGAAGGATACTTGTTTGGTGAATGTCCTGACCATAAAAAGTAGGAAATACCTTGGGTGTAGCCAGTCTTTGGACATTCTTCAAGAACTCCTGAGAGTCGAGACAGAGGTTTGGCTTCATGCAAGATCTTTCTTGTTTGGAACATTACTTTTGATTTAGAAAGTCAATTGCTAATGTTACCAAGACTAAGAAAAATATATGTATCACCTTTTCTCCATTTTCCTTTTCAAAATATCCAAGTTATATTTGCATGTATTTTAGGAAGAAATTAAAGATTAAGACTTTCTGCTATTCACCACCTACAGTCCCCACACAAAGTCACAGTCAGCTGTGACTTAGTGATTTTATGTTTCATTCAGCCAATACTGTCTTAACAGGAACATGAATTTATCTGTTAAATGAAGGGCATAAATTATCATAAATATTCTTAATCATTTACATCATGAGATTTAATAGGAGTGGGGCCAAAGGGCTTATTTGATCTCAGCTAATTAATTTTTAAATAGGGCACAATCTATCAATGAATTCCATATTTTTAAAAATGTAAATTTTAGTCACAAGGAAATTGGATGTGGGTGAGGGGACAAGATATTTAATTTGTTTATTTCTTTTGGGTTTTATTGTTTTCATTATTCTGTTTTTCATTAATGTCGCATAAAAATATTACATTCAAAACATTAAGTGCAAATTAACTTTGCTCCTGTGCTAAACTTCTGAAATAGATGTATTAGTTAGGATTCCATTCAGTGGAGTGTAAGAGACACCCAGAGTTTATGGCCGAAACAGGGAAGGGGAATACTTATTCTCCTTTCTTATTCATCTGTATCAGTGAAAGTAAGCAAGCAATTTCTTACTGCATATATGAGCTGACTGTCAAGTCTGCAGAGACCTAGTTTCCAGTTGACAACTTCACAAACCCTTAGTCATGGCCGTTATCCTCGATTGTGTAATCTGGGTCTTACTCTGCTAAATGAAGATAGAGGAAAAGAAGAAGAAAAAGAAGCAGCAGTAAAGAACAAGCAACAAGAGGACTTTTAAGATGATCTGAGAGGATGACATAAAAAATTTCCATTTATGGCCTATTGACAAGTTCTTAGTTTAGCTGCAAAGAAGGCTGACAAATTTGTTCATTATTCTAGGTGACTTAAATTCTATTATTATAGAAAAAGGGCATATTGCAGAATAAAATTATCTGTCTATTTCATAATATGTCTCATTTGAAAGCCTGTGACAGCAATCCACATATTTCTCTCTAACATTCTAACAAAATCAAGAAGCATGACCAGCACAAACAACAATCTGACATATTTATTAATATTCCATTACAGAATAAATAGGTAAATATATTTTTACTGTGATATTATGTGACTTATAAATTCTAAAGAAATAATAGAATGCACCATAATGTCCACTTTGATCTAATCTTATTTGCTTTTCAAGTCCTTTGGGTTTGAACAGATTTTGCCTGGGGATGCTTCAGATATGTTTATTGAATTAGCATAAAATACTTTAATAATCATAAGATCCAAATTCCTAAATTGGAATTTCTGTTAGGTGACATGACAAAAATGAGATCCAGAAAGTGAGTTAATCAAAAATCACATGAACACTTGTTGATCTTCTGAATGTGCAAGCTGAGGACTTTTATACTTTTATATTGTGACTTATTTTTACTGTGTGAACCCAAACGGCTTTAATTTTTCTAAATGTCTTGAGTTCATATTTTAAATATAGAATGTAAAAAGAGAGGTAATATACAAGCAAATAAACCAAAAAATCAAAATATGGCTTTATTTGGTGCCCCTAAGTCTTAAAGGATATTGTTTGTACTATTAATATTTGTTCAATGACTATTAAATAATTAGTGGCCAAAGAATTACCAAAACAATAAATTAATAAAGCAGTAAAGAATGAAGTTCTTCATTTCTTCTGAATACAAAAATCTATCATTTAATGTTCATGTTAATAATTTCAAATTTACCTCAGCTTAGGGGAGTATTACAACATTCAGGAAAAATCAAATAAAAAAACCATATGTTTGTCCATATGTGTGGAGTCAAAATGTCATGGGAAAGTTGGAGCTTTTAGAAAAGGTAGGCATTAATCTTCTTGCATAGGAAGTATTTTGATGAGGTTGACTATTGCCTTAAACATTCTTTCTTCAGTTTTTGAGTTCTAACTATATTTCTGAAACCAGAAGAAAGTGGTCTTGAAAAAAAGAACAACAACAACAAAATTAAATGAGGCATATTGCCATTTTTTGTCAGGCCAGAAACAAAAGTATGTCTTGGAAGTACAGGCCATGACAAAATCTGTTTTATATAAAGCATGTGACTTAGGAAAGATTGTCACATTAATAGAGAGAAGGGAATAGTGGCTTCCTGATACACTTATATTTTCAAGGGCAAAAGCAGTAGTAGAAAAATATATGTATGGCTCCTCCTTCCTGCTCGTTAATTCTGTTTACTCTTTTCAGAGACTAGATTCTCTCATCTGAGAGGAAGAAATTAAGTAAGTCTAAGACTTAAGCACCTCTCAAATGCTACTCCAAAAGCATTTTCTAAGGCTTTGGGATGTGTTAGATTTAGGGTTCTCAAAGGAAATCAACTTAAGCTTGTATGAAAACTCTTTTAATTCCATATTCCCTTCTGACTGGCAGGAAGCAAATTAAAAATGTTGAGATCATTAGTATTTGGTGATGATTCAGTTGAGATTCAAAGTGGAAACCAGTTCCCTTATTCAATATACTTTAGGGTCAATATTCTAAGAATAATCTTAAAGTTATGAGAAAAAAACTTACTAAGGCTTTTAAATACATATTGAGAAAATTGTATATAAAAGAAAAAGGGAGGAAACAGTCTGCCTTGTATAAATGAATACGTTTGAGGGTAGCTCATGCTAAATATGTTTGATATAATGAAATTCTGCTGATAAAAAATTAACATATTAGTTGCAAAAGTTAATTTATTTTCAAATAATCCACTCAGGGTAAGTTTATTGAGAAACTATTTTTTGCTCCTCTAATAGGTGCTGATGATTCAGTGGTGGCCATTTAAAATATGTCCCTGCCATTTTAAAACTTATTTTCAAATGGTGGGCGGGAATAAATAAGTGTACACAAAGCATTTAATGAAGTCAGCACTTAAGTCATTAGTAAACATTACTGTTATAATAATGATAATGCATATTATTATTATTGAAGTTTTCCATGAGGATGGAACAAGAAATGTAATTTCAGGCCAAGTGGGGCATTTTCTTTTATGCCTAAATAGATAATTACTGTGCACTTACATAGGTATTGTTACAGATGGGATTCATTTGAAATAAGACTACGAGATGGATTCACATGCAAAGTATTTACTGGGAGTGCTTTTAGAATGAACACATGTGGTAAGGAGAAATCAACCAGTCGAGAAGAGAATAAAGTTGGGCAGTAAAGAAGTTATCGCTTCAGCTGGTTTTATGGGGCATTCTGAAGTGAGAGTGTTACTCCAGAGTCATCGAACTTGGGACAGGAGATTCAGGCTTTTTTCATCATTGCATCCTTCATTCAGTGATTATGTACAATTAATGGAAAGGAAGCATGACCTTTGGGAAGATGGTTGTTTTCAGAAACCATCTGTGTTGATAGCGGAGTTATTTAGCCAATGACAATTTCCAAGGAGAATAATTTTTCAGTCTGAAAGCAGATCTAGATGACACAACACATTGCCCACTACAGTTCATCCTTCATGTTACCCAGATCCATTTGTATAATTTCTAGCAATAGCTTCTACAGGACCCTTGAGTGATTTTTGAAGGAAAAAATATTGAGAAGAAGGTTTGTGCAAAAACCGATAACTCCAAAGATGGAGCTGGTCATAAGGCCACAACTGATATTCAGTATTTCCTCCTTTAGGGACATTTCTAGATTTAGCTTTGGGCTGTCCCTCTATTGATCTGGGAGACTTACCTACTTTTCTACAGATTCTTATACCTACAAATTCAGGGATTCTAATTTGAAAAAGTTTACTTAGCCAAAATTTATTGAAATATTCCAGTTATTATTTCTAAAATAATTTTAAAATAATTTTTAAGATTATTTTTCCATCATTATTATTTTTGGCCATCAAATATTATGATTATATAAAAGATTTGAATATCTAGTTTCCATGAATTAGAGTTAAAATTTTAACCTAGTAGGGGCGATGCAGAGCTTCACTGACAATGATCCAAGCTCTTGTCACCATGTTCTCCTCAGGCCATGCCTGTTACATTTGCACATTTACCAGCAAAACTGGGAAAGGGAATAAGGCTCTCAAGTGGTTCGGCTGAAAGCCAATGTTCTCTTTAACCCCATTAGGTAATAGAAAACTTATTTCATTTTATTCTAAGTTCTGCGTAGAGAACCAATTACAGGCAGGCAAGGATGAAAGCTGAAATGGTTTACTATTCGACTACAGAGAATAACATGGGTGCTTCGGCCCAGGTGATTGTAATACAAGTGGTGAAAGGTAGTCAAATTCTGCATATTTTTTGATGACAGAGCCAACAAATCTGTTGATAGAATGGGTGTGAGTTATAAGATAAATATCAGAGTTGTGAATGATTGTTTTCTAAAACGGGAACAATTTAAGGACTAGATTTTTTTTTGGAAGGAAGCTCCTTTTATATATCAAAAGATTCATCTTAGAAACAAGATAGTCTATGTTCCTATAGAATGAGTTTTTTACTTCTGCAAAATATCCGACAATAAGACTAATCATATTCTCTAGTAATAGTCTTTACAAACTAGTTGGTTGATATCAGATACCTTCATATACTGGGTCTATTGGCCACATAAATTTCAAAAATGTTTTAGAAAATAGAATAAGAAAAGAAATTCACAAATAACTCCAGAACACTTCTTTATCTCTTACCAGTTTTCCACTTATGTTTTCTGTTCCAGTAATACAGATCAGATTGTATTAACTGAAAACATGATGTGTCTCCACTTTATGCAAAACTCCTATCCCTTACAATCTGCCTTCAAAACTATGTGGTGATTTTTACTTCTCCAGAAAACCTTTCCTAACATCTTTATGTTCAGTCTTTCCTGAAGTTCTTATGATTTGAGATACTGATATGTTTCATGGCATTTTTCTGATTGTATTGTGATTGAATTATATTACTAGATCTAGAGCTTCCTGAGAGCAGCCAATTGATCTGACTAGTGCCTAAATCCCTACTACCTTGGGCATTTCTGGGTATGGAGAAAGCATCCAATAAATATTTGTAAAATACAGAGGTGACTCCAATTGTGTTTTTAAAGGAAAGATTACTTCCTAGAGCTTTAGAGTGCATTGGACAAATTACTTTGGAGTCAAATATAGAACAGGTGTAATCCTTCAAAATAATTACCTAAATAATTAATTTTTTTAAAATTTCAACGAACTACATTTCTAGACATTCTGATTTTGTATTTTGAAATGGGGCCTCTGATTAATTCGATGTAGCTTTTTGGTAGAATAACTTATAGGCTCACTGGCTTACAATTCTCAGAGAAACTAAAAAACAAAAACAAACAAACAAAAAATATCTCCAACTAGCCCAGTAAAATCGTGTAATTGGCAGTTGGAAATCTAAAGAAGAAAAGAGAATCTAAAACCTGATTTATTATTTTTGTTTTAAAAGGTTAAAATGTACTTACAACAAAAATGCTTGTAAAAAGAGCTAAAATAGAATTGCATTGTGAGTAATACAAAAAAGATATGCCAATTTTACATTCTTATACCTACAAATTCAAGGGCTTTTATTTGAAAAAGTTCACATAGCCAAAATATATTGAAATTTTCCATTGTTATTATTTGTAGCCATCAAAAATTATGATTATATAAACAATTTTAATATCTCGGGTCTATGCATTAGAGTTAAAATTTTAATTTTCTCAAATTTCACAATGAGATAATTTTTAAAAAATGATTTAACATTTCAAACTCTGAAAGACTGGCTTTTTACATAAGAATAAGGACTATTTTCATCAATTTCTTTTTCTTATGCTGAGGCATAAACATCAGAACTCCCCAGATAAATTTATGACTTGATTCCTGTTAAGCTTGAATTGTCTTTCTATTGCTTTTCTAAGAAATAAAATAATAGTTTTTTCTAGAGAAAAACATTCCTAAAAATGGGTGTTTTTCAAATGTGTCTTTGAACCAGAGAAGAACTGACAAGCATGACCATCCAAAGTAAAAACACAGCGATATATTAGACTCTGTTTTTAGCAGCGTGGGAAGACACGAATTTAGGATATCTCTAGGGAAAACTGAAATGCTATATGTGTTAATATTTCTAGTTATTTTGTATCAATCAGTTCTTAGTAAACAGCTATGGGACTTTAAGTACTTTACAGTACACAAGGTACTACCTCTAAATGTAATGTCTTTGGGAGTTAAAAAATACCCCGAGGTAGTTATTATTATTAATATTTTTTCAAAAGAACAGATCTCACCTTTTCCCTTGCATTACATGAAACACCTTGACTTGCCAATAAATTGAAGTGAATTAATAAATATATGGATAACTGGCTGGAGCCACTCAGATATGAGTATTAACCAAATCCCTTTCCAGATGTTTTTTATTTATTTTCCTCCAATACACTGGCAGGTTCTACACATCTGTCCCAAGGCAAACAATCATTTAGCAATATACCACCATCATACATTGCTGTAAAATCCCAAATGAGTAAATGGGAAATAGGAATAGAATTTATGATGACTTTCTCAGTAACTAATTTTATAACTTTGGTTTATCAAGACAGATTTCAAATGACTTTCCTGCATCTAGTTCTTCCCTACTTTATTTCCTCTTGTAGCTACAGGAAAATTAATCTTCCTAAAACTCCACTTTGGTCTTGTCACCTTATATTCAAGAATCCATATGACTAATTGTGATGGTTAATACTGAGTGTCAACTTGATTGGATTGAAGTATACAAAATATTGATCGTGGGTGTGTCTGTGAGTGTGTTGCCAAAGGATATTAACATTTGCATCAGTGGGCTGGGAAAGGCAGACCCACCCTTAATCTGGGTGGACACAAACTAATCAGCTGCCATTGCTACTGGAATATAAGCAAGCCGAAAAATGTGAAAAGAGAGACTGGCTTAGGCTGCCAGGGTACATCTTTCTCCCATACTGGATGCTTCCTGCCCTCGAACATGGGACTCCCAGTTCTTCAGTTTTGGAACTTGGACAGGCTCCTTGCTCCTTAGCCTGCACATGGCCTATTGTGGGACCTTGTGATCATGCGAGTTAATACTTAATAAACTCCCCTTTATATATGTATTTCATTAGTTCTTCCCCTCTAGAGAACTCTAATACACCAGTCATTACTTATAACTAAAGATTTGTAAGTAATTATAAATGTTTCCTGGTCATGCCTTTTATCACACTATCCATTCATATCATACATTCTTATTGAATCTCAACTGGGGTTTATTAAAAATCATGGCCATAATGTTTTGCAGCGTTTTCCACTAAGAACTAGCATTTCCTCAATCCTTGACTCTGGACTGCTGACATAACATGCTTTCATCAGTACATACAGAAGTGATATTGCACAACTCCTAAGGCTGGGCTTTAGGTCCTTTGAAGATTCTGCGTTTATCCTCAGATGTGACCCTGAGAATACCCCATAAGACAGTATAACCTAGTGGAGGAGGAGAGGCAATGTGGAGGACAGATGAAGCATCCTTGCTGATGGTCAGCACCAATTGCCAGGCATGACTGAAGTCACTGAGGACCTTCCAGATCAGCTGACTCTCCACCTAAGCACAGCCACAGGAGTGAACCCAGGTGAAACCAGAAGCAAAACTGCCCATCCTACCCCCAAACTTATGATGACAATAACAATATAAAGTTCTTTTAAGCCAAGAATACTTGTTGGTAAATACGGGTAGTTTGTTATGAAGAAGAGTAGTTGATACATCAAGCATGTGCTAGAAGCATTTCAAGGTATTCATTAATAAACAAGATAGACAAGAACCCTGATTTCATAGAGTTTAAAACCTAGAAAGTAGAGAATAAGCACGTACTTAAATAAAACAGAATGAAACACCATAAATAAGCATTTCAAGTAGTGATACATTTTTGCACAGGAAATTTAAGCAGGGTATGTAAAACATATAGAAACAAGGCAAGAAAAACATGTTCTGATGGAATAAATCAGGAACCCAGCACCAAGTCAGGCCCATAAAAGATTTTTCATTTAATAGCATAATGTTTTAATTTTGTTTCTGTTGATTTGCTTTTAGTAAATGTGAATGCTTTTAACTAAAACATGGCTTCTTAGCTTAGATCATAATATTTCCCAGGCCCTAGTATCTTATGTCTAGACTCTACATATTTTTTATTCTTCTGGTTCTGAAGGTGCCCTTTGTCTACAATGTTTTGGTTTGTACAATTCTGCCCAAATAGACCATGGTGTTTCTTTATCTCTACTCCACCTTTAAAACTCAGTAAAATCTCATTTCTTTCAATATAACTACCACCCCATTCCCCCAAGCATAACCTCAAGAGAACATTCTCTCTTTGAAATCGTAAAATTATGACATTCCCTCTCAGTACAGAGCATAGCACCTATTTTGGTATTATGGTGGTTCTGGTGAAGATTAGATATAATTTATATAAACTATTCTACACAGCTCCTGGCATAGCACAACGAAAATAAATGATAGAAATCACCATCACCATGATCATCATTATCATTATTGTATTTAATCCTCTGTTTATTCAAATATTATTTATTTAGTGCCTTTAATATACCAAGTATAAAGCTAGATGATGTGAAGACAGAAATGAGTTATCTTTCTATCCTAAAGAAATATGTTACTCGCCTGGGGTATTGAGCATGATCGATACAGCACTTGGATCAGGGCACTCCAGGCTCTACCCTGAGTCCAATGCTTTGGAGAAAGATCTCCTGTCTTTCTCCAAGCCATGCCCCTCCCCATGGGGATCAGTAGTTTGCAGGGCCAAAAAATGTGCCTTCTAGACCAGTACTTCTCAAACTGTCTGTGGTGAAGAACCAGTTTTATTTTGTCCTTTAATTTCCAATCTGCTATGAACAAAACTTTTGTAAAATATAATAAAAATTAATTACTAGAGAAATGAAACCTTAAAGGGTGGCACATAAAATGCAAGCTCCAATTTTTTATTATTAGATCCAACAAAAATTAAATTACTTTGCCAAATTGCCGTCAAAGTTTCTATATTCTTACGTCAATTTCTGTCCTTATTTTGTTACAAAACAATAATAAACTTTCCACAAACTGACAATAGTCTGTAGACTGCACTTGAGTAGCTCTGTAGCAAAATCTGTGTCTAGAATCCTACGACTACGGAATTTCATTGACAAATAACAACCATAACAAATGCTTGGGTTAAGAAACCACAGTAGAAAGCCAACATGCAGAATGAATTTAGGAATTATTACTGAGGTAGAAATGCTGGGTACCAAATTCTGCCTATAATATTCTATTTTTATTATTTAATATTTAATTATTAATATTATTAATAAAAATTCTTTATTCTAAAGAATCTTTTTGTGTGCCTGTAAGATATGGCAGAGATTAGCACACATGTGTGCTTAGAGTAGCAGTTGTATAGGGTCTCAGTGCTAATTTAGGGCTGTCATACACCCGCACCTCACACCAGCTCCATCATTTCTCTGTTGTTCTTGTTTATGTCTCTCTCTCTTATTTTCCTCACTAACCAGAAGGTAAGACCTACTTGTTCTGTCTTTGGAACTCCCCATACCACATATTACTATTGCTTGCAGACAGTCAGCATGAAAGGTTTTGAAAAGTACAAGGTTGGCGTCCCCGAACTGTGTACCAAATGCATTCCAGCATGCTATGATAAATTAATAGGGTCACTATGGGATAATTTAAATACTCCAGAAAAATACAATAATAACAACTGTCAGACACCTCAAAAACTTTTAGGTCTAAGTAGTTAATAGTTTCAAAATGAGACCACACTGCTTTCCTTTTGGTGACGCCATAACTATGCAAAATTTTTTGGAGGTTGCTAAGATACAAATTAAGTGCCATGTGAAAATCAATGTGGAATGATAATTATGCTGATAGGATCCACCCTGATTCCACGCTTTGAAAAGCTGTGTAGTGCCTAACAGGCATACACACCTCATTGGTATGTGATTATGGATGTGTACAAATGAAATAAAAGTAGCTTTTCATTGAATTTATGTTGATTATTTTTAAATGGCTACTAAATTCAGAGGACTTAAATGGTAACTAAGTTTCTTGGACATAACTACTTAGTGAGTGAGACTGTGTGGTGTGGTATTTCTTCTGGACTAAGGCATTGTAAAAAATTAGATGAATGGTAAGGATGTCATGAACCAAGAAAATTTGGGAGTCTCTTGTATAAGATCTTTAAATCCCTCCTTTATTACTTAGTGATTGCAAGGTCACGGTCAAGTTATTTTATTCCTTAATTTCTTTTTTTTATGAAATAGGGCTTCTCATAGTATCTACCTCCAAGGTTTTCTATAAGGATTAAGTGAAACAATTCTTAGTTCATTATCTGGTATATAGCAAGCTCTCAATAAACGTTCACTATTATTGTTATTCGTTTTAGCTTTCAACTCCAGCTCACATATTTCTAAGGCACCAAGATACTTTATAAACCCAGTATCACAACTAAGGTTTTGTGACTTTAAAAATCCACAATTTATTAAAAATATATGTATATTCTAATAGAAACTATAGGTAGTCCCCTACCTGTTAGAGGATGAGATAATTGGATGAATGGATGCACTAGGCTACATTTTTCTTGTTTTATAATTTTCCATTTTATTTGGAAAAGGTGGCTTTACAGAAATTGGCAGAAGTGCTGCTAAGAACACAGCTGGATAGAAATATATCATGAACAAATGTATAAAAAGACAGCTTCTCTGTCTGGCTCTCTCAGCCACATGGTCAGTGATGCCTAACAAGGAAGACTAAAAATGCATATAGACACAGCTTTACGGAATCAGCAGGCAGGATGCCATTAGCATGACAGCCTTTTGCTTCAGCCTTAAGTAAAAGTAACTGCCTGATTGAAATCCTTTCCTGAGAGTGAATAAAGCAGGTGGAAGTGAAGAAGCTCAGTTGATATTCCAGCTTACTTCCAGGTGGGAGAGGTCAGTAAGAGTAACCACAAAGCACTCTCTAAGCCAGAGCCAAACCACTGCCTCCTGCCAAAATGTGTTCTCTTTGCAGCTGTCTCCTTATATTTATCAATCAAATAAAAAGTGCCAAAAAGTAACTGTCCAGCAATGCCTATCTTATCCTCATACTGCTAGATTTTCTTAAATGTCCTCTGTCCTCTCTAGGTTTACATCTAGAATATCTAGTTGCGTATGCTCTTGCTCATCCCATAACATGTTCTTTTCTTGACTTTCTAAAGCAAGAGTCAGCAAACTATTTTTAAAAAGTATGGGAGGTTAAATATTTCAGGCTCTGCAGGCCACATGGTCTCTGTTGCAACTACTCAGCTCTGCCACGATCATACAAAAGTAGCCATAGACAATATATACATGAATGAGTCTGGCTGTCTTTCAGTAAAGCTTTATTGACAAAACCAGGCAGTTGTCTAGACTAGGCCCATGGGTCATAGTTTGCCAACCCTTGTTATAAGGTAAAAAAGAGAATCTAAATGAGTGATGTGACTACTCAAGTGGACTTAGGGTTTGAGCGTATTAAAACAATTTTAGAAATAGTCAACACTGAAAGCCAAAAAGCCAATGATTAATTGTCATTAATTCACTCATTCTAACAAATCGTATTGCTTGTATGGTATAAACAAAACACTGATTTGAATAAACTCCAGTGCTGTATTATAGCCATGCTGGCAGGGAATATTTATTTCCTACTCACGATGTTTCCTTCTATAATGAAAGAGCTCTTTCCTCTTTCTTTCCTCTCATTCATTCCTCCCAAGAGTAGAGCTGTGGTTTAATATGATTAGTGATTTTGAAATAAAATAGTGGGCATGTATAGTTTAATCCCTTTCTCTTGCATTATGTTTGGAAGTGAGTTGCTCCAGGAAAGTAATATTCTTTGCTTCTAGAGTGGGACGGAGTATCTGCAATGGTTATGTGAGTCCGCCTGGTTTGGAGGATAAGTTTTTGAAAGCTCATAGGCCTGTAGATATAATATATATTTTACTATTTACACTTAATCAATAATAAGGGTGATATTTTGGTCCCCATGAGGTTTACCCTTTGTCTTATTTCTTAATAATGTTAGAACTCAGTCAAGAAAGAGGGATACTTTACAGTGGGCTGACGTAGAAACCTCAGAGGATAATGTTTCCAAAGAAACCATAGAATGGCATAGATATTTCTTGAGAGAATTAAAGAGTTATAAACTGGTAAGAATCTAAGTGTTGAAATCAAAATAGCCAACAGGGAATATAACAAATGCATGTCATCTAGTCTTGTCAGTGAGAAGACAGAGTTGTCAGGAATGAACTCTATGAAGAAGAAACATTTGAGTTAAGCTGCAAAGGATGCGTAGGCTAAATAGGCAAGAATGAGGCTAGATGGCTTTCCAGGTATTGAAAATGTATGCAAAAAGGCTCTGACAACAACAAAAAGAACAAATCCTATTTTGGTGTCAGTTTTGTTTAAAAGCTGGACAGAAATAAGAGGTGAGAGATGATGGTGAAGGTGCAGAAGGAGCCAGTTCTTGGAGGTGTTCTATAAGCCATTTAAATGCTCTCGGTGTTATTTAAAGAGCAATGGGGAGCTGTTGAAGTGTTAAGTTTTTAAATGGCTCTAGATAGTGGCATTCTCAGATTGAATTTAAAAAATACTCTCGACACTTGGACAAACAGATTTTAATTAGCAGCAAAAGTAGATGACTACTGAAGGTTCAAGGGTCTGATGAATAATCCTTAAGCCCCATCACCTCTTTGTTCCTCTTAATATTGCCTGATGGTCTTGTTTTATATTTTACTGAGAAGACGGAAGAAATCAGATGAAAACCTGCACACACCTCTATTAAATTGGCTGTGTCTCTATCTATATCCTCTTCCCCTCTTTTGGAAACTATGGTGAAATGGTTTCTCCTTCTATTCAAGACTAATTCCGCTATATGATAATTAGATCTCATTCCCACATACCCCATCAACCATCAGCCCTTCCATTTATCTGCTCCCTTTATTAGCAAAGCTTTAGAAGTTAACTCTACTTACCACTTTTACTTCTCGAGTTTTCTCTAGAAAACTCCAGTGATGCTTTAATTTCTACCAATCGAACAGCTTTTGTGAAAGTCACCAATAATATCTGCATTTAAAAAATTCAGTCTTATTTGACCTATCAGCGTTTGAAATATTTGATCATTATCACCTTGATGAAACACTTTTTTCCTCTTAGTTTCTACTTAGGATTCTACTTCCTCTTTCTCCTCTATATTGTTGGCCGATTTTTCTGCTTCAATATCCAAACCTTTAAAAATTAGAATGTCCAAAGGCTGAGTTTTTACATCTCTTTTTTCCTTTCTCTTCCTTTTCCCTTTCCTTCCTTTCTGTTTCTTTCTTTTTGCATTCCTTCTCTGCCCAAATAAACTTTCTTGTTATTTTCATTAACTCTCAAGACTTCACATATTTATTTTCTGTTAACTTCCAGTTTAAATCACATCCCCAAATACTAACCAATTTGCCCTACTGCTTATTCAAAATTGACCTTCAATCGATCACTTATATCCCATATAGATTATAAACTTTCCCCTCTGATAGAATTTCTCAGTACATGCAAACTCTATTTCCCCTATTTCAGACAAAAACCTGTTGGTACTCTTTATTCCGCTATGTCTCTCTCATACACATCCAATTCACCAGGAAATAATTTTGGCCACACTTTCAAAATGGGACCAGAATCAAATGACTTTTCTGTTTCTCCACAGTTACCTCCCAACCTCAAGCCAACTCTCACATCTTTCTAAACTCTACATGCTATACCCTCTAACTGTCCTCTTAGCTTCTGTCTTTGACTCCGTACATCTCTTATCCACATACCAGGCAGAAATATCTCTGAAAGAGTGAATGAGAAAATGACATTTTTGTTCAAATCCTCAAATGGTTTTCTGTCTTACTTGGAGTAAATTAGAAAGATCTAACCCTTTAGTTTAGGAGGCCCTAAATGGTCTAGCCACATATCCTATCACACCTCGTCTCTCTCACTGCACTGCAGCCATGCTGGGCTCTTTGGTGCTCCTTGAGCACGCCTGTTACCTTGGAGACCATGTACAAGTTGTTCTATTTTCCTGAATATTCTTCCATCACGTCTGAATTTTTCTCTTACAATGGTTCCATATGATGTTTTTCTCTTTCTTTTTTTTCTAGAATTTTTGGTTTTCTTTTAGTGATACCTCATGGTAAGATATATTTAAAAGTTATTTTAGGACAGACTTATAAATTAGTTACATAAATACACATACATAAATGCTAATGTTATAATAAAAATATGAAACAAGGTGTAGTGTCATTTTTACTATGTGAAATGCTTACCTGAAATTTTCTTTCTGCATTCTACTTTTTTATATAATTTATTAAAAATGCTGGCTTTCACTCACTGAATGGATTGTATGATTTTCTAATTTTCAGTTAAAAAAACTGCTGCATAAAACGGTATGTGTCTAATGGTTATTATTGATTGTATTTATTCTGCTTTATTATTTGTAATAACATTTATTTTCACCTGATGTATCAGATATTTACTTATTTGTTCACTGTCTGCATCCTTGTCCCACTAGAATAAATACTCGTAAGTGCAGAAACTCAGTTATGTTCAAGGCTGTGTGTTCTATGACTACAATGACAGTTCGTAGGCCCTCTATAGACATGTCTTGATAAACTAAAACATGAAAGTATTCATGAGATATTTAGTACGCTAAATTGAAAAATAATTGAAATAGATTAGATTTGAGGCATGAAGAAGAAGTTATATGAATCTGCTTTACGACTCTATCCTTACAGTTAGTTAAATAGTGATTCTATTCTTCTAGGGAGAATACTCAGCTTGGGACAAAGTATCTGAAGGAAGAATATGAGTTTAATTTGGGACAAGTTGAGGTTGAGTTGCTTTGAATCATCTAGGTGAAGACACTGAGCCCTAAGTCACCTGAATCAAATCTGCACAAATTCTAGTAAAGATACTCAAATCTAAAAGTTCAAGTTCAGTATGACATTTTAATACCTTTCTTTCCCATTTCTCTTTCCCTACACAGCTTTTTTTCTTAAAAATCACAAAGCTAAGAATATAGATTACTTCTTCCTCTACATGTTTTAAAATACGAGGTTATACTTTCTCATTTTAGAAGCCATAGGAAATCATATTTAAAAAATTTTAACTTTTATGGCTATGTACATAAATAAGGAGAAGATGAAATTTCCTGCAATTTCCCTGACAAAACATATAGGAATTCACAATATTATTGTCAGAGAAATATTTGACTTTATAACTCTGAAATTGGATGGGGTAGACATGAGATAAATCAGGGCCAGGGACTTTTCAAGCTATTGAGATGAATAAATATCATTAAGTGCAGGCAATGCTGTTGCAGAGGCTGAAGTCCTGGGCTTTTTGGCCAGAAGGGTCTTCGAGTGGGATCGTGAGTCAAGCAGTGGCATCCGTGATTCTAATAAGGAAAGTAATCAATATTGTATTTCAAGCCTACCCACCATCTCCAGGGCTGTGTCTCTCTCCTGTCTAAGCTTGTGATTAATTGAAAACAAAAAAAGTTAGAAAAACAATAAAAATAAAAGTTTCTGTTGAAAAGAGCTTGAGTCAACATTCTCTGAATGTTCAGTAATAGTATTTATACATTACAGAAAAAATACAATTTTGATTAAATACGTTCAAGAATTTCAAAGTTAAACAATCACACAGGTTGACTTACTACAGAACTCTTCAATATATAACAATGCGCATTTTAAGTCTCTAAGAAAATTATCTAATATTCAGATTATCTAAAACATCTTTGACAATGAAATCTTGTTTTAGCAGGAAATATTTTAAGAAATGATTTATAGGACATATTATATTTTTGAGACATACTGGTATGAATTATTTTGTGATGGCTGCTATATTAAAAATAACATTCTTGAAAATGGAAATATCACCAAGAAAGACCAGATTATTGCCAAAAGAACATTGGGTCTTACTTTTCATTCTCAAGTCAGACAGTGAACATTGTGGCTTTTTATTTATAAAAAGAGCAGTTATCCTGGAGAACCAAAAAGAAGAAAATGTTATGTTCTGCAGAGTTACATAGTGTTTATAGATCTGAAGAGATTTAATTAATTTGTATCTTATTTGTGACTAAATTTTTTCCCATTTCGTCTTATTCACCTTTTCCTCTAACCTTTAAACACTGAGGAATCATTCATTCTTATTTAAGCCATGAATTATTACCGGTGAACTCTTTCACATCTCACAATGGAAACTATTTAAGGCCTTCTGCAATATTTATAATTTTCAAACACAGCTTTCCAAATAAATTATAAATATCTAGGCCTTAAATGGTTTCCATTGTGAAATGTGGAAATTATATATATCTAGGCCTTAAAAAGCCATAGATGTTTTAAACTTTTTAAAAAGTTTAAATACTGTGGCTAGAATCTTAATGACTCATTTAAATTTTCTTCATCTCCATTAAGGCAGAATGTCTTACCAACACTACCACATTTTTTCTATCCCCTCAAGCATTTATCCACCGAGTTACAAACAATCTAATTACACTCTTTGAGTTAATTTAAAATGTACACAGGTTATTATTGACTGTAGTCACCCTGTTGTACTATCATCAAATAGTAGATCTTATTCATTCTTTCTATTTTTTTGTACCCATTAACCATCCCCATCCTCATCCCCAGCTCCTCCCCACTACCCCCCCCCCCCAGCCTTTGGTCACTATCGCTTTATTCTCTATATCCATGAGTTCAACTGTTTTGATTTTTAGACCCCCATAAACAAGTGAGAACATGCAATGTTTGTCTTTCTGTGGCTGGCTTATTTCACTTAACATAATGATCTCCAGTTCTATCTATGTTGTTACAAATGACTAGATCTCATTATCTTTTATGGCCGAATAATACTTTATTGCATATATGCTTGACATTTTCTTTATCCATTCATCAGTTGATGGTCCCTTAGGTTGCTTCCAAACCTTAGCTATTGTAAACAGTGCAAAACTACCACATTTACAGAGTAGATAAGAAGTGGAATATCACCTGTATGTTTCTTTTTTCACATTTTGGGTAGTCAGATCAAAATGTACTCGTAGAAACAATCTGGTTGCAGAAGGGAGATGTGATCACAGGACCGTACCAGGAATTATGTTATTGTTACAGATAAACCTTAACAGTGCAAGGATAACAGTACTAAAGATATTTCTAAAATTAGTGCTTGACTTTACTTGAGTTTTTCATAAAAATTGGAGCAAAATGATTAAAGGGGGAAAATCGGTGTCTCTCTCTTAAGGTGAAACATGAGGATGGTGGTGAACAGGTGAAATATGCAGTTCATGGAAGAACCAGTTATGCACCATTGCTGTAAAGTTTTAAGATGATTTCAATGCTGTAGCATATTTAAAATACTGTTATTTTCTAACCATACAACAATGCCTAAACAATTTGCTATGTAGGAATCATCCAGTACTCAAAAAAAAAAAAACAAAAAAATGGCCTCTGACAGTTGATAAACCTGTATCAAACCACAGCACAGAAAGCTAAACAAAGAGAGAAATTCAAAAATCTGTAGTTTTCCACTTGATTATTCAACCAATACTAATCAACACTTGCATGTGAGGAAACATGCCAAAGTGAGGGGGAAAATCACTCAAAAAGAATTGGAGGGAACAGTTCGTGGCACTGTCATAGAGTTTAGAACCGTACTAATTCAACCTGCCAGACTAGAAAACCTGATTATTTGTGGGATATTTATTGAGTAGAATACACACAGGCTTTTATCTCAGAAATAGGGAAAAATATCCCTAAAGGAAGCGCAGTCCTGTTTCCTCCTAACCAATCTTAAAAGTAAGATCTTCTCTCTCTTCCTCCAAAATCAAACTCGGAATCCAAGTTTGTGCTCCAGAACAAAGCTTTGAGTGTTGAATTATGCCCCAGAAGAAGGCTAAAAAATACTAACAGGAATTTAAACAGAAAAAAATCTAGCTCCCAATAAGTTAAAATTGAAAACGACTGGCATCTAAACAAAAATACTAAACATTCAAAGAAGCAGGAAGATATCACCCAAAAACAAACTGAAGCTAACACAGATTTAGAACTAACAGACAAGGTTATTAAACAGAGATATATTCAGGTGAACTGGTGGGACAGAGAGAAGAAGGTAGAGCAATGCTGAGGTTATACGTCTCCATCCACAGCATTATTTTTCTCACTCATGTCCACTAATGACATAGGGGCATGAGTGGATTAATGAACCAGCTTCCTCAGCCCTCAGTTGAGAGAACTCTGAGGCTTACTTTACATCTCCAAGAAGCTCTGTAATGAGAATGAGATCCAATTACTCAGAATGAATGCTGTGTTAGCAATTCAACCTTTATCCTGTGTCTCTCTCTCTCACTTCTTTATTCTCCTAATTATGTCTCATAGTGTCACTTATTATTATTATTATTTTTAGACACAGAGTCTCTCTCTGTTGCCCAAGCTGGAGTGCAATGGCATGATCTCAGCAAATTGCAACCTCTGCCTCTTGGGTTCAAGCAATTCTCCTGTCGCCATGTCCCAAGTAGTTGGAATTACAGGCAGCGCCACCATACCCGGCTAGTTTGTGTATTTTTAGTAGAGATGGGGTTTCACAATGTTGGCTGCTTTTGAATCACACTGGTTTTGAACTCCTGACCTCAGGTGATCCACCTGCCTCGGCCTCCCGAAGTGCTGAGATTACAGGTGTGAGCCACTGCACCTGGCCCTATAGTATCATTCTTTAGATATATTACTTGAACTCAAATCCATGTCTTAGGATTAGCTCCTGGAGAAATCCAAGCCATGACAGTAACGTTTTGGGAAGTTTTATACTAAATACCTAGCTGAAGTGCTTGCTGCTGTTAGGAAAACAAGTGGCAAGCTGAGTCAAAATCTCCATGATTTAGGCTCTGCTTTCCCTTATTCATACGTATTTGGATATTTCAGATAAGCAAATGATATTTGCTTCCATTTGATTCTCTGTCTCACAAAGCTGCCTTTATCCTTTCATTTATCTGTTTTGTCTGTGAGCAGTGGAAGAGGTGCCTGTGCAATCAGTTCTCTTTCCTTTTAAAATAATCAATTCTCTTTCCTCACTAAACATGAGCATCTTCTAGCAAACAGGCCGTTAAAATATTGTGATGGCTTTCTGGTTGAAACACCCAGTTGCTAACTAGGACCTTCGCCTTAATGAGAGTTGAATTTTAAGTAAGTATCTCTCAGTACATTCATGTTTGGAAATTATCTTACTCTTCTATTGCAAAAAAAAAAATGTATTCCTGCTAGATATTTTCCCATTTCTTCATTTTTCTATAGGCACCAGAAGTCTGTTGAGATAAGACTCATCAGGTTATCTCTGCCACTTTTGTCACTTTGAGTATGTTAACATTATTAAAATGTAGGATTTGCTTTTATTAGTGAAGATTTCATCACTATATTCCATCTAAGCAAAGATGAAAGGGATGACTCCTTTATGTGAATACTTGTAGGATGCAGGGGAGAAATATTCGGTAATCACCAAAAGGTCTCCACTGATAAAAAATATAGTAAGACTTTCTATTATGATTATGAACAACTGATAAGGTCTTCTTTCATTTTTTAATATTAATGTTCTGGAAAGTCCACATCTCCTCAGGTGCTAGGGGAGTAGTATGGAATTTTCATTAGAACAATTGTTTGAAATTAGTTTGCTCTTTGATGGAACAAGCTACTATGTTTCATCTTGGGAATTATCATTTAGTCCAGCTGCCTAAAGCTATATCCTAGCAGAATATTATAAAGATTTGGAGGAACTCCCAATTCCTCATCAGTTACTATATGACATAGATGCTTTTTATAAGGCAGTGGAAGAATTGTTCCAAAATCTACAAAAGGCATTACTCAAATAAATATACAAAAATACTTTGATTTTACAGCTGAAATAATAATAGTTATTGTCCATAATTATTTTTCATAATTCTTTAAATGAGATATCTTTGCTCTATTTCAAAGCAAATCTGAAGTCCCTTACTGACTTTACCATTTGAAAACAGTGGAAGAGAGGATCATTCATTGTCTAATTTATAGACATGATCTCCCTAGAAATACGCCCATCTTTTTCTCTTATTCCCAAGGTGTTTGACAGTAAGGATATATGATTATACCTTTACCTCACTGAACTGGGCAAATTATTTTAATTAATATTCTAAACCAGCAGATATATTTATCTGAAGTAGCATCATGCTTTTCTCTTCTGGTTAAAAATGATAAACATTATCTCACAATGGAATAAATTAAGCCTTATAGTAACATGCTTGCCTAGTGATGGTATATCACGTCTATTTTCTCATAAGTGAAGAAAGCATCGCTAAAAAAAAAAAAGGCTAATGAGCAACCTACTGAAGATTCCTAGCATATCCCATCATCAAAAAGAAAACTTGTGACTTAAATATGAAATGAGTTTATTTTGCCTAGCATGTAGAGTAGAGCCTGATGCATAGAAAGAGCTAAATACGTTAGTTGCTGTTATTGTAAATCTTTGCATTTGGGCATTATCCAAGGCAAAAATGAAACTAAGAGGTCTTTTTTTGTTCTGGCATTTCAACAGTATAGGCTTAGTAAAATAATGGCAATGATACAATAGCAACAACAGTCCAAGAGCAGTTGATATGGTTGGTTTTACCCCTAGCGGATTCAGAGCATATTTTAAAATTTATTAATTTGGTCAATATACTTGCTTTGGAATTCATTTAATGAATTTAATTTTTGACTTTATGGACTCTGTATTCTGTACTAATTTCTTATGTAACATAGATAAATATATCTCATTTGGATTTCAATCAGATTAACATTATCTACAAACCAGAGTATCTTCTAACTTACCAGAATACCTCTATATCCAACCTAGCCCTTATTCAGTGATTCCAACACTGTGAATTCCTAAACTGTTCATTTTTCCTTATATAAACAGTGATTATGGGCTCCATAGCTTTGTAGGTTGGGCACTGATGAGAACTTTGAAAGTCACATTAATCCTAATTATAGCAATCATCCTAATTCCCTAGTCTAGTGTTTAATTGTCTGTCTTTTCCTAATATTAAAATAGGTTCATTATTACAAAATATTTTCTTGTAACAAATATTTTAATCTTTTCATTTCTTCACTAAAAAAGTTTTATTCTTTCTTGAGTAGAGTGAAATCTCATATAGTCTGGTTTCTAGCCTCAGATATTTTCTAACTTCATGGTAGTAGATGTTATACATATTAAATGACTATATATGTAGATTAACTGATACAGATATAACAGCTGAGCACACTTAGCAAATAGGAAGTATTTAATAACTGTTGGTTATCATTATCAAGCACTGAAATTTTTTGCCAGTCCTTTGATCTGGCACTGGGGGACTGATACAGATTCATTTTCCACAGACAGATGTATGGGAGGCATCTTACAGTGTGTTGCTTCTCATGAGAGGGAGGAGTCTCTTAGTAAAGATCATAAATAGTATAGCCACATATTGGAAAATTTAAAAAAGTCAATGAAGGACTTTTTAATTCCAAGTGATTATTATATTTTTATGTATTATATATATCTTATCTATTTTACATTATATATAATATAAAATATATCAACATATCTATATTATATGTTTTATATAATACAATTATGTTTTCCATGTCCTCATCAAGCTATGCAATTTGTATTTCCTGAAATTTTTTTGCTACATTTACTATGGAGGCTTGGATTCCTAGCAGTCAGTCTAAACTCTTTCCATTTGGGTGAAGGAAGTTTTAATTTTACTTTATTGGTCAAGAAATATACCATGTTTACACAAACCAAATTGTTCCTGTGTAGGGTCTCCAATACAAGCATGAGGGTAACAAGATTGTACTGTAACAGTACTACCCTTAACTGAATGGGAGTCCACTTCAGCACACAGCTGGGAAAGTTGCCTTGTGTTTTTTACAAGCAAACCAGTGACCAGCCAATGGCAGGAGACTTTTCACACTCCCAAAGGTGATGCTCACCTACTTTCATGGGTAAAGGAAAGCTCTGGCTAGAATTCCTCATATCAGTATTCATGTGTGATGTCACCCAACATGATTCAGAGAAGAAAATGTTCAATGTCTTCACTAGTGACAGTTAAGTGAGAGTAAAGCAAGTCCTGAAATTTCTTCTTATTCAGGAAAAAAGTTGTAGAATTTCTGATGTGGTATTGTTTTGACCTTGGAGAGTGTCCCTATGAGACATGCGTGGTATACAAAGCACCTTTAAGATTTAATAAGAATTTTATGCCTTTCCAAATTAAATTGATTACTCCTTTGAAACCTTACACATCATACCTGTATCACTTTTTTGTTTGTTGTTTGTTTGTTTGTTGTTTTTTGGAGACGGAGTCTTGCTCTGCCACCCAGGCTGGAGTGCCCTGGCACGATCTCGGCTCTCTGCAACCTCCATCTCCTGGATTCAAGCGATTCTCCTGCCTCAGCCTCCTGAGTAGCTGGGATTACAGGCATCTGCAATCATGCCCGGCTAATTTTTGTTTACTCGAGACAGGATTTCACTATGATGGCCCAGCTGATCTCAAGCTCCTGAGCTCAGGCAATCTGCCCTCCTCAGCCTCCCAAGGTGCTGGGATTACAGGTGTGAGCCACCATGCCTGGCCCCTGTTTAAACACTTACAATTTTACCTTTATAGGTGTCTCTTATTTTATTTGTTTTTTTCCGGATGAAAACCAAAAGTTCTTTGTGGGTGAAATGTGGATGGCGGACATTTCTTCTATCATCCAGTTAAACGCTTAGTTGGTGCTTCATTTACTTTCTGCAACCTTTGAAGTTAAATAGTTTCCTTTGAGAAGTCTTAGATTTTGATTCTTTCTTATTTTCCCAAAGCAAATAGGGGTCATTTCTTTTTAATTAACCGTCTTTAATATTATCTTTCTGTTCTTGGATAAGAAAGAGGAGTCAAGTGCACATACTTTAAATTTATGATTAAAAAATGGAGATAGTGACATAAATATCAGTTGCATATGGGGTTGAATCCTTATTAAGAGCCCATTGGCTACTACAAATCAGTTGTAGCAACAGAGAATACAATTCAAAAGGCTCAAAAAATGGTGGCGAGCAGTAAGAGTAGAAGTATTTAGGTCAATGGAGAGTGATATGGGAAAAAAAGATTCATACTCATTCCTGCCTTTCACATCAGCAATTGTGCCATTTACAGCAAGCATTAAAAATTTATAGAGCAATGTAATAAATTCAAAAATTATAAACTGCCAACAGAAAAATAATACTGGTAAGGAGACATACAAATTACAAGAACATCACATAGAGCTCCTGATTTGTATCCCAGTAAACCACAATGTTATAGTATTACTTCAACGATACAACATACCAGAGTCTCTGAAACACAACTAAGGCAATAGTAAGAGGGAAATTTATGGCAGTAGATGCCCACATCAAAAAATTTCAAAGGGCACATCACTCTTTCTTTTCCCCAAATATGAATAGAATTGGGAGATAGTTTGTGTATAAGCTTTGCCATGAACATTCTCTCACATACAAGATTTCATTTTAAAGTCAGGCTTCCTCTTGTCTGCACATGAGATAGCTAGCCACACAGGGATGTGGATGGCTACAGGAAGAAGCCTACAGAGTTTCAGGTAACAAGGCAATTACAGTGTGTATGATTATAAAAAGTTTGTTAAATCTAATGTGAGAAACAACAGCTTAGTGTAATCTTTCTACAAATTTATATATATATATATATATATTTATATATGTACACATATATGTATACATATTCATTTTTTATTGCAGCATTCTTAAATTCATAGCTGTATTTCACTTTTTAATGTAATCTTAACTGGGAAACCAAAGGAACTTGAGGAAACTGTGCTAGAGATATTCTAAATTTAAAATGTGGAGATACAGAACTGAAAATATGAAGACCTAGACTGAAATTACATTCTAATTTATTACCTGTGCAATGTGAGACAAATCATTTTTTTCTGAACTTCAGTACTTTCATCCATAAAGGAGAGCTCATATTTTGTATTGTCATGAAAGCAGATATTTAGTACTCGAGAAAACAAATTCTAACATTGAACACATGGAAAAAGTCACAGTCTAAAACAATTTTGACATTTTTCCTCCAGGCCCAGCATTCAACACATATTGAGGATCCCCTGACTGCCATGACACACGCTGAACACTAGAAATTAAAGGATGAATGTGTTATACATTGCAGTATCTACTTTATTATATGATTTGTGCAAAAGTTTACATATACAAATACACAAATACAAATATTTGCACTCGTGCATAACACCCCAAAATGTTAACAGTCATCCTGGTGATGTGAAACTTCTTTCTTAAGGCTTTTTAAATTTCCTAAATTTCATGTAATATGCTTGCCTTGTTTTAAGCTTTAGAATCACACTAAACAAAATAATTATAATGTATTAATCATTTACTAGGACCATGTTATGTCACAAAGAAATTCACAGCATATTTGAACTCATTTTACAACAGGAATTTCTAAGAAGCCTCATTCTTTCTTCCTTCGTATCACAAACAAGTTAATATTTTATTTCCTCATCTTTGAAATAAAAAAACTAAAAGTACCTCCTAGGGCTGCTTGTAGTCCACAAAGTTCTCTGCAATTGTTTGTTCTTCTGTTTTCATTGTTGCTATCATTGGGAGAATGACTTCATCGATTCTAAGAGAAGATAAGTAAAATATATATATATATATATATTTTTTTTTTTTTCCATACGTGAAGGCTTCATGGAGAAAATGGCATTTGAATTTTTCCTCGATCAGGATGGCATGAGTATTATGGAAGCTGATAGTGGAAAATAAAGATTGAATGGAAGTTGGAGTTGTCTCACCCAGGGCACTGGACACCAGATGAAAGGTTGCGCATTGCAGGCCTTTGCTAAGGGAGAGTCAGATTTCAGCAAGCAATGGTTCAGAGCATCTCAAAGAAGGATTCCCTGGTTTTTAAACCCAAAGGAGAAATGTTATTCTTTTATTTGAACTTATAGGATACTACTAATTTGCCATTTGTTAAAAAAAAAGGAAAAATGAGTCAGGCGCAGTGGTTCATGCCTGTAATCCCAGCTGTTTGGGAGGCCAAGGGCGAATCATGAGGTCAGGAGTTTGAGAACAGTCTAGCCAACCAGTCTGGCCAACATTTATTAGAGATAGAAACCCCCTCTCTCCTAAAAATACAAAAAATTAGCTGGGCATAGTGGCGGGCGCCTGTAATCGCAGCTACTTGGGAGGCTGACGCAGGAATCCTGGAGGCAGAGGTTGCAGTGAGCCAATATCACGCCACTGCACTCCAGCCTGGGTGACAGAGTGAGACTGCCTTTCTTGATACCTGCTCCTTCCCCGAGGACACAAGACCAGTTCATTCATATGTCCTGGAATCACTTGCACACCATCACAGTGCACGCTCCTATGAGGCTTACCCAAGACAGCATGGGAACACTACCTGTGGGCACCTGGTTCAGGAGACCTCAGATGGAGCCCTCACACCTATGTTTGAACGTCTCAAACGATTTACACAGCAGCAATGGCATGGAACTTAATGGTAGAAATGAAATGAACTCTATATGTTCAGTTAACTATCATTATCTACCATCATCTCTACCATCATTAAGTTAACCCCTGCTTTAAGCAAACACTACTGTTAAAAGCCTAATTTCCTTATACTGGCAAAATGTAAGTAAATAATTTCAAAACTTCTATTAGCACAGATTTTTTGAGAAACAACTTGGAAAAAATTGTATATACATACATGCATGCATACATAATCCTAAAATCATAAAGTAACTGAATTTAGACCCAGTATTTTTAGTATTTCTATCTCTAGGTGATTTCCACTAAGAAAATAATTAGCTGCTTGTATAAAAATTTTAATCAAACATTTTTATACTGTTTATAATGTTAAAAAAGTATAAAACACTTAAATTGATGGCTCTCAACAGGGCTATAGTGGCACATTAGGTGAGCAGTTCTTCATTTGTGTGCCTGGCCTGTGCATTGAAGGAGATTTTACATTGCTTTCATTCATCCATGAAATTCCAGAAATGTGCCCACATCGACCTTTGTGACAACCAGAAACACACCACCGACACATATTTCTATCCTCCTAGGAGAATAGTATTAGCCTTGTTTGGGAAGCTGTAGTCTAAACATTTGTAATGGGATATTAGTTAAATAAATGTTGGTATATTCATTTATGAAACACTTATAATGTGCTTTAAAAGATTATTTCTTGACTTGGGAGTATAGTTGGTAATATAATTTATAAAACACATACAAAGACATATATACTCATGCACAAATATATTGGGATTATATTTAGATGCTTCCAAATACTCAACAGCACACAGAAGCAACGGAGTTTATTTTCCTAATGTGTCAAGAGGTTTGTGGTTGATAGTCTTTTCTCAGACAACAATATTTTGTGGTTTCTTCCTCAAGGTCACAAAATAATTTCTCTCATTCTGGGAATCATACCTTTATTCCAGGAAACAAAGAAGAAGAAAGAGAAAAGGTAAAGTGTCAAAGGGATTTACACTTTTTCACATCCCATCTGCCAGACCTGCGTCACATGATTACATGTAATTTGAAATCTTTCTAATTTTTTGATGTAGGCTTTTACTGCCATAAATTTCCCTCTAAATACTGCCTTACTTGTGTTTCAGAGACTCTGGTATGTTGTATCTTTGTTCTCATTAGTTTCAAATAGAGTCTTGATTTCTACCCTTACTTCATTTTCCAAGAAGTCATTCAGGAACACATCGTTTAATATCCATGTAGTTGTATGGTTTGGAGTGATTTTCCTAGTCTTGACTTCTGTTTTTATTGTGCTGTGGTCTGAGAGTGTGTTTGATATGATTTTGGTTCTTTTGCCCTTGCTGAGGATTGTTTCAGTCTGACTGCATTCTTGATTTTACAGTATATGCCATGTGGTGATGAGAAGAATGTATGTTCTGTTGTTTTGGGAGTGAAGAGTTCGGTAGAGGTCTATTAGAGCCAATTGGTTCAATGTTTAGTTTAGGTCTTGAATATCTTTGTTAATTTTCTGCCTCAATGATCTGTCTAATGCTGTCAGTGGAGCATTGAAGTTTCCCACTATTATTGTGTGAGAGTCTAAGTTTCCTGTTAGGTCTCTAAGAACTTGCTTTATAAATCTAGGTTTTCCTGTGTTGAGTGCTGTATATGTAGGATAGTTAGGTCTTCTCGTTGAATTGAACCTTATACCAGTATACCCTTCTGTGTCTTTTTTGATCTTAGTTGGTTTAAAGTCTGTTTTGTCTAAAATTAGGGTTGCAAGCTTTGATTTTTTCTGTTTTTCCATTTGCTTGGTAGATTTTCCTCCATCCCTTTGAGTGTATTGGTGTCACTGCATGTCAGATGGGTCTCTTGAGGACTGCATATCATTGTATCTTTCTTTTTTTGTTCAGATTGCTACTCTCTGCTGTTTAAGTGGGCCATTTAGCACATTTACATTTAAGGTTAGTATTGATATATGCAGATGTAATCCTGTCATTGCACTGTTAGCTGGTTATTATGCTAGCTATTAGTTTGGTTATTATGCTAGTTATTGTTTGTGTAGTTGCTTTATAGTGTCACCGGTCTATGTATTTAACTGTTTTTTTGTTTTTTGTTTTTGTTTTTTTTGTATTGGCTAGTTAGAGTCTTTCCTTTCCATATTTACTGCCCCTTTCAAGATCATTTGTAAAGTGGGTCTGGTTGTAATGAGTTCCCTAAGCATTTACTTATCTGAAATGAATCTTATTTTCCTTTCATGTAGAAAACTTAGTTTAGCTGCATATGAAATTCTTGATTGAAAAGTTTTTTCGCTTGAGAATGTTGAGTACAGGCCTCCAGTCTCTTCTGACTCGGAAGGTTTCTGCTGAGAGGTTTGTTGTTAGCCTGATGGGATTCCTTTGCAGGTGAGCTGACCTTTCTCTCTCGCTGAAAAACATTGTTTTTCTCATTTCAACGTTGGAAAATCTGATGATTATTTGTCTTGCGGTAATCTTGTGTAGAATCTTGCAAGGGTTCTCTGCATTTCCTTAATTTGACTGTTGGCATCTATAGTGAGGTTGGGGAAGTTTTCATAAATAATATCCTAAAATATGTTTTCCAAGTTGTTTGTTTTTTTCCCCATTCCTTTTAGGGATGACAGTGATTTAAATATTTTGCCTCTTTACGTGATCCCATATTTCTCAGAGGACAGGTTTGTCCTCCTTTTCTTTTCTTTTACCTGACTGTCTTATTTCAGAGAACCAGTCTTTAAGACCAGAGATTCTTACCTTAGCTTGGTCTAACTAACAGGAGATGTTAATACTTGCAATTGCGTTGTGAGAATCCTGTAGTGTGTTTTTCAGCTTTATCAGATCAGTTAGGTTCTTTTTTTAATGCTGGCTACTTCATCTGTCAGCTCCTTTATTATTTTATTGTGATTCTTAGGTTCCTTGGATTGGGTTTTGATGTTCTCTTGAATCTCAATGTTCTTCATTCCATATTCTGAATTCTACTCCTGTCATTTCAGCTAGCTCAGTCTAAGAACTCTTGTTGGAGTACTGGTACAATTCCTTGGAGGACATAAGACAACTCTGTTCATTTGAATTGCCAGAATTCTTGTTTTAGTTCTTTTTCATATCCGCATGTGGGTGTTCCTTTAACTGTGATGTAGATTGAGTACAGTTAACAGACTTCTTTTCTGGATGTTTTCACACAGCTGAGGCTTTGTGCAGGGTTTGTATTTATAACTGACTTCTTATCTTTGGTTCTGAGGAAGGTTATGTGAGTGAGGTATTTCTGGTCTTAAAGCTCTGAGGTGTGATCCAGTAAGTACCACTTAGGGATAGTGGACAGTTAGTTGGCTCTTGCTCAGTCACATGGCTCTCACATATTTCTTCACAGTTGCAGCCGTGTTCTCTATCAATGCACTGTAGATCACAGCTCGGCACTCCTGGGCTGCCATTCACAACTCTGGGGTGACGTTAGGGTTTATGTTTATCATCCTATGGAAAAAACGTGGAGCGTGTGTAAAAGAGAAAAGCACAAAGCACTGCACCTGTGCTCCTGGATGATATCCTAAAATATGTTTTCCAAGTTGTTTGCTTCTTCCCAACTTGGAGGCAGCAGAAGAAAGGACCTTAGTAGTGGTTGTGGCCAAGGGACTTTTGTTTGTTTCCTGGGGCTCCAGCCTAGAGGGATGCAGGTCAGTATTTGCTCAGTGTAATCAGTCTGGGATGGGGGTTCTAGCACAGTCTTTGAATAGGGTATTAGGCAGACAATATAATTCACCAGGAGACATAAACACATGTTTTCATTGATACATGTGACTTCCTGTGGAATGTATGTAAAATCTAGGAATGCCAAATTTTACAAGGTTGTAATGTCTCCTGTTGTTTTTTTCTATTTTCCTCCCAACTCTTCTAAAACAAAAGTCCTATTTGTTATAACTTCTAAATCAAGTAAACCTTTATTAAATCTGACTTGGGAGCTAGAGGGTATGGGCTTTAGCAGTGGTTTGGATGACTGCCAACTGGACAATTTTGGTTATCTCATCAGGAGTTCTTGCTTATCTTCAAAATTAGAATCTTGGAGTAGCCAAAAGTGTTTTTTGAAAATGATGAAATTATTCTAGATTTTATTATAATTCTAATGTCCTTTTTGCTATAAAGAGAACAAGGGTCATTCAAAACTTTTTTCTTCTTATCTCACAGTTCTAACAATCAAACTTAATGCTTCTTTGGAAAGAAAAATGTTCAAAAATATAAAGTTAACTTACTTCATTTTACTGGTTTTCCTTTCCTGTTACACTGGTGCTCTTCTTTTCTTTCTAGACACTTTCTTTCATTCTTTCCTCTCAATTAGGGAACCCCCGACTTGCAACATGTGGCAACTGACCTGGGCCCAGTGAGAGTTAATAGTTGCAATCCTTCCCCTTTGCCCAGTTGCATCAGAGAAGACCACACAGTGTGTACCTTGCTTGGAAGAGCCTTTAGAAGAAAAATTAGTGTGGGTTAAAAAGCAACAATTCTTTAAAATTCCTCACATTTGTTTCAAACTGTGTAGTAAATTTTGCCAGACACAAGATTAAATCAAGTCATTTGCTTTAACCAAAAAGAACAAGATGGTAATTATTAAAGCAGATACCAATGTATAGGAAAAAACATCTACAACATTCACTTTAGAGACAAAGAGATATTTCCAGTGAAGTTGTCCAATCAAGAAAAATATATTGAATACTTAAAAAAGAAAAACATAGTTGGAAGCCCATAGTTCCCAATTTCAACACTTCCTACAAAGCTATGGTAATCAAGACAGTATTGCACTCATATACAGTAGACATACTGGTCAATGGAGCAGGCTTGAGAATCCAGAAATACACCATTATCTTCTTGGTGAATGAATTTTTAACAATGACATCATGAGAATTAATTTGGGGGTAATGTAGTCTTTTAAACAAATGGTGCTGGACAACTGGATAACAATATGCAAAAAATGGAGTTGGATTTCTTCCTTATACTAAATACAAAAGTTAACTCAAATGGGTTAAAGACCTAAATGTAAGTGCTAAAACGAAAAACACTCAGAAGAAAATGAAGTAGTAGATCTTTGTGACCTTGGTTCAGGCAAAGTTTTCTATACACCAAAAGCACTGTGTGTGTGTGTGTGCGTATATATATATATATATATACGCACACACACACACATATATACACACACGCATATATGTATATAAATTGAACTTCATCAAAACTAAAATATTTTGTGCTGCCAATTATATCATCCAGAACATGGAAAGATAAACCCACAGAATAGGAGAAAATATTTGCAAGTTACATGTCTGGTAAGAGATTAGCATCTAGAACACATAAAGTATTCTTACAACACAATAACTAAGAGATATATAATCCAAATTTACCCACTAGTAAGGCTGTAACAAAAAAGATTGACAGTGACAATGCTGGAGACGATATGGAAAAAGTAGGACTCTCACATGATACTGGTAGAAATGTAAAATAGTGGCGCTTCACTTATTTGGAAAACAGCTGGCATTTTCTCATAATTTTTTTTAAAGACTTCAAAAATATTACTCATAGAGTCAACGAATACACGTGTCGTCTCTCAATTATGAGAGCGTCAGAAGGAGATGGATTTTCAATCAAAGGCTGTGCATATTTTATTTAACCGAATTCAATGTGACAGAAATAATAACCTAATATGTGAATATGAAGGAATTTAGAGGAGAGAAAAATTAAATTCAGTGGGCAATGGCATTTTCAAAAGGCTTCTGAGAAGAGGTGAATTAGACAAACCTCTTGCAATGGATAAGTATATAGACGAGGGTTTAAAAGGCTTGAATTCTATTTGACCTTAAAAAGAGTACCGACTTCAGTTTTCTTGTCTATAAAATGAGAATAATAATGGTATATACACTTAGGATTGAGGGAATTAAAAAACTATCCTGTTTTATGCGCATAGCAGTGCTTTATAGAGATCAAGTGCTAATAAATGTTAGCCATCACTAGTAGTATTATTTTATCCAAAACAATGGTTTTCCTAACAATTATGCAATCTTCCTTGAAGACTGCCTTGGATAGGGAGGGATATGCTGATCTTTAAGCTCCTGTTTCTCAGCTCCAAATCCACAGTTCAACATTCTGCTTTGCAATGCTGGGGCTCAGAATCTACACTTTCTGTTTTTTTCTTTTCTAGCTGACCCCTACTAGTTTCTTCCATTGAAGCACTGGAGAGAAACGGAAAAGCAAGAGAAGAGAGAGGCTTCCTTTTGCGCATTGCTCCCGTCAGTGCCGCTTCCCACCCCATGCCCTTTCATTCTGGTAGCAGCACTTTATCCCAATTCCCAGCTTCTTTTCGACACTTCTCACTGTTTTATTGCACTCCTCAGAGGGAGCCTGGGAACATCCTTCCTCAGGGGACTGAACTCCAGCTCTATGGGGCTCTTCTTCCAAGCTGCTGAAGGAACAGAAGCAGCCTGGTGGCAACCCTCTTCAAAGGGTTTGGGTCCTAGCTTCCTGGGGTCACTTCTCTGAGCATTTTGCTTCTGATAACCTCAACCTTTTCCCTTTAATGAGCCATAGGGTAGCTGCTTGCTGCCATATTTTCATTCTATTATCTCATCATTCCTATTTATTGAATTGTCAGTTTTCTCACGATTTTTAAAATACCATTCCCCATATTAAATTGTCTCTGTTAATATAACTAGGGTGGTTCTGTTTTCCAAGTGACCTGACTAGAGTAACACTGAGAAGCTAGAAAGCACCTTTGAATTTTCTCATTAAACAGTTTATGGCATTTTTTTTCTCCCTTTTGGTTCTAATCTATGAGGTCTATCTCTGCCGGCCTCCCTTCCTTTCTACCCATAAGATAGTTTATGCCATTTTTACTGCTAAAGTATTTTTTTTAAGTTGATGATTTGAAGCTATTTTTTGAAAAAAACATTTCAGATGATTATAAGTTATTTCTTCTTTTTTTTTTTCTTTTGAAGAAAGGGAGAAAGAAAGAAAGAGAAAGAATAAAAAAAAGAATGAAGGAAAGGAAGAAAGGTTTAAATTTTTATTTTTAAATTTGAATTTTCTCATAATTTAAACAAAGAGTTATAATATGACTAATTTCACTCTGAGGTATATACTCAAGACAAATAAAAAACATACATATGAATGCTCACAGCAGCAGTATTCATTGCTCCCAAAAAGTGAAACAGCCAAATGTCAGGCCAGGCACAGTGGCTCATGCCTGTAATCTCAGCACTTTGGGAAGCTGAGGTGGGATGATTGCTTGAGCCCAGGAGTTTGAGACCAGCCTAGGCAACATGGCAAAACCTCATCTCTACAAAAAAAATTCAAAAAATTATCAAGGCATGGTGCTTGCATCTGTGGTCTCAGCTGATCAGGAGGTTGAGATGGGAAGATCACTTGAGCCAGGGGAGTTTGAAGCTGCGATGAGCCATAATGGTGCCTCTGCACTCCAGCCTGGATGACAGAGTAAGGTCCTGTCTAAAAAAAGCAGTGAAGTACCTGATATCTGCCACAACATGGGTGAATCTTAAACTCTTTATGTGAAGTAAAAGAAGCTGGGCCAGGTGAAGTGGCTCACGCCTGTAATCCCAGCACTTTAGGAGGCTGAGGTGGATCAGGAGGTCAGGAGTTCAAGACGAGCCTGGCCAACACGGTAAAATCCCGTCTCTGTTAAAAATACCAAAATTAGCCAGGTGTGGTGGTTGAAAGTAGCTGTAATCCCAGCCACTCAGGAGGCTGAGGCAGGAGAATCGCTTGAACCTGGGAGGTGAAGGTTGCAGTGAGCCCAAATCGCACCATTTCACTACACTCCAGCATGCGTGACAATGCAAGACTCCATCTCAAAAAAATAAAAAGCCAGTCACAACAGACTACATATGGTATGATTCTATTAAATTAAATATCTAGAAAAAGCATACCTATAGAGACAGAAAGTGTATTGGTGGTTTCATAAGGATGAGAAAGGGTGGTGAGAGGGCAATGGGAGAGAAGAGGGGAGTGGTTGCCGATGTGAATGGGCTTTCTTTTTGGGGTGACAAAAATTTCCTAAAGTTAGATTTTGGTGATGGTTGCACAGCTCTGAATATACTAAAAACTGCTGAAGTTTGCAACTTTCGATGGCTGAAATGTATAGTATGTGAATGATAGCTCAAAAAGCTGTTTTTTAAAAAAGAGTAAGATGGAATTGACTAAGTCAACCACCAATACACAGGAAAAAAAAACAGGCATAAGATTTATTTCAAGCAAACAGGTACTTTTAGTGTACCTATCCAATTAAGAAATATGCAATTGACCATTTAAAAAGTTAAATATTAAGTAATTACTTTTTAATCTGTGGACCAGAAATTTCATTTTCATTGCCACTGTCATTTAACTGTGTATATTTCAGGCAGGTGGAAATAGAAAATATACCTTGATCATTCCAACTTTTCAAGTCTGTTAAATACCATAGGATTTAAAGCGGATGCATTAACAATTTAACTGCTGGATAGACAGATGGATAGATAGATAGATCAACCAAAATAATAAAGGGAATATCTATGTTCTTAGTTCTAATGTATTATTATTGATATCCCTCTGAATTCTAATTTTATTTAATATGTGTAGTTTAAATGCTCAGCAGGAAATATTTCCATCATCATATGGATTCACTTTTATCAGTATAGAAATATCAGGGCTTGTGTAAAATCTTGTGAGGAAATGTATAATTTGGACATCCATGTAATACATAAGTTAAAAAAAAAAAAAGAAAAAACACCTTTCTCAAGAGAACAATATTTCCCCAGAATTTAAAAAAAAAAAAAGGCATTAATTTTAGCTTCAAATTAGTTGTTCCAACTCTGTGTTTTGCTACATGGCTTGAGGCCAATTGCAAGAATATTTGCTTTTCTTTTACAATGTGTTGAAAACTGCTTGCATCCAGAATTGGAGGATCACACAAAGCTGATGGTAAAATGGTTAACTGACTTAACACATATGCAGCTCCTACAGATTTTTGAGGCACATTAATATCTAGAAACTGTTGAGACCCTTGGTATGCAGACAGAGAAATCTTTTTCTTTTCCTGCAAAATTCCTGTTCATTGGCTCTTCAGTGTGTGACTCCATGTGCTATAAATATAGAAAAAAGAAATTCAACTCTTCTTCAACTTAACATTAGTGGGAAACAGAAGAGAGTACATTTGACTACTTATGAGCCACTGTTTCAAAAGAGAGAAAGAAGATAGATATGCTCGTTGCAAAATGCAGTTTCTGTTTAATATTTTGAGCCAGCATGTACGCCATTACCTACATATTAAGTAAGATCTAGGACTAAAACTCAACTATACTTGAAACTGTACTTGATACAAACCAATTAATATTTCAAGAAATGTCCCCTCACCCTTCACTGCAGAAAACCAACTGCCATAAGTTAACAGGTCTTTTGCTTTGGTTTAGTTTCTCCTTCCATAGTCATGAACCCACAGGTATGATGTCCCCAGTAGGTAGTCGCACACACATACACACACACACACAGACACACCATTTGTCCTCCATTTCACCAGGGATACAGAAACATTAACACAGAAAATAGTGAAACTTATTTACCTGAAATAAATCCCTTAATGTAATACATCTTTTGTTACTGTCCTGTATTTGCATGTCCTGGAGCCAAAAGAACTGTCAGCATCATAAAATTTCCCTCTTATCCTGCGACTAAAGACATCACATCACCAGGAGACAGCAGGAGGGGTTTGAACAGTACCACCAGTAGAGGGCAGTGGTGTACCACGCACAAAACTTGACAGGCGTGAACGCTTCCAAACTTGCCTTACTTACAACCTGTAGTTAATAAAGACTGGGCAGGAGGGCAAAGTAAGTGGGTTTAGAAGAGATTTATTTCAACTACATAAGCAACAAAGTTATATAGCTCCCCGAGAAAACTCCATCTGTGGAATTCACAGCAGGGCAAAGTGTGCTAGTGATCAAAGGCTACAGCCAAAGCTGTAAATCATTGTTGCTCCAGGGGCCATTTTCCTTACACTCCTAACCTCTGTCCATGTGGAGAAATTCTTGAAGACAGGCCCAAGTGATTTTATATTTTTAATAACAAAAAGAAGATTGAGTTTTCGGTATCTGGTTGGACTAAGTGGATAGTTTATAAAAGAAGATCTGTATTCAGAAGCCATGGACTCTCTCCAAACAAGATGAAAATACATGGATTGCTGTACCAGCTTTGCTATTAACAAGTTGTGTGATTTTAGATGAATCTCTTATCCTCTTTGAAACTCAGTTTCAATGTTAAAATGTGAACTGGATGAGACTATTTTGAAGGCAATTCCAGCACTAATATTCTATGATCCTGTGTCTCCGATTTGAGAAGTCATCATCAGCCTCCCTCCCAGTATACTCTGAAAATGCATAGAATCACATGTTTAACGACCTTTCAGTAGATGATGTAGGAAGTGCATTTAAAGGACAGTGAGGTGCTATTAACTTTTCAGTGATAAGGAGATTAGATTATATTGAAGAGAATTCTACTTCTGTCTACCCATCACTTTTCGAGAGAGAGAGAGAGAGAGAGAGAGAGAGAGAGAGAGAGAGAAAAGCAGAGTTCTCTTGAGTGTTGCTTCCACATAACTTGCCTGAAAGCCAAATTCAGACATGTCTACCTGACTGCACTCTGGGAATATTACCTCAAATATACATTTCATTAAGATGACATTCATTGATTTTTTAATCATTTAATAATTTACTAGTATTTAAGGCTTAAGGAGCTTATCATAAGAATCTTGATTTCTGGCTTTTGATAAAAAAGCAATCAAATAAACAGATGCCAGACAGCCCTGGGAACTCATTCTCACATAGCAAACAATTGCCCAAGCTGAGAGGTGTTGCTCCATTTGGGGTCATTCGCCTTGGTTCATCCGCCTGGAATCTTCTTGCTGTAGACTTCTCACTCTTAAGTGGCCATTCCTGTCCATTGTATGCATTACAATAAGTGATCCTTGGATGGACACCAATAACAAAGTCTGGTTTTGGATTCTGTCCTTTGCAAGAAATTTGGTCCCATTTTCTTCAGTTTCCTGATGGAGTTGTGCTGCTGCTCAAAGTCTTCCCACTCCCTATTTTTTTCTGCCTAATGATACCTGATACTGGAGGTACTAGTTGACAGGTTTAAGATGTCCCTATTCCCATCAACCAAGAATAAAAACCTTCACTTTGCCAGCATTTCAGTGAAAAGTTCTTAAGAACGAAAGCCTTGGTGATCTAAGAAAATAAATAAATAAACATTAAGAACAGTGGAACTTATTGGGCTCAAAAATCCCAACAGTTAGCTCACAAATCTTACCACCCAGACCATCTATGTTCAAATAACAATAGCAAACACTGCAAAGAGAAACATTATTTCCTGGTTACCTATTATGTACCAACCTTGTGCTAGTGATTTTTAAAGTCCTTATTTTAAAAATGGAGAATGCAATCTCTAGAAGGTGTACTGATTTGCAATGACGTGAGACTTGAGGAGTGAACTGGAATTTAAATACATAAAATCTGTTCTTTATTTTACACATGAGGAAACTAAGAAGATTTTACAATGAATTTTGCACTGTATAGCTCCAGTGAGCCAATCTGAAATACTGAAGTTGGCTGCTTCTGTTTACGTGTCCTATCACTAGGCATTCTATCTTAGTAAATTCCTGTTGTTATTTACGCTTCTACCCATCTTTCTTAATGAATGGTTAGAGCCTTTTGGAGACATGGATCATTCGTTATTCATCCACGAATCCATTTTAGTGATTCTTGTGCAACTTGCCCCATGATACTTTCTGGTAGCAAGTATGATGTCCTATGATGCCCAGGTACTATACCAGGGCAGTTATCCAGATGCTGTGGCAGACAGCTAAGTGGCTGCCATGGCAAAGACTACAAAACCAAACGGAACATTTGAGGAAGGCATGGCAGGGGCACCAGAGATGACAGCTGTGCACACAATTTCAGCTGGAATTTTCAAGCATTTTTGGGAAGTCAAAAGAGACTAAAATGATAGTATTTGCAAATAAAATGCCCTGCGGGCATATTCCAAATATCCAAGCTGCCATGCTGGAAAAAAGCAGAGTTCATTAAGAGAAACATCCACGGGTCACCCTTTCAAGCCTCATTGATTTTTATGCACACAATGAAAGCATACATGAAGATGATAACGTGATAGAGCCAGCAAGTAAGCAGGAGAGGAATCGCAGACCGATACAGGGGTTGTAATTAGTGTTGGAGTTTGAAAAGCAGAATCAGGGTTCCGTCCAAGTGCGCACTTCTACTACGAATGTGTGAGCATCAACACGTCTCCCAAATGCGGTAGCAGTCTTGAGTGGCTTCGAGGACAATGCCAGCAAGGTGAACTCAGCATTGAGAGGAAATACTCAACTTTAAAGATGTTATAATGCATTAACCAAGGAGTTTCTTAGTCTACTTCCTGCAAATTTTCTGCTGGCGTCTAACACTCTGCTTGATACACAGCAAGTACCTTATGCACAGAAGGTATTCCCAAATTTAAGGACTGGGAAGTACTTTTATTTTATGGACTAAAATACTGAATACTTCAAACCATTTATGTGATCCAGATTACACAGTTTGTGTCAGAGTTTAGATCTTAGTCTCCTAAATTTAAGTGAAATCTATTAGTCCCTAGATGCCATATGTACTGCATTACTGGGAATGAATAGCATGAAAACTTTGTAATAAATGTTTTTAAAAAGACCTAGGGTACTCATCTTCTTAAAAGCCTTTGGTTCCAAAAGAAAAGTTGGGCTGTTTGTTTAGAATAAAATGCAAGTCCAACACCATTTTCCTCAGATTATCCCATTTTAGTCCACCCACTTGCACTGCCGTAACAAAATGCCATAAACTAGATGGCTTATAAACAACAGCAATTATTTCTCAGAATACTAAAGACTGGGATGTCCAAGGTCAAGGTGCTGGCAGATTCAGTGTCTAGTGGGGGCTTATTTCCTCATAGGAAATGACTTTATACTTCCATTTCCAAATAGATAGACAGTATAAAGAAGAAACTAGCAGTAAATACCCTGTGGCTAGCTTGTATTCACTTGCTCTGTGACCTGAGCCAATGTATTAACCTCTCTGTGCCTTATTTCTTGAGCTGTAAAGTGTGATCATAAAAATATGTACCTCATATGGTTAGTGTAAATAATAAATTATATATCTTTTAGCTTGAGGAACTCAGTGGCAAAATGGGCAAACAACTTACCCAGGCTCTTTCCAAAAGAGGAAACAAAGATGCACAATAAACATTTAAAGGGTGCTCAATCTCATTGCAACCAAGGAAATACCTAATTATAAAATTACAGAGTGATACAATTTCGCACCTACCAACCAGCTTGACAAAGCTATAAAGCCTAACACTCTGATTGTTATTTAGGATTTGGAACAAAAGGCCTGAACCAAGTGTCAGTGGAATATGAAGAATGGGAATTCTCATACAGTGAGAATAATGTATAAAGTGCTGAAGTTGCTTCAGAAAACTGCTTGCCATTATCTAGTTCAGTGGACAATATTATAGTCTAGGATCCATCATGTTCACTTCTTAGTATGCCCATTTGAGGATCTTGTGCATGAAACATATGCAAGAATGTTCATAGCAAAAATCTTTGTGATAGCCCATCCAAAATGATATGGCCCTGATAGGCAAGCCAGCTTTATCTTCTCTTTTTAAAATTCTATAATTGGATTAGAAGAGCACCGTCTGGGTTTTTTAAAAAAGAAAGTTTGCTGTTCCCTGGTAAAGAAAAAGGGGAAAGAAGGAAGGACCCTGGATTGTAGACAGTGAACGGATTATTTAAGTTGGGTGGTGAGGGACTGAATAAGACAATGCCTGTTTACAGATTTGCCAAAGGTTCCTGCAGAAGATGTGACATTCTGCTTTGGGAGAATTAATCATAACTGTGTCACTCAGGCTCATAAGTGGATGGACAGCTCTGAAGTCAGGGCAGGCTTCTCTTCCAGGCTTTAGCACAGAGTGCATTCCCACTGTCTGCCTTGTGTATAGTCAGCCAACAGAAAACAAATGACATTGTGATGTTTCTGACAAGTCCTGCCTATCCTTTTTTAGGGAAGACTGTTTTCCTCGTGTATCTCTTCTTCAATGACATTTTAAAAACCTCATACTTTTGTTACACATGTAATTTTCCATCTTTGAAAGACGTTGAAAAGTAGAGCTTAAGGTACTACAGAGTGATCTTTCAAAAACATAACAAGCTCAGTCACAGAAATTGGAGTAATTATTGCAATTACCATAACTCATAAAATTGCTGCTTTAACTCACTGCAGCAAATGTTTATTGAGTTTCTACTATTTTGTATATACAAAAGACAATTCATTGAACATCCAATTTATCTGCTAAATTCAATTGCGTGATGATGTGTTATTTACCAGATCAAAGGAAGTGTTTCTAAATATTTTAAGAAAGGCAAGAATAGAGATGGGATTGTCTTTAAGTTTATTTTGGGCATTTTACTAGACATCCTTAATATTTATGTCTTAATGTCTTACGTTTTTTTGTAATCCTTTGAAGATTTGTTTATTCATTTATTTATTCATTCGTTTTTTAGATATGGAGGTATCTTTGAATTGAGAGGGGGTAACTGCCCCAAGTGTCTCAGTGTATACAAAGCATACCTCCCTAAAATGTATTTTTATGTTAGAAATTTGAATAGATAATTTTAATATAATTATGTTTAAACTTTCATAAGTTAAAGAAAATATGTTACAATGCATACTAGTCAAAGTAAGTAAATAAATAAATGTCTTTTCTCTAAACAGGTAGTAGCCACTTCCATTGAGATGTGTTATTCATTAGTTCACACACTTGATCATCAATTCAAAAAGCATCCATTGACTGCCTTCATTCTCAGAATGTGTGCACTAACATTGCTTGGGCAGAAATAAAAACAATGTGATTCCACACTTCAAGAAGTATAGTATTCATTTGAAATCTGGGTTAGGAAATTTTTCAAATGCTGAATTTAAGACAATATAGAATCCCTCCTAGACCATAGTTAAATTTATTTAACATACAGAATAATCTAAAGCTTATGTTTACTCACTAGTTTTACTTCCTTTTAATTTTACACCAAAAAAAAATCTCAAGTTCGATATAGTGGTAGATGACTGAAGAGGGATAACATCTGAAAATTAGATTTGTTCCAGACTTCTAAAGGCGCATGTGATCTAAGACCTTTGGACTTGGCAAAGTGAGAGCTATCAAAAGGATGCAGACATGGAAAAGGGCCATCCTGTTGACAGTTGTATTTCTGAGTTTACAATACTGCCTCTTCCCTTACTGTCAAACCGTGCTGTGGATATGTAGCTGTTTTAACACCCCAAAAAGGGAAAAGATGTTGCTTTGAAGATGGTGATTTGCAATAACCCTGCATGAGCTCATTTTATTATTTGAATTATCTTAAACATGATAGTTCCTTGTCTCATTGCAACACTAAAGCTTGTTATAAAAAATTTATAAAATACAGAAAAACATAAGTAAAAACCAACTATAGGCCCTACACCTAGCATAAACATTAAACATATTTTTTAAAAGATTAATACTCTTTCTTCCAACTAGAAAAACAACTTTGAAAATTTCACACAATCTTACAGAATTAAAGCACTGTTATCCACAGACATTTTTCCTGTATTCCTGTGCTATGGTAATTTTACTATCCTATGTAATAATTTTGAAGGTATACTTTTTAATAATATATGTCTGAGTAATATTTTTTCTATGAAAGTGTTATAATTTATGTATATTAATAGAAAACCAGTTACGACCTAAATCACAGAACACTTTTTAAATATTACATAACTGCAAAATACCCTTGAAGTAGATCAAACGTAATTAATCAAGTCTCAAGTGCTCTACTTGCCTTAAATCTTTTCATCATTAATTAGAAAAAGAACGGGGACCTAAGAACAGCATTTTTGTACTATTGCAAGACTTGTTAGTAGATTCATTAATTTAAGTTGTTTCTTTTTATTTCACTGTTGTGGTGTTTTTAGGCATTTCAAATTGCTGTACTACTGGAGAAGTGTTCTGTTTACAGATTCTTTAATCTCTGGTATCTAATACTTGTGTAAGATTGGGGACACACTACTTTATACATGGATCTCATTTTAGAAAATATGTTCAAACCCACTATCTCATGACCTTCACCACTACTTGGCTTTGTCCTTGATGTTGAATCTTTGAGGCCACTGGTATCCATTTCCGTTTGCCCTTAGTAGTGATACTTCAATTCTTGGACTAAATTGCTTCTCCTCACATTCAGTCACTCTGATTTTGGGGAAGCTGATTCTACCATATGCCCCCGAGTGGCTGAAATGCCCTATTACTGTGGCTCCACTGCATGTGAGTCACTGGGAGACAATGACACCTGTGTAGAAGTTTTCTGAGAGTTATAAGAAAGTAGTTTCATTTCTCTTCCCCTGAACTACCTGAAGAGGTGTTTTCACAGGTTGGAGATAGTTAAAACAAATATGGAAGTTTAGCCTGGGCAACATAGTGAAACATGGTCTCTACAGAAAATAAAAATTAGCAGGGCATCATGGCATATGTCTGCAGTCCCAGCTAGTTGGTGGGCTGAGGCAAGAGGATCGTTTGAGCCCAGGAGGTTGAGGCTGCAGTGAGCCACGATCTTACCCCTGCACTCCAGCCTGGGTTACAGAGCAGGACCCTGTCTCAGAAAGAGAAAGAAAGAGAGAGAGAGACAGAGAGAGAGAGACCCAAGAGAAAAGTATGTTTGGTATTGCACTTTCTACATGCTTTATTCTAGATTTTCTGATTGTGTCATTACCATAGTAACAAGGTTGTTATTATTGCTATTTTTCTTTCATTCTTTTATTTTCTTGACAACCATGTTGTCAAGAGACCAAGACAGTAGAGACCAAAATAGTAAACGTTTACCGAAAAAGAAGCCAAACCCAAGGAAAAAAGGCATAAGACAGAGAGAAAGAGGAGTAAAATAATGTCTTTTTTCTACAATCTGAGTTGTTGGATGAAGCCCTGCCTGTGTACTTTTTAATACTAATAGCAAATTAATTCCTTTTGTTTTTAAGTCAATTTGTGTTGGTTATCTTATTATTTGCAAATTTAATATCCAGGCACAGACATTAAATTTTAAAAATGAGGCTTTTTCAAATTAAAAAAAAATCTAAAAAATGGGGCTTTTTCAAATTAAAAACTCTGACATCAGTAGAAACAGCCTCCCTAAGATAACAAAAATAGTAAACATTACAGTCAGGAATTACATTTATGACTTTAGAGTCTAAACCTAAAGCTGTATTACCCCTCCTTCATAGCTGATGGCTTGGCTCCGCATTCTTGGTTTTAAAGAAAAAATCAAAGTAAACATTTGTTACTACTCTCCGACAGAAGTTTTTGTTCGTTTTAAAAATACTTTTCCTGCAAATGTTCATGAGTTACTTCTCTATTGTGTGGCTAAGTAATTTTGCAAAAGATTATGCACTTTTCTGGCCATCAGGAATAGCTGAATACAACAACTAGGTAAGGCTAGTTTTTTTTTGTTTTATATTTTTTGTTTTTTTAAGTGGGTGTGAGTCTGCAGTTGTGTGTGTGTGTGGGGGGGGGTGAGTCTGCGGTGGTGTTTGTGTGCTTGAGTGTGAGTCTGCAGTGGTGAGTGTGAGTGGGTGTGAGTGTGCAGTTGAGTGTGTGTGAGTGTGAGTCTGCAGTAGTGTTTGCTTGAGTGAATGTGAGTCTGTAGTGGTGTATTTGAGTGTGCATGGGTGTGAATCTGCCGTGGAGTGAGAGTGTGTGTGTGTGTGTGTGTGTGTGTGTGTGTGTGTGTGTGTTCTGGGAGCCAGGGGATTAGGCTGTTTTACTTACTTCCCTTTGCAGGCGAGGAAATGTGATTTGGTGACCTCACAGGTTGTTGTTTTCAACTTGACAGCTAAAACCATAGACTCGATAAAGGCTCCCTCATGAATCCTATAATCTATTTCTGCAGGCCCAACATAAACCCACCTGAGCAGCGTTTCAGAGACCACGAAGTTTCCTCCGGGGATCAGAGTTTCACACAGACTCTGTCTCCTTGCAAAGCAGTCCTTTGCCCCTCTTTCACTCTAACTTTTCAGGTGGCAGCAGTAAGCATTCATTTCAAGGGCAGAGGGATCTTTCCATTCCGACAGACACTTTTAACCACAGGACCGTTCTCCCTGTACCACTGCCAAATTCTTCCCGGCAGGAGTTTGGGAGAAGCCTAACAGGGCAGAGATGTATTTTGCTTGCTGGTTGGATTTGTTCTCACCTAACACAGCTAAGGCAAGCCATCTATTATTGTCTGCTGGTTTTGAATGTTGTCTGAGGAATATGGATACATAGCTCAAGTTCCAGCAAAGAGTTTCAGTCAGCCTATGTGGATCTTTCCTCCCAAGCCCCACCACTGCAGCTCCAGGATAACTTGTTTGTCTTGCCTTCTTGTTCAGCCTGGGGCTTTCCAGTTACCAAGGCTGATTCTAAGACTCTTACATTAGTGAATTTCATCATCTTTTATGTAGTTTTATTTTGCCAATTTCCAAAATAATATTTAATTCATTGATTCACTCATTTTTTAACTCCTTCACATTATAAGCATTTCTCTCTAACATATTATGAAAATATTTAAATTTACAGAAAAGTTGGAAGAACTAAGAACACCCATATATATGTTCTCTAAATTCAACAATTTATATTTGAACATTTGTATTTTAAATTATTTATCTATCCACCTATCTTCTTATACATTAATTAATAATCTTTTTTGTTTTTGATGGGAAGGGTCTTTCAAATTAAGTTTCAGACATTTTGGCTGGGTGTGGCAGCTCACACCTGTAGTCTCAGAACTTTAGGAACCTGAGGCAGGATGATTACTTGAGATCAGGGGTTTGAGACCAGCCTGGCCATCATGGTGAAAACTCATCTCTACATGAAAAAAAAAAAAAAGAAAAAGAAAGAAAGAAAGAAAGAGAGAGAGAGAGAGAGAGAGAGAGAGAGAGAGAGAGAAAGAAAGAAAGAAAGAAAGAAAGAGAAAGAAAGAAAGAAAGAAAGAAAGAGAAGAAAGAAAGAAAGAAAGAAAAGAAAGAAGGAAAGAAGGAAAGAAGGAAAGAAGGAAAGAAGGAAAGAAGGAAAGAAAGAAAGAAAGAAAGAAAGAGAAAGAAAAGAAAAGAAAAGAAAAAATTTAACCAGGGCTGGTGATGCACTCCTACAGTCCTAGCTGTTCAGGGGGCTGAGGCATGAGAATCGCTTGAACCTGGAAAACAGAGAGGCAGTGAGCTGAGATTTCACCACTGCACACCAACCTGGGCAGCAAAGTGAGACTTCATCTCAAAAATAAATAAATAAATAAACAAACATCAGTACTTTATACATCTAAATACTTCAACAATATTTGCAACTTACGGTTTCTTTATTCTTGGTGTAAAATTTATATAAAATGAAAGGCACAAATCATAAATGCACTGTTCAATTTAAACAAATATACATGCTTGTGCAAACCATCTCTCTCTTGAAACCCAGAAATTTCTCTCATATACCTTTCTAGCAATTCTTGCCTTATGTCCCCAGAGGAGACTATATTTTTGGTTTATTTTAACACAGAATAGTTTGATCTATGGTATACCTTTATGTAGATGGTGTCATACAGTAGGTGCACTTTAGTTTTAATCTGCATTTATTCAGTATTGTATTTTTGAGATTTATGTATGTTATTGTATATGTTAAAAATTGATTTATTTTCACTGCTGAATAGTATTTTACACCAGTATATTGCAGTTTGCTTGCCATTTTCTTCCTGATGTGAACACCTAGTCTATTTCTAGATTTTTTTTTCTTAGTGAATCCTCAATGAATATTCTTGTACAAGTATTTACTAGACATTTTTATTTTGTGTGGGGGAGGGAGTAAACATCTTGGAATAAAATTATTGTATAGCAGAATTGTCAATATTAAGTTTCATAAGAAACTGCCAGTTTTTTTTCACATAAAGTGGTTTTACCATTCTACACTCCCACCAAGAAGAGGACATTCTAAATATTCTGCATTCTTGCCAATATTTGCTGTTTTCAGCTTCTTTAAATGTTCATGTTCCGGTAGATAATCAGTGGTGTGGTTTTCATTTGAATTGTCTTAATAACTAGCAATACCTAGCACTTGGCTTATTGACCACATATATATCTTCCTTGTTGAATTATCTATTCATATATTTTGCACTCATTAATTTAATTTTGACTGAACAAGTGTTCATTGATTGCCTATAATAAGCATAACAAGATCTAGGAAAAATACGGTACAAACAAACAAACAAACATAAACTCCCCAGACTTCTTGCTTTTATAGAGCAGATGAACTTGCTGGATAGTCAGAAAAATAAACAAAAAAATCACAGTTCTGACCCCTGGGGAGGGGATCACCTGACTCTTTCTTGTTGGGAGGTGGTAAGAGAGGACATGAGGATTAGCCTCTCATTCAACAAGACATGATGAGAAGATTTGTTTGTTATTGATGGACAGTGTGTTCATCTCCTAGGGCACATGTAAACAAACTTGGTGGCAAAAACAAACAGAAATTTATTCTCACACAGTTCTAAAGCCTAGAAGCCTAAAATCAAGATGTCACAAGATCATGCTCTCTCTGAAGGCTGTGGGGGAAGATAGTTCTTCTTTACCGCTTCCTAGCTGCTGGTGGTTGCTAGCAATCATAGGTGGTCCTTGTTTTATAGATACCTTCTTCTTCACATAGCCTTCTTCTCTGTGTCTGTATGCAAATTTCCCTCTTTTCTTTTATTAAGCCACTAGTCACTGGATTTAGGGTCTACCCTTATCTGGTATGACCTCTTCTTAACTTGACTATATCTGCAAAGACGCCATTCCAAATAAGGTTGCATTTACAAATACAAGAAATTAGCTCCTGAATATGTGTTTTGGAGGCATACAATTCAGCCTGCAACAGACTTCAATGGAATAATTAAACCATGGTACATAGAATCCTAAACTTAGTACCTAAAGATATCAAGTCCTCTTTCCATTTCTGATTGTTAGCTTCCGAAAAATTGAGCAGCTCATTTCACCTATGTGCACCTTCTTCAAAAAGAAAGAAAATAATACATGTTCATTTTTAAGTTTCTTGGTAAATCTAGATTACAAAACATTATTTTATCATGCCCTGCTGACTCAGCCATCTCTACCTGCAGTCTAGCTTGAGTGTCCCTCCTGGTTAGCTCTATAGCACCCTGGGCATGTCAATATCATAGCATCTAACACAATATATTACAATTACTACATTGTAGTGTGCAAACTTTCTTTTGTAAGAAAAACATTGATGTTATTTTATTCTAGTTCATTGATGTTGCCTTTTATTTTAGATCAATTTCATTCTCTCATTTCATATATGGAAAATATATTTGAAATTACTTGAATTCAGTAAATGCACTTTGTTCTCCCTCCTTCTCATTATTTTATGTCTGTCAGTTATCTTTCTGTGCCAGTTTTAACCCCCTGAGGTTAGTATTCTGATTCTGACTGCTCAAGTGAAGAGAATATCTAATCTAAACAGTCAACTCTCATCACACTTTGTTCTTTTATTTTGACAAGTACGTTTTAGTTTTTATTTATAAAAATGCCTCCCAGTAACCAGTAAATGTGCTGCAATATATCCTGCGAAAACAACAGCATCTGAGCAATACGAGCCAACACAATTTCCTGAAAATAATCTAGTGTACATGTTGGTCAGGAAGATAAATGTGGTCTGCATAGATATGCAAAATTACATTGCATATTTAAATTTGCCATGCAAATGCCCCTCAACTGTGTTCCTGAGAGAAATAAGGAAAATAATTACAAATGGTGGTTAGTGCTAAAGAGGAAATAAACAAAAAGAGAAAGCAGGAATTAGGAATGGCGGAATACCCAGAGCAAGTGGTCAGGAAAGGTCTTGCTGAAGAGGTGACACTAAAGCTAAAACATGAAAAATGAGCAGAATCCAGCCATGTGCAAAGTACAAGAGTGTGTGTGTGTGTGTGTGTGTGTGTGTGTGTGTGTGTGTGAAGAGTTTTTGAAAGAATAGGAATACCATATGCAAAGATCTTGTATGAAGAAAGGGCTTGGCAAAACAATAATGTGGTCAGACTATTGAGTAATAAAGATTGTTGTACACAATGAGGTTATATAAGGTTTGCCATAAGCCAGGGCTAGGTCATGCAGGATTTATTATGTCATGTAATATATTTGGATGGTTTTCCAACTATTCTGGGAAGCCACTGAAGGATTCTGAGATGAGATACAATGCTATTTGATTAAAAAAAATAACTTTGGCCATTTTTTTTGAAAAATGATGGTGACTTGAGCTGGATCAAGGAGATTATATGGAAGGCTGTTGAGGCAGCTAGATTGAAAGATGATTTATTATACAAAGTACCCAAATCGTCAAAACTTGAAGATACTTGTACTTTTAAATGAAAGTGTAGGGAGTTTTGTAGACAGGAGCATTGTTTGAGAGCTTGTATAAGAATGCTTAGACTACTAAGTCTCCTTTCTCACTAATCTCAGATTAATAATTAATAATCCTTTCACTATCACAGAATATTAGATTTATTCTCTACCAAGGTTTGTTAACCTGAGAGATTATAGCTCAAGGGCACAAATAAAGGGGATGAAATTACACTAATAAGAAGAGGATTAAGGTAAATGTCTACATACAAAATAGTGAGAATCTTAAGATTTTTCTACTCAGCTTCAAGAGTGTGAAAGCTGGGCTTTTACTGCCTGAGAAAGATATTGGAAAATTCTTCTGGGACTACCAATCACTTGATAAGAAAAGACCTTTAGCCGCTAATAATTGGAGAACTCCAAAAGAATCCAGCTAAATGATTTTCTTTGATCCAGAACCTGCACTTTCCAAACAGATTTTCAGTGCATCGCTTTTAAGTGTGACAAACATCACGTGGTTACCAAATACTTGCAGAGGGCCTGAAACAGTAAGTATTTAAAATAAAGCAAAAATAATGAAAAAGGCATTAGAATATCATATGGACATGAGAGAAAAATGACATTCCTTAAACAGCAATGGGTTGCTCTACAAAATTCTAACCATTCATATAATTTTAAAAGTCCTTGCAAAATAAAAATCAAATAGCAGATATGAAAATTCAATAGAAAAAATAATAGTGGCAATAGAATTTAATAAAAGCTATAAAAGGAAAGAAATAAAATTAAGAAAATTTTAAAAATATGATTAATCTTTTCTGTTCAACAACTCAGCATCTGAAAAGTAGCTGTATCAGAAGGAATTAAAAGAAATGAAAAGAAAATATAAAAAACTAATTAGAAAATAACATCCTTTGTATTCTTAGGTTTATTAGGCACAGGGAATTCTATACAGCACAGGGAATTAATTCCATTTAGGTGCAGGGAATTTCTGAGGTATATTTCATTGATGAAGGCAAGGAAAATTATGACAATTTATACATTTGGATTCCTCAAAACACCAAGCTCCCAGGTGAACCCTTAATGTAAAAGGACTTGAGTGGTTCATATTTAGTTGCCTACTGGTATTTTGCCTAAGACCTGGATATTAAGATATAAAAGGCCTTTTTTTAATAGTCTCACAGCATCTCTTATTTTTTGACTTTTACTAATAGCGATTCTGACTGGTGTTAGATGGTATCTTATTGTGGTTTTGATTTGAATTCTTCCTTTGACCAGTGATGTTGGGCTTTTTTCATATGATTGTTGGCTATATGTATGTCTTCTTTTAAAAAGTGTTTATTAATGTCCTTGGCTCAATTTTTTATGGAGCTGTTTGTTTTTATCTTGTAAATTGGTTTATGTTTCTTATAAATGCTGGATATTAGACCTTTGTCAGATGCACAGTTTGCAAATATTTTTTCTCATTCTGTAGGTTGTCTGTTTGCTCTGTTGATAGATTCTTTTCCTGTGCAGTAACTCCTTAGTTTAATTAGGTCCCGTTTATCAACTTTTGCTTTTGTTGCAATTGCTGTTGGCATCTTCTTCATGGAGAAGGGACAGGGTCAGGAAAAATAACTAATGGTACTAGGCTTAATGCCTTGGTGAAGAAATAATCTGTACAAAAAACCCTGATAACACAACTTTACCTATGTAAAAAACCCTCATTTGTAACCCTGAACTTAAAACAAAAGTTTAAAAGAAAATGCTAAGGAAATTCAATGAAAGTAAGGGCTTTCCTTTAAAAAAAAACATAAATAAGTAAATAAATTATGAAGTATTTACTTAACAAAAAAAAGATGGGGAAGGCCATTTCTCAAAATAGCATTCCCTGGTGCTTTATTCTTTTTTTACGTGGAGTTACATATTTTGATTTCTTATTTATAAACTTAACTGTTTCCAAAACTCAAAATAAAAATAGGAATCATGAGCTGTGTGGTGAGATGGACACTCTCAAAAAAAATGGCAATGAATGATGAAGATATTTGGCCCGCCATAAGGCCTTCAGCTGCCATATGATTTACAAGTTGTTCTCAACTTCCAAAGATGTAGGAAATATTCTTTTACCTCCCATCAAAAGGAAAGTTTGCTGCCAGTAGTTTCTCTCAGAGCACATCTATCCTACGATTCTGAGAAGTACTTTTTTTTGTTTGTTTTATTCTACCCTCTGGGATCTTATATCCTGAGAGGAAAAGCAGATCTGATGGGAAACAAAAGCAGACGTTTTATGGATTGTAATTGATGAAAGAACGAAATGCATTAACTAATTGAGAACAGAAAATTGGAGCTTGAGATCCCATTAGAAATCTCTTCTATCTTTTTAAAGATTTCCAAAATAGTTTTGGTTGGCCCCCTCACTGCTTTCCATCTGCTGTGTATGTGTGTGTGTGTGTGTTTTCTAGTTTCCCATTTAACCTGAAACAATGAATTTACTCATAAAACCAAGGGGATATTTTTTTTCAGATAGCTTAGAAAAGAAAAAAGAGAATCAGTTTCTAATTAGGTAATCATCCATCACCTCATACAACTAAGGATTTATCATTAATTACTTCCAATACCAACGTAGCATGAAAAATGGAAAAGAATGCAATATCATTGGGTTTCACTGCAGCAGAAATGTGTGCTTTGAAGAAACATTATAGCCTTCAGTCTTTCCTGGAATGATCAGTCATTGTACTCTGGCTGAGAACAGGATTATGGACATTAACACAGAACTATGTAGTTTGCAAAATACTTTTCCATGCTTCGTTGTATTCATTCCTCATGTAGGCACTAAAAAGTCAATGATGTTCATCCATTGTGCCAATTTAAAAAAATGATGGCTGGAAGATTTATGACAACTGTCTGTGGTTACCTATGGTTATCTGCTGGAGAGCACACACAACTAGCAAAGTTCTCTTTACCACGCAGGCAGTGGATACTCCATCTCTTAGACTTTAGAGAGGACAATGGTTGACTTCTTAGAGTTTCAAAGCAAGTGCCTAGGGTAAACTGCACTTGCATCCTTTCCTAGAAGGAAGTATGGAGTGTATATTTTATTAATTGGTATTGCAATATTATCTCTGCTCTGTTTCCAGAAGATGGCCCCAATTCCTAGGAGCCCCATCTCTAGGCTAGAAGTTTTGACCAGAGACTTGACAACATTTGGCTGTAGAAGTGGTTGGTTTGTGAAAATTTTTCCACCCAAATTCAAAAATACTATTGTTTAGCATATATATATATATGTGTGTGTGTGTGTGTGTGTGTGTGTGTGTATTTTAGAGACAGGGTCTCACTCTGTCACCCAAGCTAGAGCGCAGTGGTGTGACTCTAGTTCATAGCAGTCATGAGCTCCTAATCACAAGCAATTGTCCAACCTCAGTGACTTGAGTAGCTGGAACTATGAGTGTACATCACTTTGCCCAGATAATTTTTTTTTGTAGTGATGGGAGTCTACCTATAATGCTCAGGGTGGTCTTGAACTCCTGGCCATAAACAGCCTCCTTGCCTCAGCCTCCCAAAATGGTGAGATTTCAGGCATGAGCCACAGCAGCCAAACTAGTTAATAATTTTAAAGTTAGTGGGACATTGGATGTGAAATCTTCACCACATCTGAGTGTTAAGCCAAAATGAACAAAGGCATTCCAGAGAGAAGACTAAATCTAATTAGAACTCTGCTCTGAAACTGTGAATATGTTGGTGTTATAAATTTATAAGACTTAGGTTTTCTGTACCTCATCTTCACTTAGAGAGTATGGACATACAAAGCCCATGAATATCAGTTCCTGTCTGAAAACTCAACTCACATTTTTTTCTCCTCCATAAAACATTTTCTGAGTCATAATAATGACCACTCTTTCCTTTGTATCACCAATATTTGCTCGTGGATCATACATTTGTAAGAGCTAATATTTATCAGGATAGCGCAACTATTATCCTCTTTATAGAAACTGAGATCCAGAAAACTTAAGTGACACTCAATGCCACACAGCTTATGTTTGGATGGGTAATTACTTAAATTCAACATTGGCTGATTCAAAGTCCCTCCTCTCTCACTTTTTTTTTGTTGACATGGAGTTTTGTTCTTATTGCCCAGGCTGGAATGCAAGGCATGACCTTAGCTCACTGCAACTTCTGCCTCCTGGCTTCAAGCAATTGTCCTGCCTCAGCCTCCAGAGTAGCTGGAATTACAGGCACCTGCAGCCACACCAGATTAATTTTTGTATTTTTAGTGGAGACAGGGTTTTGCCATGTTGGCCAGGCTAGTCTCAAACTCCTGACCTCAGGTGATCCACACTCCTTGGCCTCCCAAAGTGCCAGGGTTATAGGTGTGAGCCATCATGCCTAGCCCAAGGCCCCTTCTCTTAATAGCATGTACTATACATATGTCTACACTAAATTTTTCTATATATTTTTCTTAACCCCATTTATCAGCCTAAAATTCTAACTCACTACTTGCTACAGGTTATACTTTTAAGAACATTACATTAATAGGCTATTTCAAAATTGTAGAAACTTTACACAAACATACCAGAAATCCATATCTAACAAAAGCACGTAGTAAACATACTTAATAAAGTAGACCTGTAAGTATTTACTATAAGCATGACATAAAGGGAGAATATTGCTATTTTATGGAGCAGCAAGGGGAGAGCTGTAATACCAAAGGGAATGAATAGGTTTTCTCTTTTTTCTGCCTGTAGCAGCATTGCAGTGAGGATAGAATTCTGAAGCCCTACCTATTTTCACCTACACAGGCAGCCAATCTTCAATTCAGGAATTAATTACATGTGACTAATCACTCACATGAACTGTATCATTTAACCTCAGGCAAATCACTTAATCTTTCTACACTTCACTTGCCACATCTTTGAAAAGAAACTGTGAGCTAGATCTTTTTTGAGGTAGTGGTTCTCAAACACTGCTGCATGTTAGAATGAGCTAACAGGTTAAAAAAAAAAAAAACGAAAAAAAAAACCCAGTGCCTACGTAATACCCCGTAACAAGTAAATCAGAATTTCTGAGGTGTGGAATCTAATCATCAATATTTCTTGAAACTCTCCAGGTAGTTTCAATATGCAGTCAAGTTTGAAAACCAGTGTTCTAACATCCCTTTAAATCTAAACATTTTAAGATATTTGTATTAGTTCAGATGGGGAGAAACCAAGAGAATACCATGGAGTAACTACGGAACTTATTTTGGCGATCATGGTATGAAAACATGTTGGGTGTAAGTGGAAGGAAAGTGCATGAAAATTTCTCCATTCTTGTTTTGTAATAAAAGTTATGAGAAAGTAACCATGCTGGATTGCTGAACACAGTGAGATTAAATTCAGACAGTGTAGCCCAATGCAGAGAGAGCAGAAATAGATTTGAATTTTGATTTTGCTTCTTACTGGCTTTGTTTTCTTAGGCCACCTAACTCAAAAGAGCTCAAGTGAGAAAAATAAAGAGGCAATTATAGTGGTTCTAGGTTATAAGTGCTGGCTATGATATACTTGCATGCTATGGAGGACCTTTGTAGAGGAATCACACTCAGGGAAGGGTTTAAGGTGAGGGAGAAATGGCAGATCTGAACCCCACAGGGTAAATAGCATTTACTAAGCCAGGACAAAAATGGTGACTTTGACAGCTTAATAGATATTCCAACTTAGGTATGACCAAGTGCATAACATGTTTACAGAATTGCACGTCTTTAGGTAGGAATGGAATTTAGAGCGTTTTGAAGCTGGGGACAGAGAACAGTTTCAAGTAGAAAGTTGCTGAGGTGAGCAAGAACTGGATCATAAGGAACATTACATGCCACATTAACCAGTTTTGAATCGATCATGAGGTTAATGAAGAAGCTCTCAAAATTTCTAAGTAAAAGAATGGTATGATAAATTGTACATTTTCAGGCTAATTTTTGTGATCTTTGTGTAGGAAATGGACCAAAGGTAAGAAAGAGCAAAAGAAGAGCAAACTATGCAGGCATCCAAGAAAGATGTGATGGTGGTCTAGAACAAGTCAGTGGAAATGCATTTCTGAAATATTTAGAGTGGAATCAATAGGTTTTTATGATTCATTGGCAAAAGGGTCTGATGGAGAAAGAAGTCAAAATGGAGGAATTAGATTGATGACAGTAGTGATAAGAATATAAGAAGAGAAAATAGTATGGGGATAAATACGATGAATTAAGCTTTGTAGATGTTAAATCTTTGAGCTAGTCAACCAAAAATGTCTGAAGCTCAGCTGATAGTTATTTGGGAGTCATTAACATTTTTATGAAATTTGAACTTCCTTCTACTCCTTCATGAAGCGTGAGACATGAATTTCTGGTACATTTGTACAGACTTCCTTTATCTTGCTCAGAGACGCAAGGTCTGATAACTATGAAAGGCATGCCAAATACTAGCAGCAAAATTTCACAGTTTGAATACCATATGAGATACCTTGAAAGGTAACAAGAACAAGATCCATTAAGTTGAGAAGAATTCAGAGTCTTGCTGACGTAACTGTCATTTCAGTTCCTCATATCAAGGGTTCAGATATGCTTTTATGATCCACAATTTAGCAGTGGAAACTTCCTCCGTTAATTATTCTCTCTTCTCTCTCTCCCTTTCTCTGCCTCCTTCCTCTCTCTAGATACCACATAATCTATAGCCCATTGTCATGCATCTCATTCATTTTTATTGTACTTCTCTGAATAGTTTCCTGCACATAGAATTTCTCTTTCCTTACATTTCAACAGTCCACATCTTGCAAGCTGGCCCTTGTCTTTGCACTGAAACTCTTACTGAGACAAATTGGCATAGCTTCTGAGTTCTCAAGGCCTTTGGGCTCAAAATACTATTTTCCTAGACCTGTATTCACCAGTGCTCACCATTACGCCTCTGCTGTAATTCCTCTTACATCTCACAGTGCTTCTCTGACTGCTGCTTATTTCTGAGCATTTCTCTTCTTATTTAGACAGGTATTCTACTCTGTTCTGTTATCAGCCTCTTACTTTTCTTCTCTGGGGTTCTAATCCTCTCACATTATGTCAACTATTAGTGATAATGTGATCAAATCCCAAATCTATTTGCCCCTTTGAGACATCTGTTCTGGGTTTTAGACTCCCATCATGCTACATGTAAGACATGTATATTTCTAAGAAGACAGCCAGACATCTTCACAGCCTTTTTTTTTTTTTTCACTAAATGCTGTGTGAGTTTGTTGTTTCATTGAATGTTCTCTATTCCATCTCATTAATTGGGCTGTGTTATTCAATTCTTTTTTTTAAAAATTATTTTAGATTCATGGAGTACATGTGCAGATTTGTTACCTGAGTATATTGCATGCTGCTGAGGTTTGGGGTACTGATGATCCTGTCACCAAGGTATTGAACACAGTACCTAACAGTTAAGTTTTTCAACCTTTGCCTTTCCCCTACTCTTTCGTCTATTAGTCCCCAGTTTCTATTTTTGCTTCTTCAACTCCATGAGTACCATTTAGCTCCCACTTATAAGTGATAACATGTAGTATTTGGTTTCCTGATCCTACATCAATTAGTTTAGGATAATGTCTTTCAGCTATATCTGTGTTGCTGCAAAGAACATGAATTTGTTCTTTTTTATGGCTGTGAAGTGTTCCATGGTATATGTGTACCACATTTTCTTTATCCAATCCACCATCGATGGACACATAGGTGGATTTCATGTGTTTGCTATTGTGTATAGTGCTGTGATGAACATGAGAATGCATGTGTCTTCTTGGTAACCTTTTTTTTTTTGAGGTGGAATCTTGCTCTGTCACCCAGGCTGGAGTGCAGTGGCATGATCTTGGCTCACTGCAACCTCTGCCTCCACCTCCTAGATTCGAGCAATTCTCCTGCCTTAGCCTCCCAAATAGCGTGACTGCAGGTACACAAATCCATGTCTGGCTATTATTATTATTATTATTTGTATTTTTAGTAGAGACGGGGTTTCGCTATGTTGGCCAGGCTGGTCTTGAGCTCCTGACTTCATTATTCACCCACCTCAGCCTCCCATGGATTACAGGCATGAGCTACTGTGCCCTGCTCTTGATGATCTATTTTAGCTGTTGTTCCTGACATCAAAAAATGTTTTCAAAGAAAAAGAAAGAAACATTAAGGAGAGCTCCTCCCCTTCCTCCTCTATGACCCACTAGCTTCTTTCACATATCAAAGTTGCTTGAAGCTAAGGCATTTTTGCAAATCTTTAAAAATCACCATCTCTTTAGTCTGTAATGAACTTGTGAGTTGCCTTTGTGACTACGACCATTAATGACTTTCTTCATTTTTTCAGTTGGTGTCATTAGAATCCAAATTGGTAGACTGGGTCACATGGTGTGAGGTGAAAAAACTTGGGCATTGAAAATAACAAAATTTGAGTTTTATTCTGGCTATGCCACGAATAGCAATTTGACATTTGAAAAATTGCTTTTCTTTCAAGCCTCACTTTCCTCTTCTATAGATTAAGGATATAAATATTGCCCTTGTGGGAATGTTGTAAAGAACATATGAGATACGTCTGTAAAGTGGTAAGCAGAGTGATTGGATTGGTAAATAATAATTGTTGAGATTTGCTTTTGTTTTTTGCTTTCTATTTCTGTTATTATTGTATTTTAGGTCCCTGTTCTACTTAGTAAAACTAGATCTTTACTAATTGGTTATACTCTAAAATTGTCCCTGTTTAACAGCTGATGCGTGCGTGCGTGTGTGTGTGTGTGTGTGTGTGCATGTGTACATGTGTATGTATAGTGGTTGGTTGGGGAGTATGATGGTAAAAAAGTGTCCTTTACCTGTACAACATAAAAAGTTAATGCTGAGACTGAAACTAAGTATGGCTTTCTCCATTGTTTATTCTCACAATGAGCAGATATCTGCATTGAAATAGCCTTGTCATCATGTTTACACATTGCCCTATAACGTAGAAAATGGTGTAAATTGAGGGGCATTAATGAGAAACATTAATACCTGTTAATATGTTGTAGACATTTAAACTTTGAGTCTAACTGTTTGCATCTTGCCTCTCTTTGGCCTTACGCAGGTGGTGAATGCTGAAAAGTCTTCCATTCTTTCTGCACCAGGTCCTGTGCTATTGCACCATCAACTAACGAAAGTGCAGATGGACCATTACTAGAAAAAGAGCAGGACTGCAAACAGAAAAGTTATGCTTCTCCAAGACCTAGTATTACTTTTCAGGTAGAATATGAAATACTTAAGTTATAAATTTCAAAAATGGTAACTCAGAGGCTATGTTTTCTCCATGACACTAGACTAGAGACTTGAAGAGGTAAAATGATTTGGGAGCTTTTCTGCTCTATAAGCTCTTTTCTCATGATAGTGTATGGCAGTTAAAGTAAACATTTTTGTCAAACCCAACTAATTCCCAGAACAAGTAAGCAAAACTGAACCTGAGTTACCCTGACTCACAGTAAGAAGAGATTCACCTCATGACAATCTCATTATTCCCTTGGATAACTCTTTGTTTTCAAGTTTCACTGGAAATATTTTTTTATTATTGACTACTAAGATACTGAAGTAAGTCAAATATGTGAAAATAAATTAAATGTCTTCCCAGACATATTAAACTCTGGAGGGTACATTGTTTGTAGTTAAAGTCTCTCCCCATAATATGAGTCTCCCCATAATATGAGTAAAATCATCCCCAGCCATCTGACATAACTTTCCTGTCTTCTTTGCCTGTTTTCTGTCTTCTTTGACATAGTTCTCTTGACTACACTGAAGTTGTGACTTCATCTTTCATCTTCTGTTCTGTTCTTTGTTCGCTTCATTTAATAAGTTACTTGCTATACTTGGTTAGTCTTTTGTGTGGAAGATAATGTGTAGAGCAGTGTTTTGCAATGTTTTACAGAGATATGACATTTATAAACCACTAGTGGTTTATATGTGAAAGGACTGTAGTAATTTCATAGTTGTTTTTGTTATTGTTTTGAGCACAAGTTTTGACTTCAAACTGAGCAAGATTAAATCTCAACTCTACCACTTAATCAAACCAGCTGACTATTAAGCTATGTAATCTTTATAAATTTAATTATTTCAACTGCCATGTTGAAGAAGTCATATGTACTTAAAAAAGGTCATTTTAACAATTAAATGAGATAATCATTATGAAGTGCTTAGCATAGATACTTGGTAAAATATACTCTAAACAAATAGATGGTATTATTGAATCATATTTCTCTAAATTTCACTTAAAACTTATTTTGATTTTGTTGTAAACAAAGAAAGCACAGAGAGGCATTTCATCACCCTAACATCAAAAAATGTCAGGAATAGCATTGAGTCAGTAGTTACATTATCTGAGTTCTACACAGAATTGTATCCCTTACACACTTGTGGCCTTAGGCAAACTATTTATACTCTTTATCTGTAAAACTGGAGTAAAAATATTCAAGTTTTTGAGGAGTCTGAAAAATATAGAAGACAAGGTGCTTTCTTTTTATCTTCTACCCCAAAGTAAAATGATTTATAAGTCCATATATGGGTTGATGATTTCCCCAACAGGTCCATGTCATCAAGCCAGTGACAGTTCTCAACTTGACGCCAGCAGTAACCAACTCTACAAAGAAAACGCAGCATTCCTCTTCTCCAAAGTAAACCTATTGCAAAAACCCCTGCTATCTATAATAGCAACTCATGGTTAGTTAATGTGATTTATTTATTTGTCTTCAACACCTATCATAGTGGCTAACTGGTTATTGGAGTTTCATAGACAAATCTCAAGGAATGAATAGACAAAATAGCAGATAGTTAACATTATCCTGCTAACTTGGCAGGCACTCTTTCTGGATTTTTATATTAAGGAAAAACTATAATTCTCTCTCTCTTTCTCTCTCTCCCTCTTTCCTCCCACATCCAAAACACATATATTTAACCCTCCCTGGATCTCTGGGCAAACAAGTGAGGTTCTATGGGGTAGTAATAGAAAATAGTTCTAAACTTCACCCTGATATGAATTAATTTCAGAATGTGGCAAGTAACTTAACCTGCCTATATTTAATGTAACTATTAAAAAGCTGAACTGCATTTTCAAGGCTTTTTAAGCTCCTAAATGATGTCATTGTTAATATTCCTTGGAAAAGATTAGAAGAAGTTTATTCTGCAGTTCCAGAACAACTAAAAACAGCAAATTGACTAATCCAGAGGCTAAACTTCTAACCTCAATATGGTAGGTCTTAAACTTCTCAGGTAATGCATCCTGCCCAAGCGCTGACTTTTAACAGTCAAGAAAAATCATCAGTTCTTCTCTTGGCAAGTTCTGTGTTCTACATACAAGTCTAAGTTCTTCCTCGAGGAATGGAACTGCTTTCAATTCCTTTCGTTGAGATAAGTAGCAGGGGAAGAGAAATAATGAATACTTCCTCTAAAAACTTGTCTCTGCTGTTTGTATGGGGGGTTGTGGACATTTTTAGCTATCCATTATTCTGGAATTTGAGTGTAGGACATGAAAAGCTGAAGCTTTTATGAAAATAATTTGCCCTTCCCTGAGAAACCAATGCATCATGATGCTTTCAATCAGCAGTAATGAGCCAGTGTGTCTCTTTCTCCTTGGAGCCTTCCTTGTGCTATTAAAAAAGCAGTTTGTTAAAAATAAAAGTGAAGGCTTAACAATAGAATATGAAATTAAGATTAAAAGGATTCCTAGGGTCCCCAAAAACTACTAAAATAATAATAATAATAAACAATAATAATAGGCCACACATAATGCCTTCATGGTTTAGAATAAGATCTCTCAAAAGGGGAAAAAGATATCCGTGCTGAAAACATACAGTGATATATAAAAATTTATTAATTGTTTGACTATTTTTGACTAAGAAAAGCCAAGCAATATTCCTCAATCATGTAATTATGTTGAATTTAGCTCTAAAGTTTTTATCCAAATTTCTAAGTTTGAAAGGAAAAATGAATTTTTAAAATCTGTTCATAGATTTATTCCTTGACAATAATATTAAGAATGATAAAAGAAACTTCTTTCTCCTTTCTGATCATTTATTTTCATTGGCTTTGCAATCTATGCATGTCTATGCAGCATTTTGTATTCATAAGACATAGGGCCATTATCCCATATGATAAACTCATGTGACATAAAAATATAATTATAATCACATAGACCTTAGAAATATAGGCTTAAGAAAGTAAAATGCTATAATATTGTGAAATAACAGGAATTATTATTGATGTTCCTAAAAATATAATTAATACAGCCCCAGTGGAGACGGCACACAGACATAGAGATTCTTCTGAAATACTAAATTTTTAAAAGGAATTTTAAAATTCCTTTTAAAGATAGATGATAATCACCTATTTTTTTCTGAGAAGGGGGATGATAACTATCACCTCATTTTTATTTTGTTTTATTTTAAATTAGGTACTATGATTACATTGCATTATGGAATTAACAGATTTAAACCGGAAACATCATTTTAAAAAGAGTTGTAGATTTTTTTAAATAAATAGTAATATATATAAAATTAGAAGTTTAACTTTTTAAAAAAATATTTTCCAAAGAAAATATTTCCCCACTTTTTCCAAAAGTGAATCATAAATTCCCAGTAATCACTCTTTCACTTGTCTGTATCATGGCTATGCTTTTATCTAGATGTAAGGCTTTGCATACAATTTATTATATAGAAACACATTACCTTCTAATTCAAGCACTAGGCAAGGTTATATCTTTTTCAATCAGCAAATATTTACGAATTTGCAGAAGGTGAAATATGAGTTCAATGGTTATAGAGTTAAAGAGGTTTTTAAAAGATAAGAATAACCATTTTTATAATGTCACCTGGGACTGTGACCAGTAGAACAAAGTCAATAGGAAGAAATGATCTGTGTGTTCTGGAGTGAAGAAAGATTTTTCTTGTTGTTATTTGTTTTAATTCAATATCCTTTAAGAGTTTTTGCAAGTTATTGAGTACCACCTCAATAATCATCTTAGACTTTAGATTAGGAATACCAAAACCCGGTTTTATTTTAAATTTTAAAATATCAGTATTTATCCCTATAGCCAAACCTATGTATCTTTATTGAAAATACTTTAAAATATAAACAGCATTTTCTCAGTAGTGGTAATTTACATAAAAAGGTACTTAAAGGGCTGGTGCCAAATGGGAAATACAGTCTGAGGCCTTAGATAATCATTAACTGAATGTACATGAACATGAAAAACTTATATGTCCCAAAAGGGCTTCAAAATGCTAAGTTAAACATTCTAGCTTGGTTGTATTTTATAACTGTAATATTCAAGTCAATTGCATCTATATAAAATTAACCTCCACAGTATTTTCATGTTCTCTCTGCAATTAAAATGATATAATCAAGTCTCATTTTCAGCTGTAGTCTTAAAAATTGTTCTTAAGTCACATAAAATGTCTTAATTGTAACAAAACAAAACCTTTCATGAGGCTGACATTTTATGTATATCATATGAATCTGAAAGCTAAAACAATTAAAAGATATAGTCAAATAGCTATATGTTTCCAAAGCGGGTATTTGATGTTTTCAGCACAGTAGCAATATGTTTTGACCAATTTAAATAATTTTGTCAGGCATTGCCTGATTCTTGCAATTAGGTTATATAATTTTGTCAGGCATTGCCTGATTCATACCTAGCTGCTTTTAATCTTTTGAAATGATTTGAAATCCACATTTAGAAATATAACAAATAAATAGCACTCTTTTACATCATTATTTTTCATGAAATCAGAACCTTTTGTATTTGTAGTATAATAAACAAATTAGCTTCAACCAATAATCATGATGAAAATGATGATGATTGTGGTGAGAGTAACATTGTTGTTGATAATGTCTGCTAGTTGATTCCTAAACATTAAAACCACCTTGCAAAGTAGAATTTTTCCCCAAGTTATGGATGAGGAAACTCGCACTGACAGTAAATGAATTCCTTATGACAGATGACAGGATAAAAACAGCTGGTTTCAAAGCCAGACTTTATCCCACAGATCAGTCATAGAACAACATAGGACAGACAGCTCAACAGTCAAGAGGAGTAAAAGTGGATTAAGATGAAATAACTGATTTGCTCAATGACATTTGTTTGAAAAGGGTTGATCTCATTAATGAAGTAAAGAATAAATCAGTAACATATAAATGCAAAAATCATCACAGTAATTTTGCTTATTTATGAAAAATTGAAACAACTAGGAAAAAATTTATGAAATTATCTTTTAACATCAATAATTTAAAGGATACTCATTTGTAATGATGTCAAATTTTGGGGAACATTTTTCATGTCAAATTATCACTGAAACTATAGGTATCCATGATTTAAATCTACACATGCTATTCATGTGCTTTGCAATTAGTCATTCTATAAAATAAGAGATGTAGAGTCATAAAACTGCTACTTATTATTGATTCATTTGACTTTTTGAAGACAATATATTTACATATATAATTCAAGGAAAATATTAATCACAAAAGTATGTCATTCTTTGGTGGCATTAAATTAAATACTCATTACATATATCCTTATTGTGAGGGAAAGTACATTCACAATGTTCCTATGTTGACTGGCAGTATGACATGAATGTGAGAAGAAAGTGTTCTGTAGCAGAACTGACTATATCTGCTGGGAATCTCTTCTGTCTACAAGCTATGATCTTAGGCAAAGTACATCATCACTCTATTCCTTGGTCTCTCCTCTGAAATGAAAATAATTTATTTCCTCATAGGTTTGACCTGAGGATTGAATGAGCAGCATAAGAAAAGTGCTTAGAACAGTGCTTGCCACATATAAATATGCTGTTGATATTATTTCTATTATCATCTCACCAGGTCCCACGGAGTTTCATACATTTTCCAGAGTTTCAAAACCTGGCTAACACCGAGTCAAGTTAGGAGCCTCAGTCAATATCTCTGACCAACTTAAAGCATGTGTAGAATGTTTGATGCATCTGAGAGTGAGTAAAATGTGAAAGTCAGTTGCTGGAATTGGTTGAATGAGAATGTCGAGTGAAGAAGGCAAGACAGCAGCAGAGGAAGAGGAATGTGTCATCCAAGAAGGGAAAAGAGAAATACTATCACTATCTATTGTCTTGGTGGTTCTCATGAGGAGTTAAGGGAGAATTTCTAACCAGGAAGAAGATCACAGGAACACACTATACAGGCCAGGCATAGTGGTTCATGCCTGTAAGCTCAGCACTTTGGGAGGCCAAGGCTGGTGGGTCATGAGGTCAGGAATTCGAGACCAGCCTGGCCAATAAAAATACAAAAAATTAGATGGGCATGGTGGTGCTGGCCTGTAGTCCCAGCTACTTGGGGGAGGCAGAAGAATTGCTTGAACCTGGGAGGTGGATGTTGCAGTGAGCCGAAATCATGCCACTGTACTTCAGCCTGGCCAACAGAGCAAGACTCCATCTCAAAAAAAAAAAAAAAAAAAAAATTCTATATATACAGCCCTGAAGTCCTTCACCAAACAAGCACAAGGATAGAAGCTTTGACCTTTAGCATAATTTTGAGGCCTAACATGTAAGAATTGCTGGAAATGCTATGATATTATATTTGTATTAATTTATTTTTATTTAGAAATGATGATGAAGATGATGGTAATGATGATGACGCTTAAAATGACAGGTACTCAAGGTTAAAAAATAATTTTAAAAGTTTACCAAACTTACCTTAAAGAAAGAATAAAAGTTATCCTTGGTGCTGCAACCTTTGTCCAACATGGTTCACGCAACCAGTGTTAAGAGTGTAACCACAAAGTTTTTTAGCGGAGTACATGTAAGCAATTATGTTTACCCAACAAGATATACTAGTATTGGCTTTTCTTTGCCTCTGTTTCTGATGAGTTGTTCATACAATAGAGGCTAGAATACTCAAGTAAAAATAATACAAACACAACTGCCACTACCTATGGACTACAAGAGGGAAGCCCATCATTCACTTAGAAAATACAGAATTGAGAAAGTGAAGAGAATATTGTCAGGATATTGGAGAAGAGATTTCTGGGGTGATGATGGGCACATGAGTGAGATAAGTTGGCTTACAGTCACCTAGGGTCCTGTAAAATTAGGCTTTCTTGAGGTGCAAGGTAACCCAGCAGATAAACACTATAGGAGTATTTCATGATGGTCAGGGGCCTGAGAAATGGTAAACTTACACCATCTCTCAGGCCCAGGGTGCATATTTCACTAAATCTCATCTCCTGCTGCCCTCCCCACTGCAGCCAGAAGTTGTAAAGGATGGGCAGGGAGAGAGCAGAGGAGCAGCAGGACCTCCCCTCCAACTCTATTGTTGGCTTCCGGACTGAATGGGGTCCTAGCTGGGTAGAAAGGCAGAGTTTAACACCGAGTCAAGTTGGGAATTTCAATCAATAGCTTCACTGATTAAAAGTGATTGTAGAAATGCCTGCATTATCTACAAGTGAGCAGAGAAGGTACAAGTTTGTAGACTATTTTTAAACTTAGCTGGGGAAGATAACTCCCTAAGAACAAATGTCAAAGGGAGAGTAGGAAATATACATAATCAATCTAGTTTTTTAACACAATGCCTTCACTTACCCATCCCCTTCTTTCTTTTTTTTTAACTTGTTTACAGAAATGTCTTACTGTATCAGCGCATGTTCCTCTCAATCTTTTTTTACAAAATGTATAAAATCGACAAATCTATATGTATTATATTGTTTCTTTAGTTCAATTTTTTTTGAATATTGTATAATAAGTGATCATTTAAAAGTTTTGTGATAATCTTTTTGGTCCATTGTTTCTTGTGCTGCTAGTGCTTTCTTTATGATATTTAAGATCTTTTTTATTAAGAAAATATGACTGTTTTTAGCAATGTTAAAGTCATTCTCAAAGATCTGGCAGTTAGTCAGGGTTCCTCTCTTGTCTGTTGCCTTGGAACTCAAACAAAGGACCTGATTTAATACTGTTGCTCACAATAAGCTGATCCCTTACACCCCAGTATTCTACCAGAGGTCAACATGCAATGAAATGGTTTAAATTCTCACTGTGCAACAGCTGAGCTAGCTGTATTTGGCCTTGCCAAAAGGTATGGCAGGTACCACACTAAATCATTTTGAGGCCTTTTCTCTATGCGTGAAAGAGGAAAAGAAAGATAGGTCACCATTTGAGTCTTACTTAATGTCAGGGAGTCAAAGCCACTTCCTCTCCTTCAGGCTGGAGGGGCAATTTGAGTGTGTCACATAGATGTGCAGGTCTCTTGAATTTAACCTTTTCCTTTGAAGGGCAAGGAGAAAAAAGAAGAAGAGCATGTTTTTTCAGGCTCTGATTTTAGTACCTACATCACCAAGTCACAGAGACCAACTGTACTCACTCCTCATCTTCTCTCACCAGATGCGACTGTTAGCTCTGGCTTTAGAACTGAGCCGCATTCGTGACTGTTAACTAGAGAAGTGGCTTGCCAAGTCATCGCCTTCTCAGAAGTCTCTCACAATAAGCAGACTCATTAAAGCTTGTACTTCTCAACACAACAAATTTGAATGCCTATTTAAGTTAGTTAGTTCCAAATAGGAGAAAATGCCTGAGTAAAATGGAGTTCAAGAAAATGTCACTTTGTTTGTTATTGAACTAAAATATGCAATAATATATGCATTAATAGTATACATTCCATAAATTAAAGCCTGATGAATTTTGCAAAATGAAGACCCCCCCCTGTAACTAGTAACCAGAGTAAGAAACAGAATACTACCAGCACCCCCAGATGCATTCCTCTTAATACTTTATAGTAAATAACTCAAAGGTACCCATTATTTTGACCTTGAATGGTATTACTTTATTTCATCCTTCAAAAAAATAGAATTAAACTGCACATATTATTTTACACGGCTTCTTTCTCATGTTAGATGCCTTTGTATTTTTGGGTGTAGTTGTAGGTCATGGATTTTACTGAATTCTAATATGTGAATATATCATAGTTTAGTTTTTTAATTTATCACTTATGGGCATTTGAATCATTTCTAGTTTGGGCTCTTCAAATAGTACTACTACAAACATTCTATACATGCCATTTGGGGTCTATTTTATTTCATACTCTAAAATTAAGTAAGGTATCTATAGTGAAAGGGGAAAATATTTTGCTTGAATGTAAATGATGGATACTTAAAATACAAGCCTTAGGATGGCATATTTGAATATCATTATTAAAATATGCACTTGAAATTAAACTAAAAAAACTTTAATCCTGTAATGATATAATAAAAATTATAGTAAAAGGGAGAAATTATCCTTTGCTTTAAAAATAACAAGTACAAGTACCAAAGTCATATAAATAAGCTAATAGCACTGGTCTTGAATTGTGGCTTCATCAAGTGTTGGCTTTTTGAAATTAAAGAAGTTATTAAAATGTCCTTGTGCCTCAGTTTCTTTATCTTTAAAATGGGGATAATTGCAGTATCTACGTTACAGAATTGTTAATTCATATAGGACACTTATGAATTAAGTACTGGAGGTATGGTGAACACTAATAAGTGTTTATTTTTATTATGCTGAACAAAGTCTGTAGATCAAGAATGTGCCCTAAAGTTGTAAATAGACTGTCACAATGTATCCAAGAATTTGTGAAGCAATGATTCTGTACAACGCAATAAAGATTAATTATTTACAAAATTCTTTCAACTGCCTCAGTTGTCTTCCCAGCATATTTTATTATTTTTAAATTTAAAGATAACACTATATCTCAAATTATTTATTCATTTAGAAGTCAACTTTTTCACCCAGATTTAAAAAATAAGAGTCATAACAGCACTCAAGACAACACATTAAATTCAAAATATATAAGAAACTGATAAATTAGGCAAATAATGTTGGTACTGTGAGAAGTAGTAAAGGTAAAACTAGTTCATGAAATTTATACCATGTATTAGTGTACAGTTACTGTACATTAAACAGAAATCTATTTCTGAGTACCTTAGTAGCCAAATCTAAGTAAATGGTATAATTAGTTTTAAGATTCACCATGCTGTTAAGAACACATCCACTAATAATTAGACACACATAGTTTCACACACATATATTCTCACTGACTTTCACATATTCACTTATATTCTCACACACACATATATTCACAGGTATGCGCAAAGACATACCCATCAACAGATGTTCCTCAGTATATGCAGTTTTTCTTGATATTGAGGTCTCAGAAACATTTCTCCCTTTTATAGGAAAGGTACAGTGAGATAAAGTATCCTCCATGCCTATGTTTATCTATACAATACATGAAATAACTTTATAAGCTATAGACACAACATAACACCCCATTTCAGGGAAATCAGCTCTCTGAGAGGACAATATAGTCACATCAAAGATATAACTCTCAGTTCTCTGATGCTCTGTTTGGATGCAGGAGTAATTTTTGCCAGCAAACTTTCATTCGTTGTCAGTGTTCACAATGGCAATAGAGAAAGTGCAGTCTTTTAGCCATGAGACATCTAATTTTGAGAAGTGTAACTCCCTGGTGTTGGATAAAATGAACTTCTGGTGTGAAATATTCCACTGTGTCAAGCTACTGGATTTAAAAACAATTAAATTTCAGAGGAGTCCTGGTACAAACTCTGAAAGCACAGTGATCGAACCCAATTTCCACTCCCTCCTCCTTCAAGATGGGAGATGTTGGTTAAGTTTTTTAATGGCTTCCAACCTGTTTTCTTTCTGTAAAATTATAGTAATAATATCCATCCGACAGAGCTTCTGCAAGGATTTAATGAGATAATCCATGTAAGTGCTGGACATAGTAACTAGTCTATAATAAGCACTCAATATTAGCAATTCTTTCTGGTAATTAACCTCGCTATTTGTAGCATTTATTTCAAATTCATGACAAAATTAAATGCCATCTGCCTGGAGGGAAATCATCTGATCTTTATAGACAGAAGCCATGCATTTTGCTTAGAAACAATGCAAAATTTTAAGAAAGGATGGTCTAATGACATTTGTGTTCTATAGAGTTCAAAATGATTAGGTAATTCGTTATGACAAAAATGTCTGTTGACGCTTCCTCTCAAGATTAAGGTACAAAGTCTACGTAAGCAACTATATAACCCATATTGAAGTAAAGTTACTTTTGACATGAATTAATTGACTTCATATTTATTTCCTTACAACAATTTTTTTGTACTTAATCGGTATACTCTACACATAATCTATTTCTGAAAAACTTTCCCCAGAAGGTGGTAAAGTTCATTATAAATATCACTAGTTCACAAATAAGATTAAAGCAGCCTCTTCCATGAGTGTATGTATATGTGTGTCCATAGGTAAGAGGGCGTTGAACTTCAGGAATACAGACTTACCTTAGACAAAGAAACTGGCAAAAAGAGGAGAGAGATCCAAGATGGCTGATCACTAGCAGCTCGGGGTTGTAGCTCCCAGTAAAAGCGCAGAGAATGAGAGGATGCCACACTTTCAGACGAATTTTTGTTGCTCACGGACCAAGAGATTCCCAGCGGAGGAGCCCCACAGGTCGCCAGCGCGACTCTTGTGGCCGGGACGGCGGTTCTTGGTGCAGAGTAAACGGGATTGGCTCCCCTTTTGACCGACGTTTGGAGGTTTGGAGCTCCGGGAAGGCAGAGTCACCTATTCAGCTGATTGAAGGACGGACTCAAGAAGAAAGCCAGATCGGAGATTCCCACGCAGAAAAGCACCATCAATCTTAATGCCGCTGTTTTAGCCGGCGCAGTGGGTTGCCCAGATTCCAGCGCTGGGAATCAACAAGTTGGATGTCCATTCAGAAACCTAATTAGAAAGTCAGTAATCACAAAGGCGACAGATGGATAAATTTATAATGAAGGGAAGAAACCAGCCTAAAAAGGCTGAGAATACCCAAAATCAGAACACCTCTCCCTCTACAAGGGATCACAGTTCCTCATCAGCAATGGAACAAGGCCTGATGGAGAACGAGTGTGTTCCATTAACAGAAGTAGGCTTCAGAAGGTGGATAAGAAGAAACTTCTGTGAGTTAAAAGAACTTGCTCTAACCCAATGCAAAGAAACTAAGAACTTTGAAAAAAGATTTGACGAAATGCTAATGAGAATAGACAATTTAGAGAGGAATATAAGTGAATTGATGGAGTTGAAAAACACAACATGAGAACTTTGGGAAGTATGCACAAGTTTTAACAGCCGAATTGATCAAGCAGAAGAAGGATATTAGAGGTCGAGGACCAACTTAATGAAATAAAACAAGAAGACAGGGTTAGAGAAAAAAGGATAAAAAGGAATGAGCAAAGTCTCCAAGAAATATGGGACTATGTGAAAAGATCTAATCTACGTTTGATAGGTGTACCTGAATGTGACAAAGAGAATGAATCCAAGCTGGAAAATACTTTTCAGGATATTGTTCAGGAAATCTTTCTCAACCTAGCAAGGCAGGACAATATTCAATTCCAGGTAATACAGAGAACATCACAAATATATTCCTCAAAAAGACCAACCCCAAGGCACATAATCGTCAGATTCACCAGGATTGAAATGAAGGAGAAAATACTAAGGGCAGCCAGAGAGAAAGGTCAGGTCCCACAAAGGGAAGCCTATCAGACTCACAGCAGATCTCTCAGCAGAAACCCTACGAGCCAGAAGAGAGTGGGGGCCAATATTCAACATCCTTAAAGAAAAGAACTTTCAACCCAGAATTTCATATCCAGCCAAAATAAGCTTCACAAGCAAAGGAAAAATAAAATCTTTTGTGAACAAGCAAGTACTCAGAGATTTCATCACCACCAGGCCTGCTTTACAAGAGCTTCTGAAAGAAGCACTACACATAGAAAGAAACAAACAATATCAGCCTTTCCAAAAATATACCAAAAAGTAAAGAGCATCAACACAATGAAGAATTTACATCAACTAATGGACAAAACAGCCAGCTAGTATCAAATGGCAGTATTAAACTCACATATATTATTATTAATCTTAAATTTAAATAGACTAAATCCCCCAATCAAAAGACACAGTGAAAATCCATCGATACACTGCATCCAGACCCATCTCACATGCAAGGATACACAAAGACTCAAAACAAAGGGATGGAGTGCGCCTCTGATAAAGTAGACTAAAGCAACAAAGATCAAAAGAGGCAAAGAAGGAAGGATCAATGCAACAAGAAGAACTAATATATATATTAGACTTAGACTCCCACACAATGATAGTGGGAAACTTCAACATCAATATTAGACAGATCAATAAGACAGAAAATTAACAAGGATATCCAGGACTTGAACTCAGATCTGGAACAACTAAACTTAATAAACATTTATAGAACGCTCCACTTTAAATACACAAAATATACACTCTTATCAGTACCACATCACACCTACTCTAAAAGTGAAGTAAATCATTCCTCAATAATTGTATAGCATTCCGCAGGTTTAAATGAAATATTGGTTGGCTGCTTGTTTGTTATTTTCTTCCCTCATTTCTTCCTATCTCCATTATTAAGCACAATTATTGGCATAAAAGAGGTTTTCAATACCCATTTTGAGACTGCATTCTAGCCTGGGCAATAAAGCAATATTCCTGTTCTCTCTCCCTCTTCCTCTTTCTTCCTCTCCTTCATTCATTTTTTTTTCCTTTCTTTCTCTTAAAAAAAAATGAAAAAGAAACTGGCAAAAAAATAAAATAAAAGACAGAATGGCCAGTAAAAATTTGAGCCTAAAACTATAGGGAAAAACTCTTTACAGTTGAAAAAATGCATTCTAAGCTAAACTACAAGAGATTACAGAATTACCATGGGAAAGAGCCATTTTTAGATAGATTCGAGGTCATAAATCTAGTAAATCCTGAACCTGTTACTTAAATATGGATTCACTAACTCATAATCAATTTTTATGTCTTAAATCATTTTTAATTTTTTAATTTAAAAGATGCCCATTTGGGAAGCAAACTGTTAATAAGCACCTCCAAATATTAGACCGATACTGAGATACTTTGGTTGTGTTAGGGCTAGGGATCCTGATGCCTGACTTTAATCTCTCCCATACCACCTACAAGCCTTGATAAACGTCAGAAAAGCCCTAGAGTTTTAGAATAGCATAAATTGAAAATTCTGTTGTATGCTATACATTTATATTAAATGATTATATAATCATTTAACTTTTTATCCTTGATGCTATCCTTTAAATTGCAGTATCATATGTTTGCCTATAAAACACCATGATAAATTACAATAGACATTGCTATCTTTCTTTCTACAAAATGCAAACTGTATTGTGACAAATTATGTTTCCCTTACAACCTGTTTTCTTTCTGTAAAATTATAGTAATAATATCCATCTGACAGAGCTTCTGCAAGGATTAAATGAGATAATCCATGTAAGTTGATCAATCAGCTTACAATCAGCCACACAACTGATTGATTGATGATGAATTAAGGCCCAGGTCAGCCACACCATGACACCATATTTATAGATTTATTTTTGTTGTCCAAGGATTAGCTCTAGTGTAATATAACCCTCAGGACAAAAACTTTCTTGAATCAGCAATTAAGTAAAAGAAAGGTCATATAGCCACCACTAATTTAATTCCTCATTCTTTAACTGTGAATTCTAAAGACTTTCTTTTAGGTTGCAAATGTTTTCCTATTCTGTTAAAAAAAAAATACAGTTATATGGTCAGGCATAATGGTTCACACCTGTAATTCCAGCACTTTGGGAAGCTGAGGTGGGCAGATTGCTTGAGCTCAGGAGTTGAAGACCAGCCTGGGCAAAACGAAGAAATCCTGTCTCTGCAAAAAACTACAGAAATTAGCTGGGCGTGGTGGCATATATCTTTGGTCCCAGATACTCAGGAGGCTGAGCTGGGAGGATCCCTTAAGGCCAGGAGGTTGAGGCTGCCATGACTGCACCATTGCACTCCAGCATGGGCAACAAAGTGAGACCTTGTTTCAAAAAATACAAAACAAAACAAAACATACTGTTATAATTCCTGTCATGAAAAATCTTCAAACTTCCCTCCTCTTTTCTATCTTCACTGCAATAAGAGGAGCCTGTAAAGCATGCAGGTGTGGTCTTCATACTTAGGGGTGGAGTTATCAGTGAGAGAAGCAGAAAAGTCCATTTTCAGCTTAACGTTAGTTCTGCTTTCTAAGCTAGTACCTTATTGAAATTAAAGAGATGCTGAAGGATTATTTACTCTAGTGGAGGACAAAGGTTGAGTAGAGGCAATTGGACCCCAGAAGAAAGAAAATATAAGGGCAGGGGATTCATGCTATGCTGTAGAAAGGAACAATAATTTGGTATCTACAGGCATTTTTAAAATTTTTTAGCTCCATATTGATAAGGTTGAGGTAGAATATATCTTCTGCTTGAGAAAGTTCTTAAGGCTTGGATAAGGGGCCAGGGCTTCTGCATAATCACTTTCATTTGCACACTTAGACGCATGTTAATATAGACAGTATACATGAAAATAGATGTGAAAAATAGTGGAGATGCAGCACTAGATAAAGCAGAGGATAAAACTACTGGAAAGCTTGAACTAAAAGGATGAGTGGCCGTGGCAGAACATCCTAAACTTGTTAGATTCCAGTTTCATCTCTGTAGAAAAACAATCTGCTACTTGTCCTGGCTCATATCCAAAGGACAGAGAGAATGTGAAGGAGCAGTCATGGAGCACTGTAATTATAGTGAAAACCCTGATTATATTTGGTTTTCATTTCAAAAATGGTAAAAACACTTAAGAAATATAAGAATTGAAATTGTATCTCCACAACAACACTGAAGCAACAAAGATACCTGCATTTTACCTGAAATGCAATAGAGATGCTGCAAATCTAATAATAAAAGTAAGATAATTGTACACAGAATTTAGAAAAAAAGATATATGATCATTTCAATAGATGCTGAAAAAGCATTCAATACAATTCAGCATTCTTTCATGATAAAAACTCTCAACAAACTGCAAAGAGGAGAAACCTACTTCAGAATAATAAATGTCATTTATATAGAACAAATCTACAATGAACATGATACTGAACAATAAAATAAAAAATAAGTGCTTTTTTTCTAAGATCTGGAACAAGGCAAGGATGCCTATTCTCACTGCTTTTATTCCACATAGTACTGGAAGTCCCAGCCAGAGCAATTAGACAAAAGACAGAATAAAGGACATCCAAACTGGAAAGGAAGAAGGATACTTACCCGTTTTTAAAGATGGCATGATCCTATCTTAAGAAAAACCTAAAGACTCTGCCAAAAAAACTGTTAGAACCAAAGAATGAATTAAGTAAAGTTGCAGGACACAAAATCAACATATAAAAATCAGTAGCATTTCTATACACTAATAACAATCTCAAAAGGAAATCGGAAAAATAATTCGATTTACAATACTCACAAAAATATAAAATATATAGGAATAAACTTAACCAAAGAAGTGAAGTTGTACAATGAAAACTATAAAATACTGACAAAAGAAATTTAAGAGGATACCTAAAAATGGAAAGATATCTTGTGTTCATGGATTGGAAGAATTAGTAATGTTAAAATATCCATACTCTCCAAAGCAATCTACAGTCTCAATGCAATCTCTACCCAAATAACAATGATATTCTTCACAGCAATAGAAAAAATATTCTAAAATTTGTATGGAATTACAAAAGACCTTGAATAGCCAACATAATCCTGAGCATAAGGAACAAAGTTGGAGGCATCACACTACCTGACTTCAAAACATATGACAAAGCTATAGTAACCAAAATAGCACAGTACTGGGATACCAACAGACACATAGATCAAGGGAACAGATTAAAGAACCTAGAAATAAATCCACCCACTCACAAAAAATCCATTTGTGTCAAAAGTGCCAAGAACATACTTCAGGAAGAAGGCAATATCTTCAATAAATAGTGTTGGGAAAACTAGATATTCATGTGCAGAAGGATGAAACTAGCCCCCTGTCTTTCAGCATTCCCAAAAGTCAAATCAATATGGACTGACATAATAAATGTAAAACCTGACACGATAAAACTACTAGAAGATAACATTAGGGAAACACATCAGGAGATTAGTCTAGGCAAAGATCTTTTGGTTAAGATCTCAAAAGCACAGGCAACAAAAGCAAAAATGGAATTACATCAAGGTAAAAAGCTTCTTCACAGTAAATGAACATTAAACAGAATGAAGAGATGATCCATGGAATGGAAGTAAATATTTGCAAATTACTTAGCTGATGAGGGATTTATAAGTAGAATGTATCAGGAATTTGATAGCAAAAATGCAATTAATAATCATAATCAGATTAGAAAACAGACAAATGATCTGACTAGACATTGTCACAAGGAGACATACAAATGACCAACAGATATATGAAAAAATATTCAGCATCACTAATAATCAGAGAAATGCAAATTAGAACTACAAGGAGATGTCCTGTCATCCCACTTAGAATGGCTATTATCAAACTGACAAAGCATAGCAAATGCTGGTGAGGATGCAGAGGAGAGGGAACATTGGTATACTTTTGATGGGAATGTAAATTACTGTAAATTAGTTTAGCCACTTTGGAAAACAGTATGAAGGTTATTCAAAACACTAAAAATAGAACTAATATATGAATCAGCAATGCTACTACTAGGTATATATCTAAAAGACAAGAAATCTTTATATCAAAGAGATATAAAGATAAAAATAGGCACTCCCATATTTATTGCAACATTATTCACAATAGCCAAAATATGAAATCAAGGTAAGCGTCTAGCAATGGATAAACAGATTTTTTCAAATGTGGTATAGATGCACAATAGGATACTATTCAGACATAAAAAAGAAGAAATCTTGTCATTTTTCACATGATATGGATGGAAGACATTATGTTAAGTGAAATAAGCCAGGCATGGAAGAACAAATATTGCATGTTCTTATGCATATATGGGAGCTAAAAACGTTGAGATTAGAATGGTGGTTACCAGAGGCTAGGAAGAGAAGGTGGGGTTTAGAAGAGTGGTTATTTAATTAGTACAAAAACACAGTTAGAAAGATTGAATAATTCTGGTGTTCAATAACATAATATGGTCATAGTAGAGTGACTATAGTTAACAATGATTCATTGTATGTTTCAAAATAGCTAGAAGAGAAGATTTGGACTGTTTTCAACACAAAGAAATGATAAATGTTTGAAGTGATTGATATCTTAATTACCCTAATCTGATCATTACTTATTGTACACATGTATCAAAACATCACTGGTACTCCATAAATATGTACAATTATTACATATCAATAAAAAAGAGCAAAATTGTAGCATAAAACAAAATAAGGACACATTGAAGATACTCCTGGGGGATAATTTTGGGAAATTATGTCATAATATAAGCTATCTTCAGTGTGATCAGAGCCGATATGAGAACTCTAAAGAGAAAATCTTAACTCAGCAAATCTGAAAATATGTACTGTATATTTGCAAGTTTTTCATTGCAGAAGTTATTTGCAAACTGCTCTTTTCACTTCCTAAATAATGGGTCACTAAACTATACTCCTTGCCCAAAGCTAGTCTTTCACCTATTTTCATAAATGAAGTTCTGTTTCAGCAGAGCACATTCATTCATTTATATGTTGCCTTAGACTGTTTCCACAATACGATGGCAGAGTTGAACAGTTGACACAAAGATCCTAGGCCTGAAAAGCCTGAAATATTTACTATTGTTTGGGTTAAAATAATTTTTCCAACCCCTGTTCTAAAAAGTATTTTATGCTTCACTCCAAACACATGTAATAGTTAATGAATAGTATAATCAACATTTTTATACATCAGAAAAGGAATTAGCAAGGTATGTGATGAAAGTATAAGATTATATCCAATATTATATCATTAAGGACTAATTATTACAAGGCCTTCAACTTTTACCTTTCAACTAGTTGGGAAAATAAATTTATTTATGGCTTTTTTACTTATGTAAACAATCTGTTTAGATATCTAATTATACCTTTTATATAAGGACGATATAAAGAACTTAAAAATGGACAACATGCTTGTCAGGAACAAGAGAAGAAAACTTCTAAAGAATCTAGGGGAGGGACAGCAGAGGGTAGGGAGGTTGGGGAAGGATAACGTGGGGAAAAATGCCAGATATAAGTGATTGGGGGATAGAGGCAGCAAACTGCCTTGCCATGTATGTACCTGTGAAACAATCCTGCATGATTTGCACATGTACCCCAGAACCTAAAGTACTATATATATATATAAGCCGGGAATAGCGGCACATGCCTGTAATCTCAGCTACTGGGGTGGGGATGGGGCAGGTGGGCAGGCTGAGGCAGGAGAATCACTTGAACCTGGGAGGTGGAGGTTGCTGTAAGCCGAGATGGTGCCTTT
>NW_022436960.1:20095679-20230731 GCF_009761245.1 Sapajus apella | reverse complement strand
AAAAAAAAAAAAAAAAAAAAAGAATCACCATAATTATGGTCTTTAGACAATCTTTTCACTTTCAATATTAAGCAAAGCTTAACATCTTTGAATTACTTTTCCATGGGAAAATATAAATGCTTATGTACGTATCTGTTGATTTACAGGAAAATTCTATAAATTAAGTCTCTTTGACACATTATATTCCCCTTTAACATGAAACAGAATTCTCTGAAATACACACCAACACATGAACTTTAAAAATTGAAGCTACTCTTAAAAACCTAACCTACAAAAGAGTGTTATATTAGATCAAAAGCAAGACAAAAATGTAAATTAGAGAGAAAAATGTGTTCATTTACCTCAACAAACTTTCCCAGAGAAATTTCTACAAGTGAATGATGCTGGAATTCTTAAACAGATCTTTCCAATATGACTGCTTTTATGTATTTTGATGCACTCTTTTTGATATGTTTATGTGTATGTAAACCAAATTAGGTGCAGTTAAATAGCAAATTAAAGATACTTTGAGTTTTCAAACTGCCACACCTCTACTTTCCACTTACCTAATATTCAAATTCTCACTATTATTTTACACCTCTTCTAATTCTTTTGTCTGAATGCTTTGAATGTTAATTTACCTTATGTCAAAGAGGTTATTTGCCTTTCGGAATCTTGTAAGATATCTCCAAATAAAAAGCTCCTTCAAACTCCAGCTTTGGTCATGATGCTACCAGTGTGGATATTGTATTTAAAAAGCCATATTTCTCAGGGTTAGGAGTCATTTTGGTGGAATTTGTGGGTAAGAAAGACTACATATATACTAGCCTCTGACTCTGAAGAAAGTGGATTGAGTTTCTGAACAAGAATGCATTACTAAAACTTTGGCTTTTGCCCTATTTTCCAAATGATGTTTATCCTTGTGGTCATCATAAAGGATTGCTTTGCAATTTTCATAATCAGATCTGCAAATTTTCACTTAGCATCATATCCAAACAATCCAATCTGAAGGTGATTGACATCCCTGTTTGTGCATCCAAATCTATTAAGCCATATGTTTTACTTCTCCCCCTGCCAAGAGTGAGCATCCTTTTTATGATCAATTGTCAAGGCAAGTCTGTCCAGGAAGCATCACTAATGTTTAGATAGGAAAGCATAAGTCATTCAACCGCAGTGATCCTATACCCTTTATCTAGGTTTACTATTTTGCAATTACGTATTTTTAAAGATGAAAATCAGTTGAGCTTTCCCTGAAAATATTTGCTAGTGTCAGAAAGTGCCTTCTGACCCTGAACAATATACTTTTCTAATTGCAATCAAAATGAAACTCTGTTTATGTGAGTGAAAAACTTGGGCATCAAGACTGCTAGGGATTCTGAAAGATTCCATGCTTTCCTCTTCAATTTAGAAGCCTATAAAGAATCATAACTGTTCCTTCTAAAACGCAGATGTTATTTTCTGATAAGATTGCTGGGGGCTGGAGGGGGCCGGGTATTGGAAAACACAGTTACATAGCTAATGGTCTTTATTGTCATCCTTGCCTCATTCCCCTTTCCAGCATAAAATAACATATAGTTTCATGAACATAAGACGATGACATTTTAACATGGAATTGAATTATACTGATAACATCAACTAGAAAATTTTATATCCTACTTTTTTAAAACAAATGGAAAATATGCTAGTCTTCATTGAAGACTGCAAACAAGCAATAAAGGTAGATAATTATTCCCTTGAGAGAACATTTTCCAGCTCTCTGAAGCAGTCTTTGGAAGATATTTGGTTCAAGTCTTATTGTGAAATGAAATACAAACACAGTAGTAAGAAATAGTTCATTTTGGAATTTTTTTTACTGATAGTGATAGGGTCTTATGTTTTATTTTATTCTGATAGTGATAGGATCTTATGTTTCATTTTATTCTTATGTTTTATTTTATTTTATTCTATGTTTTATTTGATTTGATTTGATTCTTACATTTTATTTTATTTTATTATGTTTTATTTTATTTTATTCTATAGGCCAAAATCTGCTGTGCAGATTTCCCTGAGCAGGGCACATTTCCTAGTGAAAGGTTTGCAGGGAAGCATGGTCTTTAAAACAATCTCATTTTGATATGAGCAGAAGGAGAACATTCTCCAGTGCCCAAATATTCACACTTTGTCTTTAAAACATGCTGCTGTTTCCCAGGATAAGCAGGTAAGAATTTAATTCTTAAATTTGAACAATTTCCTTTTGGAGTATGTGCTCTTCAAATATAATGTTATAGGGAATGTAATTTAAAAAGAAAATTGATGAATATTTTAGAGAGAACATCGACAGGAAGCCCATACCTACTAGACTAATTCCTTTGTAGTTTGAGAGTGATAAGTTAAGGAAAAATGAGTGTTTTGTGTTTGTTATTTCATTAATAAGGAGCACATTTATAAAATTATCAAGAATCTGTAATGATTGAAAACATCTGTCAATTTTTAGTTGTCCTAATGTAAGAAGTTCATAATTGTGTTAAATTCTGAGATGAATTGAAAGATGATATTTTTTTTGCTCTGTAGTAACATTTAAGCGCTACAGTCTGCAAAAAGATAAACCAAACTTTGTTGCAAATTAACCATTTTTGCTTAACTCATACATCTCCAGTAGCAGAGTGATAAAGAGTGCCAAGTTGAAAATTTGTGATATTATATTTTCTTAGCCTTACCTTTTAGAGGATCCTTTTCTTCCTCTTTCTTTTTCCCCTCCACCTGTGTCAAATCGGCCAAAATCTTTGGGCAGAACTAAATCTAAAATTAAAAAGTAGCTTAACAAAAACAGATATCAGTATGCATGCTTTGATTAATCACATGGAAGGTTTTAAAAGTTATGTAAGTATAAAAAATTTACATATGAATGGAATCCTACAAATCCATTCAGGTGAAATGTAATACAGTTAGAAAAGTTTAATAGAAGTGTGAGTAAACTGAGTGTTAGTCATAGCAAAGCATAAACTGTGTCCCGATAAGAACAAACCTCTTCAGGGAGTTTCAATAAAAGTATAAAAGTATTTCACACTTGTGCTGTGCAGATTTCCCTGAGCAGGGCACATTTCCTAGTGAAAGGTTTGCAGGGAAGCATGGTCTTTATAACAACCTGATTCTGATATGAGCAGAAGGAGAACATTCTCCAGTGCCCGAATATTCACCCTTTGTCTTTAAAACATGCTGCTGTTTCCCAGGGTAATTTTCCATCTGTAGTGATAGGTACAATTTAGTTTGGTTTTATTTTACATGTAGTCTTCGAGACTTTTATACTGCAAGGATTAGAGGAGTTAACAAGAGTATAGTGAGGGATTTAAGTCAGTGATACTTGTTTAGCAGGATCATGAAACTTAATGAGCCTCTTCAGAACTCTGTGGAAAGAAGTGCCGGTGGCTGTTGGCTAAGACATAAATCTGGGCTACACCAGTGTTATCCCTGAAGTCATCTACAACAGGGAGCATTTTCCTCTCCTAAATTTCCGAAGAGGAAAATGACAATGAGCACTGTCATGTACTGACATTAGAAAAGTCTCCTTTTACTCAATGTTATTCTCTCTGCAATTGTTTTTCATTTCTACAGATTGTTGTAGTGAAACAAACAAACAAAAAAAGCCCTTGACTCAGGGGAGAGAAAAGAAAGAGGCTTTAGTGATAAAATATGAATGTGTAGTCCTTCATTAAAGGTAGGGTAATACCTTTTGATCGTTGGTTGGTGTGATTTTCTCGAATTCATAATTGTGTTCATGAACCCAGAAATGTTGATATAAGCAAGAAGAATATCAGACTAGAGAATCTAAAGGTAAAATATTCAGCATTAAGAGACTATTTTAGAAAAATTATTGAGAATATTGAGGATTAGTAGGAGATTTGTGCCCAAGTTAGTAAACAACTTAGGCAAGGAGCACACATGCATTAGAACAGGCTCTATTTCAAAAAAAGAAAAAAAAATTACACATCTTTTGCCATTGCCTCATTGTCTTCACGTGGTTCAAGAACTGTATTGGAGTCCAGACTTTCTTAGCTATTGCTGTTGATGTATTCAGGAAAAACCATGTTCAAGACTACAAAGAATCTTAGTAAGACTGATAATTTTTCTGGTTATTCTTGCTGGGAAACCTTTAATGACAAGAGACTGTTTATATATATTCAGTAGCAGCACACCCCTCAATAACTGTGTCCCAATTCATTTCAGGTATAGAAACTAAAGAATCAATTTTCTGAGTGCTAACAGTGATCTCATTAGGAACTTATTTCAAACTGTAAATACTTTTCTGAAGTTTCTAAGTTTGAAATATGCATTAGTAAGTAATACTTTCTTTGTTGGGTTCTTTCTCTGTATACTATGAATTAAGTCAAAGATACTTTTCTTTGTAGTAGAAAACACAAGACAAACAAATGGAAATAAACACGAACACATTATAGTCTCAAAGTAAATTAAAAATAGAAAAGTTGAACAATAGAAAAGAACTGATATTTAAAATTACAATTCAAGAAAAGCTTTCAGAAACCAAAAAAGATATAAAATTTACATATTGTAAAATTTCACTGGATATCTGGGAAAATGTGTTCTAAAAAATCAATTCTGAGAAATATTATGGATAATTTTAGATTTTAAAGATAAGAAATAAATTTTCAAAGCCTATGCTGGGGGATTGGGGGCAGGGGAGAAAGGACAAGAAGAAAATACCTTAAAAGTGAAAAGAATTAGATTCATGTCAGACTTAAAAAAAAAATATACAAAGCAAGCCAGAAATGCAGCAGGGTTTTGTTTTCAAAAAGGTAATTAATATAACAAAAATGTGAATTATTTAAGTATAATCAAAATAATGATGATGAAAGTGCAAAGAATGAGCATTTAACAAAGAAGCTTATGTGTATTCAATATAATACACACAATTTAAAAATATTATGAAAGTTGATCTAAATATATTGGTTATAACAACAAATGTGAAAGGGTTTAGTTCACCTATTGAAGAAAAAATATTCACATTTTGGCTCAAAAAATCAAGGCCCAACTAAATTTTGTATGTATATTAAAAAAAAAAATCCCCTCAAACAAAGAAAGTAACTCCAGAAAATAGGCTAAAACAAAGGGATGAATAAATGTATGTAAGCACATGGAAATAGCGCTTTTTATAATGCAGGAATAGTAATTGTAATACCAGGCAAAAAAAAGTTCAAATCAGAACACATCAAACATGACAAAGATGAATATCTTTCATGCTTTAAAGCATTAGTCATAATAATGATATAACATTTAAGAATATCTCTACACTAAGTAACACAGCAAACACCTTTATGAAGCAAAAGCTATGAATACAAACATTCGTAATAGTAGAATTTAATATATCATTCTTAGTTAAGATAGATCAAATGAGAAAATGTAATGTTTCATAGAAAAAAGAAAATACTAATACATAAACATAAGAAAGGATGTTAAATGCTATTCATTATTAAAGTAACTCAAAGTAAATATCAATGAAACAACTTCTGTATTGCCATATTGAAAACTTATAAAATTTTGATAGCATCAGGCTTATCAAGTATGTGATTGTGGATGAATAAACTTGTATAACTTGGAGGGAACAGCAGTCATCTACAATCCATTTTAAATTGTATACATTTTGACTCAGTAATTGCATTATGAGTAATTCTAAAATGAATTTTCTGATTCATCTTTATAATAAAGGGGCAATGAAATTTTATGAAATAAAAGACAAAAAATAAGAAAACATTCATCAAAAGAAAACTAAGAATTATAAAATATTCAGACACAGACCAGTACATTAAAAGAACATAAACTATATTCTGCTATGAAAAAAAATTTTAAGATATATTATTATCTCAAATAAGTAACAAAAGTATTTGAGTACAAAAATAATGCCTGTGAGTGAATATGTGTGTTTATGTAAAATAAACGGGAAAATTAGAGTATCCAAGAAACTATTAATCTATATTTAGAGGAAAAGTCTATTATCCTATGCACTTTCATTTCATTTCAGTTTACAATGTGCCTGTTTTATTTTTATAATAATAGTAAAATCAACAAAAAGTACAATTAGTAATGTTGACATTGACAAGAACAAAAAGCAAACACTAACCAATTGCTGGAAATTATTGTGACAAGTAGAGTCTTGAAGGAATTGACTGTGTAAATGTTAACACATAGGAAAATGTGCTCAGTCAGTCCCTCTTCTACAAATGTTTGTTTAGTCTTTTAGCTTCCATCTAAGCAAATAGCCTAAATTATTCTTTGAGCTTAGAATTGTGCAGTTCTGTTGTTACAAGGGACCTTTGGAATCATGTAATGTGAGGCCACATTTTATAGATGAGGAAAGTGGGAGGTGAAGAGACTTGCCTTGATTCACCCACAGTCGGTGACAGAGTGAGACGATAAGGCATGTTTTCTGATTGCTCCATTGGCTGTTTTCCTGCTAAATGATGGGGAAGGGCCCATTTATCAACCACAGAGAAAGTGACTCATCTGCTAACTGAGTAACATTACCAAGTAACTTGTGTTTGTTCATTATTCCTCTGCTGATAAATGTAGCTATGAATAATGGTCCAAAATAAGCCAGAAAAATAAGATAATGATGAGGCACGGGCCTATTCACGTGTATAGTGTGCTGTGCATTGGCAGATTTTGACCAGCTTGACAGAAATAATTAACTAACCTACCTTTAAGAATTTAAAATTGGTTGGTTGAAAGATTAAAGTCAAATGTGTTTAGAGTAGTCAGGGCCTCAGTCTGAGGTCTTGTCTCCACATGGTCCTTAATGAGAATACATAAAATAAAAATGATCCAGGTGGTTTGACTGACCAGTGTCCATGATGAGTGTAAACATCCACAGAGAGCAGGAGATAAAACACAGAAAATCTTTACAGTATTTACAACGTTTCTCTGCACATCACCATTGTTGACAAAAGCTTTTGTTTTCATCAATTTCACTTCCTAGGATTTGGTTCTTGTTTTATCTCTAAGAATATTTATTAAGTGCTTCTAAACCAGTTCTGGTCTGTTTTTATCTTAGTTTCCAAAATTCTCACAAGTTTTCAGTCACTTTTGATTCGTGAGAATATTTTGTGAATTTCGTTGTACCTTCTGCTGCCTACCTGGGGACTCAGACAGTGTCAAATTCAAGTTTTAATCAAAGATTCAGCTTGGAGAGCGGGCCTAATATCAAGAAGGTCACTGTTAGCCACCACACAGCTTGTTGTGATTCCTAGTGCACTGAGGCTACCAAGATTCATCATCAATCATGCCAAACACCGGTTGTTCTTTTCAACAGAATTCCAAAGAAAGAACAGCAAATGGGGAGCAAACTCAAAATGACCCTGAGCTCCAGTCATCCATGTAAATACCTACGCAAGCAACTTGTTAGCACCTCTTCCCTGCCACCCCACGTTGAGCTGAGTCTGCTCAGAAAGGTAAGGGGGTAAGGAGAGGATGGAGAAGAATGTTTTCCTCCAGAGTCTTCTTCATGTCTGGAGATTGTTAGATGTTCTTTTGGAGAATGGTGAGTGCAGATTAATCCAGCTTGCATAGGTGGTAGGGGACTTCTAACTGAGCTACCACTATCAGAATCTCCCCATAACACGAAGTTAGCTGAGCAAATTAATAATCACGGGGCAGAGGTCCTAGAATCATTTGTGGCCTCCCGAGTTATAAGTGGAATGAAGGTTCTTCTGCTGATAACATAAGAAGTAATGACTATCCTGGGGCAAAATTCAACACAACATAAAATAAAAATCAATAATAAGACATTGTTACATTAATGGAATTGAACTATGATTATTCCAGCAACTCAACTTTCTTACCAAGTAGACATTTGTCATGAGCTCATCCTCATTTTATTTCTTTGTTTGTTTTATTATTATTATTATTAATATTATTATTATTTTGTTTTTCTGTTTATATTATCACAGCAAAAGTCAAGGCCTGAGTGGCTAAACATCATCTTTTAAAAAGTTATTATGCAAGCTACATGATTTTGATCATGTACAATGTTTTAAAGAGGCTGACTTTTTAAAAACATTGAACTTAATTTTCTTTATTAAATTGTTTCTGTGAGAGTCACATAAGAAAGTTTCTAGCTTCATTCATGTTGCATCATTTTATTTTTGCAATTCCTGGGTGAAATAATAACAGCTCACACTTTTGCAGACTTACCACATGTCAGAAACTCTTTCAAGGAAGGACTTTGAAAGCATTAAAACATTTAGCTCTTCCAACAATGTTGTGAGGGTGATGCTTTTGTATCTCTCATGCTGCAAAATGAGAAAACAGAGGCAAAGAACAGTTAAGCTGTTTGGTTAGGATCCCACAGCTGAGAAGTAACACAGCCAGATTCCATGGCTTATTCCGCTCTAAGCTGACTGTACAGAAAGCAGTACAGGCCTTTCTGTGAAGAAGTTAGTGATGTTCACACAACAGAGGAATAAATCATAATACTAAATTAGACACCTGATAATTGAGACTTCCAGTTGCTAGGTGTCCAGATATTTTTCTGAGTGCAGAGAGCATGTGTTTGAGGGCAGTGGCTGTGTCCCATGCAATTTTGCATAATTAGCAGCACTTTTCACAAGATTTAGAATAAACATTAACAGATGGTTATTAAATCAGTTTTGTTTTTTAGCCCTCCTTGACTTCATTTTTTAGTGAGTGTCTCCTGTTTGCCTGTGTCCATTTGACCTGGGTTCCTTTACCTGCCTGCCTGGGTGATTGCAGCCCTGGACTTTCCGGTTTACCAACTCTCTGCCACCTATCCCAGACTGACTTTCAGAGAGTGCCCAGCCTCTAAACTCATTCCTCTTTTTAAGTCCATGATTAGTTGGGAAGAGATATGATTTAAAAGGCAGGGAATTTAATATTTTACTTTCTGAAAAGTTTCGCTGTTGTTTGTCCTAAAGAAGATTTTCATGAGTCTCCAGTGTTTGGAGGAAAGCACAAACGCAGGGTGACGAAGGGATAAAGATGTAAGCAAGAAACCATCTCCCTAATTTCTGGCATCAAGCAGTGTTGTCAGCCCTTTACTCTGCCTGCATGGGTAAGTGTGGTCCTATGCAGAAAGCAAGTCCTAAAAAAGAGTCTTGGGACCTTAACTCCTTTTTCATGGCAAACAATCAAACAATCAAACACTCAATCTGGATTAGACTCTGACTTACTACCCTGTCGCTTCCTCCAGGCTTGGCTCTTACAAGAATTTCAAGATCTGACTGCACAGTGCTGGTTGCATTTTCCTGCATATGCGATGTTCCTGGCCTTTTTCGATGCTGTTCCCTTGGAATAACATTACTCTTTCCTCCTCCTTACGCCATCCTTTATCGTCCTTAATGAAGAGTGCTGGGTATAGGCAAACTCCGTCTCGCCATAAACTCATCCATCAAGGCAGCATCAAATGTCTCTCCTCTGTGCTCATATCAAATATTTATTCCTTAAATGTCTCCCCACCAACTAGAGTGAGTTCCTTCATCATAAATTGACAAAAAATTGCCTCTGTATATAGTTTTTAAACTTACGTAGAATACGAGTTTTAATTTGATTTTTTCCACACATACTTTTTCTTTGCCTTATATTGGCAATTTTCTAAATTCAAAGTATTATCTCTCTCAAGCTGTATGGACACTAAATTCTCTTTTTTAAAGTCTATGTAAAAAATAAAGTGGGATGTAAGGAGGATTCTTTTACTGTATTTTATGAGGGAGGGAGAGGGATAGAATCTCAAATCGCCTAGAAAATTAACTCAAATATATAATTCACTTTGCCTATTATAAGCTGCTACTCAGGTAGTTCTATTTTGAAGATAAGAAATAAAATCACAAAATATATTTTAAATATTACGTATTTCAATTTAGTTCTGTTAAATACTTATTCAGTATTAACTATAGCCCAGGTACTATTCTAGACATCAGAAATACAGAGCTAAATAAGAATTTCACGATAGACATTGGGAAAAAGCTAACAATGAATCTGATTCAATATTTTTTAAATATAAATTTCCAAAAAAAGGAAATTAACCGGTAATGGATGCTGGCCTATAATTTGATTTTAAAGTCTTTAAAAACGCATTGTTTCTTGTCAATGATTATGCTCCTCTGTGACTTCTAGTGTTTTTACCTTTGTTTACAAGAGCCTGTATAGCCTGATTAATTGCAGATACTTGAGATGAACAAACTAGAAGATGTTGGGAATGGATAATAGAATAAAAGGAGAATAAGGGAGAGTGAGAGAAAAGTTTAGATAAAGAATCTGTGCTCTGATTGCAGTCTTTAAGAAATCCCATTAATGCTCCTACAGCAAATCAGACTAGGATTTGGCACTGATTGTGTCATGTCAGATGGATTATTCGTTATCTTCAGAGCAGGATAGAAAAAGAAAAGGAGACCAGATTAGGGGAAAAGTGACAAGTGTGAGAAGAAAAGGAAAGTGAAAGAAGGGAAGGGAAGGGAAGGGGAAGGGAGGGCAAGGGAGGGAGGGGAGGGGAGGGGAGGGCAGGGAGAAAAGTATCCCTGGCCAGGTGTGGTGGCTCACACCTGTAATCCCAGCACTTTGGGAGGCCAAGGCCGGAGGATCACTAAGGTCAGGAGTTTAAGAGTAGCCTGGCCAACATGGCTAAATCCCATCTCTAGTAAAAATACAAAAATTAGTCGGACATGGTGGAGGGCACCTGTTATCCCAGCTACTAGGGAGGCTGAGGCAGAAGAATCACTTGAACCCAGGAGGCGAAGGTTGCAGTGAGCAGAGATTGCACCACTGCACTCCAGCCTGAGCAACAAGAGCAAAACTCCATCTCAAAAAAAGAGAAGAGAGAAGAGAGGAGAGAGAGGAGAGGGGAGAGAGGAGAGAGGAGAGAGGAGAGAGGAGAGAGGAGAGAGGAGAGAGGGAGAGAAGGAAAGAAAAGTATCTTTCATGAAGTGTACCCTTGTAATCTATTCCTTCGTCTTGAAGTCAGTACCTTCTTTTGAACCAGTATCTCTAACTCTTCATTCCCTCACATTACCACTACCGAACTCTTTCAGAAATGTCTTCTCTTTTTTTGTCAATCTTAAAGTTCAATTTTGTTTCCTATACTTTAGTGCAAATAGATAAGCCTAACTGGAGCCTATTTGTTCAGGTGGTTTGCAACAAGTCCAACACGATGCCCTCTTCCTTGGAGACATGGCTGAGCATTAGATCATTCTCTCTTTGTTTCATGTGTTTTCTCAAGTCACCCAAGCAGCAACTGTAGCCACTCTTAGAAAGTACAAGAGGCACTTCTCCCCAGTGGTCTGAATGTTTTCATTCCATGGCCTGTGTGTGTTGGTTAGTCCTTGTCAAGGACAAAGCTATCTCTTTATATAAAAAAATCATTTTCAATCCTAGTATTTACCTGAGAATGACCTAAGAAGTTCTAGAAAGTATGCTAACTTTGCCAGAGTAAACATATTTTCCTAGGAAGCCATACTTACAGGTATACTTATACTTAGATTTTCAGATGCTTTATTTTATTAGCAGAATTCATTAGCAAAAAAAATATGAGAAGAGGAGTTTGGTAGTCTTAATATTCAGAGAGGTGTTGGCATGATTGAGAATTTGGCAATTTTTCAAGAAGATAAACTGCTTTACTGGAACAAAAATTGTGTTTTTATTGCAATAGAACTCAGTAAAAGTCAACATCCATTCATAGGTATAAAAAAAATCAAGTTAATAGATCTTGGTCTCTGGCTAAGACACGCTCCATTCTGCTCAGATTTTATTTATTAGAGTTTAAATTCTTGCTTAGGAGAGGATTAATCCCAGAACCTAAGGCACCTTTTGACCTGTGAGAGACAAGTGTCCACAGCTGCGGGGTCTGGAGCACCAGCATAGCAAGGACCAATCACACTTCCTTATGTAAAATAAAGATAATCCATTTTTGCTATGGCGATTATCATCTCTAAGATTCTCTAGAAAGGATGACAGTAAAGCCATCCTAATATCCATACTGGAATTAGTCCTGTAGAATCAAAGAGCTATTTTTTAGTATATTTGAATAGCAAGGTATATACTATATAAAAATGGGTAAAAAAATGAGGATGATTTCACCAAAGGAAGAGAAACCAAACATAACTTTAATCAATAAAGCAGGCATATTTCATATGAGCCATAGTAATACAATGTTTCAAATTATTTGGATGTAAATTGTGAACTTGGCATCTCTCTAAAGCATGAAATATTGGGAAATTATTTTCTTGTTTTCCATTACTGTTAGGAGCAAAAAATATGCAACAGGAGAATATAAAAGAGAGATAAATTTGCTTGTAAGGTTTTATCAGTTCCAATGCAATAAATATAATTTCTTGTTTTTTTCAGGCATTCTTGTGCCCTACACAATTTTTACCATCTCCAGACTTTGTGGGATCCTTTGATCATTCTTCAAAAATCGATACTCTTACATAGTAGAAATCATCTTTCTTCTAAACATGAAATTTTTGTTAAATAAGTTATGGCATTAACATTAATGCTTAAGTGGGTTCTAGTGAAGCCAAACTTATGATTAAATGCTAATAAAAATGTTTTCATACCTATTTTAGATTAGTTGTTTTCTGAGATAGAAGTCCTAGCCAAATATTATTAGTGTGAAAAAAAGCACTGGTCTAACTATAGATATTATAATCACAAGCAGATATCACTTAAACAAGAACATAAGATATAAAAGAAATATAATTACAGCATAAAATGTAAGTATAACATAAAAAGTTTTCATTGTATTAATTCATCATTTTCAGTAACGTTATGTTACTGCCTACTATAAGCCAAATCATAACATTTATCTGCATATATTCTTCTCAAAACTTCTCACTGCCATTAGAGCAAACTCCAATTTTTTTTCCATGTCCTTCAAGTTCTAACCTGACCATATTCTTGTCTTGAACTAACAAACAAAGGTATAGATGTTTCTTTGGTTTTTTTTGTTGTTGTTGTTTTTGCAATGGAGTCTTGCTCTGTCACCAGGCTGGAGTGCAGTGGGTGGCCTGATCTCAGCTTGCTGCAACCATCACCCCCTAGGTTCAAGCAATTCTTGTGCCTCAGCCTCCCAAGTAGCTGGGATTACAGGCAGGCACCACCACAACCAGCTAACTTTTGTATTTTTAGCAGAGACGGGATTTTACCATGTTATCCAGGATGGTCTCCATCTCCTGACCTCGTGATCCACCCACCGAGGCCTCACAAAGTACTGGGATTATAGGCATGAGCCACGGTGCCCAGCCATGTATAGATGTTTCTATACATCTCTAGAGCCCAGAGTTTTCACTTACTGTTGCATCTCTTGGCAACACTTTTTGCCTCTCCAACCCAGCCTCCAACTTAGGCTTTTTAAATGATTGGCTATTTTTCATCCTTGACAACTGAATCCAAATGTCACCCCTCAAAGTGGCAGTCTTTGACTCTAGTTCATTTCAAATTTATTTGATAGTTTCTTAGTTTAAATAGACATCTAAATATATGAACAGATTATGATTGATTGATATACCTTACCTGTCTATAGGTCTTCTTCTGTCTGTCTCATTTTATTTTCTTGCAACATACTGCTATTTGTTGAAGAACTTGGATCAATTGCTCTGCAGTGTTTCCTGTGTCTACATTTTAATGATTTCATCTGTCATTTTGTTTAATATTGGTGATCTTAATTGATTTTTTTCTGTTAATTATTTACTTACTTTTTTTTCTTTCTCCACATTTTGGATTTTGTACATATTGTATCCTGTATACTTAGAAGTGCCCATCACACAGTAGATTTTTAACAAGTACATTTTGCATGCCCTAGATGCTGCATATATAATTATAAAGAGTTATATTTTGGGTCTTAACAGGGTTTAGAATCTCTAATGAACAAGACAGTTTTCAAAGACAAACACTTCAAAGACAAATGAAGGTGTATTTTAAATTCTACATCACCATTCAATTTTGCCATATGAACATATGGCTTCATATGTATAGTCATAGCCTTAGCATTGTACTTGAGAATGTGAATTTCTCCCTATATAAAAGTACAAGAAAAATATACAGCCCGTGTGTATTACAGAAAAAGAAAATATTTAGGCTTGGAAATTTTTGAATAAAATCATGAGAGATTTACAATGTCTCATTATTCCTAGCAAACAAAAGTGCTTTTATTCTTGGTTGCCAATTTTTTGAGAATCAAGCAATCCTCACGTTTTAGAGATTGCAAAATTTTCAGGCAAGTGTTTTTACTTAATCTTAAAGACAGGGTTACCAACACTCTATGGGTCACTACAATGTTTATATTGTGAGTTTATAATCATGAAATCCTGAGGAGTCGCTATTCTTATATTGTTGAACTTATGAATGTTACTTTTAAAAATGTAGGTCTTAATATTATTCTTTTTGAAAGGAGAATAAAAGGGTTGAAAATAGTAATAATAAAAATATTGCTACCTTATACATTTAAAGTTTATGGTTCAAGCTGTGTTTACAGTTTAGCAAATAACCAGATAATGAATAAAACCTTACTTAAATGTTTAGGAGATTTGATGTAATAATATCAAATAGAGACCAGATACATGTTTTTAAACTTCTCTGATTTTCTCATCCTTAGAAATGAGACTTCAGCAGCTTTCAAGCAATAAAATAAAATCCAAATATTTAAGCTGGGTTTTAATTTTGTTTTGTCATTCTCTACAAAGATATTTCAAATTATGTCTTCGCTCACGTGTTTTTTTTTTTTTCCTGATTTCCTCTTTTATTCGATCTCTACCTTCCAAAACTTACTTGAAAATCCTATCTTTTCTATGTGGAAAACATTTTCTCAATTTCTCCAAGGGATTATGATCATTTGCTTGGTTCTCATAGCACCAGGTGTATTTGCAGTGCTCCTACCCTATCCAACTCTGTTTTATGTATTTGTCACAAATAATAAATTTTAATATACCTGGGAGCAGGTAGTGTTTTCATCCATCTTTGCATCCCAGTAGTACCCAGCATAGATTACAGGACAGTATTTTCAGTAAATCTTCATGAATCAAATGTCTCTATGACTTTAATTCCAGGAGCAGTATAAACAAGGTCAGCCCTTGAGAACTAGCTGGGGAGAATCAGTTATGGTTGACAAATGAGGGACTAGTAAATATAGTTTTCCTTATGATTAAGTCATTTACCTTTTGCATTCTGATAGCAATAGGAAAAAATACTAGAAATTTAAACCAATAAATTATTAATAAAATAACTGAACATTTCAGTTGATGTAATTTGATATTGTAACCTGCTAAATATAAAATAACTTAAATTTCCACAAAATACCTCAATACCTTAGTGACTTATGAAGGAAATTTCAAATCAGATGAAGCAATTCTTTTTTAAAACAAAATTTGTGCTGTTTATTTCTCATTTACTTGTTAAATTCCAGGCAGTATAAACAAAAAATCCTTTAAAAAAATTTTAGACATCAAATGCACGGGTAAATCAAAATTGAGCCCCTCCCTTGGTCTTTAGACAGAGCATGAAGCTAAATCAAATGCTTCACCCAGATAAATGGTTGGAGAAAAGCATGTCTAAAATTTAAAAGTGTTCAAGATTTATCTGAAACTTTAGATGCTGGGGGCACATATGGTTCTCAATAGGATTCTTTTAAGATTCATGTTAGAGATATATCAGGATCAAATAAAATGAGCAAGACTGAAATGTCTTGAAGGGATATCATGATAGGGAAGGGTGTGTATCTAAATGGAAACCTGAATATTCCATAGTTCCATAGAGAAAGAATGAGAGCTCAGGGATGTGGACCTTGAAAATGGTTTCAGACACTATGATTATACTTTCATTGATAAACTAAAAGTGATCAAACTTTTACTATAATTACTATTGCCCAGAAAATAATATTGAATATGCATTTTATAGAGAACAGTGTTATATGGTTAATAAATATATCAATGAATTCAATGAATGACAGAAAGGTAAAACCAGTCATCTGGTTAAATGAATTAGATATCTGTAAGAACTGGAGGTCGTTGTGTTCTTTAGTGAGAAGAATAGACTCAACTTTTATTTCTTTTTAACAGTAATACTTTATTCATGTTTACCTTTTATTTTAAGTTCTGAGGTACATGTGAAAGTTTGTTATATAAGTAAACTTGTGTCATGGGGCTTTGTTGTACAGATTATTTCATTATCCAGGTATTAAGACAAGTATCAATTAGTTATTTTTCCTGATCCTCTCCCTCCTCCAACCCCCACCCTTCCCAAAAACCCCAGTAGGTGTTGTTCCCTTCTATGTATCCATATGTTCTCATCATTTAGCTCCCACTTACAAGGGTGAACATGTGGTGTTTGGTTTTCTGTTCCTGTGTTAGTTTGCTAAGGATAATGGCCTCTAGCTCCATCCCTGTCCCTGCAAAGGACATGAGCTTGTTCTTTGTTTGTGGCATAGTATTCCATTATGTGTATGTATTTTTGCATCAGTGTTCATTAAGGGTATTAATCTGAAGTTTTCTTTTTTGTGTGTGTCTCTTCCAGATTTGGTATCAGGATGATACTGGCCTCATAGAATAAGTTAGGCAGGAGGCCCTTCTCCTCAATTTTTTGAAGTAGTTTCAGCAGGAATAGTACAAGCTCTTCTTTGGACATTTAGTAAAATTCTTCTGTGAATCTATCTGGCCCTGGGCTTCTTTTGTTGTTGGTGGGCTATTTATTACTGACTAAATTTCAGAGCTCATTTTTAGTCTACTCAGGGATTCAATTTCTTCCTGGTTCAGTCTTAGGAGGGTGTATCTGGCAGGAATTTATCCATTTCTTCTAGATTTCTGAGATTATGTGCATAGAGGTGTTCACCGTAATCTCTAATCGTTATTTTTCTTTCTGTGGGTCACTGCTAATATCCCCCTTGTTTCAGACTGTTTATTTGAATCTTCTCTCTCTTTTTTCTTTATTAGTCTAGATAATAAAATAAAAAATATTGATTGAATATGTCCTCTTTCAAATACTATGCCTATGCTTTACACATATAATAATATTTATTACTTGTAGTGGACACTGTTGATGTCCCAACCAGATCTCTTTATTGGCCCAGGTACCACTGCCAGTTGATATGAGAGCTAATTGAGGTGTGTGAACTGCTAATAGCTAATAGAGAAGTGTACACCATTAAATGGGAGCCACCTCATTTTTGAGGGTACAAACTGCTCACTCCCACCCCTCATTTTACCCCCAGCCAATGACTGACTGACTGGGTTACCAAAGTCAGCCACCTTCCTCAGGCTGGGACCAACTCTGGATATTTCATGCTCCTAAGCTTCCCATGGGATTAGACTGAGGCTGAAGCTGGTCTCAAGTTGAGACCATATTTTTACTTAACGTTTATCTTCCTGTTTTATCCTTGGTTTCCATTACCCTTATGAAAACGTTCTTTCTACCAAGCCCTAGCACACAAGCTTGCTTGTCAGGCTCAGTCTCTAGGAAACTTCATCCTAAGATAGTCTTCAGGTGAACCTAAAGGTGGTGGTGGTATTATTACTGCTATTTTATACATGATAAAACTTGAGTTCAAAAACAACATAATTTCTTCCTCTGTTCTTTTATAAAAATTAATAAATTATTTTAAAATACTCAGGAAATTACTATAGTGTGTCGCAAGCACAAATGACTTCAGAGTTCAGGTATGTAACATGTACTACGTGTACTAGCTTAGGAATAAGACAATTACTAGTAGAACAGTTGTTGAAACTCAATCTCAGATCACTGCAAAATCCACTCAGATTTTGTGTTTTATTACATTGATATATTTTAGATTATTATATTTATGTATTTATAATATTTGCTCTGTTTGAGTCAGTACATTAAATGATTAGTACGTGACCTATTTGAGCCTCCCTTCTGCCGTGCAGACCAGGCATCTGGGGTAGACATCACTTTCCCCCTGCGGCCTTGTGGGTAGATCTTACCTTGTATTGTCATGGCTAACAATGGCAAATTTGTTCCTAGCCTTCCTGTGGCTAGGAATGATCGTGTGACCCCCATCCTCTCCTTTAGAATTCTGGACATGATTCTTTTCCCCGATTAAAAAAAGAGAAACAAAGACAGATGTCAAATAAGAAAGTGTAACCCATCATTCCTGGATTTTCTGTGAGAATGTGATATATAGGCTGCTGCATCCATTTGGGACCACAAAGGGTGCCAAGGACGAAACAGTGGGAACGGAGAGCAGACGTGGAAAGAACCATGGCACTGGAGCACTGATTGGTGAAGCTGGACACAGGTATGAAACAACTCTGAGGCTCCATCCTTCAGATTTCTTGTTACATGAAACAATTAAACACTCTTGTTTGAGCTACTTTTCAAACAAGAAAAGTGTTTTATTACATGCAGCAGAAAGCATTCTAAATGATATAATAGTAGAAAAGTAAACCTCAGAGAATTTTAGTATCTTGACTAATTTTTATATAGGTAGTAAGTGGCAGTGTTACCATTTAGACTTAGGTCACCCGACTCTTTTTTTATGGAGGATGTTTTCTACCATAGAACATATGAAGGCCTCCTCCACATTTTTGTACAGTTCTCACTAGGCTTCTTCCAAATAATATGTTGATCAAAGGTTTCAGAATGCCTGAATTTCTCAGTAAAATAGTATGTATAGGGAAGGATTTTCTAGGAATTATTGAGGATGAGTACCCAGCTCATTTTTATACACTACAAATTTGAAAATAAACCTTTGTCATCGAAGTAATTAGATCTTAAAAATAAAACACTTTCCTACCTCCTGCTCACATCTTCCCTGAGGGGAAAAGAAGAAATATTCTATTTGAGTAAACAACAATGTAATCTGGGTATTATTACTCAAATTTCAGGATATAGGTATTATATTCCATACTCAAAAGATTTTCACGAGGCACATTTGAAAAATCTGGAAAGTTTGTCTCTTTACTCCAGGAAATGCAGTATGTAGAAAAAGCGCAGACAAGAATATTTCCCTACAAATAAAGTCTCAAAATTGTCCATGGGAGGTAAACATGTACAGATTCAAATAGAGATTTTTACAAAATCACCACAGAACGCATTTGCATCAAAGAATATTTTTCGTCAACGTGTTTTCTGTTATAAAATTTGGGTTTGAAAGGGTGAGTCATGTTCATGATCAGCTTTGCATTCCACAGGGGTTTTATGTGTCAATTGCAAGATGCTTAATGTTTCTTTCTGAAAGATACCTCTGGATGAAACTTAATAATGATGGTCTTATTACTATAGTAAATCCCCTTCTAATATATCACAGATAATTACTTCTGTAGCAGAAAAGCATAAATACCCAAGAGGATAAAATTTAAAAAGAAGATATTTGTTATCAAAATTAAATTAAATTAAAGCAAATGAAGTATACATATTTGATTATTTTTTTGAGAAATTCAGTGATTTCCTAATCAATAAGTCGGAGTTATTTCCTTTGGGATATATCAGAAGAATTTGAAATCTTTCAAACTAATTTGTCTGATAAAAAATAAGACTCTATCTTTTATAGTTCTTTGAAATTTAAAATGGATTACTATATGTATTTTCTCATTTGATTGTTATTCTTCTGTAGGGTATATAGACTAAGGATTATTATTTCATTATTTTATAGATTAGGAAAATGAAACAGAAAAAGGATACTTGTCTGGGATCACAGTCAGTAATTGGAAGATTTTGTTCCAATCCCTTGAATTCTATTCTGTTTTTACAAATGCCACTGATAGAAGTTTTAAAGAACTGAGTTCAAAAGGAGCAGAGTTTTTTTGCAGTTTCCTGTTTGGGGTAGTTAAGCAAAAGAGGGGTGTTTTTTAATATTTAAGATTTTTTTCTTGTTGAGACAGAGTCTCACTCTGTCACCCAGGCTGTAGACCAGTGGCATGATCCTGGCTCACTGCAACCCGCAACTCCCGGGTTCAATAAGTTTTCCATTTTCATTATTATAGAAGAATACAGAAGGCTAGGAATCAAATAGCCTCTCCTGAAATTGATAAAGGGGAAAGACAACTAAGAAGTGATAAAATCCTATCATAAACTGAAAAGATTTTATATCTTGATCTGAGTGATAAGTATACAGGGTATCTGCATGTGAAAAATTATCAAGGTGTATGTTTAAGATAAGTATATTTTACCAATATTTATCTTATAAAAATAAATGCATAAATATATCTATACATGTATATTCACATACGCAATGATGCTATGCATACATGTAGAACTTTTCTGTATATAAGGTTAATATTACAGTGGGAATTTTTCCATTGCTTGTTTTAATACAGAAGTATAAAGAAAACCTTCTGCTTTTTAAATTGTACATATGATAGTTTGTTCAAGAAGTATAAAATCTATTGTTGGTCATAAATGAAATACTCAAGTGACACAACCATACATGTTTTTGATATTGCCTTGAACCCTTCACTTCTAATGCCTAGAAGACCAATGGTCACAAAGAAAATATCCAATAAATGTACACACAACGATCAAATCGAAGAAACTTCAAAAACACAGGATGTGCCTTTGACAAATCTTATAAGCTCCATTTCTCTCTCCCTTTATATCTGAAACACATTTCAACTTGATGTGCTTCTTAGCTGCCCAAATCACCAGGTCTTTTTCGGACAATCCCCTTTCATGCTCCAAAGCTTTCCGTAAAGCTATGTCAGTTTTCCCAACAAAGCCTATGTGCATACAGTGGCCATCTTGACTTATCTGTGAAGTGATCTTAGACACCTGTAAGAAGGAGATGAGTAATGTTGTGTGTGTGTGAGCATGTGTGTGTGTGTGTGTGTGTGTGTGTGTGTGCTGGTTGGCAGTGAGGTGTTGACAAATAAGGTGATAGGTATATTAATGGATAGTTTCCATATCATAATGAATCCTTTCAACACTGCAAGATACGAATTAATCTCAAAGTAAGTAAATAATACTGCAATATATTTCAATTTGAAATAAAATTGAGAAGAAAAATCAGGATTGTCTCACTCTGCAGGATGTCCTGCTGTTATTTTGTCATCCTTCTAATTTGTAATCTACTAGAATTACAGAACTTCAAGGTGGCTTTGGAACTTTCTTATGATAAATATATATACCTTCCTATGGATTCCTGAGAATATGTGCCACATAAAAGGTTTAGGTCTACAATTTACCACATATGCAAAGGTGGTCCCATAACATTATAATACTGCATTTTATTATACCCTTTTCTTTTTTTTAAAAAAATTACTTATTATACTTGAAGTTCTGGGGTACATGAGCAGATTGTGCAGGTTTGTTACATAGGTTTACATGTGCCATGGTGGTGGTTTGCTGCATCCATTGCCCTGTCATCTACATTATGTATTTCTCCTAATGCTATCCCTCCCCAATTCCCCAGCACCTGCTACTCCTCCCCTAGCATCCCACCCCCCAGGCCCTGGTGTGATTGATGTTTCCCTCCCTGTGTATGTGTGTTCTCATTGTTCAACACTACTTATGACTGAGGACATGCAGTGTTTGGTTTTTTGTTCTTGTGTCAGTTTGCTGAGAATGATGGTTTCCAGTTTCATCCATGTCCCTGCAAAGGACATAAACTCATCCTTTTTTACGGCTGCATAGTATTCCACGGTGTATATGTGCCACATTTTCTTTATCCAGTCTAACATTGACAGGCATGTGGGTTGATTCCAAGTCTTTGCTATTGTCAACAGTGCCACAACATACCTGTGCATGTGTCTTTATAATAGAATGATTTATAATCCTTTGGGTATATACCCAGTAATGGGATTGCCGGCTAAAATGGTATTTCTATTTCTAGATCCTTGAGGAATTGCTTCACTGTCTTCCACAATGGTTGAACCAATTTACACTTCCACCAACAGTGTAAAAGCGTTCCTATTTCTCCACATACTTTCCAGCATCTGGTGTCTCCAGATTTTTTAATGATCACCAGTCTAACTGGTATGAGGTGGTATCTCAATGTGGTTATGAGTTGTATTTCTCTAATGACCAGTGATAAAGAGCTTTTTTTTCATATTTTTGTTGGCTGCATAAATGTCTTCTTTTGAAAAGTGTCTGTTCATATCCTTTGCCCACTTTTTGATGGGGTTGTTTTTTTCTTGTTAATTTGTTTAAGTTTTCCATGGATTCTGGATGTTAGCCCTTTGTCAGATGGATAGATTGCAAAATATTTTTTCCCATTCTCTTGGTTGTCAGTTCACTCTAACAATACTTTCTTTTGCTGTGCAGATGCTCTTAAGTTTAATTAGATCCCATTTGTCTATTTTGGCTTATGTTTCCATTGCTTTTGGTGTTTTAGTCATGAAGTCCTTGCTCATGCCTACGTTCTAAATGGTACTGCTTAGGTTTTCTTCTAGAGTTTTTATGGTGTTAGGCCTAATGTTTAAATCTTTAATGCATCTAGAGTTAATTTTTGTATAAGGTGTAAGGAAGGGATCCAGTTTCAGCTTTCTGCATATGGCTAGCCAGTTTTCCCAACACCATTTATTAAATAGGGAATCCTTTTCCTATTGCTAGTTTTTGTCAGGTTTGTCAAAGATTAGATGGTTGTAGTTGTGTGGCATTCTTTCTGAGGTCTCGGTTCTGTTCCATTGGTCTATATCTCTGTTTTGGTACCAGTATCATGCTGTTTTGATTACTGTAGCCTTGTAATATAGTTTGAAGTCAGATAGTGAGATGTCTCCAGCTTTGTTTTTTGTTTTTTGGGTTTTTTTTTTTTTTTTTTTTTTTTTTTTTTTTTTTTTTTTTTGCTTAGGATTGTCTTGGCTATGTGGGCTCTTTTTTGGTTCCATATGAAGTTTAAGGTGTTTTTTTTTCCAATTCTGTGAAGAAAGTCATTGGTAGCTTGATAGGAATAGCATTGAATCTATAAATTACTTTGGGCAGTATGGCCATTTACACAATATTGATTCTTTCTAACCATGAGCTTGGAATGTTTTTCCATCTGTTTGTGTCCTCTCTTATTTCCCTGAGCAGTGGTTTGTAGTTCTCTTTGAAGAGGCCCTTCACATCCCTTGTTAGTTGTATTCCTAGGTATTTTATTCTCTTTGTAGCAATTGTGAATGGGAATTCACTCATGATTTGGCTCCCTGTTTGTCTATTATTGGTATGTAGGAATGCTTCAATTCTTGCACATTGATTTTGTATCCTGAGACTTTGCTGAAGTTGCTTATCAGCTTAAGGAGATTTTGGGCTGAGATGATAGGGTTTTCTAAATATACAATCGTGTCATCTGCAAACAGGGCAAATTTGACATCCTCTCTTCCTATTTGAATACTCTTTTTTTCTTTCTCTTGCCTGATGACCCTAGCCAGAACTTCCAATACTATGTTGAATAGGATTGATGAGAGAGGGCGCACTTGTCTTTTGCCAGTTTTCAAAGGGAATGGTTCCAGTGTTTGTCCATTCAGTATGATATTGGCTGTGGGTTTGTCATAAATAGTTCTTATTATTTTGAGAAACAATCTATCAATACCTAGTTTATTAAGAGTTTTTAGCATAAAGGGCTGTTGGAAATTTTGTCAAAGGCCTTCTCTACATCTATTGAGATAATCAAGTGGTTTTTGTCTTTGGTTCTGTTTATGTGATGGATTATATTTATAGATTTGCATATGTTGAACCACCCTTTCATCCCTGAGGTGAAGCCAACTTGATCATGATGGATAAGCTTCCTGATGTGTTGTTGGATTCAGTTTGCCAGTATTTTATTGAAGATTTTTGCATCAATGTTCATCATGGATATTGACCTGAAATTTTCTTTTGAAATTTTTAGTTATGTCTCTGCCAAATTTTGGCATCAGGATGATGTTGGTCTCATAAAATGAGTTAGGGAGGATTCCTTCTTTTTATATTATATCTTTTTCTATAGATATGTTTAGATACACCAGTGGTTACCATTGTGTTATAATTGTCCACAGTGTTCAGTAGAGTAACATGCTGTACAGATTTGTAGCCCAAGAGCAACAGGCTATACCATATAGCCTATGTGTGTAATAGGCTGTACCATCTAGGTTTTTGTAAGTACACCCTATGACATTTACACAATGTGGACATTGTCTAACAATGCAATTCTTAGAACATATTGCCATGCAGTAAATTGTTCAGTGGTCCACAGTTAATGAAATAATCTGTACTAAAATATAAACCTCATAGTTACTATTAGAAAGTAATTTCTTATATAAGAAGCACTAAGGTACTAAATGTCCATCCGATAATACATTGCCTCTCCAAAGAGCTAGTGACCATTTTTAAAAAGACTCCTGGGAAGAAAGAAAATTACAAATGTGAAGTACAACATCCTTAATAGTGTAGTAATCCTGTTCCTCTCTTATGTGTATCATAGCCACCCACACTTGTTTTACTATATTTCAATCAGCTGTCCTTTTTCATTTCCACAGATACTGAACTTTGAAAGTGAAAGAGCTGTTCTTTCTCTGTTACTTGTTTCCTTTTTAATTCTAAAGCAGGACTTGGCACATACTAGGTTCTCAGTACTGTTTGCTGATTACATGAAGAATAAATAGTACATTGGATGGAAAGTGGAATTTCAGTCTCCATGATAAGTATTTTTTTTTTTTAATTACAGGGAAGCCTTTTGGGCCTCCTTAAAAATATCACTTATGTAACAGCCCACTTAACTGATATATAAGGACAGTGGCCAAGGTAGAAATAAGTCTGTCATTCCCAAAGGGGCCATCAATCATTATAAAAACTATGCATGATCTGTTCAAGGGAGAAAGATACAATGTCTTCATTCACTGGATTTCATTCTAACAAAAGAAAGTTGGTTAAACAACTTAGAATGTTGGCCAAACAGACATGTTCGTTTCAATTGGCCTGTGCAATCAATCATTTGGAAAAGATTACTAGATTCTACTATAATTCATTTTATATGTTAGTTTATAAGAATAATGTTTTTTCTTAATCTCAAGTGGAGAAAAAACTAAACTGTCTCTTCCCTCCACTTTGCTCATAAATGACCAGATCTATTCTTCTCTTCTCAAACATCCGTGCTAAATGTGTCCTCCCTGGAGGTCTGGCCAAATAAGATCAGATGCAAGGCCAAAGTGAATTTTTTCCCATTAGTGAGTATGTTTGCTATATGGAGGACACTGTGTGGGCTTGAGCTTATGGATGCAGATGTAGGAAACTGTCAAAGGGATAAAACAGATTTCATCATCTGGATGTGGCTGAAATTACAATCATAGTAAGGTCACAAGTCTGATTAAGAATGCATATGGCATATTGGTTAGATTTAATTATAAAAGGCAGTTTGTCAAGTCGTAGGAAAATGTTATCAAATGCCATCACTATCTGTAATGACATTGTAAAACTTTGACATGTTTGCAGTTGGCATCTACCTGGATCTTGTGGTCACCATGGGAAATATTAACACACACACTCATTGGAGAAGAAAAGTTGATAACTTGTGTATGCAATTAAGTAATTAAGCAGATTAGCTATTTTTCTTTTTCATAGTTAAGAAAGGTTCTTACACAAACAAGTTTATTTGTATTTCACTGAACTTCACACTGCTGAGGAAGAAAATGATCAAAACCCTACCTCCATACCCTGCCATTGTAAAAAGAGATTATGTCATTGGATTTTGCTTTCTCCAAGATGAAGAACTGCTCTGTTCAAGCTCCCTGTATACCCTTCTCATGGACAAAATATCCAGGTTGCCTCCCCCAAGCTCTAATGTTGAATAGGAATTCTAATGTCATCAAGGTGTCCTCAGAACAGTTTGGCAACTTAAGAATCTGCTCTCAGCCAGGCCTGGTAGCTCATGCCTGTAATCCTAGCACTTTTAGAGGCCAAGGTGTGAAGACTGCTTGAGCCCAAGAGTTCAAGACAAACCTGGACAACATGATGAAACTCAGTCGCCACTAAAAATGCAAAAAACAAGCCTGGTATAGTAGCATGCGCCTGTAGTCCCTGGTACTTGGGAGGCTTAGGTAGGAGGATCAACTAAGCCCAGGAAGTGGAGGCTGCAGTGAGCCATGATTATACTACTGAAGCCCAGCTTGGGCAATGGGAGTGAGACCTTCTCTCAAAAAAACAAAAACAAACAAATAAACAAACAAACAGCCCTCTGTACTATCATCTACAAAATGCCTCCGCCCCAATGGTGATCCCATAAATCTACAGCTTTCCACTGTGCTATGGTATAAGGAAAAAGTGTCACTACCCCAGGAGGAATAAAAAGTCAACTTTCTTAACTGCCTCATTATAAGAACAATCTAGAACTGGGCAAAATATATTTCTTTCTGGCATTTTTTACACAGAGTGTTAATATCTTCACTAAAATTGTCACGCAAGGTTTACTTGGGCCCAAAATCCACCAGTACAAATATCCAGAAGGATCTCCTGTTCAGTTTGTTTGTTTCATTTGTAACTTGACAATATTTTTTTCCAGAATGACTTAACGCCGAACCATGAAATGCAAATTATCTATAGCTGTAACTATAGTTACATTTATGATCATGATACAATAATAGTCAGATATTCTTTTCCTAATGTGTTTTAACAGTATTGCCTAATCTTCATGAGTAACTATTTTAAATCTTTGGTCTACGATAGCTAAAAGTCTTTTTTCCCCCTATTTTTTCTTTCTTTTTTAAGCATAATTTCTATTTTATTTTATTTTATTTTATTTTATTTTTAGAAGGTAGTTTTTCTTCAGTTTTTAAAGACTCAGCTCCTTACGCGGATCTTAGTGGAGGCTGGTAGGCAGCACATTGGGTCTAAATTGGAGTGGGGTGTCCAATCCCTCATACTTCACAAGAATGATTCCCTCCTCACACAGTGTGTGAAGAACAGCACTGGAGATACGAGCATCAGAAATGCGCTTGATGGCTGTGGACTCTGCTATGTGAACCTAATGGCCTTGTCCTGGGAACCACATGGGACGCAGTTTGTGCTGCAAATAGGCTGCACATAGCTGTGGTCTTTTTTGGCATGTCTGTTATTCCTTCGTTTTTATTTTTGTCATTATGAAGGCAAGGTTGCAGGAGAAAAGAGTTTTTTTCTGAGCTGTATCTCCTCCTTCTCCTCCTCCTTCTTTATTCTAATTTATGTAGGTGTTCTTTTATTTCCAGGTATGTGCATATGAGTCTTGATCTCTATTCGTCTTTGCAAAATATCTCTCTTTGTGTATCTGTAAAAGTTGATGGTTCCTTCTCTCCAAAGTTTTACAATTTAGTTGAAAAAAAAATAGAATATTGTATCTGTTGTGATGCCAAGAATATTGATATTCGGGGGGGGGAGGCAATTGAGTACGGGAATGAAGGTACGGAAACCAAGGTTATTAGTAAAGTGTGTGGGTACAGACTGGAGATAAATACTGGGCATATGGCAGGGTGTGCTGAAGACAAACTGGACAACCTTTGCATGTCAAGATGAGTTATTTCACATATTTCTACGTCTATAGCCCCTTTGTAAATTTTTCAAAACTAGAGGATTTTATTCCAATTTTTGCCTGAGAAAAAATTCAAACTGGAATCAGACTCTGCTTATCTCCAAATATTTACAGTAAGTGTCTGTGAAACTAAAGTCAAATAGGTGAAAATAAATATAGATTATAGGAAATGCTGATTATAGGAAATAAAATAATATTATAGTTAGAGAGACTTAAGGAAAAAGTCGATTAAGATGAGATAACAGAAATTTATACAGTATAAGTGCAAAAATTAGTACTTGGCAACTCACAGTGAAAGGTGAGAGAGGATAGCATAGTCTGTTCATGCTACTGTAATGAAATATTGTAGACTGGTTAGCTTTGACTAAAATAACATAAATCTATTTTCTCATCATTCTAGAGGCTGGGAAGTCCAAGATCAAGGTGCCAGCCAATTTCGTTTCTTATAAAGGCTTGCTTTCTGGCTTGTAGACAGCTGCCTTCTGATTGTGTCTTCATGTGGAAGAAAGAGAGGGAGTGAGTTCTCTGGTGTCTCTTCTCGTAAGACACTAATGCTATCGGATCAAGGTTCCATTCTTATGACCTCATGTAACCTTAATTACCTCCTCATAGGTGCTACCTTGAAACACAGTGACATTGGAGTAAAACGTTTTAGCTTCAACATGTGAATTTTAGGGAGACACAATTTCTTCCATAACAGAGAGGAAGAAATCAAATCTAGTATCTCTGTAGTATACTTCTATATTAAAAAGTTCAAATTTTTAAGTCACATATAAGGATTAGCACTTTGTTTTAATCTTCCAGACACTGAAAATAATTATTTAATTAATATTTAAAAGCTGTGTATTTTAACACTGGAAATAGTTTTGTCTAGTACTAAAACGGTATTATCAGCACACACACACAAAATAGAATAAAGTTGAAGAAGACAGAAAAATTCTCTTTTATCTGTGAAGTTTCTCCCTTCTACTTGGTCAGTTGCTGCTTACTTTACAGTCCCCAGCCAGGCTAAGCTGAAAGCACCATGTCATCTCCAGACTTCAGGCAGAGACGACGTGGTCTTCTAGTTCCATAATGCAGAGAAATATCATAATACTATTTTTTATTTCCATATTCCATTAGGTCTACATTGAGGCAGTCTGGAAGTCAATTCAGATATTCTATGGTTTTAAAACCTCCATTGAGAAAAGCTTGTTAGTCACCTGAAAAAGTTCAAGGAGAGGATTTAACTTCCTTGGCTGCATCATTTTGGGTAAGAAAAGATCTGCCAGGGAGGAAATCATGCTTGGTGTCAGAACCCAGTTTGCCCCGAAAACCTGGCTTTCCTGCTTCCCCCTCGTCTTCCCGATTAGGAAGGGAATGGTGAAAGCACCTGAGGTAGAAACGTACAAGCATCTGAATGTATGGCTTTGAAGCCTGTTCTTAAAGATAAACACTGCTCTTCACTTCCAACATCTCTGGCTTAAAGTAAATAACAGTTGGACTATTTCAACCTAGGCTTAACGCAGTACATATGGGTCCAAGCTACTCAAAATGCTAAGTTGCAGAGTCTGGTAACCTTTCAATATAGGATACATGATTCTGTCATCTATTTCACAAAGAAACAGTAAGCAATATATCAGTTTCCTCAACAACCCATCATTCTAAATTATCTGCATTTTAAATACTGTTTAACACTTGAATTATTCCTAGAAGTTTTATGATTTAAAGGTGTTGTATTGTGCAATAGGCAGAGCTGATTACCTGGTGGCTCTCTATATGTCCCCATCCTCTATTTTTAGAAACTAAACTGCTGTGAGTTTCTAATTGACAATGGAATTAGATAAATTATGGGGAAATGAGACACCTTTGTATTTGATCTTAGACACAGAGACACAGCTCCACTAAGTGAGCATTTATCTCCAATATCTTGGTTCCCCCAGGATAAGTGCAGGTTTCTAAAGTAGCTAATTGATGCTGATCACATCAAATTGAATTGATGTGATATCAATATCAAATATCAAATTGAAAATCAAATTTGATATTTGATACAGAATTTACAATACAGTGAATATAAGTATGACTGAATTTTTATTTCTCTTCCTTTTGCTTTCTGGCCTATGATTGCATAATTGGGTGAGGGGAAGCATTACAAGAACATTCAGAGATTTGGGGATTATTAGCTTGAATCTTAACACATAAGCAGTGCATTCAGTCCTGAGTCCATTACACAAATATTTTACAACAATTTGTTGTCTTTTATTATTAAGCACAGTTTGTTATATATAGAAATCTTATATAAAAGCATTTTTAAAGTAAATACAAGGCAAATTGTTCAGGATGTTTGTCTAATTTTATCAATTTCAAACAAATCATTTAAATGAAACCTGGCCATGTCACCAGTATGCCTTGTTTCCAAAATTAAAGTCTAAAGATTACAATTCTGGTAATTTCATTCCTTTCTTGATGGACTCTGCCTTGTTTTATTAGAATGCTTGAAGTAAAAGCTTAATTGAAGATAGAATGAGGAAGCAAAGCAGAGGCTATTTACTACTTTGTTACAAAAATTATTTATTTTTGTAATAATTTCAAGACTTATTTTAGATTCAGGGGACAAATGTGCATGTTTGCTACATGGGCTTATTATGTGATGCTGAGGATTGGACTACAATTGATCCTGTCACCCAGGTACTAAGCATAGTACCCAAAGTATCATTTTTTTAACCCTCACCCCCACCTGACCTCTAGTAGTCCACAGTGTCTATTATTGCTCTTCATGTCCTTGAGTACTCAATGTTTAGCTCCCACTTATAAGTGAAAACATGGAGTATTTGGTTTTCTGTTCCTGTGTTAATTTTGCTTAGGATAATGGACTCCAGCTGCAAACATGTTGTGGTAAAGGACCTGATTTTGTTCTTTTTTATGGCTGTGAAAGTACTTTTAAAAAGAGGAGATGAAGATAAGAGCAGTGGCTCATACCTATAATCCCAGCACTTTGGGAAGCTAAGGTGGGAGGATTACTTGAGCCTGGGATTCAAGACCAGACAGGGCAACATAATGAGACCCACCCTTTCAAAGTTTAAAAAAAAAAAAAAAGGCATGGTGGTACATGCTAGTAGTTCTAACTACTCAGGAGGCTGAGATGGGAGAATCACTTGAGCCCATGAGTTTCAGGTGCAGTGAGCTGTGATTGATTTGCTCCACTCCAACCTGGGTGGCAAAGTGAGATCCAGTCTCTAAAAAAAAAAAAAAAGGAGATGAGAAAGTAGGTAGAAGCTGCAGGGAAATGTAGGATCAACTGGAGTTTGGCTTTACTTTGATCACTTGTTTTTGTTGGCTTTACTTTGAATGCTTGTTTTTTGTGCTTTTTGTGAAACCATGCTTTTATTTAAGATGGGTGATTGTACAGCAATTTGGTGTGATGCAAAGCAAACCCCAGAGTAAATGAGTAAACGAGAGGGAATCTAGACTGCCAATGGAGTAGAGGTAAAAATAGTTCCACTGTCATTAACTATTAGTTTGTTTTGTTCATTGGCTGTTCTATATATGTAAACGTGTGCTTCCAGTTCCAGGTCCCAGTGACACAAAAATCTGCCCTTCCATTCCAATCCATTTCATTTCTGCACCAATTTTATATAAAAGATCAAGTCACAAAATGATGAATTCAAAGATATCTTACTGAATTTGTCCTTTTTAACTTCTTCATTGTTCACATGGCTTACTTGTATCTGAGCCTCTGAGTGTCAACATGCCACAATGGAAGGGAGAGGAGAAAGGCTTGGGCTGGGGATCAGAGAAGGCACTGCTTTGGGACATGCTTTAGACACAGCACTAGATGTTCTATGAATATTACTTCATTCAATCCTCACAGAAACCACACAAAATTATTAGGGTCCCCTATTTTATCTACGAGGAGACTGAAGTTCAGAAATGTTAAGCAGTTGTTAAGTTATACTACTCGGAAGTACTGGTTTTACAATTACAACTCTCGTCTCTCTATTTCCTCCAAAGTCTCACATTGTCCCTTTTCATCACACTAATAAATATTGCTTTTTGGGGCAGTCAGAAAGGGGTGTTAGGGAGAGTTTGGCTTACAAGGGAATAGAGTGTGGCAGCTGGCTGAACAACATCAGATGTAGGACACTGGATTATTAACATCTGTTTTTTCTTCTTCTGTTATTGTCTTAATAAAATTATAGAGGATTGCCTGATGACTTGTAAGAACATGTGCTATTTTCCCCATATGTTCTAATCATAATCATCTACCTGAAATAATTATCAAAATTTCCACTGAGTTTGGATACCATTTGATATATGCAGGGTCCTGTCATTTGAAGTGTTACTAGCATCACTCCACAAATATATTAAGCTCATTTACAGCAATTCATTCTTTAACTTTTATCATTGAATGAGATCCCAAACAAGAAAGAACTAAAAAAATGTGGCGACATATACATAGACTGCCATCTGCCAGTGCTGGCTCTTGGAAAGTCAGCAACAATTCCAGGCTTCCTCTTTTTTAGAATTGGAGTCCATTTCCCTTGGCCTAAAGGCAGAACAAAAATCTCATGTTCAAATACCTCAATTCAGTAGAGCAAAATCACTCAGACTGTGTATGAATGGGTAGGAAAGTTTATTGAATAATCCAAATGTCATTGCTTTTCTTTATATTCTCCATTGTATGATGCCAGCTGCCTTTTAATTTCTACTATATTTGTAACACATATTTGCAAAAATTTTCCATAACATTTTATTTCTGACAGATGCACCATGGTCATATATAGCTGGGTCCAAATTGTTTCCATTATGGAAGAAAAATGTGGATTTCAGAAAAATCTTTTTCCTCAGATAAACCATGGAAAACTTTCAAGGATGTTGGATTTTTTTCTTGTAAACAATTTCAGCTTTCATTTATCAGATTGCCAAGAGTTTGGGCTACTTTGGTAAATTGAATAGAAGTTTGCTTTTTGAAATTAACTCTTTGTGACTTTAGTTTATTATCTTACTACCAGGATAAAATCAATATTTAACAAATTTAAATTAGTTGCCTAGCTTTACATTATGCACTGCTGAAAATCAAAGATTGTTAAAGGGTAAAGCATCTAAAGCAATATCAGGTCTGTGATTGCAGGAGCTAAACTCTGGGGGAAAAGCTGTATAATGTTTTGTTCCAAAGCACAAAACAGGGAATGAAGAGCGGGAACTACAACGACTTGCCAACCCTCCGTACTGAATTCATTTCTCTGTCTTATTCCTTAACAGGCATGATTGGTCTGCAGATGAAAAGCTTAGTGTTTTGTTGAAAATAAAAGTATTCAACATATTTAAAATAAACAGCTGCATTAGTTGAGGATTTTGTGCTTGTTTCCCACTCTACCTAAAAGTCCCAAACTTTGTGGCTTTGTATTCAATTCACTTAATAACTTTAAGTTTATTTAAGAATTTAAGGCTCAGTCTATTAGTTTATTTTATCAAAGACCCCTGATTTAAAATGGCATTTTTTATGACTTATTGGTAGGTTACATCTGAATGTGTCCCGAAAGCAAGCTGTATTAGTCTGTTCACCCACTGCTTTAAGGACATACTCAGGACTGGGTAATTTATGAAGAAAAGAGGTTTAATTGACACACAGTTCAGCATGGCTGGGAAGGCCTCAGGAAACTTACAATCATGATGGAAGGGGAAGCAACATGTCCTTCTTCAGGGAAAGTGTAGAGTGTGAGGGGGTGGGTGGGGAGGACCCCTTAAAAAACCATTTGATCTTGTGAGGACTCACTATTGGGAGAACAGCACTAGGGTAACCATCCCCGTGATGCAATTTTCTATCACCGGGCCCCTCTCTCAACATGTGGGGATTATGAGAACTACAATTCAAGATGAGGTTTGGGTGGGGACATAGCCAAACCATATCACAAGCTAAATGTGTATATTACTGTAAATGCATTAACTGATGGGATGAGAGGAAGAGAAAATTACAGTACATTTCACCTTCATTTCTTAAATTTGAGTTTTTTTCTTCCTGACTTTTTGTGAGTCAGATAAGATCCAGAGATCCACGGAGTTCTGACAATGTCTTGACAATGAACATAACATTCCACAGTGAGAAACTCATCCCTGAGCTGGGAATTCGGACTCTCATTCACCATGTTCAGTCTTGCTTACTCCCTAACATGTCTTGTTTCCCTTCAACATCATGGGAACTTTATTTTTCCAGTCCATTAACTAGATCTCTCCTTTTGCAAAATTTCTGATTCCCTTCGAGGGTCTTAAAATTTAATTTAATCATGTCAAGTTATAAAGTTATGCTAATAAAATATTTCTACATATTAGAGGAATATGTACAAAAATGATAAATTTAAGAAACTCTTAAAAAAGATAGAATATACGAAATTTCACCTTCCAGAAAGTTTAAGTACATTCTTGGATAATCACTCAATGGAATTTACATAATTTTTTAAAGCTTGTGGAGACCTGCGATAACATAAAAAAGTTTGTTTTACTATGTAAAGTGAAAAAGGACACAAACTTTTATAATTAATATTACAATTATGAATAAAAAATTTTGCATTACAGTGCTAGAATTTGCACAATATATATCAACAGTATTTTTCCATGGGGAGTGGTATTTTGGATTATTTAAAAGCACATCTTACTTTTAAATATGTCTTAAATCTATTTAACTTATTGATTCAGAAAATGCTTATATATCATGAAGTTTATATGCCATGTTTTCTACCAAGTGTAGATGGAATTGTGGTGAGGATAGGCAAAAGGAATTATCCAACTACATGCGAAGACTAATGAAAATCACAAATCAAAACAACCAGCCAACAATTAATTAAATACTATGACGGCAAAATTTTTAAGATCATATAAAGAACAGTACCCCAAATTTGGAAGGAGGGCAAGAAAGGGCATGTAGAATAGAATCCATACAGCTGCAATTAATAGAAACTATGGCACAGCATGTTTTAAAACATAGTTAATATATTGGCTTATGTGCTTAGAATCGCTTCTCTTGAAAATATATTTTGAAATCCTGACGTCTGTACCTATGAGCACTATTTAGAAGTAGGTTTTTACATATGTAATCAAGTTAAAATGAGGTAATCCTAGATTAGAGTGGGCCCTAATCCTCCATGAACAGTGTCCTTATAAAGATTTGGAGATAGACACAAAGGAGACACACACATAAGAGAGTACCATGTGAAGATGGAGGCAGATATTGGAGTGATGCAGCTACAAGCCAGAAACTCCCAGATCACAGGCAACCACCAGAAGCTAGGAGAGAGGCATGGATCAGATTCTCCAGCAGAGCCCCGGGAAGGAACCAACCCAGTGGACACCTTGATTTTGGACTACTAACTGTGTGACCCATGAAAGAACAAATGTGCATTGCTTTAAGTCAACCAGTTTGTGATAATTTGTTAATGCAATCCTGATAAACTAACATAGATCATATAACTGGAAATCTAAAATGCAGGTAGGGTTCAGAGTTAGCTTAATTCCTTGGCTGGCATTTTATTTCTTCCTCTCTTGAATAAATGACTGTAGCAGTTTGTAGCTTTACATTCACACAACACATGCAGAAGAAGAAAGAGTTTGTCTCTTTGCATGTCTATTTCTTTAGAAAGGAGAAAAAAGTTCCTAGAAGCCCCTCACAAACTTTAGGTTGTGTTTCATTAGCCCAAATACCTACTTCCAAGTTAATATCCTCGGCTAGGAGAATGCTGTGAATAGTTAATTCAGCCTGGCTTTTTGCCCCATTCACCTGAAAGACAGATAGTATGACTTCTTTACAATCAGGCCATCCTAGGAGCTTGGAATTGTCCTCTGCTGAGGCCTGTGGGCTCTATGGTGATGAAGTAGACAACTGAACAAAAGCAGTAATCCTTCAGGTAACAGGACAGGAATCTGGGTTGGGTCTGGGGTGGATGGATGCTGGGGAAGCAACAAACAATGCCACTTTTCAGCCTATGTCAATTGCAACTGAGATGGAAAGAAATAGAAGTTAAATAGGATTAACAGGGCAAAAGAGGAAATAGCAAGGCAGAAGGTCCCTGGGGAATTTGAACACCTACCAGGGTGAGGACAGAGAGGAGACGGTAGGTGTGGGGAGGGCCTTTGAAACCCCTTGAAAGCATTTAGACTTCTTAAGAACCAGTAGAACATTTTTAAGAGAATGGTGTTAAGCATGTGGTATGTTAGGTTTGTGTTGTCTTCAGGAGCGTACTCTGGTTTCAGTGATGAGAATATCTTACAAGTTAAATCTAAAGATCATCATACTGAGTTGGGAAAGTTACTGGAATAATTCAGGTAAGAGAGAATCATGGTCTAGCCTGCAGCGTCGGCCTTCAAGGTGCAAAGAAGAGGATGAATTTGGCTCCATAAAGGAGGAGACATGGACTATTAAATATTTAAATGTATTTCAATATGTACAGGTGTAAAAACACACATATAAGTACTAATCAATTACCTCACCTGAGCAAAAGTTGTTTCGTATTAATTTCAAGCTGTTTCATTTTGTATGAAAGTTGAAAAGTCAAAACATGAGCTGGGTCATTCATTCTTTCTTATCTGCTAGTTGCTACCACCTTCTTCTACTCATAATAGCTTAGGATATTTTGACTTCACCAAAATAGCAATTAATTGAAAGAACACAAACTACTTATCCTACTTCCCTTAATAAGTCCGCTAACTTATTATTCACACTTGCTACAATCTCATCAACAGCTCTGCTTTCTGCTGTGACACACAATCTTGTCTACAAAAACCATCCAGGGTGCACAGTGATTTTTTTAATGGGGTCTTGTCTAGACCAGTTCACAAGATGCTCCAATGCTTAGCACCACTGGGGAGTGTAGCCAGTCACCGCCATATCTACATATATTAGATAATAAACTCTTTTTTTCTAAATTCATTTTCTTATTCCTCCATTCTTCTCTACTCCATTCAGAAAATGTGATGTACAACAAAGAGGTAATGGGGTACCAAGAAATGCGCAGAACCCTTTGATCATACAGAAAAGAGAAGGATTTATACCAGCTAGAAACCTTTTCCCTGTAGTAGTGTGGGGAAAGGAGGGAAAGAAGTAAGGAGGAAGAGTGGGAGGAGGTAGACAGAGAAATGAAGCTCTGCAGGTTTTAAGTGCAAAATAAAAAGAACAAATACTAAACACCTTGCTTCTTAAAAACACCACCAGGAAGATATCAGTACTCTTAAAAGGAATACTTGTGGTAAACATCTGAGCAAATAGAATCATAGACAATGTCACAAAATTTGTAGACCCTGGGCAGGTGAGAAAACAGCAGAATTCTCCTGGACTTAGCGAGGCCTTGTTCACAGGCACGATTTTCATTTACCCTGAGTGAATCAGTAACAGGACTAACGGAGATCCTCTCATTTTCTTCCCCAGACTTGGGTTCAGCATAGGACTCCATAACTGATTCAGAGAAACATTGGGAAAGACAGAGTTAATGTTTCATCCTGCCTCATAGTAGAATAAAAAATAGTTATATTATTTGCACATCTGAACTTACGCACTGAAATTCACATCTGCATGCCCTTTTAATAAATTGTACCATCAACTGTTTCAAGCCCAGTGCTAATATTTTTCATTTGATTTGTATTATCCTACAAGTAACAGAAAAACTATGGCTCCAGCAAACAGATTTTTGTGTTTGTCTATATTGCTTCTTTGTTTATTCCCAGATAATAAAAGGTAGACATTTTCAGTTATTGGGTTCAAAAATTCAGTGATGTCATCTGAGACCCAAACATGGCACTTCTGCCATATCTTCTATGTTATGTGTCACTCTTCTGCTTGTCTCCTCATTTTCACATGCCCCAATAGCACGTTCATTTTCAAAGTAAGTTAAAGAAAAAAGGTAGGTGCCCCCATGCCTGAACCTATTTTTATTTTTATTTTTATTTTAGCAAGAGATTTCCCAGGAAGCTCTATTTCTCATTGACCACTGAATGATATGGCTAACTATAGCATACCTGATAGGTATGATAGGGATACTGAGGCCAAGCACATTGCTGTAATAAATAAAATCAGCATTACATTAGCAAAGAATCTGGGGGAAGGTTATGGGTTATGCAACTGACGGTGTTTCCAATTCACTAATGAAGAAATAAGAAAGGGAAAAAAGCCTTCTCTAATTGTTTCCTAGTACTTGTCATTAATCTTCCTTACATGCAAGCCTAATGTTTACTTGAACATTGCCAGAATCGGACAATAAAATGAGTAATTTAATATGGTTGTGTGTTGATGATGGCTTTTACATCTACTATTTGATAGTATTCCTATTGCCTTCTCTGTTTATCAAACACTGATTGCTATCAGTGCCCTAAGCCTCCAATAAAAAAAAAGAAAATTATGGCTCTTTTCCTGTTTACTTTCTATTTATGTTCCTCAAATTAAAATAAACTTCAGCCATAAGTAAAAGGCATATTCTGTCAGGGTTGGTGGGTTTTGATAATACTGGACAAATCCTAAATTGAGAATGTACACTTGAGTGCTGATTGGGAAGCCCAAAGGCATAGAAGCATAAATCCCTCTATAGTCAATCCCATATGTGAAAAAAGGGAGTAGGGATGGTGGGGCTTGAGGACAGTTCTTTATAAGACTTATTTAATATCCTGTCATATTGATGAAGGTATGCTAGCGAACTAGCATCTATCACAAAAAAAGTGCAAAGTACAAGCAGGTAGGAGGAATAAAAGGAAAGAGATGGTGTGCCTTTGCAGAGAGCCCCTATTCTTAAACCATTTATCAGTGATGATGGATGACAGCCCTAAACTTAAAACTGATAAAGCACAAGTCTTATGTATTTTACTCCTTTGGAAAAAGGACAAGAAAGGCCAGTAAGATCTGACTTACTTGGACATTTACTTATCATCAAGACTAAGCTCACATTTGCCGGATAAGCACCACGGCCTTCCTTGGAAATGTACACTACCTAATCATGGTCTAAATATGCTATGCCACATTTAATTTATTTGTTATTGCTTGGTTTCTATTAAGATTCAAGCCATGCTGAAGATATTCTCATTCAATTTTTGTTTAATGTACATATGTATTTATTAATATGGTGTGGTGATATTTGTACTGAAATACCTAGTTACATTCATTCATTTGCTAATTCTTTATTTCAACACCAAATATTTATTTAATATTCATTTATATGCTTGCTGCTACACATAGGGTGATTAACAAGACAAAAGAAGTTTCGCAGCTTCTGAACTGATGATAGCTGTTTGGGCAACACAGTTTAGCACCCTGTAGAATTTATAACACTAGTTCTGTCCCTTCACACAAATTTAGTACCAAATCTAACCGAGTTCTCCTACCCGTCTCTGTCTTACTCTTAGAAGTATGAGGCAGAAGCCATATCTTCATCGAATTTAGAATAAAAGATGAAAGACGAGAAATAAGGAAAATGTCCTTGTGAATAAAACTGGATTTTAAGTCCCTCGGGTGCTGATAGCCAGCCTGTAGATTTTTTTGCTCCAGAACGTTCCATGTGACTTCTATTTCAGAAGTGTATATCCTAGAAATCAAACTCATTCTGTAGTGCTTTGGAATTTGTTACATCATTACGAATCTATCTGCCTTTATCCTCCATTCTTTAGTTGTTGTTTGACAAATATTTACATTTATATGAAGAACATGGAGTAATATTAATGCTTTTATGAGTTTCATCAGTTTTGCTATATATATCTTGCAATTTTTTTGTGTATACACATTTAAGTTGCTGTGGCTTTTTAGTGGATTGACTTCTATTATTACAAAATGTCTCTGTCTGCCTCTTTTAATTTATTTTTCTCTGAAGTTTACTTTATCTCATATTGATATAGCTACTATTTCTTTTGTTTCATTAATAAATGCATAATCTATGTCTTCATTATTTTAAGAATGAATTTTTCATTAGGAATTCTTTTGCCATGCAGAATATTTTGTAGGTTTCAACTATAATTATTAAAATAATCTAGAAGAAAGGACTCTCATTAGAATGATAGGTATAGAATACAGATCACCTGAGTTTGAAAGGATAGTAAAAGATGTGTGAGGAAAGGGTGCATTTGGTACATATTGGTCATTCAAGCAGCTGTCCAAACATCAGTCCTCAGTGTTCTAATGAGTTTTGACCTATGTATTTCTCATTCTTCCTCTTCAACAAACCTGAACTTGGTCCTGAAAGCTATTTTTACTGACCCATGAACCTCAGTTTTTCCCTGAACAATGACTTTTTCTGATTAGAATGCTCCAGCCTATTAAGTTCGGTCTCCTAAAAGATAAAAAGAAACACAAGCTCCTTTTGGTAGAGCTTCTCTCTTTATTTTTGACCTTATTCAAATCTCCATGATTTTGCACATCAGGAAAATATGCTTCCAACAGCAGGCTTATGCTTCATTTCAACATAATCATTCCCAACACTACACCTTCCTTAGTATTTAAATGCCAATGAGAGGGGTTTCTGAAAGAAAACAGGCTTTCCAGGAGCTTTTCTCAACTTGCCTCAGATGTCTCAAGCCACTTGATACTATCTTAAAGAATTCCAAGTTTGAGCTAAATGCTTATAAACATTTAGACAAGAGAACAAACTGGGCATGTTTTAAGGATGTTTACATCACAATGTAAATTCTCTTATTTGAAAATGAAAGACATTTTAATATTGTCTTAAATAATGACTTCATGTTATCCAATTAACAATCCAATCCAATAATTGTTAAAACATTTTTTTCTATAGCTAAAATGTCATATGAGATTATCTAAATTAACTGCCACCTTTAGGCAATAAATGTTTATTACATTTGCAGAATTGCAATGGAGGCAGTAAAGGTGAAATGATTTGTTGAAGGCTGTACAGGGTCTTCCAGCAATTGAAGTTTTCTGGCCTCTTTTTTTTTGTTTTTGTTATCATTCTTTCTGGTACTGGAAAAACTTGATTTACTGCCTCAGACTACCTTTTAGCATTATTTTTGATCTACCTCTTACTAGCTATATGACTTTCAGCAATTTGCTTGTTATCCTAAATTGTCTTGTTTCATAAAATGCATATAACTCCTTTCTCTCTCTCTCTCTCTCTCTCTTTTTTTTTTTTTTTTGAGACAGGGTTTCATTCTGTCACTGAGGCTAGAGTTCAGTGGCACAATCTCAGGTCACTACAACCTCCACCTGCTGGGCTCAAGCAATCCTCCCTCCTCAGCCCCCCAAATAGCTGAGACTAAAAGTGTGCACCACCACAGCAGGCTAATCTTTTGCATTTTTTACAGCGATGCAGTTTCCCTATGTTGCCCAGGCTGGTCTCAAACTTTTGAGTTCAAGTGATTCACCTGCCTTGGCCTCCCAAACTGCTGGAATTACAGGTGCAAGCCACCATGCCTGGCCTCTATTTTGAACAGAAGCTGTAAGGATCAGAATTAACATAAATAAATCCTTTTGAACAAGACACCCAAATAATGATTGTGATTTTCATGTAGTTTAACAGAGTATTTATCAAGTGCCTACTCTGTGAAACAAACAAGGTACCAGAAAAATAAGATGAATAAGACTGTCACATAAAAGAAACTCACAGTCACATGGGGAGAAAACATATAATTACTATATATTACAATGTGAAACCTTCTTTAAGAGGTAAGCTGCATCCTCCTGAGATGCATGAACCTAGCTCTTCTTAGCTTCTGTTTGGAAGCAACAGTGATACCTAGGCCGAGGAGTGGGAAGGTAACCCACTTTAAAAATTGTATGAGTTTCCATGTGGTGGTAATGGGATGACTCACTTGTATTTTTGTTCAAAAACATCATCCAGTTTTCAAGTGTTCTCATTATTTGTTTCACTACAGAGAAGCTTTGTTTAAAGATGAATGACACCTTCTTCTACTTCTTTTCATTCAGCAACACAGTTGGTTAATGACTTGTGGCAAATAGTTATGTACATCCTCACATTTTACTAAGGTCACTAAAACCAGGGCATGTACTTTTGAGTAAGTCTTGCTAAGGAAGCTTGCCTTGCCACTGGTAAAGTACTTCCATAATCTCCTGACCTTAATCACACAGGATATTCAGAGAGATTCGGGCAAAAACTTCACAATTCATCCAAATGCTTGTTTGCCTTTCAGTACTGTGTTCCTTTGCCTGAGTGACTGGCAGCGCTGACCTGCTCTTCTTTATCACCTGCAGGTTGCACTGGCATTTCCGCTCCAGACCATCAAACTTTAAAGCATCATGAAGACCCTGAGCCAAGCCTGGAAAAGTGTGTCCTTTCTGGTCCAGCACCTGCCTGTGTGTTCAATTCCATAAATTGCTGACTTCTAAGAGCCACTCATACAGCGTGTGTGAGTAATCCAATTATCAAAGCTTAGCCAGGAGGGTTTATCCCAAACAAAGCAATGCACATTGGCACTGGAACGAAAGGGGAAAGGCAAATGGGGGAAGCAAGTCAAAAACTTTGCGGTTATCAGAGCAGCATTGCAGAGTGACTGATTAAATTCTTTTTGTCTTTTCAATCAGAACTTTCACATAAAGAGTAAAGAGCATCTCTACTTGCTGCAAATCTGGGTGTCTTAACAGACAGATTTAATTTGGCCTCACTTTCTGCCTGATATAGAGTGACATGCAGTAGAGGCTGGACTAGCATATCAGATGAATGGAATTTTATGTGGGGAATAACAGTGCCCACTTCCTTCCTCTTTTCCTATCATAGGCAAGAATAGAGGTGCAAGGCACTACATCTGCGTCCCAAGAATGAAGGTGACACTTTCTTTCTGGAGGCAACTTCTGCAGACAGAGAGTGGAATTGAATTGACAGGTGTCATTATTGTTCCACTTTACCTGCAGGTTCTGAATTGGAGTCTGCCATTTCCCAATAGTAACTTCACACCTCAAAGCCTCAATTTTCTCATCCCTAGAATGAGGGAAACATTACTTCATAACTCACAAGTTTGTGGTGAGCAGTCATTCTTATTCTGTTCTTAGTAAACCCTCTGAAATAGACTATGGATTTAATTTGTGTTAGCAATTAGTGAAATGTTATAATTTAATAATAGTAGTGTCAATAGTATGAACTATTCTGTGGATTTTAGATAAAAATTATTTAGTTGCTTGGTTGACACTATCCTAAGATTAAGTCTACCTAATGAAAACTATGACTTTGACCTCTGCAAAGCTACCAGTTTGTCATGCTTTATTTAACATAAATGAGATTAGCATTTTGCAGCAGGCTTTGTAGGGTTTTTTGTTATTAGCCTGTGAGGAATCGGAGGTCTCTCTAGAAACCAGGCATGTTCTCAGCAGTGGTATAAGAGCTTGAGATCTGAGTGGGGGTCTGGCTGAGTGCAGGGGCAAATGATCCTTAACTGAAATGGCACCCCAGGAAGCAGAAGGGCAGTGAAGATGCTATAGCTGATCCTTTCCTCACCCAGGCCATTCCACTCACAGGGCCACTTGCTCTTTAAAAGCCACAAGGGGCAGCTTTAGGGGAAGGTTTATATGGTAGCAAAAAAAGCATACTATAAGATCTAAAAATCAATGTGAAATTCTAGCCATTATGTTCCTTTAAATCCAAGAATGCCAAACAACTTCGGGAAACAAATGCATTTTTTTCTGCCTCATTAAAATGACATAGCAAAGGATTCATGAACTGAGCAAATGGAATTCAAAACAACAGAAATAAAACATGCATTTGTATGCAAATATTTATACATTGAATTTTTTTTTTGTTATATATGCGTGTGTGTAGTTTGCACACCTCCAGCTCCTTCGGCCTTCTAGAGTCATTTTCAATCATTTCTGTCTTCTGCGCACTCGGGATATTCGGGACTTTCTCAGGTGAGTTTGCATGTTTCTGGCTCCTGGCCCCATCAAGTTTATGATCGTAGTTGTTTTGAAGGCTCTAGTGCAGCTCCTTCTCACCTTCCCACACTCTGTATTTATCTGCCTAGCCAGGTTTCCCCACTTGTTTTTGCTCAATGTATCATGAATATATGGTTGATTCATCAAACAGACTTACTGAAAGAAACTTATAAACAACCCACCAAAAATAACAGTCTCAAAAATTACTATCTTGATGTACTTCAGTGTTTTCTAATATGGCAAAATTTTTATTGACTTTTGTTCTATTTAGCCTCCCACCTGCCAAAAAGTTACTGGGAATTCTAGTTGTCTATTGAATCCTTTCCTTGTCTTTCTTTTTCACCTATTTCTCCCCACCCTCACCCTTGTCTTTACCTCCCTGTCTAAGAAAGAATAAAAATTCTTGTTATTTCATTATGAAATGGATTTTAGCTTAGTAAAATGGAACTTCTACCATGCTACAGAACTACAAAAGTTGCTATAGTACCTTGCAACCAGAAAGATCATCTATCCTGGGTTTCAAATTGTCTTTTTTTTTTTCTTAAGTCATACTGTGCTCCACATTCTAAGTAAATCGTTCCCATCAGTGCAAATCCCAGAGACAATATGTGGGTGTAGAAAGATTTCATTTACAAGAATGCAATATATGTGTGTATAATAATGATAACCACTTAACACTTGTAGAGAGCTTGCAGCATGCCAGGCATAGTGCCCAGTGCTTTACTTGCCTCTAATAGTAAATCTTGCAAGAGGCTTTGGAGGGAAATGCTATTTTTTTTTAATGTTACATTTAAGGAAATGGAGACTTGGGAAAGAGAAGTAATTGACTATTACAGTGATTAAGATGAGAAAGAAGCCTAGCTGAGCTGGTTTGATTCAGGAGCTCTTACTGCTGTCACTGTGTGACTCTAATGTTAACCTGAACCACGGGAGAATTGCAGGGCCATATAGAGAGAATTTCTGCCCATTCATAATGGACTCAGCTTTGCACTGTATCCCGAAGTCCAGCTAATTTAACTGCTACTTATTTTCTGACTTTGGTACAGTGAGACTTTGGTAGAAAGAGAATCAGAGTCATAGGTACAGTAGATATATGACATTAGGAAAATCAGTTAATATACCTGGGTCTTATTTTTTTAATCCCCAAACTAGGGAAACAATACTTCTCAAACTCCCTTCTATATCAGGAAGGACCAAAGTTGAATTTTAAAAATACATGAAAGAAATCCTTGAAATGTGAAAATTCTGTAGAAATGTTTGCTACAGGCTCATTGTACTATAATTATTCTCTTACAGAGTTGCATAAATTTATGCGTGAATATATACAACCTACCTATCTTTCCTAGGCTTTGTTATTACATTAAAAAATCATCATTCAAATTATATTACTTTCAGCAAAATGTAAGAGATTTGCAAACTGAGTTCTGAAGGGAAAGCTACTTAGGTACTGTCTTCCTAAATTCAATACCAATTTTAATATGCCTCAGTAAAGGGCACAGTTTATATTTCTCCCTGTGGAAGGATGGAGGAGAAGCTGGCAGCATGAAGTTTCTGGCTGTCCTTCACTCGTATTTTTTTGTGACTAGCTCATGGAAACTTCAGTGCAAGTGCAACTGTGCTAACAGGGTATGGGATTATGTGAAGCTATCCCCTGCATGCTAGAGTCTTGGATTCCCTGTGCAGACTTTACTTTCTGGGATGAATTTCAAGGAAGATTCATTATCAAACATCTGCCAGGGTCACTTTGAGTATGATGTTGGTATGAGCATTAAGTCAGCATTGAAAATTCAAAGACAGATGCCCTCTTTTTTATTTTAAAAGAATATGGATTTTTTTTTTTTTTTTTTTTTTGAGATGGAGTTTCACTCATGTTACCCAGGCTGGAGTGCAATGGCGCGATCTCGGCTCACCGCAACCTCCGCCTCCCGGGTTCCGGCAATTCTCCTGCCTCAGCCTCCTGAGTAGCTGGGATTACAGGCATGCACCACCATGCCCAGCTAATTTTTTGTATTTTTAGTAGAGACGGGGTTTCACTGTGTTGACCAGGATGGTCTCGATCTCTTGACCTCGTGATCCACCCGCCTCGGCCTCCCAAAGTTCTGGGATTGCAGGCTTGAGCCACCGCGCCCGGCCAAGAATATGGATTTTTTATTTCACTTAAAAAGTAAAGTTATGGCACCTAATTTTATTTCTCTTCTGCCAATCAATTTAACCCTTCCTACTGGCAGGAATCAGAGGAAATACCCTATACTTAACCCCAATAGAGTCATTTCAAGAATTTTTCTATCAAATCACTACCCCTGGTTTCCAGGGACTATATAGACTGACTACAAATATACTCTTTCTTAATATCTCCGTGTCCTACAGAACTGCGGCCTTATTAGAGAGAAGAACCACAGTACCAGGTTTTAGGGTGTCCAACATTGCTATCAGTTGTCATACGTAGGACTGTAGAATGGCTCAGAGCAAACTTGAGCAGGAATGTAATGGACCTTCACCAGCTGATGACACAAAAGACCTAACTCAGATCCCAGCACCAAACAAAAGGGCAACAAGGGAACAACTGAGGTTATCTTACTTAGCACAGTTTTATCATCAGAGTGCACTGCCCGATACTGAGTAAGACCTCATTAAATAGCACATTTAGTAGAATAAATTTAATAGAATAAATGATTAAGGAAATAAACGAGCAAATACAGTGAGAGGGTTTCTAATCCCTAGTTCCACATTTTACTCTCAAGCTGATCATTCCCATCTATGTAATTTCTTCTCCCTTTGTTTCCCTTCAAAAGAATCTGCAGTTTATTTAAAGCAGAATAAGAAATGCATGCATGTGGGCACGCACACACAAACACGCACACACAAACACACACACACACACAATCTGGGATAATCAGGCGGACAAAGAGCATAATGAGATTTGTCCAATAACTGCCTTGATGCCCTTCAGAATGACCTTAACTTTGCCGAAAACCACTTGATTTGGCTGCTGCCATCACCTTTGGGCCTAAATAAACCAACCCAGGTTGATCAGTAACTGTGGCGAATTTCCTCAATTGCTATTCTCAGAATCTCTACTTGCCTGTGGCTAAAGGCAGGCATATGAGTCAGCAAGGGCCCTGCTTTTTTACAGGCAGTAATAGGAATATTGAAGGTAAAGGTTTAACACAGAGGACTTGGCCCTTGCTCCTCTGGCTTGCACATATACTATCATAGTAAAAATGCATACACAGGTCACTTTCTCTATTCCAATTTATTCTCAGCCAAAAGGCTATAAGAGACAAAAGTGTCTTTAATGGGATTTTGTAGAAGCACTCAAAGACATAGTAACGCGAGTTAGTAACTTGTTTCAGAAGACTGCAGAATAGTTCACGATGACAAGTATCTGCTCAAGGCTTTATGTGTTTCTGCTTGGAAATATCTTAAACTCTTTAATTAGAGTTATATTTTAAGTAGAAAAAGTATTTGTATACTAGAATATGTGGACAAATGTATACATATAATATATAGTAGATTATATATATGTGCAATATATGCATATATACCAATCTATGTACATGTATACATATCAGTTATTATATGTACACAATATATATAGACTATATGCATATACATATCCATTTTAAATTACATATAAATATGTAATTTATTAAGTACTTCAACAAGTACTATCTTCTTTTGTGAGTTTTATAGCTGCGGACAAAATTGCATCCCGATATTAATTCTGGTAACTATTCCCTTTGTTTAACCAGTATTCTTACTTGTTCTTTTCTCTTGAATAATATCACTACAATTTTCCATTTGATCTTCTCCCATTTCTGCTTTTTAGTGGAGTATTCATTCAGTCACGGTGCCCAACATCACAGGGTCTGGTCTCCCTACAATGAGACCCAGCATGGATCTGTGATCCAGGCCAACCAATCAAACTCCCTGATGGACTTTTTATTTTTTTTTTCCAGTAAATTCTGGGATAACCTGGAGACTTGAAATTGCACCAACTTTCCTATCTGTGGAGAGACACTTTACGAAGAATAAAGCTTCAGGAGGAGAAAAAGACAAAGGTATGATCATCTTTTTTGGTGGTTGTTTGTTTTGTTTTGTTTTGTTTTCCTGAAACTTTGCATTAAGTTTAACAAAAGAAAAAAAAAAAAAAAGCTCCAGTCTTACTTTCAGGAGTCATAGTAATTCCTATGCTGAATTCCTTAACTAGTTCCTTAACTAAGGAATAAAGAATAATAATCTTGGTAATTGTTGAATAACAAGATGGAAAAGTTCTGTGTTCTTGGAGGTAGGCATCAAAATTTATTTTTCTTTATTGGGAAAATAACTGAATAAGCCTGCTTGGGTGATTCAGGTTGAGTTGAGATTTCTCATCAGGGAGCAGTTATTTTGAAGAAGAGAGGAGACTGTACAGCAGCTGAGGTGTTCTGGGAGGGAGAATCTGAAGAGCAAACAGGTAATGTAGGAAGAAAAAAATTAGGAGAAGGCCTTTTGAGCAAAAGGGGGGTCATATAACATATGAATTGCCCTTCTTTGCCCTCCCTCTTGGCCTCAGTGATGTCCCTTAAGCCACTGGAGTTTGGGGGCATGTGTACTTTTGAATAAAATGATAAGAAGTGATGTTTTCATTACAGTGACGGGAACAACAGTAAATACAGTACAAGTTGTTACTGGTCCTCAACCATGAACTCCATGAATGGTTTGTCTATATTAGCTGCTTCAATTGTCTCCTCTATTATTCTTGTCTTGGTTCACTGGACTCAGGCTCCTAATCCCCGCTTATCACTCTCAAAGCTATCCATGACCTCCAATCTGTGCCATCAGTTTAGTCCTTGTTTTGGTTTTTTCTTGCTATACTTGTCCATGCCATTGGGCATAATGGAAAATCCACAACATATAATGTAGAGTATTGACACTAATGCTGTTCGCACATCTAATGGTAGCTACTATCACAGGGTTGATAATCAAATGAGGCAATGAATGTAAAAATATTTGTAAAAAATTAATTTGTAGGCACATTTATGGAGAATGCTACACAAATCCCAGTACACTACATTATTTTTAAAACTAGCAGAGACGAAGAACACAAACGACAATGTGCTATCCCTTAATCTTTATAATTTCTGATTTGTGGCATGAGATTTTATTTTCTGTATTTACAAAGAAGCCCTAATTTTATAAAATCTATTATTGTTTCTTTGTGTCACTCCCTTTCTAGAAAGTTGGTCTATTGTGAAAATAATAGAAGATATAACGATGTAAACAGATGCAGTCTGATTCTCAGTCGGTTAAATTCACAGCTAAAATGCTATGGTCAGGCCTTCTGCCTATTACAATGGCTCCAGTGTTAGATCTTTCCACTCTCACAATTTGAAAAAATAAAAGAGAAGGTTCTGATTTCAAAGCGCGTTCAACAACAACAACAACAAAAACAACTGAAGGTCATTATTTTGTAGATCTAGAGGCAGGGTCCCATAGCAAACTGCTAGTGAATTGCAACTGTGACTCGTGGATCTTGTCATTTGACCCTATCTTTCCTTTGCCATCTAGGTTGCCCTCCAAAGTGCCTAGATTTCAGAGGATCTGGTGTGTGATAAGTTACTATGGCAGTACAGTCAACAGAAATAATTTTTAAAGTGGATTCTGGACTAGACTCTTATGCTCTTCCTAATGTAACTTTATTGCAATCAAAGTGATCATTCCTTATACTAATTTATTTGTAAGAAGGTCAAATACATAAGGTTGGATGTACTGGAGGAAAGAAGCAGGGGAGTGGGGAAAAATTTCCTGTGTTGTTTTCTATCTCTAGTTCCAAGTGGGACATCCTCAAGATTCATGCATTTTCTCCTTGAAAATTAATGTGGCTGAGATTGAGTGTGATGTTAATGGTCTTTTTGGGTTGTGACTTAGTTGCACAAAGCCCTATATTGGGCTGTTTTGCTTGTTATCATGAGGAAAATCATTAAGTTGGTTTGCTATTATCAACTGAAAAGTCCACCACTGACTAATATCTGAATCCTGTTTGCTATCTTTTGCTTACTCCTTCCTACATGTGTGCCTTACTGACTTCTACAGATTTCTACTGAATCAGGGATGTGAGATCTATCGATTATCAGCTCATCTGTGTGTAAGATCCAGTTGAGGAGGTAAGTATCTGTACATCATCCCTGACTCGATTGATTTTTCTTTTCTTGCTTTGGGAAATGGTTTTGGACTTATATTCAGATACAAAAATGTTTTTCTGATTGGGATTGTGGTGACCAGTACAGAGCTATCTTTGATGGGCGATAAATTTGAAAACAAACATATATAATATCTAGTCTTACCTTAATTAATGTGACATTTTCATTTCTTTTTATCTGAGGAGCAAGTTGAAAATGATCAGGACATGCCATCAATACACCAAGGCACCATGCTGCCTTGGGGTACAGATTACTTTGAGCAGAGGACACTTGAAACACAGCAAATGCAGGAAGAGCCTTTCTCAGATCTCCTCTTGTCTGTGTAAAGTCAGATATTCCCAAAGGAAATAAATTGTCATCAATCCTTTCCCTGGAAGTTTCATCAACCCTGGGAGTTTCATTTAAAAAATTATTTGTTTTGAGATCAAATTAAAACTTTAGAGAAATTATAATTGTATATAACTATGGAATACCTACTGATGTTATTATACACACACACACAGGCACAGTGGGGAATCATCGAATGAAGCTAATTAACAAAGCCACGGCATTAAATACTTATCATTTACCGCCCCTGTCTCCATGTAACTTTGTACCCTTTGACCAACATTTTCCTATTCCCTGCATAAGATTAACTCTTATCATAGGAGAGAAGACTTGAAGTTGACACCACATCCAGACAGACTTTGTCACAGACTAGCATCTCTTCTAAAGTCTCATTTATCTTTCCCAAAATAATTTACTATCCCCTAAATTGCCTACATTTACCCTCTCCTCTCTCCTCAGAAGAGGACATATATTCTAAATCCTGCTCATTTCTTATGTATTCGCTCTTTTCCTAGTGATGACCCAAAGCATGTAATAAATTTGTATACCTTTTATCTTGCTGATCTGCCTGTTGTTATTTTATTTCATAGATCATTAAAGAAACTTTAAAGGGTGAAAGCCTTCCTTCCCCTACAAAGAGGTAACAACAGTCTATAAGAAAATTCCCATTCACTGATGGATACCTCATTGTTTTTTTTCATTATTCTTCTGGCAAGATATTTAAGAAATCGCCACATTGTGACAGCTACTATTGTGGTTGTTTGTAAGAGTTGTCAAAGAGAAACAAAGCTCCACACTAGTTAAAGGCAACAGAGACAGATTTTATTCAGTGATAAATATTGTGGTGGGGAAGAGAGTTCAGAGTAAACTAAGTTCAACTTTGCCAAACAAATAGGAGAATTGAAAAATGGTGGGGTGAGTTGAAGATAGACACTGAGAGGTCAGTAAGAGAGTTTGGTTTCTGTGACTCACTTGATTATCCAGGTTTGCTAATTGGCACTTATCTGGAAGAGAAACAAAATTCTCCTATCTTTAAGACAGGAGATAGTTTTGCAAGTTGGAGCAGGGAGCCCTTTGCCTGCCCACTGAAGTTAGCCCCTGAGCCTCCCACAGGGAGTGAGAATGAGAGTTACTTTCTTAAATTTTTGCATTTCAAAGAACTATTTCCAAGTCCTTGAGGAGACAGTTCTGGGTGGTAGATTTCCATCTCAAAGGGACAGAGAAAGGATTTATAATTGCAAACTTTCTAAAGTAACTGCTCTAAGAGGAGGTTTAGGGAGCTATCAACCTCACTAGGTTATGGCTGGAACAAATAGTAAGCTTTCCTGGGAGCATTGAACTTTCTCAGACAGACCTTTTAGGGGGAGTCATAATAGGGGCACCACCTTAAGCTTCTAGAAGCCATGCTAGCATTTGGTGAAGTCTCTTAGTGCAAGAGTTTGGAAAGAGTTGTGTGTTGAGAATTTTTGCGGTTCTGAGGGCCTATTCTGGGTCAGTTGCAAAGTTTACTGGAACATTGCATAAAATATTGAAAGCCCTCCCAAAAATGCTGAAAGAATATCTTCAAACTTTTCAACATCTGAAATAAGTTAGGTTTATAGAAAGATCAGAGGATGATTAATTGGTAGGTCTAAGATATGAACCCAGTTCTATTTGAAAGTTGGAATCTTACTGATTCCCCAAATGTAAAATCTGTAAACTTGGTAATTTTTTCCAGATTCTTGTTTGAAGAAAATTGTTTTAATCAAGTACTTTAAAAAACTTACTTCTAACTAATTTTTTGTAGATTTTGAGATCTAACATCCTTTGTGCCACCTTTCTTTTAAATTAAATTAGGTTTTGAGGTACAGTAAAATGAAGAAAAACATGAAGTACTTTTACTTTTTAATGTCCTCTATGCTATTTAACTTTTTCTTGTCCTTTCAGGTTTTTCTTATTTTTCAGTGGAAAAGGTAGTACATAACCGAAGAAAGGGAAAAATGAGAACATGATTATACAAATACAATGACATTAGAGCATTTTAATAATTATTCGAAAGAGGAAAAAGGCAGGGTTCCTTCAATATTTGCATTATTGACTTTTTTTTTTTTTTTTTTTTTTTTTTTGAGGCAAAGTGTCTCTCTGTTGCCCAGGCTGGAGTGTTGTGGTGTGATCTTGGCTCACTGCAACCTCTGCTTTTTGATTCAGGTGATTCCCCTGCCTCAGCTACCCAAGTAGCTGGGATTACAGGCACGTGCCACCATGCCTGGCTAGTTTTCATATTTTTAGTAGAGACAGGGTAACACCATGTTGGCCAGGCTGCTCTCAAACTCCTGACCTCAAGTGATCCACCCTCCTTGGCCTCCCAAAGTGCTGGGATTACATGCGTGAGCCACCATGCCCGGCCCTATTGACATTTTTGAGTCAGATGATTCTTGGATGTGGGAGTGACCCTGTGCACTGCAGGATGTTAATTCTGGCCTTTCCCCAAAAGATGATTCCCAAATGTCCCTTGGGAGGCAAAATCATCTTAGTTGAGAACCCCTGAATTAAAGGATTTTAAAAAGATTTTAAAAATTGTAGTCCCTCTGTGTCCCTGCTGCTGCCCTGTTTTGGTTTGTAAAGCTTTCTGAAATCCGCCATTGTGCTTTTGGATCCTGAACTGTTTCAAACTCTGGCTAATACATTCAAGAGCAAGTTGGCATGACTCCTGTGAACGCATTGCTTGGCCCAGGCACCAGTTCATCACCAAGACCTTGCTTCGGTTGTTTATATCATGCTGCAGTTTTATTTGACTGAATTTCTTAAACCTTGAAACACCAACATTTCCAGGTTGACTAAAGTATCATCCTGCCTCTCTAGCCTCCTTGAATGAGATCTTAATTTCATCTGCTTTGCTTTCTTAAGGGCTGGTTGCCCACCCGATGAGGGCTTTGCTCGCTTCTCTGCAGCCAGAGACTCTCGATGTTATGTCCTGTCTTTATATCTAAGTCTCTCCTTCTTATATGCCACTTAATAAAGAAAGCCCCACTTAGATGTCCTTCAAACATAAAACTATAAGAGGCAAGATCAGAAAAGAGCTAATATTGGCAACATTGTAGGGACTGGCAAAAAATAACTGAACTGATTTACACAGGGAAATAGGATAAATTAGCCTTGGTAAAGAGACCACGCATTTCTGCAGAACAAAATTCAGTATACAACACAGCAACCAAAAGAGCAAAATTAAGATAAACAACAACAATAACAACAAAACATCCCATTAGTAGATTTCTCTCTTCAGCCACTTGTCCCTTTTAATATGTTCATTGAGGCCTTTTCGCTATTATTAATTGCTTTCCCAGTTTTATCAGGTGTATTTTATATGCTCTGTGGTAGTGGGTATGTATTAATTAGTGGGTTGATTGGTTCTTACTTCCTTTGATGGAGTCCTATGCACAATGTTGACTAAACAGGAGCTGAGGAGAGTCTTCAGTTTCAGTTTCCTGATAAATTAGGGGTAAATCAAAGTCATCCTGATGGGTTTTGCCTGCTTTGGTTTTGAATTAGGAGAAAATGATAAATCTCGGTTTTAATTCAGAATATAAAGTAGGAAGAAAACCCATGGAATTAAATCAACAACCTCAGGAATTAAATCAATAAATAAGCAAATCTTCCACATGCAGCCACTTTATTTCAAAGCTTTCAGTTTCTAGCCACACTTACCTGGTCACCATTATTTTACCCAGCAAGCACTTAGGGAAATTTGTTCCATTTAGTGGGAGACACCTTCATCGAAAGTCTCTCATGATTTAAAGCTAGCCTGGAGTAATCAAATTTAACAGAAACTCCATCTTCTAAGGGCTGACAAATAATATATCATTTATTTTGTTTCTTTATCTGAAAAGTTCATGGAGATGTTTAGAAATTTACATGTTTATTTCACCTTCCTCAGAAGGCCTTGTTCCATAATAAATTTAGAACAGAATAGTTTCTAGATACTTAATCTATTGAGCTAAAATATATTGGCAGAGGATTCACAGAGGTTTGCAGTAATTGTTCATTTTGAAAAAGAAATACATTTTAATGCTTTGGGAAAAATCTTGTACCTGTATCAGAGATAGGATCCAATTGCCAATTCTGGGCGTCTAAAATTGGTGGTATACCTCCTTTTGAGCTTTCATTGTTGGCTACATTAGTTTATTAAGTAAGTTATTGTTCAGAAAAGGCCATTGCTTTGCCTATTCTGCATGAGTTTTCTCAAGAATGTATCAGGCCTATTCTTACTAAATAACTTGAAGTCATTTAGGGATATCGCAAACTACTAGGTTAACGCCTGATATCCATACCATCTGGACTTACTGATTGGAATATATAAACCTTTTCCACATATTTCCTTGGTTAGCTTGTAGTGGTCCTGACTGTTTGATAAGGTACTTCATTTTTATCTGTGTATCCGCAAGTATTGCTTATGAGACTGTCATAAGAGAGGCAAAATAAGCTAAGAAGAAATATTAGGATATTTTTAGGAGGAGAGCAATATTCCCACTACTGATTAAAAAGATGGTAGGTAGTACCAAACTAGAAGATTAAGAAGATGCAAGGTAGTACCAAAACAGAAAAGTTTGTCACATCCAACAATTGCAAGTCTAAAGTACACTAAATGAAAACTGTAGCTATTAATATAAAGTTATAACATTAACATGAACAGAGAAAAGATCTGTGACCAAGGCACAGATTTAAGATGGAAAAATCGTTACATAATACTGTCACATTGTAGCAAAATATAATCTTGTAACATAACATTCCAATATATTGTACAAGCCAACTCATTATGCAGGGCATTTAAAAAAAAATCTCGGCTGGCACAGTGGCTCGCACCTGCAATCCCAGTGCTTCGGTGGGCATGTGGATCATGAAGTCAAGAGATGGAGACGATCCTGGCCAATATGATGAAACCCAGTCTGCACTAAAAATGCAAAAATTAGCTGGGTGTGGTGGCATGCACCTGCAGACCCAGATACTCAGGAGGCTGAAGCAGGAGAATCATTTGAACCCAAAAGGCGGAGGCTGTAGTGAGCTGAGATTGTACCATTGCACTCCAGCCTGGCGATAGAGTGAGATTCCATCTCAAAACAAAAACAAAGCAAAACAAAACAACAACAACAAAGAACTCATACTTTTTTAAAATGCCTGAGGAGGGCAAATTATTTCCCTACCCTAGAATGAAAATTTGGGAAGTCCCTCAACATCCATGATTGTTTAAGTCTTAAAACACAATCTCAATCAAGTAATAAAATTGTTCATCCTCATGAAATAATTGAGGTCCAAGCATGATTTAAAATTGAGTAAGGTTTATTTGCTTTCTCAAGTTGAATCTGGAAGGAATTCTGAATTCTCAAAAGGACATCAGTAGTGTGCACTTCTTCTCTTTTAATTGCAGCATTTCCATCCCTCTCTCTAATAACAGTGACCTTTCTTTTCTTTTACTTCTATATTACTTCTCCTTCTCATCTTTGGCTTCTGGCACAGTGTCATAGAGCACAGTTAAGAGATAAAGAACACTTCTGCACGGACACTGCATTGGTGATCTATCTGGTGCTATGTGCATCTGGCAGATATTTAGGTTTGAGCCCTAGCTGAGGTCCAAGGAGAGTGGGTGGACGGGAGCAGGGAGCTAGAAGAACAATTGAGAGACAGCAGGTAGATGGGACGTGGCTTTATTCAGCAGTTCACTCACACTGTTGGTGCTGCATTTATGCACCTCACAAACAATAGTGGTTCCAAGCCAAGTGATGAGTCTCCCCATGTTATGTCTACATAGTTGTGTTTACATAATGTACAGAATTGTGCACCTGCAGTCTAATCCTTCTGAGTCATGCAGGATGTTTACCTTGGCCTATGCCTGCTTGGCTACAGTGCAGCAATATTCCTTACAAAGATGCTCAAAGTGGCTCAATTTTGCAGGCTCTTCAGTCGTCCTCCTTATCCATTTTGAGGGATCACATACCTGCAGTATGAAATGAACAAACTGCCCCTCTACTCCTATTGGTCCCTACCTTCTTCCTCAGCACTGAGAATCCACAGCAACTCTGTTTTTATCCTGGCTGAAGTCTGTTTGAATATGGCCTAAAGCGACCCAGCAAAGCTCTCTTCCGTTGTTGTCCCACTGTTGGTTCATTTTTGTACTGACAAACTTTTGGAGAATATGTAATATGTAGCTCAACAATCTCTCCTTCACTGTGCCTTCACAGCAGCTAGCTAACACTCTCGTGCCCTGAGATATTCCAGCTGGTATTCATACATCAATCATTGTGTTCCTCAAACTTCAAAAACTCACATTACATCTCTAGGCTTCACCTTGAAGCTTCTTATAGCTGTTAAAGGGTTATTACCTCTAATACCCCACTCCATTCCTTTTTGAATGGAAGAGACTCCCAGCACACTAACAAATCTCCGTGAACATAGTCTTTACATAATTTCCTGGAAGCCCAGGAAATTTTGGAATTACTTTTGGAATATGAAGTTAGTAACCCTGCCCTTACCCTTGGCAGTGCAGGGCAGGAAGAGAGACACATAGCACACCTCAGTCAAAATGAATCTTTCGAAATCCTTTCTCAAGCTTTAAGTCCTATCACCTGCTATATCCTTGTTATCAGTGAGTGTAGAGGTTATCTGGCATTTCAATAACGATTCTAAATATTTTCAATCTATTTTAGCATCTCCTTTGAAATATATCTGAACTATTTTGGTAGTTCCCTCCTCTCTATTCTGCTTCAACAGTTGTATACGTTCTTTACAGTTTTAGAATTACATTCCAAACTCCTTATTCATGCATGTTATTTCAGTTGCAAACTTTCTTACATTCACTTTTTTTTATGATTGTCAAACCTATTAAATGTTCTTGCCATGCTTTTTCCCTACATGGACTCCAACTCTCTTAATCTTAATCAAAATAATATAACGTCTCATTATCAAAACAAGTCATTTCCCTTTAAAGTATTTTATTATACTTTTTCATCCATTAAAACACTATTGATCTTGTCCTTAATACTAAATCACTATAAATGTGAAGGAAAAGTTCATACAACTTATCTAGGCATGTTACAAAATTAATTACAATTTTGTTGAGGAAAGATTGATATAAATTAGGATGAATATAAAAAATAAAATGATATCGAAATGATAGATGCAGTTCGTTAAGTAATATTTAATCCTGCTGATATTCTAGGGATACTAGTTCTCTCACTATTTAAATTTCCAGCAATGACAACAGATGAAACACATTTTATCATCATGGAGAACTTTCATTATATGGCCATTATTTAAGTAAAAGAGTACAGATAACAATATTTCAGATCTTTTCAGTAGTGCATGCTATTAAACTTAGCTGTTTTTGTTTAAAGATTTTGAATAGCTTTTGCAAATGAACATACGAGTAACAAAGATTCTCAGATTTTGTTCTGTTTTGCTTAAGTGATGGAAAAAAATATTATCTTTTCCCTCTCTTCCTCCCCACCTCCCTCCCTTCCTTCCTTTCTTCCTTCCTTTGTTTTTCTTCCTTTATTTGTTTAAAGTAAAAAAGAAGTTGATGTATGAATCTATTTTCTCTAAATTATATGTATTAGACCTGTACATCTACCTGAATGTTTATTATAATCAAGTGTTCCCAGGACATTTACTATAAGATGTTAATTGTTGGAAGCAAGGAGGAAACTAAAATTTAAGTTCTCACATATCCCTCAATATCCTCCTTCTGTATAGAGAAACAACATAGCAAAGGATTTGTTTCCAAATGTTTAGTGTTGTTCAAGAAAAAATAGGTAATTGGGAAGTACTTTTAAGAGAAATTAGTTTCTCTTGTCAACTGTCATCAAGATGGATTACGCTCAGCTGCTTTGTGGAAGCAGAAATGAAATCTAACATATTTGTGGCTAAGACAATAGTGTGCATATTTTTAAATTGCATCAGGTAGGGCCTATTATTTAAGATTCGTTGCTACTGTCATTGTCATAACATCCTACATTATTCAAACTAAGCATCAATTCCATTAGTCAGTCTCTCCTTTGCTGTCAAAGATGCAAATACAGGCTTGCGTTGCCTAAAGTAAATCCATCATCTGAATTGGAAATGTGTTAGAAAATATTAAATGATATCGGATTTAATTCTGAAATAAAATAAAATAAATAGATGTGTTCCTCTCAAATAAAAGGGAAAATTTCTTGTAAAAAAAAGAAAACCTCTGAGATCATGAGTTCTTTGTAATCAAGGAGAGTGAGATACTTATTTCTGGATTCTTAGTACCTAAAAAATAGTTGGTGTTCAATGACCTCACACTATGGGTGCTGAATACATATTTTTATAATGAAGGACTCAATCAATAAATGAGTAAACAAATGAAAATCAAAGAATTATTGTTTAATTTGTTGAATACACTAAAGAAATAATGTGGTCTATTAACATTTCCCTAGGTGTCCAGGAAAATATGCAATAAACATACATTAATTCAATTTCCCATACATTCCATAATGAGTCATATTTATGTTAATGTGTTTGGTTGGGAACATACTTCACTCTGTTGAACAAAAGTAAATATATCCATGCCAGGTGAGGTGGCTCACGCCTGTAATCCCGGTACTTTGGGAGGCAGAGAAGGGTAGATCACGAGGTCAGGAATATGAGACCAGCCTGGTCACCAGGGTGAAACCTTGTCTCTAGTAAAAATTCAAAAATTAGCCAGGCGCGGTTGTGGGCACCTGTAATGCCCACTACAGGAGGCTGAGGTAGGAGAATTGCTTGAACCTGGGAGTGGGAGATTGCAGTGAGCCAAGAGCATGGCATTGCATTCCAGCCTGGGTGACAAGAGCGAAACTCCATCTCAAAAAAAAAAAAACTGCCATATTTAACTATCTTTGAATATACTTTCTTGCATGCCTGCTACTTGCATATTTTCATTAACACCTATATCCAACATTCTAAAATATGGAGGAAATTATATTTTTTTCAGTGAGAAATATTAGATTAAGACTCATTTAATGAGTTAAAGATGAAACTTACAACATTTTCCCTAGAGCTAAGCCTGAGGCTAGATATCAAATATGGACATCGCTCAACTGCTTTAAAATAGTTTTGGCTTTACCACCACAGAAGTAATTCTATTAAAACGTCTAGACTTTCAGTTAAATTTATTCAGGTAAATAAAATAGCCTACTTTGGTTTTTTTATTTTTATTTATTCATTTTTTGAAACAAAGTCTCCCTCAGTTGCCCAAGCTGAAGTGCAATGGCATGATCTTGGCTCATTGCAGCCTCTGCCTCCCTGGTTCAAGCAATTTTCCTGTCTCAGCCTCCTAAGTAGTTGGGATTACAGGCTCCCACCACCACACTTGGCTCATTTTTGTATTTTCAGAGAGATGGGGTTTTGCCACGTTGGTCAGCCTGGTCTCAAACTCCTGACCTCAGGTGATCTGCCAACCTCAGCTTCCCAAAGGGCTGTGATTACAGGTGTGGACCACCACACCAGGCCCCTACTTTGTTTTAAATAATTAATGAGGTGTATAAATATTTTTATTTATTGGATTGGTTATTTAAATATTTCGTACCTTAATATTTATGTACTTAGACCACAGTATGTTTAATGTAGCACCAATATTTATTATATGAATATTTTGCTAAGTATTTTTAAATTTCCATATAATGCTTCATGGAGTACATAATAACTAAATTCAAAAAACAGAATTTGTTTAAAATAATCACTAAAAATTATTATTATTTACTAATGATCTATTATGTTTTATGTACTTTATATATGTGATTTTTATCTTCATTTCAATTAAATGAGTTTGGTATTATATAATCCTTGTTTCATAATTCAAGTAGACATTCAAAAAGTTTGGGTAACTTGCTCACGCCTAGACATCTAGTAATTTGTGTTTAAATTTGAGCCTGTCTTTTCACTACGCTCAACTTTCATTATGATATAATGACTAGAAGACTCTCTCTTACATGGACATCACTGCCATACTAATTCTTTATTGCATCCCTAACTATTCCATACTTTCTTATCAAGTTCGCTTCAATTTTTTTTAAAAGCACAGGCAGTCTATGAACATATAGAATATATATTAAAATATATTAAATATTAGCCTGGACAACACAGTGAATTTCTGTTTCTACAAAGAAATAAAAAATACAAGTTAAAAACATAATTAGCTAGGTGTAGTCACACACACCTGTTTTTCCAGCTACCCAGAAGGTTTAGGCAGGAGGATCACTTGAACCCAGGAGTCAAAGGCTGTAGTAAGCCATGATCACTTCACTGCACTGCAGCTTAGTGACAGAGCACAACTCTATCTCTAAAAACAAAGAAAAAATGTGGGATATAATTTATAATGTATATATAGAGTGTTGTGGGAGATGTGTATTCTCCACTCTTTATTAGTTTCATCCTATGACAGAAGTTCAACATTGTGACATCCTTGCCCTCTCTATGTCCCATTATTTATTCTGGCCCAGGGGAGGTGTTGCGACTCATCTGATTGATAAATTTGGAGGAGTAAATTTGGAAAAAAAAGTTTGGCTCGGCCACTTCTTCATTTTTCTTAGGAGCAAGCTTCTTGCTGGGATCAGGTATTTCAAAGTTTTAAATATCTTTAATGACTCATTGTTTAATAGGTAGTACTATATGGGAGGACCTCACCTGTGGCCAAACCTGCTTCCATGCAGTATTTGCACTGAGAGCCTAACTCTGGCATATATATTAGATCTTAGGTCCATTTAGTTGTCATGCTAAGCTGTGTCTTCCATCTTAGACTTTATGAGAAATTGCAGTGAAGTTTGGCTACCATTTAGTACTTCATCTTATTTTCTGATTTGTACACATATTGGATTTAACAAATACAGGTATTGATCGACTTACCACCTATACAACTTATGACCATTCAACTTTAAGACCACAATCGCTAGCCATGACTGCTCCGCGTCTGGCAGCGCAAACGTTGCCCAGCTGGGCGTACGACAGTGTGGACCAGCTTCTGGCAGCACTACCATCTCCGGGTGCACCATTTCAACTGTACATATAGCCTACTCAACTTACGACCAAATCGTGTTACGACTGGTCCGCGGTCCCGACCGTGGTCGTAAGTCGAGCACTAGCTGTACTATCTATTAGGCCTACTGAGAGATTTCAACAAATAATACAATAACCACCATGTTAATATACATACATATACACACCCATACACAACCACACCAAACAAAACAAATAAGGAATAAATATACTAAAACTGTATCAATGGACGTTTTTAGGTAGTGCCTTTCTATAGAAAGTCTATGATAGTCCTAAGCACACTGGTGTGGTTTTAATCACAATAACCAAACAACCAAAGGGAAAGCATGAGATAATATGAGAAGTATGAGTGATAATTCCCTTTCACTTTTTGTATTTTCCAAATTATATACAATGCACATGTGTGTTATTTTTATCAGAATCAAAGTAAAAATACCTTTTTTAAAGAAAAGAGACTAATTTCATCATGTTTTACTTTAAAAACAACCTGCCTTATTGTAAGCCTGTGAAGGGAAAAATTAATATATTTTATTGTTTTCTTCAGTGACCATATGGAAAAACATACATTTAACTACAAATGACATAAATATTGACACACAAGTGACTAATTATATGCCTGAGCATGAAATATTTAATTTTAATGTCCTAAATGTTTTATATTAGCATCTCTTTTTGAAAGGATATACTTATAAATTACTTTGGCATTCTGACGGAAGTATCTTCTGGAATAGCAAATGATACAAAATCCATAGGATACAAATGTATAAATATTATGTTTATATTAGTGAAGTCTTTATATTTTTCTCATTTTTTTGATAGGGCTGTCATTTTTCAAATTAACTTTATAGTAATAATGTAGCACATTTAGGATATGTACATCAGTACAGCTAGAATTACAGAACCAGAATAACTTATGCTAAAAAGTTATTACCGATTCAAATATTCAATGAATTATCATCTAAAACAAAAGTGGGGATAAGAAAACATAAATTTAAATATAAGCAATCTTGATGGAACTTTTCTTACTCATCAGATATGACCTAGGTATATTATTTTGTTTTAGGTCATGCAGTGTGCATTTCTACCTTAACAGGTATATAATATGTAGAATAGAAAGCAAGTCATAGAAATCTTAATTTTTACATGCATGTTTTGGCACTTGAGCAATATACACTGTCCAAAACTAAATGTTTGGAGAATAATATTAATGTGAATTTTCAGTAAAAATAAATATAAAAGAAAAATAAATATTCATCCTTCCAGATGATATGTCATAGCAGTACAGTGGAATTCTTGGGTAGCCAATAAAAGTAGAAAAAAAGTCTTTACTCATAAAACTACATTACTTTTTATCCTTATTGTGTATTGAGACTAAGATCAGTAAAAATAGACCTACCACAAACTTCCTGTATAAAATCTATAGGGGGAAAAGCAAAAACCCCAGGGTTTTGCAAAGATATGGCATCTGGCTATGCATAAAATTACAAGCACATGCAAACCAAAAGAAATGTCTCTAACATGCAAATTCAATGAAAATGAATGAAGATATAATCAAAGGATTTAATTTTTTTTCTTAAAGAGTGCTTTTAAAATAAACTTTCCTTTTTGGAGTGGAGGGATTTTTACATTAGCTCTTAAATGTTTATGGTAAGAGGTTATTGGTTTGGCCAAGATTCAGTAATGGTTACCAAAGCTAATTTCCCACCGTGAACTGCTGTAGATCTGGACACAATATATGCCGCAATTATTTTTGGGCACAGGGTAACAGAATGTGCTGGACAAAGGTTCCTAAAAAAGGGAAGATATGCAAGATGAGCTCCGTATTCATACGGGATTGTTTGGGGGGAATTTAAAAAAAAAAAAAAAAAAAAAAAAAAAGAAAAAGAAAAGGCAGTGGGACCCAAATAAAGAGCATTGGTCTTACTGGGAAAAGGAAACAGGGATAAGAGTTAAGGGATGTGGGAGAAAATAGAGGTGGAGAGAGAAGAGGTTGAAAGAGGAGGAGGAGAAGAGAAAAAGGTGGCTGGGCCCGGTGTCTCATGCCTGTAATCCTAGCACATTGGGAGGCTAAGGCAGGTGGATCACTTGAAGTCAGGAATTTGAAACCAGCCTGGCTAACCTGGTGAAACCCCAAATCTCCTAAAAATAAAATAATAATAATAATAAAAAAGAAATTGCGTGGCATGTGCCTGTAATCCCAGCTACTCAGGAGACTGAAGCAGGAGAATCTCTTGAACTGCGGAAGCGGAGGTTGCAGTGAGCCAAGATCACACCACTGCACGTCAGCCTGGGTGACAGAGCAAGACTCCATCTCCAAAAAAACAACAAATAAATAAAAATGAAAAAGAGAAGAGAGAGAGAGAGAGAGAGAGAGAGAGAGAGAGAGAGAGGAGAAAGGAAATAAGCAGCATCAAATAAAATTACTCATTTAAAAAAAATGATTACAAGTGTGTACATATAAAACAGTAAAGAACCTAACACGAAGAGAACAGCATATTTAGTCACAGTAATGTTAAATCACATTTAAGTGCTTTTGAATAATTAAAATCATGAATTTCTCCTTGCTATTAATAAGGACTACAGACAGTTTTGTGGATCTCTCTCTCCCAATTCTTTTTCTGGCAAAACATGTCTTGTCAGAAACACTTAAAAGCCTGAAACACTGTAAGATAGAAAAGGAGAGATAGAGGGAGGGATAGAGAGATTTAGATTTATAGATATACAGATATACATATATACATATATATAATTATATATATAGCTAGAACTCAATACATGAAGGTAATTTTTCTACTGTTGAAAATGCTGATTAATAATTAAATATATTTCAGATTTCTAGGCTTCATAAAAAAAAATGAAAAATAACAAAGTTGGTACTATGGTCTGAATGTTTGTGTCCCCTCAAAATTCGTATGTTGAAATCCTAAATCCCATGGTGACGGTATTAAGAGGTAGGGCTTCTTGGTGGTAATTAGGTCATGAAGGTTGAACTCTCATCAATGATATTAGTGACCTCCTAAAATAGGCTCAAGGGAGCTCATTTGCCCCTTCCTCCATGAGAAGATTTCATCTATGAGAAGGCATGCTTTCCCCAGGCACTGAATCTGCTGATGCATTTGTCTTGGACTTCCTAATCTGCAGAATTGTGATAAATAAATTCCTTTTGTTTATAAGCCATGTAATGAATTTATATTTTAAAGCAGCCTGAATGGACTAAGGTAATAAGCATCTTGAAAATATATATTTGACTTCTAAAAGGGACTATTTGAAGGGGAAATAGTTCATTTAGATGTCATATTTCTCATCTGCCTGAAAAGCCAATTAACTGTGCTTATTATACATGCTGAAATAATAATTATCACAGAGAAGATTGCACACATAAGATATAGTATGTATTAAAGACCTCTTCAGTATGTTTACAATGTATATTGGGTTATCAATCTCATCAGTTTTGAATACATTTTGAATCATGCCTATTTTGAATAAAAATGTGCCTTAATTCCGAGTATCTTTACTGATTAATTTAATTAACATTTGATGCCTTCCACAAGATGATGACGATGATGATTGTTTATTGAGATGGAGTCTCACTTTGTTGCCCAGGCTGGAGTTTAGTGTTGTGATATCAGCGCACTGAAACCTCTGCTTCCTGGGTTCAAGCGATTCTTCTGCTTCAGCCTCCAGAGTGGCTGGGATTACAGGCCAGCATGATACCAATATTTTAAAATGTTAATATAATGCAGTACAAAGATAATTTTTCAACACAATCAAGGAATTTAAAATACTACACAAGCATTATTTTGCAGTGTTTGAGAGCTCTACATTCAGCCAAATTGCTTTGGTTCAAATACTGGTTCTGACACTTAATGTTTATTGTTTGTTTCTTTAACCTTGATGAAATTAATTTATCTATGCCTTAGTTTCTTCGTATGTAAAATATAAGTGATTATAATCCACGTATTTCATTGGATTATTTGGAAAAATAAATGAATAGATATATGAAAAAGTTTAATTAACAAATGGAAAAGTTATTCCTGATCCATCATTAAAAAACCTTATATAAGGGTTGCTGGTAATTGCATATCACCTCTTTCACAGCTCCATTGTCCTACTTTCTCCTCTTCTAATTATTCCAATCTTGAGTAGTAGTTTGAATTATACCACTAATACATTATAATTATTATATTGGTTATGATTAGTTGATCACCTGATATGTACAGGTCATTGTGGCAGACACTTTATTATATTTTATTCCTCTGAAAAGCCTTATAAAAGAGATATTATTCAAATTTTACTACTGGTATGAATGAAATTCAGAGAGTTGAATTAATACTACTTTCAAGATTTTAGATTTAAACTCAGGTTTATCCAAATCTAAAACCATTCTTCCTTTCGTTAAGATTATTAATGAATTTATCACACTCACTCTTTTAGGCTTCTATTCTTACAAATTCCTGGTTATGAAATAAGAAGTTACTGATAACTCCTATGAGTGAGCAGGAAAACAAGTAAAGTGTGTTTTTTTTCTTGCTCTCCTGTCTGCACCATGTAATATACTACCAATATTTTATAAAGACACCAGCTACTACTAATTCAACTATTGGTAGCCTAAATAGGCCACTGTTATAGAAAAAAAGATCACAAGCAAAGTAAACACAATATTGATTTTCCAGTTAAAAGTAAGTCATTCATCTAAAAATATTGGAAGCATAATAGCATTTGAAAGCAAAATTTAAAAACTGGATTAGTGATACTTTACCGAGAGATCTGTTGAAAAGGCCACGTTAACTAGTGTTATGCTACACAGCTTCCTCTCTGCACCGAGTGTCCTCTGCAGCCCCGTGGAGCTGCCTGCTCTTTGCACAGATCATTTTTCTGCCGATACAAAGAGGAAGAGTGACCTTTCCATTTATCCTCGCATGGAAGTTCCCATTTTCCAGTCCTAATTAGTAATATTAAGCTGTAAAGAGAAAGAAAGCGTCTGTGTGACAGGGTTCCACACCAAGTCAGGGATGAGTTATAGCTCAGCTTAACCTCCAGTAGTACTGACATTTAAAAAATTGAGCTTCTTAAGACACAAGCATAAATCTCTAATGTTGGAAGTTTTGAGGAAATGTTTTTGAGCAAAAGTTTCCTCCTGGAGCCAATAAAAGTGTTATATTTGGGTGAGAACAGCCATGATTCTTTTTAAAGGTAGGCTTGTGCTTTCAGTGGACAGTTTTTTATGTAGAGTTGATGTTCTTCTACAATACCATGACATACCATTCAGCATCATCAACCTAGCCTTTTAAAGCTCTTTTTTGCACTTTAATCTTTCCACAGAAAGACAGAAACTATATTGGTCTTGCTATGAGTTCAAAATTTCATTCAGCAAATACATATTGTTTTCTCTGCAAAGGCAATGAGTGGATACTGCTACCTCTCCTTGAAATGCTATCTTCCTTCCCTTCCTACTTCTCACAGTCTGGCTAATATCTTCCATCCTTTCAGTCGCAGATTAGATACCCCCTACTGTAGAGACCTTTCCAACACTCAATAAAGTAATTTTGCACTTCACTAATCTATTCAAAATGTATCCCCTTGAAAAATATATGGCCACTTTTGTAACCCCAACACAGAAAATTTGTGTAGGATGAATATACAAGAGGTACTATGAAGAATATGGGGAAGATTAACAGAATCAAGAGCCTTTTTACTTTAGTGAAGGTTATACTACTGTTCATTTTTTACAATATGAAAGTAAAAAAGTAACAACGTCATGGGTCAGGTGCACATAGCATGCTCTGAAAGTGCACACATAACACTTCATATTTTCTGTCACTAATCTGGGACGTTAATGGAAATATATGCTTCCTCATCATGCAATGAATTACCATTTTACTTTGTTATAGGTGCCATCATAATCTTATATTTTCTTTAGAAAAAAATAAATTGGAGTGTTTGCAACACTGACTACTTCTATGCCAATTGCCATAGAATTTTCCTTGGAAAATTGTCAGGTATATTTTTGTTTGACTTTGTTTGGTTTACCATCCATTGCTTACACAAACAGGGTTGACTGGGCTTGTCAATGGCTAATGTGAAGTTTGTGCGTCAGAAACTAGAGACTGCTTATTGAAAAAGAATGTATAACTGATGGTACACAAATGTAAGTGAGGAATTAAGATAATTGCCTACTCTATAATCTGGGTCATTACCCCATGAAGGTTATGTTCTAGTTTACACACCTGATTTGAAATTCTATAATATAGCTTTAAGTGAACAATTATAAATCACCAGCATCACTGTAGAGGTGATGGAGAATTACATATCCTCACACCCTCATATCAAAAATCTTATACTGTCAGCATCTGCATGTAAATTGTTAAAAATACATGGATTTATTTATGTGAAATGGAAAAGACATCATGGTTCTGCTTGTTTTATGATGCAGTAAATATTACCAAATTTGAAGAAAAAATAAAATGTGAAGTAAAAACTGCAACTGCTAAGAAGAACTACACAGAAGTCACCAAATTTCCAGATCTCAAGAAATCACTCGGCCTCTATGTTTGCCTTTGTTTGCTAAAAGTGAAATAGTTCCAAATGAAAGTACAAGGATACACTCCCCACCATTGCAGGCAAAGGATCAGTACACATGTGGTAGGGAAAACGATATGGGAATTTTGTGCATCCCATAGGTTATGAAGACCTGCATCTATCTGTCTTGTCAGGTCCTACGTGGTACAACAATTTCATCAGAGATTTTCAGAAGATGTAAAGGCAATAGCATCAACTGGCATATGTGTCTTAATACTGCAGTCTGCTTTTGTAGGAGAGCCCTGGAGACTTCAATTTTGTGAAGCTAATTGGGAATAATCCTGGCATTTATTAAGTGCAGTCAGGTATTCAAAGGCAGGCTGTCTATGGCCAGACAAATGCCAATCATTTTAAACTGTACCTCTAAGGTCAATTCCTCTCCTTCATTTTAGACATAGCCCTGAGCCAAAATTCACACTCCTTCATTAATAAAAAAATTCTATCATCCTCTTTCTAATTTAGAGTTTCAGATTTCAACTGATTTGGAGGATAATCAAGTGGCCTCCTAGAAACAGGCTTATTAGATAGTGGCACTTCCTGGGGAAGTCCAGAACCCAATTGCAAATTATCTTTTGGATCCACATCAGTGCAAAGACCTGGAATCCCTGGCAATGGTATGCGCATAAGCCTCCCAACCCCGATGCATCTCTCCTTTCCTGCCCATATACACATGGTTCTTAAGTCTGGCTATAACTAAACTGGAATTCAAGTCACATAAGAATGGGCCTTATACAAATGTAATAATCATAGTCAACACATACTGAATTTTTAGTATGTTCGGGCACTGTTTTATTCATTTTTCCTAACTTTTTATTTTAGAATAGTTTTAGATTTACATAAAAGTTGCAAAGATAGTACAAAGAATTTCCTTATCCACTGTATCTAGTTTCCCTTATTTTAAAAGTCATACATTGATATGATACAGTTTTTAGAACTAATGAATGAATCAATATTGAAACATAAACTAAAGCCTACATATCATTTGTATTTCTTTAGTGTTTATCTAATGTTCTCTTTATTTATTTATTTTTTTGTCCCGGGATCCTATCCAGGACAATGTATTGCACTTATTCACCATATTTCAGGTTTTGCTGTGACAGCTTCTTGGACTTGACTTGATTTTGATGACTTTGATATATTTAAAGAGTACTGATCAGGCTGTGCTATAAAATGTCCCTCAATCAGGATTTGTGTGATTTTTTTTGTGTGTAATTAAACTGGGGTTATGAGTTTTTAGGTATAAGTCTACAAAGGTAAAGTGCTATTCTCACCACATCGTATCAAGGATACACGTTGTCAAAATTGCTTGTCACTCTTGTTAACTTTGATCACATGGCTGAGGTAGTGTTTGCTAAATTTCTCTCCACTGTAAAGTTAGATAATTTTCTTTCTTTACTGTATTCTCTAGGAGAAAGTCACTAGGCTCAACCTGTATTTAAGAGTTGGGGAGTTATGTGTCACCTCCCTTAGGGATGGTTGTATGCATTGCTTACAAATTTACACATTTTCAAGATAAACACCATGAGGTAGGTAGTATTACTATTTCATCTCATAGATGAGGAAACGGAGGGAGGCATAGACAAGCTTAAATAAAGAAAAGTGTCCACAGTTGCATACATAAAGGTGGCTGAATAATATGAACTTGGGCACCCTAGTTCTAGATCCTGACTCAAAGTCAATGTGCTTGTAATTCATTCACACAAGTGACGTTGAAGTGGTGACCTGATCATTAAACTAAGTGGCTGAAAGCCTCTCGTATGGAAAAAACTATATTTGTCCTGGGTACTCTGGAAATAAAGCAGGGCTGAGATCAATGGATGGAGCTTAAAAAGAGAAAGAGGCAATATTTTGAAAAATGTTAAGCAATAAAATTGGAGTGAATAGGCTACCTGAGACTAGCAGTACTTGGATCAGTGTTATTTCACAAGCAATGAAGTAATACAAACAAAAACTTATGAGAAAAATCACTTACATTGGTTTTCCCATTGTTCTATGTGTGTTAAATGCATAATCACAATAATCATAAGGGCACTATAAGGTAATGAATATTATTGTCCACTTTTTACAAAGATAAAATTGAGGTAGGTAGAGTCTAACTAACATGTCCAAGTCAACACACCTAGTAGGTTGTGGAGTTGGCATTCAGACTTGAGCAATCTTGTCTCCATGATGGTTGATTTTCTCAATGCAGAAAATCTTCTGCATGGTTTCACTTGGAAGCACTTCCCAGCAGCAGAATGCTGTAATGTGTTCAGGTTTCTTAACTAACTTTACCTAGAGAAGTGCTGTCCTTTATCATTATAAGATATGTAACCTTTTATCACTGGATGTTAATTCTTACAATTTTGAATTACAATTTCATTGCATAAATGTAAAGCCAGGGGACCTCATTCAGACTTACCTTTAGGAAGTTAATCATAAAATTAGAGGCAGTTTAGAAAAATGAATATATATATATATATGGATGCGTATATTTTTCTATATATATTTATATTTGTATTATATAATATATAATTATATATTATATATTTTATAACTAGTATATATGCTAATATATATTAATTTTTCTATTATATATTATATATAAACACACATATATATCCTATATAAAATGAATATGTTCTTTTTAAAAATATAAATAATATATTAATTATAGTATATTAATATTAATATAATATGATATGGATATTTGCTGTTTTATTATATGAAATGAATATAAATGAATATATATATTTATTTTTATGTAAGGTTATATATGTGTGTTTTTATATAGCCTTATATAAGAAAATAAATGGAAGAAAAGCATTAAATAATTTGTGTTCTTAGAATACCCAATGATTTTTTTTTATGAATGTAATAAAAATTCTGATCTTGGAAAATAAGGTTTTACCTTTCTCAATTGCGTTTTTGTAAAATTTTGGCAAGTTTCATTTGTTCATTTAACAGAATAATTTTTTTAAACAAATGTGTAGACTAGGGATGGTAGCTGGGGTTTCCTTATAGCTCCTTGGAACTTAGGGTTTAAAGGCAGGTTAAGAAAAGTTTAAAAATATTTCCATTGACCAAACCTAATTTACCTAACTCGGCAAAGTTCCAGTCAGGAGCCAGAAGTGCAGGTTGAAGGCATAACTATACCCACAAAAAAACACCATCAGTTCTCATCAATGATATTACTACAAGCAGTTAAATCAGTGAGGAATCTGAGTTTAAGGCAGAAGAGAAAGGAAGAAGGCAGATATTTTGTGACCCTCTCCCTGGACTAAATTGTGTCCCGGGCAGTGTAACAAGCAGGGAAGATAAAGGCAATCCTGTGGTTCACCTTGTAGATTTTCATCCTGAAACATTAATGGAAGTCTACAGAGTTGATTTAGGTGATGTCTGGAAACTGAAGGCCTCCAGGAGTTACTAGTAATGAAAAGGCTTTGTCTCCCACCCACACACAGTAAGCTGGGCTGCTGACAAAGTGGAATCCATTGGGTTTCTCCTGATTGACGCATGTGGTTAATTAAGTGTCACATTGTGTTCATGTTGCCTCTGTTCTGAAGAACACAACAAGGGATCAGCCCTGACAACTGATAGCTCAGAGTGAGCCTAAATAAAGCATTTCATTGATCTGGTGATGGCAGTACATAAAACCCACAGCCCGTCTGCCTGACAACCTGATTCGCAAATTGTGTGAGCACTGTCATCTTTTCCCCTTTCCATTCCTTTTCTAGTGTGATTTAATCATGGGGCCATTTAAACTGATTTAGTGGCCATGAAAACGATGTTGGTTTATCTGCAACAGTATTTTAAGCCCGCTCCCTAACCTAACCCACTACAACCCTGCCCATGTTTTGTTTTATTAAAAGTTTATTTTTTGGGAAGAAATGCTCCAAGTACTTTCCCAAGGCTGCTGGATGGGGCCACACGAGTTATCAATAGCGTTCTTAAGAGGACCCAACACTAGGTGTACTGGTTGGAATGTGGGGAGGAGGGAATGGGAGAAAGAAAGGCAAGAACAGAGGTTTAACGTTGGTTAGATATGATTAGCCAAACATCGTCCACTCAGTCCCATCTGACTCTCCTGAGCAATTTGTCACATTGTGTGTGTTACCACAGCAACTGAGCATATCAATTAAATTATAATTATCTTTTTGCAAGTAGAGTGCTAACACCAGACTGTGTGCTTTCTAAAATCTATATCCCCATTGCTATTACAGGAGCTTTTCAAAATGGAGCCAAGAGAAAGACTCATGAAGAATGTAGTCAAAGAATGCATGAGTGATAAAAAAGACAGTGTTAAGAAGAATGCATACTTTATTCATTCATATAAGTCAGAGATCCTCAAACATTTTAGTCGCAGAACTTCTTTATACTATTACAAAGTATTAACCGCCACACAAAGAGCCCCAGCTTATATGGAATACATACATTGACATTTGCCTAAGATGTTTTAAAACACTTATTAATTCATTTTCTAAAACCACAATAAACCCATTGTATGGTTAAATAAATGCCAAATCTTTATGAAAAATATCCAATTTACATAAGGAGACTAATTTATGGAATGAGCAGCATAATTTTTATATGTTTACCAGTCTCAAAAATCTGGCTTAATAGAGAACAACTGGATTTTCATATTGGCCATGGCGATCACTGTTCCAGAGTGACAAAGTCACATGTAGTCTCTGAAAACTCCACTGTATCTTCTTGAGAGAATGAGAGTAAGAAAGGCAGATCATTCTTTAGGACCTTTGATTGTCCCACAACTACATTTTGAAAAACATTTACAAGAGGTTTTAAAACTTCATTCAAAGTTTCAGTGATTAGTTCAACCATTGTGGAAGACAGTGTGGCGATTCCTCAAGGACCTAGAAATAGAAATTCCATTTGATCCAGCAATCCCATTACTGGGTATATATCCAAAGGATTATAAATCATTCTATTATAAAGACACACACACACATGTGTTCATTGTGGCACTGTTTACAATAGCAAAGACCTGGAACCAACCCAAATGCCCATCAATGACAGACTGTACAAGGAAAATGTGGCACATATACACCATGGAATACTATGCAGCCATAAAAAACAATGAGTTCAGGTCCTTTGTTGGGACATGGGTGAATCTGGAAACCATCATTTTCAGCAAACTGACACAAGAACAGAAAATCAAACACTGCATGTTCTCACTCATAGGCGGATGTTGAACAGTGAGAGCACATGGACACAGGGAGGGGAGCATCACACATTGGGGTCTGTTGGGCAGGTAGGGGAGGGACAGTGGGGAGTGGGGAGGTTGGGGAGGGATAACATGGGGAGAAACGCCAGATATAGGTGATGGGGGGATGGAGGCAGCAAACCACATTGCCATGTATGTACCTATGCAAAAATTTTGCATGATCTGCACATACACATACATGTACCCCAGAACCTAAAGTGCAATCAGAAAAACATATATATATATATAAATGTATATATATATACATATACATATATATATGTTTAAAAAAGCTTCGGTGACCATTAATTTCCAATGAAATATTATTTGGAGAAAGATGAGCTATTTATGACACTGATTATGAGTTGTAAAATCTTGCTAAGGTAGGTTTTCACATTTAACCCGTCCACTTATCTCTTCTATTTCTGTAAATTTCATGCTGAAAAAGGATTTTGAATCAAAGCAATTCTTTCCATCGTCAACCCCCTCATTTAGTGATGTGATTTTCCTATCGGCATATCCCTTTTGCCTATGGAATGTCATTTATAGCATCTTGTCTCTCCGGAAAACCTTGGGCTGATACTAAAATTTCAGAGAAATGGCAAGTTATTCCTTTTCCCCAAAGGGTTGGAAAATACATAAATATACAATGCTTAAGTAGAAGACTAAGTATAAGTAAATATTACTAAAATAAATACCTGGAGACCTGCAGATTTCACCTGTCAATCTGGGCTCTTTGATACTGTCTAAATCTAATTTCATTTAAACAGGAATGTGATTTTGAATACCCTTAATAGTGGAATCATATGGCCTCTTACAGCCAAGTAGTGCTTAAAATGAAAAGAGCAAATTAGAAACTCCTACCCACCCAAGGACACGGAAGCTAACCCTATGGAATTGACTATCAATAATTAAGGCCGTTGATGCCTCAAATCAGTTAGATAATAAGATTGCTTTGAAGTAAATAAATATCAAATTAGGATTTGTGGCAGTCACAGGTGTTTGGCAGGGCTGGTCTATAATCAAAGAAAAAAATGAATGTATTTTATTCAGCATAATTAGAAAAAGAAATGAAGTTTATATGCAAATTGTAAACCACTTTAGTCAAAGATAACCGGTCAGACTGCTTTTGGTAATTTAAACTTTCATTAGATGAGAATTTGCAAAGTATCTATTTTCAATGCAATTTGAGTGCAGCTGGTTGCAGTCTCTCACTCGTCTGAGAGAGAAATTTAAATGTCCCTGATAACCCTCCCATCTTGCTTTGGTGCTGACAGAAAAACATATGCATTTTTTTAAACTTGACTTTTTCCCCTCTTGCCTATACAGGGAGTCAGGAGGTTTTATGGGATTTTTCAGCATCCAGCACTGACCCCAAAAAACTTGTGTGTTTGGGGATTGAGGGGAAGGGAAGAAAACCAAAATGATAAAGATTAAAAAGAAATATGCCTGGATGCATGTGAAATTTAAGTGTTCTAAGAACAAATTGGGAATGTAAACATTGTTCCTAATTATTTCCCTCAAACAAAGCTACATGCCACTGAACTTGTCTTAACTCTCTTCTTACATTTTGCCATATTGGAGCATTTATCTACTTGTTTTACCTTCTTCCTGTTAGAGTCTAAGATGCTTAAGTCCAGGAATTTGTGCTGTTCACCTCAGTGTTACTTGAGTAGCTTGGACCGCTACCTAGCCTACGTGAAATTAAATTAAATTGAATCCTTGTTCTAAGGATATTGAATTGAATCATGGCTAAGAATAAAGAGTAAAATTCAGGGAGAAAAAGTAGACCACTTCGCAAGAGGTAATGTAATATTTCAAAAGTAACCAATGATTTTAGTATAAGCTATAGTTTTTTCAGTTGTTTCTTTCCACTTTTTTAAAAACCTGAATTGTTGCTAGTTGGATGCAATGTGCTTGCTCTGAATTCCTTTGGCTTCTATCTGTTTCTCTTATTCTGCTAGTCGCGATAATCCGCAACTAATCCTTTGCTTGTTTTATTGAACACACTAATACTAAATCAGTGCACCCATCTTAATACTCTTTGCAAATGCTGAGTAAGTGTTCATAAGTAAACATCTGAACTAATCATATTTACTTCTAAAAAGGCATGTTGCATATCAGCGCCTTAAACCCATGATGTAGTATGGCATTCTTCAAAATTAAATGGTTATTATAATCATCTGTGGAGAATTTTTAGAAATATAGACATCTGGGCTCTGTAGAAGACCAAGTAAATAAGAATCTCATAAAAATTAACTGGACCTTGAAAACATAGCAAAAATTAAGAAGACTTAATATACAGAAATTAGTTAGCATGGTGCCTTATATAGCAAACAGTTTCATATATTATCTATAGACATTAAACAAATTTCTAAGTGAAAGAAATAGACCCATGAATTAACGCTAAAGCAGTGACTCCAACCTTTTTGGTACCAGAGACTAGTTTCCTTTGTAGAAGATAATGTTTCCATGGATGGGGTGGGGCGATGTGTGTGATGGTTTTGGGATGAAACTGTTCCACCTCAGATCACTAGGCATTAGAATCTCATAAAGTACTTGCAACCTAGATTCCTCATATGCACAGTTCACAATGGGGTTTGTACTCCTATGAAAATCTAATGTCACTGCTGATCTGACAGTAATGCCCGCTCAGCCACCACTCACCTCCTGCTGTGTGGCCTGGTTCCTAATAGGCCTCAGACTGGCGACTTCTGTGCTAAAGAGATAGGTACACATAAGGAGAAAAGTGCCAGAGAAGATGGACTTAGATGGCTCCTGTTAAATCCTTGGATGGAGATGTTGTCTCCATCATCTTTCTGTCCCTTTCCCTCTGCTGATCTCAAAGAGCCTCATTTATAACAAGGTGGGTGTAAAATAAGCCTGTGACATTAATCATATAATGTACATGAAGAGGTTGGTAGTCTTTGGTGGCATGCTTTCAAAAGAGGATGGCATCAACGGGACAGTACTCAGTCAGGCAGATGTCAGGTAGCTGAAAGCCATACCTATTCTTCTTTTGTAATTGTGAAACTTGGCTCTTTCACAGGTAAGCAACCACCTAGTGTCCAGAAAAATATTAAGAACTAGAGAGCTCTTGATTCTCTTTCCATTTTTGTTTCCTACTTTTGCCTTCATTCCTTAATCTTAGCTTGAATAAACAGCATAGAGTTAAGAGCATAAATGTATGATGGTAGAAACGCCGTGCCAGCTGAGGCAGGAAGATGTTTGTGGTTGATGTTATTGTTAGGTATATGCATTCTCTACTGCCACATAACAAGTTGCCCCAAAATGCAGCAGCTTTGAGCAGTAAACATTTTGTTTATCTCATAGTACATGTGGGTCAGGAATCAAATGTGGCTTAGCTGGGTTTTCTGGCTTCAGATCTCCAACAGGGCTTCAAGATGTCAGCTGGGGATGTCATCATCTTAAGGTTCTGTGTGGTAGAACCGCTTCCAGCCTTACTTATAGGAGTGATAAACTGGGGCCTTTAGTTCTTCACTGTCTGCTAGACATCGATTTCCCTCTCCTCCCTGCTACATGGACCTTTCCCTTGGGAAGCTAACAACATGCATTTGGTTTCAGAGCTAGTAAATGAAACTAAGAGAAAGGGTGTTAGCAAGTCAGAAGTCACATCATTTTATAATCTGTTATTGTGAGTGTCATCCCATTATTTTCACAATAATCGATTGGTAAGAAGCAAAAAAGTTACCAAATTCAGTTAATACTCAGGGGGAGGAATTATAAAAGGTGTGCACACCAGTAGGTAGGGGTCACTGGGAGCCATCTCAAAAATGTCCTATCACTTTAGAAGCCCTATTATTAATATTTATCAGTATTGCAATAGACACTACCTGTATATTTCATCAACCCTCAAAACATCAATAGAATGTCTTCTAGAATTCAGAAGCCTCATATTTTCTTAATGAGAAAGGCTTAGTATGTGAGGCTAATAAGAAGACATACTTTTGGGTGTCAATGTACTTTTATAATTTCCCGCTGATACTCAATACACTACACTGTGAAATTCAAGGACCTTCACAGAGTTACATATACCTCTCTTTGAGCTGGCCTGGCTACCTCTCCAGCTACATTATTTGTCTTTCCCTTACTAAAATGTTACAGTCTAACAGTATCATATTATTTGCAGTTTCCTAGGTAGTAAGGTATACATGCCTGTTGTCTCTAATATCTGGAATGTTCCCATGCACATCCCAGCATCTGACTATCTCTTACTTAAATTTTAAGAATTAGCCTCAGTATTGCCTCCTCTAAAATGTCTTTCCCAACCTTTTCACTGGGCTACATGCCCATCATCTCAATTTCTGTAATACTAATTTGCCCACTGGTTAGTGTATTTTCTCTGTTTTCTTCAAAATCATATGAAATATTTAATAGTCAAGACTGTTAATATATCCAGCTTTGCATTTTCAACACAAAATGACTTGGGCTACAGTATATTTTACTACATGTTTGTTGAATTACAATGAGGATGGAAGAGGGTGGGTAGGAAGGAAAGAAGGAAGGAAGGAAGAAAGGAAGAAAGGGAGGGAGGCAGGAAGGGAGGGAGGGGAAGGAAGAAAGAGATGGGAAAGAAGAAAGGGAGGGGAAGGAAGGGAAGGAGGGAAGAAGGGAGAAAATCAAAGTGCTATTTTCCATGTAAACTGAAGAACAAAGTTCTTACACCCATTGCTATTAAATACCATGAGAAGATATATGAAAAAAAATGGTAATCCAGTGAAATTACCATCTAGTTGATTAATTGTTTTCCTTATAGGCATAAACTTTAAAAAGTCTATAAAGAAGTGAAGAAGATTAAAGTAGAGTCTACCCTGCTATGTTTAAAAAATCACGCTACATTAACAATGTTTGCAGTGGTTGAAAGAAACTATAGCGTTTCAGATTCATTGTAAGAAAACAACAATGCCTGCAGGAATTTTGTTAACGAAGTGTATTTTTAGCTTAAGCATATTCTTTGTTAGAATCTATTCACATTTTTCTCGTGAGGGGGACATTTTTGATAGCAGAGGTACAGTGGATCTTGCATATTCTCCTCCCTTCATCACCCCTCCTTATACTAAACAAAGCACAGCTCACTCAAGCTAAATAGCTGTGCTGTTTAATTCACCAGTTGTTACTGGAAGTGACCCCTTTCTTTCCTCCAGTAAGGAGTGTTGTTTCTGATGGGGATTCCATTATTACAAGTAATATAAATCATACTCTTTAATTAATTGATCAGTTATAGTCAATTGACTTTAACAAAAAAAAGTTGTTAAATAAAAAATATAACAGTTGCAATATTCCTGACATATATTGGTAATTATAACCTGAACACATTAAATGATGTGATATAAGGTATATTAAAATGACTTTCTTCCCTTTTTAGTGTATTGTTTTGTTTTATAATCTGGAAATTTACTATATTCTACATCAAAGTTATTCTTTTGCATTCATGTTTTGCTTTTATCTGTGAGCATTTTGTCTTTTATTTTTATTTTTACAAAATCTGTACCTAGGAAGCACAGGTCATTGAATCCTTAACTCAATGTCAATGGGTTTCGAAGCTACCGTCTTTTCTAACTGGAAAGTGGGTTTGTTAGAAAATGTTGGCTGGCTGAACAGTATTTGGAGAGTGGCGTGCATAGCAGGTGTGGTAGGATGTTCAGAATTGGTTAAGAATGGCTCTGGTCAGAAACCACGCTGGAAGCAGTTACTCTGAGGGAAGTAGTGTTCAGTAAAATCCTTTCAAAGTAGAAAGTCCTGTTCTGTAAAATCATTATTTCTTCTTTTAATCTAACTCTGCTGGCGTTTTACTCTTTTATGCAGCTTACAGAGGAATAAAATCCTCTGTTCTTTTACCGTTCTGCCCAGAATTCATTTTTCTGACAAGTACTGAAAAACATCGCCTTCATAGACTCTTTTTTTTTTTGCTGTTTCCCAACCAATTATGCCAAATCCAGAATATTCCATAATTAATTTTTCAGCACAATTTTTTCTACCCAGTAAACTTGCTTGTTAAATTATAGTTATATCCTAAGCTGTAGCTTTTGCTTAATTAATACATACAAATATAAAAAGCAGAATAATTAAAAGATTATTTATAATACAAAAAGAAAAGCGATTCAGTAACTCTGAAGAATTTCTTTTATTAAATATTATTTGCAAATTACCTCCACTTTCAGGCCTCCCATATAATCTTTAAGTTGTCAGGGTGTTTATTGGAGAAGCCAAATGTGGTTGTGTGTTTAACATCTTTGAATTTTGGAGTTTTAAAGATATTCTAAAATCCTTGAAACTACTCTCTGGCTGGAAATGTGTTTTTTATTAAGATCACATGATGGGAACTTCACCATCAAATGCTACCAAGCACCTATATTTCAAAGATATAGGAGTGGATAATTTAAATGGCTCAATAAAAATAATTGCTTATTTTATAGAGTGCTTGACATGTATCAGCTCCATTTGTATTATCTATCAATACTATCCTTACAACAACTGTAAGAGGCAGATACTATTACAGTCTCGGTTTAGCTCAGGAAATACTGAGGAAATATTTAAATCATTCAAGGTAAGGACAGCTGATTTAAGTCTCCATAAAGAAGCAGTAGGTATTCTAACCACTGTTTTTTCTTTGTTGGTTTTTAATTTGGGCACAATATAACCCTTAATTTCCATTAGAAGCTGGGTGTGATTTTAACAGGCTGAGACAGTCTTCTACAGTAATTTCTTCTTATTGTGTTGATTGACCTCCAGATTTCTAGCTTATGGCTTGGGTTAAGATTCTTTTAGCTGTACTGCCTTAAATAATAAACTCAAGTGGCATACCTTAAACTCAAGTATGCCACTTGAGTTTATTATTTTCTTCTTCCTAAAAATAAAGAATCTGAGAAAGTATGATATGACTATAGCTAAACAATGAATTGGAATTCTCTGTTAAATATTCATCGCAAGGAAAAATATAGAACTTCAGCAAAAGGCAATATGCGCATTATTTTCAGATATTTACATTTTAAGGTGATCTTGCAAAAAATAGGAAATGATCCAACAACACTTTGATAATATGGAAAAAAATAGTCTAAATAAATGCAAAACTTGGCATCGTTAGGAGGGCCTGCTGGGTGCTTTTCATTCCTGCTTTTCTTAATCTAGAGTTGACCCATGAGATATCCACATTTAATTCCTCAAAAAATGTGTTGATAACTTTTTTCTGCACTCTTGCAATTTAAAAGCTATTGAATTTTGGTTGAAAGTGAAATTCATCGTGATTTTTCTTCTCTTATATTCTGGGTAGTGCTTCATGCTGTTGAAAAGTTGGATACGTGTTTTTCTGTTATAAAGTGATTTTATTTACTTGCATTTATTTTTAAATAAATGTATTTACTTATATTTATTTTTAACTGCCTAATTTGGCGTTTAATCTATATAGCTATATAGTCACAACTGCTTGATTATTTTGAAATAATTCATGTTAAGCCATAAATGTTTGTGATTCTAATACAGCAAAATCACTTTGACAATTCCATAGATTTGATCATTCTCAGAATTAAGAAGATATTATGTTTTACTACTGACAGCAATATTATATTTTGATCATCTATTTGGCAGAAAAAACATGTTAAATTTAATATCTTGGGAAAATATATTGTAAATCTTAACTGATATTTAGCTCTTTGTACTTACCAGTTTTTGTTCTTGTTGTTGATTTGTTTTGTTTTGTTTGTTTTTTACATCATAATTTGATGTCAGAAAAATGTACCAGTAAATGTTTTCTGGGAAAATATATGTACATTAAGGGAGGTGAACTCAACCATAAAAAGACATTTTGATTGTCTTTTGTTTCATAATGTATTGTTAAGGAGATCATCAATTTGATTCTAGTTGTTTTCACTCTGGATCATCAGCATCAAGCATAATATAGAGGAGAAAGCAGGAGCAGTAGATCATACAGTGTAATCAAATCAAAGTATCCTCATATTGCCTGATGCAATCAACTGGAAACTTGACAACTTGCCTCCAGCTGTCAATGGAGAGAGCATATCAAACACACACACACACAAACACACACACACACACATGCACCCTCTTCTTTATAGCAGAGTACATGAACATCATCCTAATAAATGCCCTAACTCTATTTTCCTAGGTACACTACAAACTATATTTATGCCAGAACTCTATGCCATAAATTTCATTGCCAAACCCTCCTTTTAACTGCCCTATTCTTTTGAATTAGAACAGCATATCCCCAATTTTGCCTATCAATGGAATATATATATTTTCCTAGGAGCAACACACACACACACACACACACACACACACACACACACACAGTGTCTCTATTAACAATTGAATACATATGTGTGTGAGTGTGTATATATACATACACATATATATACACACATATAATATATATTTATAGATACATATGCATACATAATATCTATACATATGTATCTATAGATATATAATATACATTGATATATGTATAGACATACATAGAGAGAGATCTATTCTATATATACTACCCTACATATAAATATCCTATAAATAGGATATATATATATATATATATATATGGTATATGCTACCATATATATATATTTTTTATATATATGGTATATACTCTATATACTGTCTATATATATACTCTATATATGGTTAAATATATATATGGTATATATATACTCTCTCTCTCTATATATATATACCATATATATATATATCCCATATATATGTGTGTGTATATATATATATATATCCCATATATATGTGTATATATATATATATATATATATATATAGTATATAGCTAGAGAGAGTGTATATATATAGAGAGAGAGTATATATCATATATATATGGTAGTATATGGTAATATATGTCTATAATGTGTGTATATATATATATATATATATATATATATGGAGAGAGAAAGAGAGAAACAGATTTGATGGACTCTGGCATGAAATTTAGCCACACTGTCTTCATCCAGTTGCTTTGATGGCAAGGGCTATGAATTCTCACAAATGCCATAAATTCTGAGAAAGTGAACTGAGTTGTTAACTTTCCTACTTCTGGCTGTGCATGGTAGGAAAAGCACCTTTGAGTTTCTACTACCGTTCTGAAGTGAGGGACATTTTAAGGATGCTGAAACTATGATGGAAAAGACTCCAGGATCTGAACTGGATAAATTATCTGAAGTTTTAGCATAGGATAAGCAAAATTCACCCTACTTCAGATCAGTGAGAACCCTGGTTCATGATTTTTGTATCACCCTGGAAAGGAGAGAAAAGGCAAAATATTCTTTCAAATATTTTTTACAACCTCAGTTGATAATCTCCTCTTCCATGTCCTCAGGCTGCTGAAATAATGTCAAAATATAAAATACCCAGAGAGGAGAAATAGGTTCCTAGTATTTTGAAGAAAGACAAAAATAAATCACCCACACCATATTGGAAGCAACAGAAAACTTGGACAAAGACATACAAGCTGAAGTAAGATGCAAAACAAGCCATATTATGATCATGCAAATATACACTTTCCTCCCCATAATTAGAAAAGAGTTGAAAGAATGAAATTCCCGTACTCAATAAAAGGAAAAAAAGAAAGAAGGAAAAATAGCATAAGCATTGGAAAGAAACCTGATTTGGAAAGAAAATATAATGCAAGAATTAAGGCAGAAATTTTTCAGGAATTTTCTATGCTACAGGAAAACTTAATAAACGCAAAAGTTCAACAGGTATATAATTTTAAAAGATAATTAAACAACCAAATGAGATGGTAATGAATGATCTCTGGCTCCCAAAACAATGTCCACCCAGAACCTCAGAATGAATGTAAACTTATTTGGAATAAGGGTCTTTGCAGAAAAAAGTAAGGATCTTAGAGGAGATTGCTCTGGATTAGGATGAGTCTAAATCTAATAATGAATGTCCATATAAGAAACAAAAAAAGAAGGAAATGTAGAGACACAAGAGAGATGTAGATGTTGGATAAAAAGGAGAGAAGTCATATGCAAAGCCAGAGTGGGAGTCATGCAGCTACAAGCCAGAGGACTTTAAGGCTTGCCAGTAGCCAGAAAAGGCTAGGAGAAAAGCAGGAAACAACTTTCCCACAGAGCCTCCAGAAGGAACCAACTCTGACAACACCTGATTTGAGACTTCCATCCTCTGGAACTGTGAGAGTACATTTCTGTTGCTTTAAATCACCAAATTTGTGGTAAGTTGTTACAAAAGTGCTAGGAAATCAAAACGAGACAAAATGTGAGATTGCATAGCTATGGAAGCAAATCAAGGACGAAACAAGATTATTACAAAAAATAATTAAATTAGAAGCAGGGGGGACAGAGAAGCTGAAAATTGAATTAATGATAGAAAGTGTAGCAAAGGTTCTTAGTTGTTTTTTTTTTTTTTTTTTTTTTTTTTGTTTGTTTATTTCCAACGGCCTCCATATGCTTTTTCTTGAAAGAAAGTCCTCTCAAAACCCATTTTCTGGTGTCCCTTGTGATTGGATGTTGGGTGCTACATCAGTTCGGGCCATAGTGTCTAAGGGGAAGCACATGTGTAATCCCAGAAAGTTTCTTGAAATAAAGAATGCATGTCTTAATTTTTCCACTTCCCTGCTGGCTGACATGCAAGGATTATGAACAGAATTAGAGTAGTCATCTTAGAGGTGGTTCATGCTTGGCCTAACAGAGCAACAAGATGAAAGCTAACTGGGCTGGGTAGTGTGAGGCTTCCAGACCCTACGTGAGAGGCTTATGCTGGACTTGGATGAAAGAAAAATTAACTTCTATCTTGTTTAGACCAATCATACATTTCAGCCTTTGCTACAGAAGAAGCCAGAACTTTTAAGTAGTGTATCCTAATAGGCTTAGAGATATATCTGAAGTTATATTCAAAATAGATTAATGATGGGTATCTGCTTAACTTTTATAACACATACTTTTATTTATGTCAAAGAAAGAGAGGCTTTGAAATTAGTCTGGGGTTCAAATTATTGAGCTATCACTTGACAAATAATTGATCTTAAGTGGATCAATTTATGTATTTGAAACCAAATCCTTCATTTAAGCACAAGAGATAGAACTGCCTTTAACCTCAGTTTTCTAAAATATAAAATGGGAGTACTATACTATTTTCTCTTTCATTGGTCTATTTTTAGATTTATTTAAAGTGCTTAGAATGGTTTCTGGAACAAATTAAACATTATATGATGTTTAGCTATTCTCACCATCCTTATCCTCACTATTATTATTAACTAATAAGGTAGGAGAATTAAAAATAATAAAGAATTTGTAGTATTTAGCTTAATGTCTGACAAGTCACAAATGTTGGCTAAATGATAGTTATATCATTTCACCTCTTATTTAGTAAGCACATTAAAATATGTTTCCCAATCCGTCCCCTCCTGTCATGTTAATTGAGGTCACTCAATTAAGGTCACTCTCTAAGACTGTAGAGTACAGTCTTAATTTTCTACCCCATATTCTGATATTCTAACCTCTAGTATTTCCTGCCACATTAATTTCATTCCAGTTATTTCTGCCAAATTAATTCTTTTAAAGCTTGGCTTGGTAAAATCACCATCCTACTCATCATGGCTTAAAAAACCAAATATAATTCCTGATTTTGTCTTACAAATCATTTTATAATATAATTCCAATGTTCATTCCAGTTTCATACCTTTGACTTTTGTTATACATTGTGCTCTACATTCCAGTCAAATAGTCTAGTCATATTTGCCTAAGTATTTCTCACAAATTTTTCTCTCATCTTGGCTTATGCTGCTGCTCCCACTACTTGGCGGGTCTTCTTCTTTCCTTTCTACACATATAAATGCTTAAGGCTTTTCTAAGTGTTAATTCCTTTACCAATCTCTCTGGGCATTTTTGATGGAATGTACTTTTTCTCTGTTCTGATTTTGAAGCCCTTTGTTATGATAATGCTAACTATGATGCATGTGATAGGGATTGTTACCCAAATCTGCCTGCTCACTTTCTTCCCCTTGGACACGATGAAAAATTAGTTATATACACATAGAAGACAACAGATAAATGGGAAATAAAGTACCTCCTCAACCATCTCCCTGTTCCTACCATATGGATAATATAACAAATAAGAAAGCTAAGTAATTCTTCTTCTTTTAAACCTAGGCCCCAATTCCTAGGTCTGCAGTGACCTCTTTGAATCTATTTTACTCAGCCAACTTTGTGAAAAAGATGTACCAAACCGACTCTCATCTAGTTTCAGACAAATAAATATAGAAAGACTGATGAATAAAAATGATAAGGCCTGACAGCTTTTCTCAAAGTCAAATGTACATATTCGTCAATTAGGGATCTTGATAAATCACAGATTTCAATCAGCAAATCAGAGTAGTCCCCAAACTCTGCATTTCTAGTACTAATTTTCCAGGTATGAAAATGTTGCTTGTCTGTGGATCATTCTATGAGTGGCATTTCAATTTAATACAGATAGGCCTTTAAAACGAGCTTGCTCTCCAGGACTTGGGGAGTTGATGAGGAGGCAATAGTTGTCATGTTGCATGTTTGCTCAGGAGTGTTGTCTACTATGAATGTCTAAAAATGACCAGTTAGGTGAAGTAATTATTTTTCCATGAAATGCAGCTAAAACAAGATAGACAGTGTGGACCATGCAATGTTTTTTTTCTGGATTCTTCTGAGTAGAGTGAAAAATGGTTTCTAGAAGACTCATCCCCATAATAGACAAAAACAGAAATGATGTTGGCAAATCAAGTAGAGTTTTCTCCTCACTGATGTATGCCATTCTTCCTCTCGTTATTAGATTTGATTTCACACAGTTATTTATACATTTAGCCACATTACATTGTTTACATGAGTTCTGTGGATTTGCTTAGAATAGGGATGCTATTTTGTTTTTATTATTGTATCATAGTCAGGTAGAGGTATGTGGTAACACTTTAAAAGTATGGTTGAGGCCGGGTGCGGTGGCTCACGCCTGTAATCCCAGTACTTTGGGAGGCCGAGGCGGGTGGATCACGAGGTCAAGAGATCGAGACCATCCTGGTCAACATGGTGAAACCCCATCTCTACTAAAAATACAAAAAATCAGCTGGGCATGGTGGTGCATGCCTGTAATCCCAGCTACTCAGGAGGCTGAGGCAGGAGAATTGCCTGAACCCAGGACGCGGAGGTTGCGGTGAGCCGAGATTGCGCCATTGCACTCCAGCCTGGGTAACAAGAGTGAAACTCCGTCTCAAAAAAAAAAAAACAAAAAATGTATGATTGAATTAAATTAAGTTTTTGATTTCAGAATTTCCCTGGTAGCTCATGACATTTACATTAAGGCTGTTAATAAAAAGAGAGGATCTCTTTGTGGACTTAGGAATCCGAAACACAGGTATGAGCACAAAGTCCCTGTAATTGTAGTCAACTTTTAAGGTGCTGTCATATTACAGAAGGAATGGGGAGCTCTGACTAGTAAAGATTCAGATGTCAACAGGGACGCTTACTTAGTATTTAAATTACAAAGTAATACTAATAATATTATTTGTGTTATTGACATATGAAATAAAATAATTACATAGTATAATACCCAAAACATAATAGGTGCTCAATAAATGTTGAGTAGCCCCCACCTTTATCCCTGGGAATGCCCTTGGTAATGAGAACAAGTTCAATTTAGAATTAAGTAGATTCCCTTGCTTACATTCAAATAATGCTTTTGGTTCTGCCCCTATGGGAATAATTCAGTGGAAACATTAGTTGCCAACTGTATTATATATTTAAAAAATAAACCTTAGAGGCCTTTCCTGAAACTCTAGCAGGTACCAGTAGCTAGTTACAAACATTTCAGAAATGGAAATGGCTTGTTTTTCCTCACTTTTTGTTTATAAAAGAAAAATATCTGTAACTTTGTACCTACTGAGTCAAATTGTTATTTCTGTATGCATATATTGCTACAGTTTTAATGTTTGTAGCTCCAAAACTCATGTTGAAAATCTCTAATATGGCAGTATTGAAAGGTGGAGTCTTTAAGAGGTGATTTGTTTCATGAGGGCTTTGCCATCATGAATGGATTAATTTGTTAATGGATTAATGGGTTAATAAATGAATGAGTTATCACGGAATTGAAACTGGTGGCTTTTTAAGAAAAGAAAGAGGGGCCTGAGCTAGTGTGCTCAGTCTCCTCACCATGCGATGTCCTGGTCATCTTCAGACTGTAGAGAATCCCGCTTCCAGCAAGAAGGCCCTCAACAGATGCAGCCCCTCAAACTCTCAAACTTCTCAAACTCTAAACTTTTCAGCCTCCAGAGCTGTAAGAATTAATTTGTGTTTTAAAATAAATTACCCAGTCTCAAGCATTCTGCTATAAGCAACAGAAAACAGACTAAGACATATATACGTTTCTCTCTCTCTCTCTCTCTCTCTCTCTCTCTCTGTGTGTGTGTGTGTGTGTGTGTGTGTGTGTGTGTGAAGAAAGAGAGAAGAGACAACTAGTTTAATTTGTTAGACCAAAAAAACTTATTTTCAGTTTATGGGTTTGAAACAGCTAAACTACAGAAATATTGAAATTTTTTTAAGACCAAATTTTGATTTTTCTGTATATTCAAAAGTGTTATTCAAGAAAGAATAAGATGACTCTCCAATTAACAGGATTAATTCAACAAAGCCACCAGGCAAGGCCATGGACTCACAGGATCATCAAGATAAAATCCAAGTCTCTCCAGCTGCCTGCCTCCTATCCTTCTTCTTGCCCTTTCCTCATTTCATCACAGTTCACAACTTCCTCGAACTTCATGCTTCCATACACCAATATCATAGGTAATCCATCTTTTTGTTAATTTCATACTTTAAAAAACTGAACATAAAACATAAAAACCTAAGAACAGCAATAAAAACAGTGATGCTCTTAGCATTGTCTTTTATTACCTATTGAACCAACCCAAAACTCACTTAATGCTTTAAACCACATTGCCCCATTCATGTCTGTTCTCTTTGCCACTATACCTTTTGCTCTTTCCCTTCCTGAGGGATGATATTTTTTGTGTATATCTTGAGGAAGGTGTGGCTACTTACCTGTTCCCTTAGAATAACAACTGATGAATAAAATCATTCTAAGATATTAATAGTAGGTAGTTGCTTAACACGTAACTACTGCCTGATAGATTTGCATTTAACTCTTCCTATTCCACTTGAAGATATTCCAAAGGCTGGATGCATCTTTTTCTGTTTAGTGGAGGGATCATCTAAAAATCACACTGTGTTCATGAGCTCCTATGAATAAGACTGCTCTTATTGCAAAATCTTTTCTTAGATCCAATTTTAATGTTTTGAATCAGGAAGCTCCCTTAGAAACATATTACTGAATACAGTCCTTCTGCTTCCACTTATAAGGTAATTTAACACAAAATGTGACCTACGTCTTTACACGAAGTAAATCTTCAATTATAAGTGGGCAGGAGTTGGGAGGACTAATTTATTTTGACCTCTTTGGTACCTTACTTTGAAAATCATATTTCTCTCCAAAATTTTTTTCTAAAAAGAATAAAGTTATTAAGAAGACAAAAGACACAAATTTTTTTCTCTAGTTTAAAAAAATTATTATCATCAATGTCTTTTGCCATGCCACTTAAGTTTAATGTAATCATTGTTTTAGTCCTCTATGATGCATCTCTCTGTACCTCCAAAAATTTTTTTATTTTTTTCCAAAACAAGGAAGATATTGTTTGGGCTTTAATGCTTAAAACAAGTTACAAGGTTGCAATTTTCTTAGCAAGAGAATCTGGTGTCTAGGAACATCCACAGAGTCTTGGTGTTTTCATTCAGATGGATCTGGGAGCTCAATTGCTGTGCTTCTTAGTTCTCTGCCATGCATTTCAGAGGAAGAAAGAACACAGGGGCTGGGAAGAGTGACAGAACTGAAATAAGGCTGCTGCTCAGATTTAGTCATTGAAAATTTCACCCATATCTGTAATTTGAAAGACCTTTTAACTTCTTTTGATAGTTTAATTCAACTAAACAAGTATTTGGTACAATAGCTGGAATATAAAACTCACCCTACCTTGAAGAACATAAGAAGGCTTGGTATATTTGAAATAATACTCTTTAAGAAAGTGAGAACATGCTATCAGATCGCTGGTCTGTAAGCTCCTGCAAGCTGAAGCAGGAGTCTTTCCTGATTTGGAAACAGCATCTGGCTAATAACAGCTGGTTGCAGGCTCAGACCTGCCACTAACACTTAAACCTCAAACGTCTCAGTTTCTTTGCCTGTAAATGAAACAGTGACACTAAATTGACTCTATGATCTTTTCCTCCCTTACATTCCATGATTCTTGAAATAAGAATCATACCAGACAGCAAGTCACAGAGTGCCAAATCAAATATAATACAGGCCATCACAGGTGTGCCAGCCAATACTAAGTGTGATCAAGAAATGGAGAAAAAGGGAACTGCAATAATTGGAAAGGCCTGATAGAAGAGCCAAAAACTAACAGTCTAGAAGTTAGGCAGGAAGCAGATGGCCTAGAATAGAGAAAAGAACGGATTTAGCATATTCCATCAAATGCAAGATGCCTTCAGTTATAAGACGCACTATAATTGTATGCATTACTAAAAGGGAAAATGCTACCATTTAAACTAGAATCCTGTGCTTTGTTATCTCTTGAGGTTTTAAAAAGATATTTATTTTAAAATCTCCTTTATACTCATTTGAATGTAAAAAGAAAGGATGGCATGAACAGCTGTGACCAAGTTTATTCAAATACAGGTCACGAAAATTGCATGCTATATGCTCCCCGGTCATCAAAAGGGGCAACATACCATGGACTGTAAGAAAGACAGTTATAGAAATATTAAAATGTGGCAATATAAATGTATATCTCTTTTTTTTTTTTTGAGACAGAGTCTCACTCTGCCACCCAGACTGGAGTGCAGTGGCACGATTTTGGCTCACTGCAACCTCTGCCTCCCGAGTTCAAATGATTCCCCTGCCTCAGCCTCCCAAGTAGCTGAGACTACAGGTGCATGCCACCATGCCTGGCTAATTTTTGTATTATTAGTAGAGACAGGGCTTCACCATATTGGCCAGGCTGGCCTCGAACTCCTGACCTTGTGATCTGCCCGCCTTGGCCTCCCAAAGTGCTGGGATTACAGGCGTGAGCCACTGCAGCTGGCCATAAATGTATATCTTAAAATTGAGTAAAATAGGCTAGCAGGCATTTTATGGGTAAAAATCACAGCATGTTCAGTGGACAGGATGGCAAATGGTGTGTATAAACCATGAGGTGATGAAGCACAGAGTCTTGGTGGATGCATGAACGGTGCTCTGAAGAAAAAATCACAAGGCCTAGAGCTGAAAAAGCTGGGCACAGGATGTATAACAGAAGGTTTAACACTTAACCATGGCAGAGTCAAATAAGTTCTGTTCAAATGAATATGCCTTCAAATCCAAAATGTCTAGACAGCTCTCTCTAATCAGTATCCTGTTCCTTGATTAACTAGAACTTGCCAAAGGGAAACTGTTCTGAAAGACTCATTATACACTCAGTAACACCTCCACTTAATACTTAAATATCAAGTGGCCCATACTAATACAAAAATAGCACTAAATGTTACTTCTTCATGTGTATGCTTTTATTTTAGTTCTCAGGGAAAGAAATAAAGAACTTTATTCTTGAAAATACCTTCTGGCTCACAAAGTACAGAAAAACAATGGACATTTTCATCTGTTTTCTCACTGAAACAGCCATGTGTCATTTCAAATCTCATTCAAATTTTCCAGTGAAGATACTTCTCATATAAAATCTCCTCCAGAAAACAGCCAAAGGCCTGCGAGCAAACTAAAAGAGCACATCAAAAGAGCGTGGTTCTTCCAGTTCCGAGCAATATTTAAGATTCTTATTTTCTACCATCTTTGCCAAACAGATTACTTTCGGCATTGGTGACTAGGGAGTGGATTTCATTACTAAACCCAAGGTCACAGGTGGTTTCGCACTGAAGCATAATTAAATTGTGCAGAATGAATTAAAATGGTTTAGCAAATAAGATCTCCTTGTTTGGGCTGAATAGGACAGATAGAATGCAGTGCCATGTTCAAGCTAAAGCCAGACAGCACTTGGGCCCAGGAAGATTAATCTGGAGTGCAATCACTTGATGATCCCTGACTATGAATACTTAGTTTAAATTATTCCTCAGTCACCCTGGAATGGGAAAAGCAATCACTCATAATTAGCAGGTCACTTTTTTTGTAGGACTATTTATGCAAGGCACGGAGAGGATGGCATAAGAGAAAAACCCTCTTGTTTAGAGAAAAATTGATATATGTGTTTAGGATGAACATGATGATCAAAAACTATTAAAAAGGAAAATAAGTTATTAAGGATGAAGGAGTCCACTTAATTGTATATTTCCATATGTGCACTTTTATGGGCTGAAAGAGACCGCCCAGGAAATAGGTAGCGGACGGGTGAGAGTAGCTTTTCTCACTTTGGGAGAAATCCGTTTTCTTCAGCTAGGTTTTTAGAAAAGACACAATCGCAAACAAGTCCATTGAAAAATGACTCATGCCCTTTCTCCAAAGAAGTAATGGGCTTTTGGGCTTCAGGAGTTAAAAATATAGCAAGAACTAAATAATCTCACTTTGTAAATGACTATAAATATATTCTCACTTTAGTCATGATGTATCATTTAAACACTTTCTATTCTATCTCAGTTAGATATTTGTTAGTCAATAAATTAAAATATTCAAATTACTACTTAAAGCAGATATTTTTGTGTGTTTTTGAACAATGCCTTCAGAATTTTTTATGCAATATTGACTTAAAACAAATATTTATATGCATGGTGTATACATGTAAAGTGTGTGTGTTTGTATATGTATATTAGTTTACTAGTCAAATAAACATGAGCAAATAGAAGAGACCAAAAGAACCAGCTATTGACTTACTGGAGAGAAAATAAAATATTTTTTAGTAGTGTACTGGAAATATTTGTATGCCATAATTTCTAAAATTATTTATTAAGCAAATCAAAGCTTCAGGTAACAATTAATGATAAATTAACCAGATTTACAAGTTCTGAATTTGTTAGTAAACATATAAATCATACATCAGCTCTATTGCCAGGTTAGAAACAAAGCCAAAATATCTAGTTTTCTTTTAATGCTTGTTTTTCTGGTATAGTAGAAAGGATTCAGGGTATTTGAATTTGAAACTAAATTTGTAATATTCTTGCACCGCCTCCAACCTGATTCAAACGCCATTGTTAAGTACCTCATCAGGAGGTGACATAAGGTAGAGTTTAGGAGCAACACAATCAGACTAAAGTAATACACACTCACAAGAATGGCTGATAGTAATTTATTGATGCAAAAATACTGCAAATATTAAATTATGCAAGTAAAATTTAAGATGGATTTAGATTAATCTAAGTGAAATCTCACCTAATTATGTTAGCAAAATTAATAACTATAGGTAGTTTGAAAATATTTAAGAGGCTCAGGGATATATTAAAAATAACGACTACCTTTAAGGAAGTAAATTGTCTTCTGGTCGGACAGCTTCCTTAAGCTATTACTGGTTTTCCTAGCATCTCTTCTTTCTCCATATACCTGTATTTGTTCAGTATTTTTGTTTGCTTCTTTATTATAAAAAGACTACATCTGTTTGTATATTCCATCTAAGTTGTGGAGCTAAATTAGTGATGATTGAAGACATACCTTTCAAGAGTGGATCTCAGACTGCCATACCCTATATAGTCAGGATTCCATATTAATAGAATAAAGGTACATCTGTATTTTCCTGAGACAGTCCTGGCTCATGGATATTGTCACAGCTTCTAGTTCAGTTTAGCATTCGCCCCTGATTTATTTTTTTATTTTTAAGTTAATTAGTAGTAGTAGTAATTGTACTTCAATAAGCCATGATGAGTTTTGTAGATCGTGTTTTCATTTTGTACTTTATGAAATTTACGTTCAGGAAACAAAATTTCCACTTTAGCACATGGCAAAACATTAAAGACACACAGAGATGCATGTCTTTCTACCCACACTTTCCAGTCACATATATGTGTATACTATAAGATAATCTCGCCTCTCTTCCAGGGACAATATTCAGGGCACTTGTTGATTAAACCAAATTGCCTTAGAAATGAGTAACTAGTGACATCTAACTCCTTCAGGACAGGAGTGATGGTTGAAGAAGGATTTGATGCTCCTGTCCTCACTAAACATTTGGTGTAATAGCCAAATTTACCTTAGGCTGTGTGCACCATGACTGTCAGCTGCAAGCAGGCCAGCCATCAGTTTAACAATGAGCAGTGTTTATGGGTATTGAGAAATTACAGAATAGCTTTACATTAAATACATTTGGGAACTATAGGTTGAAGAGTTGTATCGTAGTTTGTAAAGAGAATGGTCAGAATATTCTTGATAACTGGTTTTGTCATTGATTTTTAAGCTGTAAATCTGTATTAATATTATTGTTCACTAAGTTATTTTAAAATTTTCCCATAAATTCTTTTAATGGCAATGACTTTTCCAAAGTGCATATTTGGTAATATTCTATGTACTATATCTCATTTTTCAATAAAGTTTATGTGAATGTGTAAACTGCACAAAATGTCTATTGACATTTATTATTCACCATGGAGGATGTAGTGAAATCACTGATTTCATAAAATCTAGCTGACACAAATCAGCTGGAGAAGCATTAGCAATTACATTTAAAAATGGTCAGATTTAACTTTTTGCTACAAAAAGTACATTTAAAATTATTCTGTAAAACTTGATTTTTCATCTAGATTAAATGATTGTTCTTTTCAGTTTATTCCTCTCATTTGCAATTTATTTCAGAGAAATTTTTGCTTTGAAAGCGAATTATGCCAATTTAATATTATTAGCATTAGATGCATCAAAGACAGAATCAGTGATGTTAGTGCCAATAATAGGCATTTTTTTCATTCAATTTTTTAAATAAAAGCAAAGCGTTTGAATGGTCCTACTGTTGAAGGTAGACATCTGGCATGAACATTACTTCTTTTGTAAATCCAGCTAAAGAGTCCAACACATAAGGTGTATTTATTTGCTTTTGTGTTCATAATACAAATACAATTTGGGTAAAGTACAGCATATAGTTATACATTGTTTGTATTAAATTAATCAGCTTATATAAACCCAGACTTGGTTGTACAAACATACTTTATAATTGTGTTCAAGTCAGTTACATAATTCTGCTATCTAAGTAGAATTTATAATTGTCAAAGTCAGCAAATTTGACAATCAACTGGATTAACGGATAGAGAAGGAGAGAGCATTGGAACAAAAAAGTTGTTACACATTTTCTCATCCATCATAAAGATCATGGTCATTACTTTTATTACAGAAGACAAGTTAGCAAGAAAATAGCATAACCAATTTATTTAATCGAAGAAAAGTTTTACGTGACTTGAGAGTTTTCAGAAATTAAGACATAAATGGAAAACAATCTCATTTACAATATCTACCTAAAAAAAATACACCTAGAAATGAGTTCAACCAGGGAGTCAAAAGATCTTTATACTGAAAACTACAAAATCTTGAGAAAAGAAATTGAAGAGGACACAATAAAGTTGAATGATATTTCACGTTCACAGATTGGAAATATGAATATTGTTAAAATGCCCACATTACCAAAGGGATATACAGATGCAATGCATTCTCTATCAAAATATCAATGACATTCTTCATAGAATTAGAAAAAAATGATCATAATATTCGTATGGAACCACAAGAGGCAAGCAATAGCAAAAATAATTTTTTAAAATTTTATTTATTATACTTTAAGTTCTGGGGTACATTTGTAGACCCTGCAGGTTTCTTACATAGGTATACACGTGCCATGGGTGGTGGTTTGCTGCATCATCACCCCATCATCATCTACATTAGATATTTCTCCTAATGCTATCCCTCTCCCATCCCATAGGGATAGCAGGGGGTGGATTTGCTATGCTCCCCAACTATCTATCTATCTATCTATCTATCTATCTATGACTTATCTATTGTTGGATCTCAGAAAATCATATCCAAAATGCAGTTCTTTGGCATGCTGAGTACTTTGAAATAAAGAAGACTGGAAAGCCTCAGAAGCAGCCTCAAAGGCAAGACCTCTCTCTGACTTCCTGTTCTTCAGTCTCCCATTACTCTTTCATCCCTGACATAAGTCATGGAAACCAAAGAAACCTTTCTTGGGGAAGGAAGAACTTCCACTTAACCAAATGCCCTTAGAAATGAGTAACTAGTGACATCTAACTCCTTCAAGGAGATTGTTGAAGGGATGATGGTCAAAGAAGGATTTGATGCTCCTGTCCTCACTAGACACTTGGTGTAATAGCCAAATTGCCTTAGACTGTGTGCACCATGACCATGAGCTGCAAGTAGGCCAGCCATTGGTTTACCAATGAGCAGTGTTTGTGCTATCGCTATGGTGATCATTAAAAAATCAGGAGACAACAGATGTTGGAGAGGACGTGGAGAAATAGGAATGCTTTTACACTGTTCGTGGGAGTGTAAATTAATTCAACCATTGTGGAAGACAGTGTGGTGATTCATCAAGTATCTAGAAATAGAAATACCATTTGACTCCCCAGTCCCATTACTGGGTATATGCCCAAAGGATTATAAATCATTCTATTATAAAGACACTTGTACATGTATGCTTACATGTTCACAATAGCAAGAACTTGGCACCAAGCATGTTTGAGCTGATGGATAGTCTATTTACCCTGATTTGATTATTATACAATGTATGCATGTATTGAAACATTGCATTTTACCCCATAAATATATACAATGATTATGTGTCAATTAAAAATAAAAGTATACTTAAAAGATAGAATACAAAAATAAATTTAAAATAAAAGAAATAAAAATTCAAAGATTCTGGGAAAATTGTCCATTTTTATGTGTAGATTTAATGAAGAATGGACAGCCATGAAGAAATGTGATAGTGCAAAAGGGTGTGATTTAATGTTAACAGACTGAGTGGGGAAGCACAGCAAGACCTGTCTGTTCAGAGTGCTTTTGGCCTCTTTTAACATTCCTCTTGATAGGGTTTGGCCAGGTTCCCACCCAAATCTCATCTTGAATTGTAACTCCCATAATTCCCTTGTGTTGTGAAAGGGATCCATTGGCACATAATTGAATCATGGGGGAGTTTTTCCCATACTGTTCTCCTGGTAGTGAATGAGTCTCAGAGATCTGATGATTTTATAAGGGGAAACGCCTTTCGCTTGCCTCTCATTCTCTTATCTTGTCTGCTGCCTTGTGAGAGGGGCATTTCACCCTCTGCCACGACAGTGAGGCCTCCCCAGCCACGAGGAACTGTGAGTCCATTACACCTCTTTTTCTTTATAAGTTACCCAGTCTCTGGCATGTCTTTATCAGTAGTGTGAATATGGACTAATACCCTTCTTCCTGGATATGAAACAGAAACTCTGGCTGAGTGTCTTATGACCTATGATGAAACAAGGCAGGTAGGAGAATTTCCTGTACCTAAAACACAAAAAGGCAGGAGAAAGTTATAGTAATATTTCTAGGAGTTGTTTTTAGAGACAGAGTCTCACTCTCTCTGTCTCCCAGGCTGGAGTGCAATTGCAGGATCATGGCCAATGGCAGCCTCCCAACACCTGGGCTCAAGTGATCCTCCCACTTCAGCCTCCTGAGTCTTTAGGACTACAGGTATTTAGTAAAGATTAGTAAAATCTTCAGATTTTCAAGCTTTTAGTGAATTACAATTATTGGGGAAAAAGCATACTAATAGGAGTTTATTGAAAAATATCCCCACAAAGCAGGTAAGTAGCTAAATAAAGAGGGCAGTTTGAGTATATTAAATATTAGAATTCTATGGAGACTCTGTGGACTATCTCCTAGGGACGAATTTTAATTTAAACTCTTTTTGAAATTAGATAAATTTTACTATCTAATATAACATATACAGCTATAATATATATTATAATAATTTATTTTATATATACTATGTAAACTATTGTACAGTATATATTATGTAATATGTAAACTTTTCTGCTTTTTAGTGTTTTCACAGTAAAGATAGTTTTGAATTTAGCTTTTATATACTCATTATTTTTGTTTTTAGAACTAATTTTATTATTGAAAATAGCATATAAATAGAACTCTACAAAATATATGTAATATAATTGATATATCGTAATTAAAATATAACAAGTATAAATTAAAAAGAAAATAAATTTATAATCAATAAATCATTTGCAAATTAGTAATTTTTATTTTTAGCATCCCTAGTTTACTCAAAGACTTGTCCAAATTTAGATGATAACATAGTATTCTCTACATGTAAACATTATACTGATTACAGTCAGGAATGCTAATCAAATAAAAGTCTTATGAGAATAAAAGAAAGCCCAATTATACCCATTTCTTGAATTCTTTCTTGTCAGTTATATCTTTATATAAATACCTTTTGGTACATTCTTGGAGGATGCAGGACAACCTTGCTTCCAAATGTTCTAGGTTCCTAGTAGCTGAATCTTGGGAGCCAGGTTAAAAGGTCAATGCTCTTGCCAAACATGTACATACATGACTTATTCTATTTGTATTAACTGAATGTGCACATACAAATTACATGTTACTCATTTCTTAAGTACCAATTATATTGTTTTGCTTTCTAACTTTACCAAAGTAAATATACATATTTCATTCCCAATTAAGGATTTTACTAATGGTACTTTTAGAGTAAGCGAATAGACCTGAATAGGTCAATCAAAAATGACAAGGTGGAAATTCAGTAGCAAAACTGGAAAACATATTAGCTAGACTCTTGCTTTTCTATACAACCCATTTGCCTCTTTGTGTGCCAGTTACAAACAGTTATTTTTAATCTATGCTTTAGGATACATTCAGTTTGTGGTTTAAGAGGAAAATTACTGTTTGTTTTTCTCTTTTATATTGAAAACTTCTTAGCTGACTTCCTCCCCCTCCTTAGAGTTTAGCTAGCAGGTCATTTTAGGGCAAAAGTTTTGGTGAGCAAGTCTTATTCTAGCTCTTCTAGTTGGCAGAGTATTTATACCACTGAAGGCATCTCAGCCCTGCTAACTACTGATTTTAATGGAGTTTGTTGGCCATTCCCCTTCCACCTGTCTGCAATAAAACAAAGAATCCTTCAACTCCTATTGGAATTTCAGAGCTATGAAAATTCAGAAAATACCAACTGGGAGATTACTTTACATCCTTTTTGGGGATTAAAGATTAAAGTGTACTTCTGGGATTAATTTATGTTTATCTACATTTTGAATAGCTACTTTCCCCAAAACTCTGAAAAAAAATCTCCTCTTCAGTGAAATACCCCCATCACAAACACAAAGACATTAGAAAATAGCAATAAAAAACATGGCCTAATGATCCTGTAAAGAGAAATATTGCAGTAGAACCTAATACATTCTTGAAAAGCTCTGAGATAATATCCTTGCCTCACTTCTTTACTTGTTCTAAAGATACATGTTCCATTTTAACCATGCATTTATTTAACTGTCATCCAGTAAGAATACAGTTATTATGCTATTATTTTCCTTCTGCAAATCATTTCACCAGGAAACCAAAAGAGAACAGAAGGATGTTAGCTCTGAATTCTTAGGCCAAATTCAAGTCCTGTTTCTCATTCACTAACCAAGGTTATAACTCTGCAATATTTCTGCTCTCAATTCCTGATAGATGGGAGGGGAAAGAAATACTTTATTTTAAATTATCATGGAATCTCCAAAAATGTTTAGGCAGATTGTTCCAAGGCAGAAACAAGATCCCTGATGTTTAGAAACAGGTGTAAATAGATTTCAGTTCTTCTATTGCAACTGAGTTTTAAAGACAATTCCTGGCTCTCTCTCTCTCTCTCTCTCTGACTTCTTTTTTCCTTAAACCTCTTCTCCCAACTCAGTGGGGGCAAAGTAGGCTTCTAGCCCCAGAGCTCTGAGCCTTTAGTTTCTGGAACACTTGCAGATGTTGTAGCTCCCATGATTTATTTCTTTATTCATTATCATTAATATTTTTCTTCTCCATCATAAATGCCTAGAAACTGCTATATGAAATCTAAGGAATGTTATTACTCAAGCAACAAAGGGAATACAACAACTTAATGTATTTTGTCACTTTACAGGAGGCAAACTAAACTGAATAAGTACCATGCATCATAAAAAGAACCATATTTTTTAAAAGGAAAATAGAGAGGTGCTAATAAAACTGAAGGCTTTTCTATTTCACTCAATCCCCTGCAGAGAAAGAAAAAGGAAGCAGGGAAGCTGAGGAACTCTGCACTCTGAGCCAGGGATCCTGCACAGATGTCTAGGTATTGCTTTTCAGTTTTCCCTTCCAAGGTCAAGGAGGAACCATGCCTATATAGGACAGCTGAGACCTTCCTAAAGGTTTAGTGTATTATGTGAACCCATACCAGAGGATGAGGAGAAGGGGTGCTTGAGGCCAAGAATGCTCATTGCCAAAAGTCTGTTGCTCCTGCTGGGAGAGCCTGTCTCCAGTGTGGTAATCTTTCAGTTTACTTTTCCAAAGCAGCCCAGTGTCTGTGACTGTTGCCATTAGAAACACCGAGAAAATCCCAACAGGTATTACCTTTCTAGCTGCTGATGAGTGAAGGAGTAATTAGGCACAAGTAGTTCCCTGACAGCAGCTGCAAAAAGGCACTGGCTTCCTTCTGGAGAGAATTTCCAATGGCAGTAATGTTATGACACACAGGAGATGCACTGCCCTCCATATGGAATGAAGCAAAGCCATCAAACTCATCTGATTTAGGACTGTGAACCTGAATTCCTATGGAGATCTCAAAAGACCAAGGTCAAGACTTCTAGTTTGAAGTAATTCAGCACGCCTTTTTCTACAGCTGCAGATTTCCTTCGGAATTCTCTTTAATCTTAGGACATCTCTGGGGTTGTGCTCATGAAAGAAAAAGACACAGATGTTTCTTTTAATGCCCTAACTACAGAGCTGATGGATCAACTCGCCATATTCTGCATATTTAAAAAGATGATGTGGACATTCTTTTAGAAAAATTCCAGGGTATGTCACTTAGCATTTTATATTAATGGTTTTCATTGGAGAATTGCCTGATTAAATAGTGAAATAGATACACGTGTGTTGCTGCTGATCTGCAAACCACCAGGGACGTAAAAGACAGTGGACATTTGAAAAAAGCCAAGGACAAGGAAATATATCTGAGGAGGGGACATGCAAAATGCAGCCAAGTCTGTGACGATGCCAGAAGACGTTAATTTGAATTTCATATTGGAAAGGTTTTCTTTTCTCTTTCCCTGAAAGAGTTCAATGGAACAGATTTTTTACCAATATAAAAGATGGAATCAAGTGTGGAATGGAAGTGTGTATTTATGCATGTGTTGAAGGCTGTCACTGAGACATAAAAAGTGTATTTATAAACAAAATGTAATTAAGTCTTCCTCACTGGAAGAAATAATCAATTTTGGAGACAGAAAAGCAGATATGCTGTGAATAGATGAGCTAGATTTCCGGCTTTACAAATGTCATTTCATATTTGGCCAGCAGGAGGTACACTTTGCAAAGAGCTCAATTATAAACGAGTCCTGTACAGTGGGCCTATAAATTAGTTTTGGTAGAGGTTTGAATTATGTTCTTAATCATGTAAAGATACTTTTGCTAGAAACTATTCTTTCTCACATTTCTGGCAGTATCTCTTATTTATGGGCACGCTGGAATCCAGCCAAAGCTTTTCTGCTATGTAAAATGACAACATCTTAATTAGGAATGTTTGGTCTGTGGCTTTAGTTGCCAAAAAGCAGCCCCATTGTTCTAACGCATAGACATCCATCATCAGTTCGCTCCCATCATCAGCTCGCCTTTAGCCTAGTGGTAGAAGCACAGGGCTGAAAGGCATCTGAGTCATTTTTTGGATTCTAGCCCTTGTCTAGTTGTATGGAAAATGGCAATCACACTCTCTCTGAAGCTTAGCTGTGTCATCTTTCAAGTGGCTACTCCAGTTCTTAGCAGTTGTTTTTGTCAAAATTAAATAACTTTAAATCAAAGAAATCACTTTTTTAAAAAGACCCGGAATAAACAAACCAGATGATGTCATTATTATTTGAGATAATGTATCAAAATTTTCAGGTGAGTAAAAAAGATGCTGTCTTCTTATTCCAATTCTTAATTCCTTAGCAGTATACAGATAATCTGAATTTCTTGTGAGATAAGGTGAGGCTATGGACTACTCCTTTTTGAAGCTGCAGAGAAAGCATATTATATGCTCAAGAAATATTTGTAAATGCAAAAGAGAAGGCCCAGCGAAACAAAAACAAGTAAAGAAGCTAACTAGAAATCTGCAATCAGAGAAAACTAGAAATTTCCCATTTTTAAAGGTGCATATATAGATGAAAACCTTTTCTTTGTTGACTTCCAAATACAGCGATTGTAGCTTAAAATAAGAAAATAAGCAAAGATCTAGGAAATGTCTGAATATATTATTTGAAATATCTCAATTATAAAGAAACAGATAATTATTTTTTCTCATTTTTATGTATCTTCTCATCTAAGAATTTCTTAGGATGATAAAGGAAACTTAAAATGAGTGTGTACGTGTGAGTGTATGTGTATGCTTTTCTAAGTGTGAGACTGCTGTGTGTGTCATTGGAGGTAGAAAGAGCTCACAATTCAGGACAAATGTGAGAAAGCACTGGTCTGTCTCATATTTTAGTGATTTCAGGAATAATAAAAAATCCAACACACTAAAGTACACACCAAGCTACACAATTTATGACAAAATCTTTTAGTACTGTGAAGATTGGCAGTTTAACTTCCAACTTTATCCAGAAGTATTTAAGTTATCAAGCCTGTTGCCTTTGTCAAATTTCTTCAAAGTGTAAAAAAAGTGCTCTGTAGAAAGACCTGGGCAAATATAAAGACCCAATCTGCTGCAATTAGGTAAAAATGCTGAATTCTGGAAGAGCTCCCAAATGATGCCCTGAGCCACAATAAAAAATGACGCAAAGATCAAAAACATTGAAATATGCCTTAGATTAAGAAGAACAACTCCTTATTAGTAGTGTTGTCAAATCTGGTACCACTTACCAGGATAGCAATAGCTAGTGAAATAGAAGTACTACTTTCTTGAATCTAAAACATTTAGAAAGATAAAAAGGTTAAGGAAAGATGCCACCTATTTCTGTTGGAAGAGTTTTCAACGATTAAATGCCTGGCCACCTTTACCTTTTCCCGAGCATTAAAACAAAAAATAATTGACAGCGTAAGTGTTCTTTGTGTTTTAAAACTTCTTATTTTAAAGTAAGTTAACTCTTAAGAAGTTACACAAATAGTACAGCGACTTCCTGTGTATAGTTCCTCCACTCCCCCACAGCGATAACATCTTATATAACCGTAATGCATTGTCAAAACCAGGAAGTTGATATTGGTACAATTCTGTTAACTCAAGTACAGGCGTTCTTCAGATTTCACTAGTTTTTACATGTGCCCTTTTTCTCCCTCTTTTGGGAATCTGAGCTACCTAAATCTCGGACTGGTTATCAGTAATAAATATCATGTGATACAGAAACAAATCATTGACCAGCAGTGACATTAAAATGAGCAATGCTAAAGCATACACCCCATCTGTTTCCACTTCACAAGGTTTCTGACTTCAGTCTACTTAATCATTCCTACCCTTTCCTCCCTTCAAACCTCCCCCACCAACACCAGTATTCAGATAGCAACCTCCTGAAACAAGCTTTGACATCTTTGAGGGTTTTATCTTTGGTAAGCTCAAGGGGGCCATTTCTACAAATTCTAGAGGCCCTTTGTGATATTAATAGCGACAAACTAAAGAAATGAACAATTTATAAATCTAAGAACAATATTTTCTTCTAACTTGTTAGGGACAGTGACTATTTCTACTTGGAGAACATCTGGGTTTAACTTGCTAATGAACAATGAATGTTGTTGTTTGGCATAGAAAAAGTCTAAAGAGACTCTCTCCTATCACTGATTGAGCACCAAGGCAGTACTTTGGGAATGATGCTTGAGGATGATGTCCTTTAATTGTGTCATATTTTAAAAAGAGAGAGAGAGAGAGATTATGATTATTTGTAGCCATTTAACGCATCAATACATCATAGGTGTTCTTGTGGTTGAATTGTTAATAATATTGCAATTAATCATGTCATCAGAAGGATTTTAAAAAGCTTAATAAAGGGATCATGAACCATACAGAAGACAGTGGATAGGTTAAAAAAAAACATCATTATATACAAATGGTAGAAAAATAGATATAATCACTAAAATTGTGTAATCTAGATTGATGGTTTATTAAACCAAAGACAGACATTTCTTGATCATTTCCCTAAACTTCTTTAAGAACAAGGCCAGTTTTCATAAGCTACCAGCTGGTGAAATAAAAGACAAAAACTAGGACATTTTTAAGATAAATGCCCAAATGTCTTTTAAACTCCTGGATCACTAGAGCACCTCTTGGGAGACATATGATCTCCTTTAACTACCTATATATCTACTAAGAGAGAATTATTAGAAGAGATTGCAATAAATAATTCTACCTTCTTAATCCTACTTTTCCCAAGCTCAGACAAGTCCAGTTAATAGCATCTATTTTCACTTCGTTTCCTCTTCTATAAATAAAGCCAATATTACTGGACTCTGGCAAGACTTGGTGGGTAGTTGCTGTTAGGGGAGAGGCAACATCAAGTTAGAGGACCTACAAGGTTAGGTTTCTGACACCGCAACATTTAAGTTGTATGGGGCCAGGTGCAGTCACTCATGCCTGTAATCCCAGCACTTTGGGAGGCCAAAGTGGGTGGAACACGAGGTCAGGAGATTGAGACCATCTAGCCAACATGGTGAAACCCAAAATACAAAAAATTATCTGGGCGTGGTGGCATGCATTTGTAGTCCCAGTTAGTTGGGAGGCTGAGGCAGGGGAATTGCCTGAACCCGGGAGGCAGAGGTTGCAGTGAGCTGAGATCATGGCCACTGCACTTCAGCCTGGCAACAGAGCAGTACTCCGTCTCTAAAAAAACAAAACAAAGGAGCCTACAAGTAAGGCAAGAGAATAAATAGCTTTGTAGAGAGATTTTGACCTTAATTACTGGGAATAATAACGAGTACTTCTGATGAGGTAGCATGAAAACATTCATGCCAATCTTAGGCACTAAAGGCACTGAAATAGAAGAATAATTTGGCATCTAACAGTGAAAGGAAATTTATAGAGCACTGTTACTCAACTGGGCCTTTTTCCTTTGTGGGAACTTTGTAATCTACAAATACAGAAGCTTAGGGCGTCGACCATCTTATATTTGCTGTCATAGGAATCAGGCCTACTTTAGTTTTACTGGACTGTAGATGGAAGGTTATAAATTACTGGGTTCAAGATGTCCTGCATTTCAGGCTACAGAATTCAATTTTGAAATGGAAGGCTTGTTGGATATTCTCTAAAATCTAAAGAGCAGATAGGCAATCAGAATTTCTAGGTAGGCCAGCCATGATAACCTTTAAATTTGCATTTGTTAGAGTTAGCATATGTAGGTTTGTTTTATAAGGATTCATTTATTATTTGCTAGTCATTAAAACAATGAGAAGGTAGCATCTACTATGTAGAAAAACAAAAAACAAATCAGATAAAAATAATGAAACAACACTTTATTTGCCAGGGTTTGCCATCTAGGTTTAGGTACGGAACATACATTTGTCATGGAGAGTTGAGAGTACCATGACAACATGGATGCCCTGGGAACACATAGCCAGGTTATCTGAGGAAGGGGAGAAGCTGATGCAAGGGCCTCCCAAGATTCTGACACTCTGATATTGATTGTACACAGCATGTAAAATGTTAACCTCTTTCAATGCTTTGCTTATAATTATCTCTGTTCTCGGCTCCCAGAACAGTTGTTATCTACATCTCTCATGAAACGTTTGCATTATATCATCTTTTGATATTATTCCATTGGCCCTGCTACATGGGGAGCCCAATGAAGGCAGGAAACTGCTTCCCCAGACCTCTCCAGATGAGGTCACATTGTGAGTTCAGATGAAGTCACATTGGCAACACATTGTATGTTGGTGCAGAACTCAAATTCACAAATAGCAATTTCTTTCTTTCTTTTTTTTTTTTCTTTAACAATTAAAGGCAGGTTTATTTTGGAGAATAAATTTGAGAGGGGCTTCTGGCCAAGTTGGGTTAGAGGCATTTTTCCTTATAGACTAAGAGGTTTTTTTTGTTTTTGTTTTTGTTTTGTATTTTAGGTTTTGGAGTACATGTGAAGAACATGCAAGATTGTTGCATAGGTACACACATCACAAATAGCAATTTCTAAAGGTGCTCAGAGATTATGTTTTTTAAGCTCACATATAGCTGTCCCACATAATATCCTGCACCCCACCCTCTGTAATTGCACTCTGCCACTAGCTGCACCTGCTCTATGAAGCATCTCTCCACCACTGCTGGTTCCTTCCTGCCAATGACGACATGAATGCCAAGGATACTGTTTCTCTGCATTCTCCAAGCCATGTGACTCCTGCTGTCAGGTTCCACTTTGATCCTTCAGCAGTGATGTTGCTGCCCGATTGTGGCCCTATGTCATTCAGTCTCAAATGAAAGACCCCCACTTTTTTACAGCACCTACCATCTTCATGTGTGTGTGCAATCCTTGAGACAGGGCTTGGAGACTTGTGCCATGCTTTCCTCTCCATTCCTCACCTGTTCCCCAAAATCATAACCACTGCGGAGTCTAGCAGCTTTTTCTCTTTTGTAAATCAGTTCTTACAAACTGACACCTGAAGGGGCCATTCCATGCACTATTTTATTAGGTATTGTCCTTAGACTTAGCCCAGATGCCTGCTACATTAGCATTACTACTCATGACCTGAATGATAGTCTTCTGTAGTCTATTCTCAGTCAATAGACATGTTTAGTAATTAATTCGTAACCACATTCAATATGAAACAGCACCACCTAATATCATGCAGTTGGAATAAAAAGGGACTTTGTCCTGTACTTGGAAGTCAAAGCAAATAAATGTGAATAAATAGCATGAAGAAAAAATGCAACCCACTGTGCCACAAGAATAACAATATGGCAGTAATATGTGTCTGCCAAACAGCCATCTCCACGAATTAATCTTTCATTTCATCTCTGGATTTACTGTCACACTTCAGCTGGGAGTACAGTTATGAGTGAATTGAGATTCTTTTATATTCATTTCTCATGCTACAACATAGTAAACATTTTTATTGCCAAAGTTTTCTCGATGAATATGTTATTAGAGATCACAGAATTCATCTCATAGTTGAATATATGGAATCCAAAAGAAGTAACATTCCTTAAAGTATGGGGTACATGATAGAGGTTTACGTAAAATCCATGTGAATATATTAAATACCATCCAACACACACACACACACACACACACACACACGAGTCAGTCCCTAGTGCTTTATAAGTGAAAATAGCTCCATTCACTGCTTTAGATTTTATCTTAATTTTTCCTTAAATTACTGATTTATGCTTCATTGAAAAAGGTCTCATTAGCTGTTAATCCTGATTGATATGAGGAGCAGAATATTGGTTTCCTTTTACTGAGAAACTTGGTATTGTACATGAATGCAGTGAATATGTCATAGTATAAGGATAAGGCTTAATATAAGATAATGTATGAGAATTCTCATGAAATATCCACACAATGTTACAGATTAATGTTACTGGAGAATGATACATATAATTTTTTCATGCGGTCACAGAAGTAAAAGAAGACAATTGGCACACATCCTCTCATTTCTGCATCATTCCATGGCCAATACAAATTGAAGTGGCCAAACCCAGAATCATGTGATGGAGAAGTATACTCTCCCCCGATGATGTCTTGTCAAATGTATGGAAGGAAAGACTGAAGAATTTATCCAGTATATCAGTCTACCATTTCATAATTTCATGTCATGTTTCTAAGTCTAGTATGCTTTTCTGATGAAGGAACATGATTTGAAAAACTCAGTGTTTTATCCAATCATAATCAAGGGTATATATATATATATATATATATATATATATGTATATTCCCTGTAGTAATTCCCTAAGTATAAGGTAAGGTGCACTGGCAGGCTCCATTGAATCCTCTTGAAAGGCTGAAAACACATCCACAATCTCAAGCACTTTCTTATAAGTTTTTACAGAAGGGTAATAACAACTTTATAAAGCGTTAGTGTTGAGTAACATTAAGGGGGCACATATTGATAAGCCACCAAGCAGTTACTACAGGTTACTGAAAGCAGGTCTTTCAAAACAGTGTACACATGGTTCAAGTTTACTGGAGGTTTTAAGTTCAGTACTATAAGAAGTCTGAGTGTCATACCACATTAAACAGCTTTGTGAAGGTGCAAACAAAGGGAAAATAAGAATCCTCAAATTTGGGGAAAAGACGTTTGATGGTCAGTAATGTTATTAACTAAAAATTCTTTGGAATTGCCGCTTTACTTACTTTCCAATTACAAATAACTGTTCATTTATCTTCATCATAATTAATTTTGTTTGTGGTGTGATTACTGATAATGTTTACACTGTTAGTAAACATTTTCGCAGCAATAGTATTTTAGGCTAATTTTTAATAAAACGATTTTAAGGCACAGTAATATTTTGTTTCAGTTGTTTTTGTTGCATACACGTACATAGTCTTATTTTTTCTCTCTCTTCTTCTCTCCCTGTCTCACACACAGATATATACACATACACATACACATACATACACATACACATACACATACACATAACACATACACATACCAGAAAGTAGGGTGCAAAACGGCAATTTTCATGAGAGAGTAATTTTTCTTTTGGAAAGTAGGGGTGGACTGATTAGAACAGAGTGGCATAGAGTTGCTTGTGTAGCCCAATGGGATATAGTTTGAGAGCTGCTATTCTGGACCAATGTTTACGCTGTGAATAGGTTAGATCAGGGAAGGCTGTAAATAAAGCCCTACACCTGAAACTATTTTCAATGCTCTCTAAAAAGTGGCACTAATTTTACCTCTCGTTTCATTCAGGCAGCATTCCTGATCACATATTTAATGTTTTGGCAACCTAACAATGTGTTTATGCAATTCCTAAATTATTAGTAAGAAGCCAATAATTTGGCCAGTTGTCCAGATATTTCTAATCACATACTTGCTTGTAAATACATACATGTTTGATATCAGTGATTGAATTTTTCACTTTTGATCCAGATGTTCTGGTGTTAATTAGTTGTACTGATTATGATGAATTTGACTTTTCCAACACTATGTTATATATAATAAAAAATCACTAGTTTTATTTCTTTTCCATCTCTCATCTCAGTTAGAAAATGGCTACAGAAAGCCCACAAAGATTTAACAGGATAAACGGAGATTTATGAAGTTTCTTCAGAAAAGCAAAAGAATGATGCTCACAGTATATCACAGATTGAATAGTTATTTACCTTTGCATTTTATCATTGGATGCTATATACTATTCTTTGAACTGACTTGGTAGAGAATTATATAAGGTTTCTACATGTTAAGTGAAGTCTTTTAAAACTTGTATGACTCTGAAGCCACAAGTGTAAGATTTGTTATGTTGAAGTCTCCAAACATTAAATCATGTGTTAGAATAGAGAGTAAAGTGATAAAAATGCCTAGGTTTTGGAGCCCAGGAGACATGTTTCAAATATCATTTTAAGAATTGTGTAGTGTGGGCAAGTCCCTAGCTTTGGTAAAACTTAGCTTTCTCACAAGTGACATAGGAATGAACGAACGCTTACTTTGCAAGATGTTTGTGATGATTAATGGTGGTATATGAACAATGATTTTTATTAAAACTGTCTCAATAAACAATAGCTTAAAATTGATTACTTTCACTTCCCCAAATTTGGAAGTTAAATGTTTCATAGGAAGTCACTACATAAATTGGAAAATTAAATGTTTCCTAGTAAGTCACTACAGTAGTTCCAGGAATAAGAGAATGAATGAACTCATTAAAATGGCTATTCCTTCCTGTTTACCCACTTTTTAACTTTCACATCTCAATCTTGTGGCAATCAGTCCAGAAAATGTTATGGTGAATTATACTAAGCTGAATTTATACTAAGAAAAGCTAAATTATACTAAGGAGAAGAAAACGATCACGGGAAAGAAAATGAGATAGGGTATGTAAGCAATTAGAATCATGGTTACAGGGGAAAATGTTGAGGCCATACATAATAGAATTCATATCCTAACTATTACATACCCAGAAAAGCATAGGCTAATTCTCAGCCTTTGGTAGATGGGACCTCAATATCGAAAGGGCTGTTTCCTGTATCATATGCTGAATTAACACTAAAGACTAGTTTACAATTGGAGGGAGTTTAAAGAAAAAACTATCACAGAACTCCATTTTTTTGCAACTATATACAAATTCTTTTTATGTGGCAAAAATATGAATTGATGTTCTTCTTATTCATTTTCAACTTTTTTATGTCTTCCAAAGTGGAAAAAAACACCAATGTCAGTGTTTTTGAATTTTGTTTCACACAATTTCACAAAAGCTAAAACTAAAAGTAAAAATAATTCCATCATTATTTTAAAGGGCTATACTGAGGCTATAGTCATGGATACCAGGTCATTGTAATCGATGAAAGCCTATGACTCAACTGCTGGGTTACCACCTGGTACAAATGAATTAAAGAAGTTAATTGGGTTTAGATACAGTATTTATGTTCTTAATATTTTTATAATTACATACATACACTCATATATGGATATATGCAAATGCATACATAAATATATGCAGATAGACACTTTTGAAATATAAATACATATATTTATGTTTCTTTTTCTTCAATAATTTATTTCTTTAGCTGACTTACTTAGTAGATGATATTTACTTTATGTTATTCTGATTATCTACAGTATAATTCTTATTTTAGTCATTTACTGAGGTATAACAACATACTCCAAAACTTACTGGCTTAAACAAAAATGATTTTACTTTCTTATGATTCCTCAATCTGAGCTAGGCTTCTGCTGAATTTGCAAAGGGTCACTGATGTGGATATGTTTTTCAAGTCAGCCTGAGGCTGGGCTCAGTGTCTTTCTTTGCAAGTACTTTCAGTTATTGTTCTTCTATATGGTCTCTCCACTTGACATTTCTACCAAGATAGCAGGACTTCCTACATGAAGGCTCAGGATTCCCAAAAGCTCCAAAAAAGGAAACTTGAGGTTGTTTCAAGGCTTACACTAGACACTGGTCAGCATCACTTATAGCATATTCTCCTAGTTAAAGCAAGTTATAGGAACAACTTAGATTCAGGGGAAAAGAGGGGGCATTATATTAGGTATGAATAGTGAGAGTCATAAATGCTGGGAAGCACAATTCATTTGGGTCCACCATTATTTCCTCTGTTCTCTAATTATTCATATTTCTCCCACATTCAAAATTTATCAACTCCTTTTCAAAATACCCAAATATCTTATCCCACTGATGCACCAAGCTCATTCTTAAAATCTGTAATAACATCATGTAAATTATGTCTAGGTAAAAATGAGGCTCTTGAGCATAATTCTTTTCTATCAGAAGACCTTTGGTTAAAGAGACATGTAATCTTTCCTACACCCACCCAGCATACAATGGTGAGACAGGGATACAATATTTGCAATTGATACACCTACCTAAATGTGTGTGTAGGAGTGGGAGAGAGGAGAGATGGGAGGCAGAGTCCTTAGCAATTCATAATAATTCTAAAATCCACATAAGGTCACATCACTATTACCAAAACATGAGAGGTTCAGGGCAGGTCCTGCTGATTACCACAAGAAGACCAATCACCAAGGCAACAAATGTTGCCAAGGAAGAACACTTTGGGTGCTGCAGCTGCGGAGATGAAAGATTAGTCTCAAATCTGTCTCCCTGACTAAAATTAGGGTTTTACATAGCAGAAATATAACTATATGTAAGAAAACAGGAATTAGGGAAAAGAGAAATTGGTCAACAGAAAGTAGGTGGTTGATTAGACAATCATGATGGATGAAGGATCTAACAACTTATTGTCATTGTAAATTTCAGCTCCTTGATACTATTTGGGAAGACTGATGTTGGATTTTCTAAGAAAGAAACTCAGATAAGATAAACGTAACTTTCTTAAGTTTTAAGATTGGGAAGATCAATTTCTATGTTTATTCAAAAGAATCCACAAATGTTGGTTCTATGGGACAATTGGGCTGGATTCATTACCATCCTTCTCACCTACTCTGGGATATACAATGTAAGATGGTTAGGACTAATTTCTGTTTAATTTCACCTAGAGGTGTTTCTCCTTGTTATTTGATTTTGAAATCTGGGCCCTTGACTCTTGTCCAGTATATTGTCCATCTGCTTCCTTACATTAGAAGTTGAGGGGCCAAGAGTCTTATTTGCATCTTGAGCTGTCTCTGCCTTTTGAGGCCAAACTATTATAATTCCTTTAAAAACTTTGAGGGCCTTAAAATTTGAACTACAATACTCCCTATTGGACAAAAGCCATGCCCACAAATTTCTCCAAGATAGGCCCAGTTTCACTTCAACTTAGAGTCAGGAAGCCATAGAACAATATATTTAACATTCCCAGAATTCCTTTTTATATAAGGTTTTTTGTTAATAACATTAGAAGTTCCATAATTGTCCAAGAGGGTCTGAAAGGCTCTGCCTAAAGTCCTTATGAAAGCTTTATATAGGCTCTTTATACGGTTTTAAAGATACATCTTTTACTTGAAAGTGAAATGACCCTAAAACAGCAAACACTCAGTATTCAACTTCATTGGCATATTAGTAAGTAGGATTAATCGAAAATTCTAATTTGTTCCTTATTTTCTGTTTCTAATCTGATAATTAACGACCACATTATTAACAATTGAAACATACCACACATAGATGAAATACCACAGGCATTAGAATAAGTGCAATAATAATTTATATTATCTTGACAGATTAAAAAAAAACTTACTAATATTTTCAAAGTTCCTAATAATAAAAATACCAGCCAACAATTAACTAACTTTGAGCAGAATCATTAGTACAGACACAATTTACTGAATAAATTACCATTATTCAGCACTAAGAAGTGGATCTATCTATTAGTCAAAATTAGTATAGCTCATTTTGAAAAAAAAACTCAACCAATAAAAATCAATAGTAATGGCCATTTTTTTGAGAAGTTGCAATTTGCTAAGCTCCATACAAGGAAGATGCCTTTTATTTCCTCATTTACTGATGAGATTTTTTAAAACATGTGAAACTAGATGATAAACAGATTGCAAGGTCCAAATCCAATGGCTGTGCACTTAACTCATAATCTTGCTATCTTCAGGATTATGTGAAGGAAGGAATGAAGACATATTTTCAAAAAGGGATATATATTTCATGAGGAATTTAAAGTACTTGTTTTAGAATATAGATTCCATGAGAGAAATAATAATAGTGTGTTTATTTTTGCTTTCTCATGGCACATTTCATTACATCTTTTATAAGCGGGATGGCTGATAAATGTTTGCAGATTAGATAGTCACTTTGGTTTTATTTCAAAAATTGTATTATAGCACAATTTTTCAAGAATTTACATAAGAAATGAGTCATATTTTAAAAATAGATATTTCTTTCACAATCCAGAGATTTGACAATCCCATTGTAAAACAGTATAAAGTTATTAACCTATTGCACTTACTTTACAGGTACTTGGTAAGGATCATAGTTCAAATGTCTTGCTTCTCCATCTTCATTAACTTGGTGAAAATTTATATCTAAGGGAACTGATAATTCCCTTGAATTTCTGGATGTTTTTCTGTGTCAGCTTATAAAGTTTATAACATCTCTTTGTGTTAATATTTTCTTTCATATCTAGAATTACAAATTATGCAAGGACTAAATACTGCCAGTATGTGAGTTGGAATAATTTCTGACAATTCCTAGACCAGATTTAAAGAGTTGATCTTTATCCCTTCACCTTCTCATCCCAGAAAAGTCATTCTGAAAGACTCTTCGTCCTACTTGGTCTAATAGACATTGATGGATGCTAATGTCCTGACTGCTTCAATAACCTGGTCCCAAGGACAATGGTGCATCTATCTCTGCACTTTTCAATCAACTTTAACACATTTTTCTTTGTTATAATATATAATTCCTCTCCTCAATCCTTTAGGTTGTACTTCCCTCTAAGTAAAATCCACATCTCCAAATGGAATAATGAGATCATATGATCGAGTCTATGGCAGAGACTGCTAAGGGTGCACAAAAATAATTTAATCTTCCTGCTTTAGCATTTGAAACAGCTAGATTGCATTTCCCAGAATTCCTGTTGGTAGGGATGGCCATATGTAGAATTTCATCTAATGTAAAGTAACAGAAAATAAAGTATGCCAATTCTAGGCCTGGTCTATAAATATCTCCATATGTAATTTTTGCTGTTTCCTCAGAGTCTGTCTGAGAGGCAATTTCTAGGGAAACCTAGAAAGTATGTGAAGAAAATGGTGGAGCTACTGTCAGCTTTTGGGAACTGAATGACAGCAACTTCATGCAACAGGAGGATATCATGCTCCTGAATAGATTGATCATGAGTACTAAATATTGCATTTTTAAATTAGGAGGTTAAAAGGAAGTATTGCCTTAGTCTATCCAGAATCTTAAGTCAGACTCTTCCAAGCTAAGTTTTTTTTTTTTTTTTAATATCGGTTTAGAGATTAATTGGTGAACACTAATTGCTAAATTAATTGAATATCCACATGAATAAATAATTAGGCATATGCTGATTTATGTTGCTTTACAACCTGGCTAATTACTGAAGCATATAATAATTATAAAATTTGTAGAAAGAAATAGTAGATTCAGGGTTTATAACTTAATATAAAATTTAAAAAATATATAGACATATATATTAATAATTATTATTTTATTATGTGAAAAATTTATAAATAATATAAATGTAAAAAATATAATATGTATTTATATTTATTTATAAATGTAAAGCTATATACAAATAAATATGTAATTTATCCTTTATAAATAATAATTGTATTATGGTCTTTTCACTACTATATTCAACTTCAGTGCTAGGTTTTGTCCTAATTAAGGTTTTTATGTTAAGTTATTGTAAACCACAGAGATAGCCAAACTTCTTTGTCAATTGTGTTTCTACCTGTAACTACCCTGGACATTTTCCTATTCACAGACAATTATTGTCTTGTTTTAATCCTTTTCAAATATTATTTATAATAAGCTATAGAACTTTGACAGGTGCTCTCAAATACAGATTTCTGATAACTTTAGAGATTATAACATCAGAAAAAAGAAAAATGTACAGGATTTATGAAGAGCTGAAATGTTCATGAACGTCAAGCAAAACAAGAGTTAACTAAATGGACTGAACTTAGAAAGCAGAAGAAACCTTTTTAACCTTTTCTTGGAATATTGCTGATCCTTGTTTTGTTTTTCCTAGTCAAGGAAACTTATTTTGAACTATTTACAGCCTTTAATAAGTAAGTAAGTTATACTACTGGGATCAAGATTTGGAGCACATTTATTTCTCTCTGCTTGGTTCCTCTAGAATTTGGAAACTATCTGTGAGTATTCTTAATTTATGGCAGTATAGTTGTTTCCCAGAGTGCAATAAGAATCCATTTTTCTTTTGCAACAGGACACAACTGGAAAAATTGGTGAGTTTACCAAGGCTTTGACTGGAAGAATATGCTTCCCTTTAAGGAGTCAGTCTCCACTTGCAGAGCCACTTGCCAAGCCACTTGCAGTCTCTCCCCTGGGGAGACTGGCCTCATACCCTTAACTATAAAGACCCTGTCAGGGTTCCAGACCTGTGGTCAGTAAAAAATATCACTTTCTAGCAGGTCTAGGAGTTCCAAGTTTTTCTTGGGACCATAAGAGGAGAGAATCACCCATCTCATGGGTGTTTGAGGATACAAACTCATGATTGAGCTTGACTTTAAAAGGTCTTACCTGAGATTCCTTGTGGAACAAACTTCCATCAAAGCCAATCCAAAAGGCCTATGTAGAAATAATTATTCTTGCTGTGCTTTATGCAAATAATCAGGCCAAGTATAAAACTGTTCTCTATTTTGCAAAGCATTCAGTCCTATGTTGATTTTTTAACAAACATGGGGGCTGGAGAGAGAGAAATCTTGTTCAAAACTTATCATACATTTGTCATTAAATTCTAAATTCATTAGTTGTTTTTAAGTTTTCCTCTACATTTTAGACTATCCCTGCTTGCTCCTGTGAACCAATCAGAAATCACTGGCTGTAGTTTAGAAAGAGCAAGAGGAATGAGGAATGTAGAAATCGGATGAATATTCTAGCTCTGTGCAATTATCCTGAAAATCCTGCCAGGTGAGGGAATAAATAGGGTGCCCATTTATTAAGACTAAGGGAACTAGCCAAAGCCAAGCACCATGCACCCAAATCCTAGCAAGCATAACTATAGCTACCAGTTATGTGGGTCTGTCCCAAGACATCCTTTTTTCTCCCTTGTTGGAGGAGGACTCAGTTTCACAGTTTCACCTTAGCATTTAGCTCATAATAAGGAGTCCATCAATGCTCCTTGAAACATGTTTTTGTCCCAGACTCAATTTCAATCTTTGCGTCAAAGCCCTAGGAAAGAAAACTGGATCTGGAAGATCCAGAGGCAAATGACAACAGGGGTTGTCACAGTGCAAGTGAGCATGGCTGATTCGTGCTAATTAAGTCAACTTGAAGCTTCCTGATTCATGGATAAAGGCCACATTGGTATCCATGCATAAATGAGGTCTAGGGAACTCCAAGACTACTGACAGCAAAGGATATAGGGTGTATGAGGGTAAGAGCAGATGACTCTCACCCCTAGCCACCCCTGCTTCATGAGTGCAAACTGCTTTGGCACCCAAGGCAACACCTGACAAAGTCAGTGGAACTCAGGAATGCAAGGATGGAAAAGAGAAAGAGGATGCTCTTCCTTCTCTCCCTCATGTACCCTGGGTATCTGCTGGGAAGAGAAGGGAGCCAGGGATGCCTGCTACCCTCTTTCTACAGGCGTAGCCATTCGTCTTCAGTCTGTACCCCTTTCTAATGCATCCTGAACCCTCAGGACTTCTTTTAAAAACACCTCATTTTCCTTTCTTCTTCTCAATTATCTCTTCACTAATAGGTAATTGTATCTCCATACTAAGAGACATTCTCCTCAGACGCATCCTCCAAACTACAAAGAGTCAATTTCCAAGACTTTAAACTGCTTAGCTTAGGATTGGGCTCAGAGGAAGGAAGCCCAGATGCCCAACATGCTGGCAAAGGGTAAAGTTTCTTTGCCAATCAAGATTTTGACTCCCTCTCCTTGTGCAAATTGATAAAAGTCCTCAGAATTTTGAGCTGTCCTTACCCCTCTCCTTGTTTCGTTTTGATACGTGTTTTCTAATAACCCGGTTTGTTTGTTCTTGCCTTCAGGCCATCAAACTCCAAACAGTCATACAACTGGAGCCTCTGATGATGGCCCCTTCTTCTGGAAACCCTTATGTAGGCCTCGGGGAAGATCTGACTGCTGTTTCCCCCAAACAGTGCCCCCCTGCCCCATCAGCAGGAAGCAGGTAAGATCAGTCTTTATGCTTATCCTTAATCTGAGGACAGTTAGATATACTTCTTTAGAAGGGGTAATGAGACAGCTAGTTGGGTGGGTGTCCCTAGAAAAACTTCAGCCGGCCTGCATACTGTGGTTGAAGCTTGGGAAGTTCGTGTCCTGTTTGCCACAAGAAGGAGCCTGGCTCCTCCTCTTCCTGTGTAAAACCAAGGATTCAAACTGCTGGGTGGGATGCAGTCTAGTGGAGGGACTCTGGCCTTGCAAGGGTCCCTGTGTCACCTCTTCTTCCTTTTCACCCAATAAAACCTGTCTTACTCACCATCCAAATTGTCTGTGAGCCTGAATTTTCATGGTCATGGGACAAAGAACCCCTTAGCTGAACTATGGAAAAGCCTTGCAACATTAACTTTCTTAAAAGAAACAATTTTCAAAGACAAATTGAATAAAATCCTCATAAACCATATGGAGTAGAGAATATAAAGCTATATGGTGATTCAATAGATAAAGAAGGAATTGAACAGTTTTCAGTAACTGCCAGTCTTTTAATAAAACAGATATTTATAATTTTGTCAATAACAGTATATTCTAAATAAATATCAATAAAATGACTTGCACAATTGTCACTGTCTCTTCCTGAAATCTAATATTGGCTACTAGCCCTAATGTAAAACTCAGTTCTCCTCTATGAAGTTTTTCTTAATGATCTCACTCCTTTGAATTTTTGTAAGCATTATCTACTGCTCTAATTGCTTAAACATTAGTAATTGTTTTCATTTCCAATTATTGGGAACAGTCATAGATTGCTTATGTCATTATATTTTGTACTTAAAGCAAAATAAGTTAAACTTAAATATTTGGCAATCATTGTGTGTACAGATAAGTGCTTCATATGTGCAAATACACTAATGAACAAAATAAAGGTTAATTGGTTCATTAGAATAATTTTAGAGTTATTTATATATCTTGTGAAGGATGTAAGTTAGAATTACTAATATGAAAGTATAAGTACTTCAGAGAAGAGTACAATAAATAACATGCATCCTACTAGGAGACACTTCAAGAAATTCTTACCATAAGAACTTAATTCTGAAGCAAAGAAAAGCTGAAGTTAAAAGAATAAACTCTCACTAAAGTGATCAGATTCCTCAATCTTTCTTAGCTAACTTCAGGGTAAGTAAGTGACTCTACTTGTTTTTCTAGCCAGTGTGACTTTTTCTTCAATGAATCAGAGCCCATGTCTCAGTGTGCAGGCCATAGGGTTTACGTCATTTCCCAGCTTAAAGAGGAAGCACTTCTTAGAATGTGCAAGTAGATTCTTAAAAGCCTCATTCTTTATTTAGTTCCCAGTTCTGTCATTCCTTATCACACAAATGTATCTATTCTCTTATTTAATGTAAACTCATGTGTTAATTAGTCTTCTGAAATACATTAGCATTACTCAGTCTCAATGCCAGCTTTTCAGCTATCCACACAATCCTTCCAGTGAGATAACCTAGATAGCTGGTTGTCTTTATGTGGCTTACATATTGCTGTCATAAAGAACTATGGTTTACAACATTCTTTAAAACATGTATTTTAAAATACTCCAGTCATGAAAATGTATGCTCATGCTCATAGTTTAAGAAAACATTATAAATAGAGTTGTGTCCTTATGTACTCCCTCCCCAAACATATCCTCTTTGCACACTCTCAGGATGCCTACGCTCTTGGTTTTGAGATTTATCTTTTCCATAGATTTCTTCATAGAATTTTTACTTAATAAGCATATTTCCTCAGCATTGTATGGCTTACAAGGCATGCATTTGAATTTTATATAAGTTGTTTTATATCAGTCATATCATTTTATTCTTGCTCTTCCTTCTCTCAATTTTATGTTTGTAAGAGTCTTGCATGTCAATATACATGACAAAAACTGTTTTTTTGATTTAGAAGATCTGGTTTTTGGGGATAGAAGCCACATAGCTGAACTCTATTTCCTAGCCTTCTTCATGGATAAGTGTAGCCATGTAATCAAGTGCTAGATAATGATATGTGAATGGAAATGATGAGAATTTCTGGTGCAAGTATTTTAACTAACACGTAGGCTGTCTCTGGTATCGTTCCATTTCAACGTGCAGGATAAAGTTTTGATAAGGTCCTAGAAAATGGTGAAACTAGAAGATAAAAAACCTTGGTCACTAAATGACTTCTTGGAGAAAAGTTGACAGTTAATGAGAAATACCAACTTTCCCATTAGCTTTGTGAGTAAATTAATACATATCTATGTTATCTGAGCTATTATAAATAGCAACCCACACAATACTTGTAGGTCTAGATTGTTTGTTAATAGTGCTCTATTTCAAGTACAAATATATAATTTTTTAAAATGTATTCCTTCTGTCGGTACATGTTTTGGTAGTTTTTTTCTTAATTTATAATACTTATGAACATTACTGTAATAAGTAATATCATATATATCTCCTTGGATACAGCATGAAAGATTTTCAAGGGTGCATGTGTTTAAATGAAATATTGGTTGAAGCTAAACTTTACTGCATCTTCAACTTTACTAGATTTTATAACAGTTGATCACTATAGTGTCTTCATTTTATATCCTACCACAGGTTTTTATAAGAATGGGTAGAAATTTTTTAAAAATCTGAAGTTATCTTTTGGTGTATAGAGTTCAGTTTGTATGTCTTATTATTATTAATGCTACATTAATTGTGGAGTGGCATAAATAGAAAACAATGTTAACTGATCAATAATTATTCATTAGTCATTTATCTTTTTATATCATCTAATAATCTTAGCTCTGGAATGTAACCAGGAGGTCATAAAATATTTATCTCAGAAATAAGGAAAGTGATTTAATATGATAAGTAAGACTTTATATGTGCAATAATGAACAATGGAAAACATACACACATCAATATAGATATTTACTGAATAAAATAATGGTGCTCATCTGTAATTTATATATAAAAAAAAATGTAGGGTCATAATCTCAATCAACTCAAGCTGGAAGGAGTGCTTTGGCCTTTTATTATTCAAAAGTTTTTATTTTTAATATTTTGAGAGGAAATATAATGACAAAATAATTTAATTAACATGAAGATATTTATAGTATGCATTGAAAGAGTAAGAACAATGATATAATTTCAAACCTATAAAAATCAATGTTTTGGGTCACTCAGCATGTTTAAAGAAATAAATAAGGAGAAAAAATTAGAGTAAAATGCGTAATAAGTGTTCTTTTATAAAACATTTGTTTGAGACTTTCCATAGAGGCAAAGGTTTTCAGATTTGATTATATTTAAAGATTTCTCCAGAGGAAGAGATACCCAAAACTAAGTTAAAGCACAGATCAGAAAATTAGAAAAATGTATTTCAACATGTATAAGAGATACATATTAATTCTAGTAATATACTACTAGTAAGTTACTAATATACTACATATCTATGTAAAATATATGTTTATGTATATATATACATAGAAATGGTTTCCATAAATTGATAAGAAAATAAATTATTATTTAAAAATGGGCAAGAAATATAAGCATATGATTCATAGAAAAAAGAGCAAATTTTAATTAAATAAATATATCCTAATCTCAGTGATAGATGTTTTAAAATGAAAAATACTAAAAACCATTTATTTATTTCACTAAAATCATAAAATTTTAAAATATTTCCTGAATATGTGTGTATATATATACATATATATATATATATACACACATATATATATATGTATATATGTATATGTATATATATACACACACACATATATATATATATACACATATTCAGGAAAACTTGTTAGGAAATAGTATATCTCATGAATTATTTGAATTATATGGAAAGTCTTGTTCAGTGGCATGGACTTGTTTCCTTAAAATAGAAAAATATATTTCATTTGCTCTTTGTTCTATGTATTATTTTAATTAGGTACACATATAAAATTTTGGATGTTGTGCTTCTGATACTTAAATTTTTATTTAATTAATAGTAAAAAATAAAGTGTATGAAGTTTACTATTGTTACATAGCAAGTTATTACAATCTTAATGGCACAAAGCAAGACAAATTTGTTATTTAAAAGTTTTTGTAAATTAGATGTCTTGGCATAGCTTACTGGGTTCTTTTCCTCTCAAAGTGTAAGTTGGGCTGTATTTACATTTAAACGTTCAAGTGAGGAAAATCCATTTCTGAGTTCACTTGGGTTGCTGGCAGAATTAACTTCCTTAAAATGATAGGACTGAGAGCCCCTGCTTTTTGCTGGCTGGAGGCTGGAGGCGAGCCGCCCCAAGCTCCTTGAGGCCATTCATATTTCCATGACACTTTGGTTTCTTCAGCATGGTAACTTACTTTATAAAGCCACAAATGAGGGTCTCTAGATTAAATCTGAGAGTTTTTAGAGATTACAAAAATGAGATTTTTATATGGTATGAGGTCATTACAGGAATGACATTCTGTCATCTTTGCCATATTTCATTGGTTAGAAAGCAAGTCATAGACATAATTCATATTCAGTAGGAGGGGAATAACACAAAGAATAATAAAACCAAAAAGCAGGGTCCATGGGAGGCCTAGAGTCTATCTACCACATGAAGGGAACATAATCAGTATCCTAAAACAAATCATCACTGGTATGATTTGAGTATGTCCCCCAAAGTTCATGTGTCTGAAAGATAACCCCAATGCAACAGTGTTGGGATGTACAGCCTGATAAGAGATGATTAGGGCATGAATGAATTAATGTTATTATCACAGGAGTGAGTTTGTTATTGCAAGAGTGCTTTTTCTATGAAAGCAAGTTCAACACTCTCTTGCTGTCATTCTCTTATTCACACTCTCTTGCACGTCCAACAGGGGAAGGGTCAGCAAGAAGGCCCTGGCCAGATACAGATCCCTTGATCTTGAATTTTCCAGCCTCTAAAGGAAATATATTTGTGATCTTTATAAATTACCTGGTCTCTGGTATTCTGTTAAAGTAGCACAAAATGAGCTTAAAAAAAATTGGTACTAAGAGGTGGGGCTGTTGCTATAACTAACACCTAAAAATGTGGAAGCAGCTTTGGAACCATGTAATGGGTAAAGATTGGAAGAATTTGGAGGCACGGGCTAGAAAATGCTTAAATTGCCAAGAATGACACATTAAAGGCAACTTTGGTGAGGCTTCAGAAGAAGACAGGAGCTGTAGAGAAAGACTAAAACTATTTAGGAATTACTTAAGTAGTCAAAAACAGAAATGTTGGTAGAAATAGGGACAGTAAAAGGCACTCTGATGTGGTCTCAGATGGATATGAAGAACATGGCATTGGAAACTGGCGTGAGGCCATCCTTTCAACACGGTTGCAAAGAGATTGCCAGAATTGTGTCTATGTCTTAGGTCTTTGTGGAAGGCAGAATTTAGCAGTGATGAACTAGGGTATCAGACAGAAGAAATATCTAGGTAGCAAAGCATTCAAAGCACTTCATGGCTTCTTCTGACCACTTTCAGCAACAGAAGGAAAGAGTAAATAATTTAAAGATGGAATTTATAATCAAAAGGGAAGAGAACAAAAAGATTTGGAAAACTCTCAGCCTGGCCACATAAAGAATAAAAAAAGGTGTTCAGGAGAAAATACAAAGGATGCAGCCAGCAGCCACTTGTTGAAGAGATTAAAATATATAGAAGGCAGCCACGTTTAATTTATCAAGACAATGAAAGAATAATCTTGAAAGCATTTCAGATCTCTTTGAGGCAAGCTAGGACTCTCAGGACATGGTTTCTAGAGAAGTTCCTGAGGAAAATTTGCATTTGCCATCCAGAGCTGCCTTAGGACTTTAATTCCTGCATCCTGAGATAGTGTTTCTCATCCATTCCCACCAATGTCTTAAGTAGGGCTCTGATAAGCCCTCATGACATCCACATTGTGCTGACTCTGCAGGCATGCAGAGTGTATGGGCTGTGAGGCTGTGGTGGTCTCTACCTAGATTTCAAAGGATGTTGAGGATGGCTTGGGGACCAAGGCAAGAACTTGCCACAGGGGCAAAGCCACTGCAGAGAATTCACACTAAGGCAATTCCCTCGGAGCTATGAGAGTGAGGTTATCACTGAGACCCTAGAACTGTAGAACTACCAGCACACAGTATCTTCTGAGAGAGCCGCAGGCATAAGACCCCAACCCATGAGAGCTGTGTAGGCTTAGCCCAACAAAGTCAGAAGGGTGTGACTTCCTGAAACCTTAGAGACCCAACTCCAAGGAGTCAAAAGATATTATTTTTTAGCTTTACGATTTCATGTTTTTTGCCCTGTTGGGTTTTGGATTGACTTGGGGCTAGTTATCTCTTTCTTTTTGTGTATTTCTCCCTATTGGAATGTGAATGTCTGTCTTATGCCTGCCCTGCAGTTGTATTTTGAAAGTAGATAAGTTGTTCTGATTTAACAAGCTTACATGTGAAGAGAATTTGCCTCGGGATGAATTCTATATTAATTTTCACACATATCCTAATTTAGGTGAGAATTTGTACATTGGACTTTTGACTTAATGCAGGAAAGATTTAAGACTTTTGGAGTTGCTGAGATGGCATACATGTACCTTGCACTCTGAGAAGGCATGAATTTTGGTGGCCAGGGGTAGAATTCTATGGTTTGAATTTGTTTCCCAAAGTTCATGTGTTGAAAACTTAATCCCCAATGCAGCTTGTTGGTATAGGGCACCTAATAAGAAGTGATTAGGTTATGGGTGGATTAATGTTGCTATACCACTAGTAAGTTAGTTTCTCAAGATTGGGCTTGTTATAAAAGTGAGCTTGGCCTCCTCTCGCTTCTCTCTCTTCCTTGTGCTATCTTGATCATCTGCCTCCCACCATGGGGTGACACAACAAGAAGGTTCTTGCCAGATGCCAGCATCTTAACCTGGAATTTACCAGCCTCCAGTAATGTTAGGAAAAAAATTCTCTGTCCTTTATAAATTACCTGGTCTCATAAATTCTGTTATAACAGCACAAATTGACAAAAATGATAACTAAATTATAATTTTTAAATTAAAGGATATCTTAGGATTTCTTATGGTAGACTCTTACATACAGTAATACAAACTGAATGAATGTATTACATGCTTTGAATGAGTTCTTTCCAAGATTGTCTAAAATTTTTTATTTATAAAACAGAGTGAAATTCTTAAATACAATCAAATATTTTAAGACTACATATCATATATTTATGAAAAATTGAATAAATTTCCAGCTGCTTTCTTTCTAATTATCCACATAACTTTCAAATGCAAAAGAAAAGCAATTTAGTTTCTTTGAATTTAAGTTATACTGAGATAAATTCCAACTCAGCAAGAGCTATAACTCAGAGAGGTTATGTAAATAATTAACCTTTGAAAATAATACTTGCAGTGTGAACATACATATCAATAAAAATAATTACCAGATTCTATTCACCTTTACCCAAAGATTGCAGTGGGTAATTTAGAAAACATTGAAAATATTTGCATACCATTCAGAGTATTACATTTTCTCAGGTTCTCGGTATTAATAGGCCAAGACAGCAAATCTTCTATATCAGTGTGTAAAAAGAGGCACAGTGATTATTTAATTGACAAGCAGTAACAACCTCTTCGTTAGACAAACAATATTAAGCTTTACTTGTTGATTTTATTGCTTAGGAAAATTAGCTGATTTCTTAAGTTGTCAGTGTTAGACCTTAAATTATAAAATAAATTTTGCAACAAAAATCTGACAAGGAAGACGAGATATTGCTATAAAAATAGAAGGTTTTTAATGAGTTTGTTTATTCATCAATATGTGGCCTTTACAAAAGAGTTAAACATGGGCATATAAAAACAACTCATTTTGGGTGTGAAACATTTAAACAGCTATTTATTCAGTTTCTGTTTATGCATCATTGAAATTGTTTGCTCTTTGATTCTTTCTAGCAGATTTAAAATAACTGTGATTTTCATCCTCTTGTAAATATGATAAATGAGATTACAATACTTCCACTGGTAACAGTAACCTTTAATCGGCATGATTAAAGAAGACCACATCCTTATATTGGAAGAAGGTACCCACCACAGATTCCTTTGCCTTCCTTTTGAGATTCTGACAGTCACTCTTAGGTCTAAATATTTTTTTCTGATCTATTTTTTTTCATATTGTGTTGAGGTATTCAGGAGGAAATTAGGTTTATTCTAGTTTCACAGTTTATTGACACTCAGTGTAAACTGGTACACTGACATGACTGACTCCTAGGTGTTGTAGGCGTGGGATTTTCTCCTACATCCATCCCCAGTTCAACCTCTTCACTCTCACTTTCCAGGCTCACTCTCTGCTACTGTTCCTTCAGAATAGGTGCTGTAAAATATTTTAATTATATGAATAATTCACCTTTGAGAGGAATACTGTACATCTCATGTAGAATATGGATTTGGATGCATTACACATGGGCCTTGGAATGGATATGAGGAATAGCAGCAGGGATCACCAACAAAATACTAATGGGAAGGCTTCTTGAAATGATGGAGATGTAAGTGCAAACTTGTAAATTAAAGTCACTTCACAGAAATTAGCTGGTTTGTCAAAAAATAAAAATCGGAAATAGTTTTGTCATTAAAAAGTTGGCAAGAATACACAACACATAATTTGATAAATTTTTCTTAAATATTGTGTACAAAGAACTAGATTGAAGAACAAGAAGCCTATTCACAACCCTAATAAAAAAATTGGTAAACTGTTGTACAAAGTCAGAGAATGACACTCAGGACTCATCTCTAAATTAAAAGAAGGAGTAAGTAAAGCCAATTTCAAGAGAGATCCAGACCAATCTGCCTGGAGAGTTTTCAGCTTCCAGGCAGCATTTGAGAACTCCTGCTGTGGACCTCAATTATAAACAAAAGATATGAATACAGTTCACAATTTAGTAACCAGTTTTCTATCAATTTTTTATTTATTGATTTTGGTCATGTAAGATGTTAATAGTTGAAAAGCCTGGAGAAATGATATATAAATACTCTGTATTATTTCATCAAATTGTAAATTAAAATTATGTAAATATAAAATGTTTATATGTATTTCTATAAATAAGAAAATTCTATTTTCTATGCAATAAAATCCCCTATAGAAAGAGAAGTATTTTCTCTGTTAAGTACTAAAGCTCATTAGCTAGTTTTGATGAGTGGTAAGTTTCCTAAGAAATGTTTTTAATAATACAAGTTAGTCGGTGAGCTAGTTTATCATTTAAAGTGGCAGACAGCTATCTTCTTGGCTATATTTACACAATGGAGTACACAGGAATGGAGCAGAACTGCTCAAAACATTAGAAACAATTAGAAGTTGTGTAGAGACAGAGGTGGCAGAGGCGAGATGGATGGCAGCCAAAACGGACCTTTGAATGAATAGCAGTGATGTCTAAATGAGGATTTATTTTAAGTATATTCTGTGAAGTGTGGTATGACTTCTCTTGCCTATACCTCTGTGACATTTTCAATGCCATTTACTTTTCTTGCTAACATTTTGAGAAAAATGATTCACCATTATTATTAGTATTATTTTGGCATAGGGCTGAAGTACTGTGTATGTCCCCAAAACTGTTTCAGCCCTCCAACATTTGTGTAAAACTCTGGAGATAGTAGTCTCCTCTCTCAATTACTAGTGAGGGAGAAAGGACAAGTGTATTCAAAGAGAAGATCCAGCCCAGATTAGAGAGGTAGGAGTAGCATCTGTATCTCTTGGTGAATTGCACTACCTGGCAATAGTGGGTAGATGCACGAATAAATATTCAAGTGTGTATGGACATGAAGGCTGTTTCTGAGGAAGCGAGACACAGAAATCCTAAAATTATAAGTCTCCAGGAACCAAAGCACATCTCTCCTAACCTAGTCTCTTTCTTAGTACATTTCACAGGTACATCTGAGTGTAATAGCTTTGTCAAAATCTTTCTTTCAGTCTGAACAAGTCTTAAGAGAAGCCAAAAACTGTATTTGATCCTCGACACATCAGTAACAAGAACACTCTTAAAATTCATCAGGATTTAATACTAAACAACACATATTTAATAAATACCTACTATGTTCTGAAAACACTAAAATTATTTATGGCATTCAATGGACATAGAGGTGTCATCCCTTTTATCTTGCTGTGCTTGTTCTGCATATTTTCCTGTTTTGGGTCATGACATTTTTTTCTAGGATTTGTTTACTTGTTTCTTTGACTTTCTGATATCTAGTTTTCTTAAATTTTAATTATTTGCTCCTCTGGTCACCTAGATGTCTTGCTTGTCTTTATCATGGGTGTGTCATTCTTTTGATTCCTGTTTGATCACACAACTCAAATCCATTCTTGTTCTACTGTTTTTACCACCATGGCCATCCATTTTCCTGGTACTAGATCCTTTCTTGGCCCTAACATAATGCTTAATACTCTGCTTCATTTAATCAATATTTACTGACTGAGGAGGTCCAGGAAGGAAGACTGTCCTTATTGTTTTGTTGCCTGTGAGTTCTTAGACAAGTATCCTTCCCTCTGAATTCTCCCTCTCCCAGGAAAACAGAATAGTTTGCATTCCCCTACTAACCCTTTTGGCAAGTATGGTTCATGGTGCATAAAAGAAAACATTAGCTTGGACAAGTCAATAACAGTATGTAACACGAACCTCAAGTTTCTTTCTTATTTTAAGGTAATGAGAGTAAATGTAGCCCAAATGTGTTCCTGCTGTCTAGTTTATTTTAGGGCAATTTAAGAAATAACTCTCCACTGTAAGGTTCATGTTCAACTTTGATATAATCAGGTTAGCAATACTGAACTGTTACCTGCAAGTTAATTCAGATTTAATTTCAGTAGATAAAGATACAAAGTAACTCAAATTGCCATATTCCTAGTTCAGAAATAATTCTTGGGAAATTGGAGCCTAGGTGACAGAAGGAAATTTTCTGTAAAGTTAATTTAAATTAACAGATTCAATTTCATATGTGTTATAAGAAACCTGAATTTCCAGATGGGGACTGTAACATTTAAACAGAAATTCCACTTAGAAGTCATCCCCTACACTGGCATACAGTCTTGGTAAAATCATTTCTCAGAAACACGTCAACACAGGTGCAATGGAAGATAATCATCATAATTTTCCACAAAAGTGACTCTGCTAAGAATGCAGAGAGAAGACAGGAATTACTGAAGATTTTAGAGGTATCAGAATTTAAGCAGACTTATTTCAAATGACAGCAATATTTGCTAATATTGCTTTTGGAAGTAATCAAATAAATACATTATTAGACAAAGCTAAAACAAGAATTCCAATGCACACTAATGCCAAAAATCTCTGAAGTATTTATAAGCAGTGCTTAAATTATAGCTTCTGAAGAGTTTTCTTTGTCTCACTTTTCAAACTATTTTATTGCTTTAAAATAGTAGTGTTTTTTAATGTTAGAATTGAGGAATTCTAGATATGAAGATCTTTGTTTACCTTCGTGATAACTGAGAGAATATTTAGGTGACAGTAATTAAGAAGGAGAGAAAATCCTTTATGTAAAATACAAACAATAAATTGAGGATTATATGCAAGTTTAGATACATAAATCTACTCATAAATATGATTATGATTCTCTATATCTTAAATTGTAACATAAATTGTGTCTTTCAGGCAAATTAGGTAACATAATAATTTGATAATCAAACTAAAGTATTAGAATAATTAAAAATAGAATGATTGTTATTTGTACACCCATTCTGTGCCAATTTTACCTACATTTTCATATTAAATTTTAAATTGATGGTCATTGACATCTTTAAATCCATAAATCATAATATTTAATGACTGTCCTTAATCTTACTAATAAACTAGAATTTACTTCCAAAAGTTATTTCCCTCAGCTTAAACATAGTCATGTAAAGTATTCTTTCTATTCTGGATCTTCTTTATACATGTCATCAGTTTTCCTTCACATAGTTCAATAGAAATGTAACAGACCAAGAGGGCTGTTCACTCTCAGCCCTTCATGCTTTATACTCTCTAACCTTTCATTTTGTTAACACCAGACTACGTCAGCATTACCTTCCTCCAACAATTATATCATGAGCAAGCCAACAGGCCTGAACTCACTGCACCTCTTTCAAGTGGTTTCTCTGTAAATTTCTCACAGAAGATTCTAGCATCTCTAATGCATGGGTAGAAAACCATAAATAGTAGCTGGTTTCCAAAGATCACTGCCTAATGAAATAGTCTTCCCAGAATTCCTGCCCTGCTGTGCTTTCTTCCTTTTGAATTTTTGTTGCTCCTTGAATTCTGAACCAATAAAACAGAACATTGTGACATTTAGGGATTTCCAAGCCTGAGTCAGAAGAAGCCTTGAGGTTTCCAACTGGACTCCTTTTCAATTGTTCTTCTTGTGATAAACTCTCCTGGAAACCAATTTCCCTGCTCTGAGTAGCCCAAGTCAGAAGGAGCACCAGGTATAGGTGCTCTGGTAGACATCCCTAGCTGAGGTCCTGGTTGAGGTCTTGGCTAACAGCCAGTATCTACAGGCAGTCATAGGATTGATCCATCTTGGACACCCAGTTTAGTCAAGCATCTGACTGTAATCACATGAGATCCACAAATAAAAACTGCCTATCTGAGCCCAGTCAAGTCATAGATTTGTGAAAGATAAAAAAAAAAAAATTGTTGTGATAATCCAGTAAGAATCAAGGTAGTTTGATATCAAATAAACAGATAATCAGAATACCATGTGAGGAAAATAACATTTCTACTATTTATATTATTCAAATTAGCCTAAATCTAACAAAGTAATAAACTATGAGTACATCTGGCTACTAGCACTGAAAGTCATTTTACAGGAGTTATTCAACTCATGTATTTCTCATTTCTTAATGCCAGCTCCTTGATAGAAAAGAAGATAAAGCAATCATAATATCTGAGTCATGGTTGGAGGTTTCTTACACCAGTTGTATCTGTGGTTAAACCAAGTGGCAGAAGCTACTTTTACGTAGTTTTTTTTCATCAGTAGGCTACATAAGGTTGTACTTGTTTTTGTGATTTTTAGTGTAGTTTTGAATAACAAAATACTTGATACAAGGCAGTTTGAAAAGTTAAAGTCACTATAGCAAAACAAAAGCACATGATTGCTAACTTTTAATATTATCCTTAAGTCAAATTTAAAACATATTTTAATACTACTCTTTTAAATGTGTGCAGCAATTTCAATGGATTTTATGTATTATGTACAGATTTTCTAATCAATTTTTTTCCATGTGGTGAAAACTTCTGTTTCTCAAAAATGAATCATTCTGTTTTTAAGACACCAATATTTCTTACCTGTTATATGACAGATGAGTTCCTATACATATGTGTGTATAAGAAAAATACATATTTATTTGTGTATATACACAGTTGTATCTACGTGTGTGTGTATCATCCTGTTTCATAACAATATGTGGAAACATCAAAATGAAAAACTATTTAAATTTAGGCAAATTTACAAATGAATTTAAGCATTGATTAATGTGTTGATTTATATATTTTGAGTCCTAATATATGATTACTATGCACTGTTCCAGTTGTATGAATTAAATCCTCAGTCCAACACACATGTATGTCTTTTTTTGGAATTTACATTCAGTTTGATTTTGAGAGTCTATTCAGGCAATGAAATATGTACATTATTGTCATTGTTGTCAACAAATGATTTAGTTGCCATAAAACGAGTCTGTTTTATAAAAGCTAGAGTCCATATTCAACTATCCATTTATTACTTTATTGGACTTCCATTATTGTGTTAGGTGTTTGGGAAACAAATGTGATTAGGACACTGCCTGGAAACTTAAGATCCTCACAGTCTATGCAAGGTGGGTGAGATGGGGCAGGAAGAAATATTCAAGTATTGAAATGGATTGATATTTGTTCCCCTAGACAAGTAGCCTTGGCATAAAAGACCATGTTAATGTACAGACATAAATGGCCTGGTGCTACTGCCAGGTTGTTCCTGTCTTATTAATAACCCTGTTATTACTGATACTTGTGCAAGTAGTGTTAGAAACATGTTTGAATGATGGGAAAAGAAAAGTAGCTTGCAATCTTGGAGCTACTATAAATGGCATATTTGAAGTAAGTTAAGGAGATAGGTTTTTTTTATTCTTTCTTTTTTTCCCCCAGATTTTACACTTCTATCAGTTCATTGAAGGCAGGCAGCTCATTATTTGGTTTAGAACCAAATTGGAAAATATTCTCCAAAGACAGAAGACTCTACAAAGACTATTAATATTGAGTGATATGATTTAATAACTGCCTCTTGAGGTTTGGACTTGGAGTCTTACAAGTAGTTCAACTTAGAATTACACAAATGACAAGGGCTAACATTTCTCAGAATTACAAGCCAAGAGATAATGATTAGTTGGAGCCAAGAAGAAATATTTTCAGGTACATGGAATTTTATTGATAACTCAGATTCGCTTGACATTAGAAAGTAGAAGTAAAATATCTGGCTATATTTTTCCAATTCCCATGGGGGGATTATCAGCATTTAGCCATGGAATCAGAAGTCTTAATAATATACAAGACATTAAGTAAAATCAGTGCAGGCATGCATTCTTGTATATTTTTGAAGCCTATCAATTGCATAGGGTCATCACGTATGATATAAAGGTCCAAGAAACACTAGCTATAGGCTGAGTCCAGTGGTTTGTGTCTATAATCCTAGCAATTTCGGTGTCCAAGACAGGATTGCTTGAGGCCAGGAGTTTGAGACCAGCTTGGGCAACATAGTAAGAACCTGTATCCACTAAACAAGTAAATAAAATGAAAATGAAACACTAGTTCTCAGAGAGTTAGCGTTTCTTTTTTAATAAAAAAAGTGAGAAATTCTCTCATTCCCTTTTCCTGAAGATAGAAAATTCAGATGGAAGATGCCCTTACCAAAGTAGTTCACCAACACACACCACACATCCTTTCTCCTAAGTGTTTCTTTCAACATGTAGCTACTCTGCTCTTTTTTAAAAGCTCCAGCTAAAAATGTAAAATAGTTGCTCTCAGCAGCAGCCTTAATATCTAATAGTGAGTTCACCAGTTTCACACAATGGAATCAATTAAAACCTCATATGTAACAATTCTCTGTAAAATTTAAGCTTGAAAAAAGTATCATTAGCAGTCTTTAACACTTAAACTTCTGAAAGAATGAAGCACAAGGAAATTTTGATATTGTGGCTTTAGTAAAATGACAACTCTATTAAAATGAGCTACTCCTGTGGAGGGGAGCATTGGAGCATCAGCTAAAAACCAAAGGACTGGAAGTATTTGGAGGTCAAAGCTCTAAAAGGAAAGTTAGGGCAATGAAAAAAGATGCGGAGAGTAAATAATAGATGCTCCATACACGCCTATTCCCTTCACCTTACTTTATAATTTTTATTGAAGTCAGAAACAAGGAAGATCAACATCCTTTATATGTATGTGCTAGGAAGGTTTCATGAAAATGAGTGAAAAAAATCTTTGAAAAATGAGTGTTGCTTAATAATACTTGTAATATGGTGTAACCCAGGAATACAACGTCCTTGGAGTCAACATTATATACTCAGGTTCATCTTATCTTGCTGCATTCTACATATTCATAGTCTTTTTGGTACATACTCACTATTGACAGCTCAACTCATTATAGCAATCCAAGGCAGACAGAAAACATAGTGCAAACATATATCTCAGGCCCTGCATTGTCAGTGAAGGACAAAGTAATAACATAGGGAAATTTCTCCTTCCTCAAGTTGGGTAATATTCAGCTTTATGTGTGCAATTCTGTTCTAACTTAGACATCAACATAGAGCATTCTGTAATTTTTCATGTAGGATTAAAATAATTTCATACACCACATAAGAGTGAATAGAAAAGAAAGCAAAATGGAAGGATGTAAAAAGCAAATGGGGGATTATTTATTCAAAAGAAAATTAACATTTTTGTGAAGTGGCAAAATACAGACAGTAGGAGACTATCATAATAAGGTATAACTAATAATAATAGCTAATACAATTTAATAATAGATTCAGTTAATATCTTCCTTATGATTTATGATAAACATATTAAGCATAGGTATTACACAAGGGGCAATAGAGTCACATTTTACCATTGTCAAACACTCAAATAGAAAACAGTATTTCTTGAGGAGAAAACAAACCTACATATAAGCAGAAAGGTAGCAGAAGATACATGGTATATGAATTGCTAGTATACCACAGAGCGATGTGCTTAGGATACATAAAGCTGATATGCACGTGCCATGGCCGGTTCCAGGAAAGAGAGACCACAGCCCTCACTTTTTATTTATTTATTTACTTATTTATTTTTTAATATATATTTTATTGCACTTTAGGTTCTGGGGTACACGTGAAGAACATGCAGGATTGTTGCATAGGTACATATATGGCAATGTGGTTTGCTGCCTCCATCCCCATTACCTATATCTGGCATTTCTCCCCATGTTATCCCTCCCCAACTCCCTACCTCCTGTTGTCCCTCCCCTAGTCCACCCCAAGAGACCCCAGTGTGTGATGCTCCCCTCCCTGTGTCCACGTGTTCCCACTGTTCAACACCTGCCTATGAATGAGAACATGTGGTGTTTGATTTTCTGTTCTTGTGTCAGTTTGCTGAGAATGATGGTTTCCAGGTTCATCCATGTCCCTACAAAGGACAGGAATTCATCATTTTTATGGCTGCATAGTATTCCATGTTGTATATGTAGCCCTCACTTTCAAAGGTGCAGGGAAGAAATCTCACTGTGAGTCTGAAAAGTGAAAGCTCTTTAATCAAGGATGTGACCTTATTAGAAAAAGAGGTATCTGAAGCTCAGGGCTGGTTCTTTCACTAACCTAACTCAGTCCCAGTGATGTCCACTAACCAAAGGAGGAAATGAATTTTCAGATTACAGTTCTTCTATCATCAGTGGGTCTTATTAGCACTTACACAGATGAAGCAGCAGACACATATTGACGGACTAAGTTTCTCACCCAAGATCCTACAGGCCTGTAGTTTTATTTCTTTTTGTTTTGAATTTTGTTCTTTGTCCTTGTATAATGGATTGAGGCTCTTTCTTTGCTATGTTTTAACATCATTTAAGTAAAGTAAGAGTTTTCTGTTTCTTGTTTTTTGTTTTGTTTTGTAAAATTTGCATGAGGAAACAATTGGGAGTTCTATTTTTGTTGTAGGTGGTGGGGTAGTCAAGATTTGTTGCTTGACATTTCATTGTTGTTGGTTTGTTTAGGTTTTCTATTCATATTTTTCCTTGAGTTAATTTTTGTAAGTAATATTTTTCTAAATACATTTCCATTTTAATTACATTTTAACATGTACTATTATAAAGTGATGGTTATAATTTTAAAGTAATCTTTATCAATCTGTATCTACATGCATTTTTTATTCCTGATGTGATTTATTTTTGCTCCCTTTTTATTAATAAATCTTCCAAACTTGTGCCTAATATATTCTATCTTTCAGTTGAATCCTTAATAAGGTTTCATTAGATCTTTTAAAGTCCTCTTCTGCTCAATCCATCATCTTTGTTATTTCCAAGTATGTTTCTATTAGCTAAATTTTCTACCACTTTTGGTTCACATTTGCTGTAGTGTCATGTCTGGTAATTTTGTATTAGATTTCTGACACAGTGAATGGCACATGTTTGAGTATATGGAATTGGTTATATTCTTTTGAAGAATGTTGATGCTTATTCTGGCAGACTTGATCCTTTGGAGGCTTAGTTTTAAGAATCTTATAGGACAAGGTTAAAGCATCTTTTATTCTAGAGCTACTCCACAAGTGTGATTCTTTCTGCGTGATTCTTTTGCATGATTCTTTCTGCATGATTCTTTCTCCTTCTCCACAGGTGTGATTCTTTCCATGGTTTCTACTGATTGCCATGAATGTTGAATACAATTTCTACTACTTGGCTGCTTTGAATTTGGATGATCTCAGTTCTGTGTGAGTTTTAGAAATTGTTCACTTGCTTACTGCATTTACTTGCCTAGCTTCATAGAATTTCAACTTTACATGCTAAAATTAATGTGAAGTCCAAAATTCAAGACGATTCCATACAGATTTCAGGAGTTCAGTCTCTGCCTTGCAAACTTCATCTGCATCACTTTTATTTTTTTTCTTTTTTTAGACAGAGCCTCCCTCTGTCACTTAGGCTGGAGTGCAGTGGCACAGTCTATGATCACTGCAACCTGAGCCTTCCGGGTTTGGCTGGTTTCAAACTCCTGGCCTCAAGTGATCTGCCCACCTGGCCTCCCAAAGTGCTGGCATTACAGGGATGAGCCACCGCCCTGGCCTGCCTCAGCCTTTCTGAAATCTGACCTATTTTCCTCCAATCAGCCATCTCATCATTCTCCATCCTCCTCATTTCTGAGTACTGGTGCTGAATTTGCCTCCAGGCAGAAAGCCAGAGCAATTGAAAAGTTCACTTTGTTTTCATTCTCTTTAGTATTAGAAGTCCTGTTCTACCTATAATCTCTATGTCTGAAAATAGTTGCTTTGTATACTTTGCCCAATTTTCTAGTTATTTACAATAGGAAAGAAAGTGCCCTTCTATTTACTCTTTGTGATTAGGAGTAGAACTACCTTCCGCTAGTTTGGATGAATTTGGTGTGTGTGTGTCTGTGTGTGTGCTTGTGTGCGGTGTGTATTTTTTTTTAATGGACTAATCTTTAGTGCCATGTAATTCTTTTTAGTTTCCAACAGTATATTTGTTTTTAGAAAAGTTATATAGTTCACTCTTGCCGGAATATATGACCTGACTCTCTTTCTTTGTTTCTGTCTCTCTCTCTCCTTTCTTCCCTCCCTCTTTTCTTCCCTTCACTTCCCTCCTTCCCTCCCCCCTCTCTCTTTTCTTTTTCTTTCTTTCTTTCTTCCTTCCTTCCTTCCTTCCGTCCTTTCCTTCTCTCTCTTTCTTTCTTTCTCTTTCTTTCTTTCTTTCTTTCTTTCTTTCTTTCTTTCTTTC
>NW_022436960.1:20047844-20095669 GCF_009761245.1 Sapajus apella | reverse complement strand
TTTCTTTCTTTCTTTCTTTCTTTCTTTCTTTCTTTCTTTCTTTCTTTTCTTCTCTTTCTCTCTTTCTCTTCTCTCCCTCTTTCATTCTTTTTGATATTTGTTGTGTATTCTTTTGAGATATCACCCAAAATATGCATGAAATAATTTTCCTCCATGATTGTTTGCAAGATTCTTTCTTTATTTATTAGGTCAAATATATTACAACTGAAATATTTTTACTTACAAAGATTTTGGTTGTTTTTATTCTATCGATTTTAGATTGAGGAATATAACAATTTTTCAGTAGGTTAATTTGATGTGCCTATTTCTCCTCTATATAATTTGCTCTGTACTAAGGTGCATTGAGGTTAGGAATTTTTGTGTTTTTCTGGTAAATTTTTCCTATTGGCACCACATAAGCACTGTTTTATATTTCCAAATATGTATTTTTCTTAGTAGTTACTGTCTTTGATTAGTGATATAGTTAGGCCTTAAGTACTCACTGAAATTTCCTCTTGAATTGCATTCCCCATAATCCTCACATGTCAAGGGAGCCATGTCAAGGGAGGTAATTGAATCATGGAGGCAGTTTCTCTCATGCTGTTCTCATGATAGTGAGTGAGTTCTTATGAGATCTGATGGTTTTATAAGGGGCTCTTACCCCTTGGCTCAGCACTTCTCCTTCCTGGGTGTCTTGTGAAGAAGGTGTCTTGCTTCCTCTTTTCCTTCCACCATGACTGTAAGTTTCCTGAGGCCTCCCAAAGCTGTGCTGAACTGTGAATCAATTAAACCTCTTTTATGAATTATTCATTCTCAGGTCATTCTTTATAGCAGTATGAAAATAGACTAATACAATTAGTATTTTTTGCCATCTATTATTATTATTTTCATTTTTATTTATTTATTCATTCATTTATTTTGAGATGGTGTCTTACTCTGTTGCCCAGACTGAAGTGCAGTGGCACAATGTTGGGTCACTTCAATCTCCACCTCATGGGTTCAAGCAATTCTGCCTCAGTCTCCCAAGTAGCTGGGACTAAAAGCACACACCACCATGCTCAATTAATTTTTTGTATTTTTAGTAAAGATTGGGTTTTACCATGTTGGTCAGGCTGGTCTTGAACCCCTGACCTCCAGTGATTCACCAGCCTCAGCCTCCCAAAGTGTTAGGATTACAGGTATGAGCCACTGTGCCCAGCTTTTTACCATTTATGAGTACTTTCTTTTTATCATGTATTTATTTACAACTCTTCTCTGTCATTAAATAACTTATAGATGGATGTTTTTAAATCATTCTAGAAATGGCTTTTTCTTTAGTAGGGAAGCTAAATTTTTTTTTTCAAATTTGTTATTTGGTACTGGCACTGTTAATAGTAATTAATTATTAAGCTTTTATCCTTTTGCTTTCGATAAGCTTATTTATAGATATGACTTATCGAAAAACTAATAAATCACAACTATGGAAGTGATGAATTTTCACAAAATGTATTTACTTACTTAACACACCAAGATAAATGAATAACTGTTGCCAGTCCTCAGAGAGCTCTCTTATACATTCCAGTTAGTAGCTCCTTCTTCCTCAAAGGTGAGCAATATCTAAATTGCTAACAGCATAGATTATTTGTGCCTGTGTTAGCCTTGTATAAAAGAGGTCATAAAGCATATGACATTAACTCTTGGATTATAGTTAACTACTTATATTTCCTTTGCTATTTGTTTTCTCTATTTGTGATTTTCCTAACAATTATCTTCCAGTTCACTAATTTTCTTTGCAGTCTGTTACTCATTTAATCACTCAGAACAAATTATTTGTTAAACTTTCTAAGAGGTGGCTGGTATATTTAACTCATTTCCACTTTAAACATTTTTTCCTCTAATATTCTGACTATGCTTCATAGTAGCTTATCCACTAGTAGTGTTGGTAACTGGTTTATAAATGCTTCTTCAGCAGGAATTGTTTCATAAGTAGTAGTCCTATGAGTCCTCACTGAGAAAGCACTCCTGTGGTATCGATTTATGTTTATTTTCTAATGAGTCTTAGTGTTTTATGTTTCCTGAATCAGAAATTCTATAGACTAGTTGGCTTTATAAGAGTACACCCAAAGGATCTGTTTTCTATATTCCTCTGATTCTTAAAATTCTAGCCTTCGACTCCTAGGACATAACTTCAATAGTGATCCTCCCTGGAATGCTGAGGCATTAACTAGTTATATTGTTCTGTCTTTAAGTTATTGTCTGTCTCTAGTGTTTGGAGATTTGTTCTTTTGCTTCAAGTAGTGTTATTTTTTAATAGGAAGAGATGTGGATAAAATCTATCTTCATTCATTTATTTATTTTTGCTGACATAACTGTGCAATAATAATCTAATATATAAATTAAATCCTCAACAAAAATTAATATATTAACATGAATGGATATACATATAGCTGGCCATACTAAAATATAAATTTAAGAGAATATAAAAGTCTCTATTCTAAATCACAAAATAAAATATACCTGAATAAATTCTTTTATATTCTATTCAAAAAAGCAAATATAGCAAGAAAATTTGCGAAAAGCAAAGCACATATAAGCAAAGAGTAACAATTGCAAGAAAGAAATATTTTATTCAAAAAAATAAAAAAATTAAGAGCCATGCTTCTGGAGTAAAAGTAAATTTCAGAGATTATTTGTACCAAGGCAACAAAATGATAACATCAATGAATACTAATTTAAATTAGCTTGACCCAAATATATCTGTACTTCCATCTGAGTGATGGAAACTATAACTTAGAAAATGCAACCGTAGGCATAAAATCTAAATTCTATGTTTCATCTGGTAAAATAATAGTAATAATTGGAAGCCATTTGGCTGAGATGATTTCATTGCCTTGGGATACTACACCCAAGTAAAATGAAGCTTAAGCTTAACCACTCAGAAACCAACAACTAAACTCTAACTAGAAACTTTCCACTGAATTATACCCAAATAAGGCAAACACCTGACTATAGTCAATCAAGTTTTTTTTTTTTGTTTTTTTTTTTTTTTTTTTTTTTTTACTTTGCTTCCACATTCAGTTTATCAAAGCGTGATATAAACTTTGCTAAAGCGAAACTCTCCAAACCTCTTTTACTTTTGAGTGCTGCTTGATTTATGTATCTTTTAACACTGAAATAAAATCTGTTAAATTTATTTCATCTAACATTTTTATTTTAAACTATCGATAGGACAGCCTGGTATAATCACTAATAGCACAGATTGGTAGCCAGACTTCTTGGAGTCAGATCTCAACTCTTCCATAAACAACCTGCATGCTCTTTGGCAAGTTATGGAACCTTTCTGTTACTTTTTCTTCCTTTAAGTGAAAATAGTAATTGTATTTTTGTGACTCGATAGAAGAATTAAGTGATTTAATATTCACTGTGTTTACAACAGTGCTTGATAAATATTAAATGCAGTATGTCTGCTATTTGAGTGAATTTTTACTTACTTTTTTGGGGTTATAATGAAAAACCTATATGTGTACCCAAAAATGTCCTATTCCACCCATAATTAAGATGTCAGATAATAAGACATCCAGCAGTTGCCAGAAAAGAAAATATTTGGTTTTTAAGGGGGATCTGAGCAGTATGCCATACTTTTTACTACCATATTACATTTTTCCCTCTTTGTTTATGTTACTCTAAACATCTCTCTTTTTTACTATAAAATGAAAAAGAATTATAATTGAAAAAACAATTATATTTTCTCTGCTGCAATTTTTATGTGAGACGTCTTTGTAGCACAAAAAATGTTCATTTGCTGTTTGAAGAATTTACAACAATAAAATTAACACATCAATATACAGAGCTGTAGTTCTCCATTATTCACATAGAAAGTGACAGCAGGTGAACAACAGGAGTCCAATATCTTGTGCTGGGGGGAATTAGTCAGCTAAATTCTCTACTGAGAGGATTTGTATCATTTGGCCACACTATTATTTTAGTTAAGATATTTGCCTCAGTTTTTTCCACTGCAATTTCGTGTTAATACAAAGAGAGTTCAAAGTAAAAGTAAAGGAGTAATATAAACTGAAAAAAATATTGCTGGATTTTACAAAATAGTTTTACTTAGTTTTAAGCGCAACTTACATTTTTATTATTCTACTACCATAGGCTAAATCAGTGGAGAAACCAGAATAACAAAGACTGAAAGTAAAAAAAAAAAAAAAAAAAAAAATTAAAATTCTGCTCAAGACCACTTCATTGATTAATAAGACTATGCTATCATTTAATCTATAAATTCAACCACAAATTTAAATTTATTAGCAAATAAAGAGATCTTATGAATATAATAACTTTTCACTTCTAGGATGATGATTTTATTTCTTCTTTAGATATAGTTTTAAATACAAAGCCATAGCGGAATAACAGCTAAGACAGATTTGCAATATAATGGGTCAGTAGGAATAAAGTTTTAGTGGGAGCACATGATTAAAACAAGACATCTTAGCACAACATTACAGGCACAGACTAAAAGTATAAAGTCCCATTCAGTCATTTTTTCATTTAATCAACAGAGAAACTGTTGTCCCCACAGAACTTACATTTGAAAGAAAACAAACAAAAACAGGCACTTAAAACACACACACACACACACACACACACACACACACACAGACACACACACACATACACACACACACATACACGGAAGTTCCATGTGTTGAATAGGGATATCTGCTATGGAAAATAATATAGTTGTAAAAAAAAAAAGAGATTTTAAGGAGTTGAATTTTAACATACATCATCCAGAGAAGCCTTATTGAGATGCTTTAGAAACCATGTGAAAGAAGTGCTGGTTGAGCCTTGTAGACATTGGGGGAAGGAGCATGTGAAGCTCTTACAGGAGCAGGTGAAAAGTCTCCAAGACAGAAATATACCTGTGTATTCATCCAGCAGCTGACAGACCTGTGATGTGTGATGTCAGAGAGCAAATGGGGTCAAAGCAGGGGAAATCATATTGGGCCTTGTAGATTTTAATGAAAGATTCGGCTTTTAACACGGGAGGATATAGGAAACCATGAAAGAATTTGACCATTGAATTAACAAGATGCGATTGAAATAAAAATATCAGAATGTTCATGAAGTAGAGACTATATGAAGGGCAAGGTAGGAGCCACATGACCAATCAGGAGGCTATTGCAAACATTGGAGTTAGTGGCTTGGATTTTGATGATAGCAGTGGAAATAGTGAGAAGAAATCAGATGGCGAACACATGTTGAAGAATGTGTTGATTGCATTTGCTGATGAATTACAATAAGTATGTGACAGTCACAAAGGAATAAAAGTTTTGAACTGAGCAATTAGAAGGAGAAATCTTGCTCTAAAAGGTTTAATCCAGGTATATGATCATTCATATAATTTAAGACAAAATTTAATGTGTGGAATTAAATTAATTACAGTGATTTTTGCCAAAACAGGCTAGATAACCAAGCTGATTGGGGGCAGGGCGGGGAGTGCTATATACAAATATAAACTATTTGCTTCATTTTTTGAGAATCAGATTCAGTGTGTTTGAGGGAATACCCTTATCTATCATCTCTCTCTATCTATCTATCTGACACACACACAATAAAACAACCAGGTTGACAAGAAATAATTGGATATTAATGGTATTTTATTTGAATGTTCAAATACAGATGTTTTCTGGCCAGATGTTTCTTTTTGTAAAGACTTTTTGGAACACAGTCATACTTGTTTATTAATTGTCTATAGCTGCTTTTATGCTACAACAGCAGATTTAAGTACAGTAGTTGTGACAGACACGATATGGCTCAGTAGCCTAAATATTTGTATTATCTGCCCCTTTAAAAAAGTTTCCTTACTTCTTCCTTTGACAAGTGTTTTCCATAAAAGAACTGGTACATTTACACAGTAAAGAGAGTATATTTGATTGGATAATTTGGAACAAGAGATGAGTATCTGAAGTTGGAGAGTAGATTTTACTACAGGTGGCTGGTTTAATTAAATTGAATACAACTTAATAAATAAATATTGATTGCGTGATCATGTACTGTCTAATTGTTTCTCTTTGAGTTGTTCTAGTATCATGGAAATTATGGTTGCCATTAGGACCTTCTTGTGTGTACAGCCATTTAGATTGTGCACTGAGTAACTTTGGGTGCCATTTATATCATAGATAATGAGGTAATTCATATTTCTTGGTATTGTATAAGGTAGTAGCTCTGGTTATCATCTTTCCCTGAAGTGTTTCTCACTTAATTGAATGTGTCAACATTAACATTAGAAAAATAAAATTAAGTATCTGGATGATTTTCGCGTGCAAATTTTTTTTAACACACCCCAGAAACTTTAATGAAACACCACTTTTTGGGTCTATTATAGACCCCAAAAAAGGGAGAAACTTCTATCTTGACTTTTTCCAAGACTTCCAAAATAAGTCTGCATTAAAATGACATCTATGATATAGAAAATTCCAGATTCTGGTATTCTGCTTGGTCTACGTCTATATAATGGCAAAATAATAGGAAACAAACCAGTGACTAGTTCGTTATTTCTTCTTAACAAAACATGACCATTTACAAAGTAGTTCACCAAAGCATTTTTATCCTGTGGAAGAAAATTACAAAACCAAGTCATAAAAGCCAATGAATTACCTATGGCTCTCTCAAGATTATTGATATAATATTTATAAATAGGGGAATTTTTAAAACCTTAGCAATTCAGCTGGTGCTAGCGTCACTCAACATCCCTGTTAACAGAATTTCTTTCTTGCCTGTATAGAAGTGGAGAACATATAAATTGAAAGCTGGAGCCTTACCAAGGGCTGCTTTATCCTGTGAGCTATGTAAACAAATAACACGCAAAACCCTAAAACCATGTTCATTTTATGAAACCAGTAAATACAAAGGAAGACTTTTTTTTTTGTATAAGCACTAACTTGTAGATATTACTCTTTTTTTGCTTAAACATGCACATCTGCAATACCCAATACTAAGCACTATGCCTTTCATATGAATAGATGAGAGCATTTTATCAAGAAGAAATGAAGCAGAGAAACAAGCACACAAACAAGTAAAAGCTAACAACTCTTTTTGAAATGCTTTCTGCCTCCCATTAACTCAAGACAGGCTAGGTAACACATAACACACGCATCAGTCAAGGTCACCTCAGAAAAATTACTCAAGTACAGATGGCACAGAAATCTTTAACACTTGAATGCTGACAGAAGTGTAGCAGGGTTGAGGGGCCCAACAAGAAGGACTGGGGCAAGGCATTCTCAGACTGGTAATAACAGAGAGCCATTACCATTCCTGGGCTGAAGGCGCAAGAGGAAAAACACGCGAGTGTTGGAGGAGCATCCTTCAGAAAGCTACATCCTGGGGGAACATAGTCGCTGCCATCAACTTGGCATTGAGTCAGTCAGAATCCAGGGGAAAGCATATCTAACATCTCTCGTTCTCTATGCGTGCTGAAAGTTTCCTGATGCCTTTCACTTGGCAAATCCAGCTAAAAATATGACAAGGGAATGCAGTGGGTATAATCCAAGGCAGGAAGCAAGGTAGAGGATGGATTGGGAGTGATGAGAGCGTCAAATTAATGCAGAATAAACCTCACATCAAGGGAAAACAACAGGGCAACACGTAACTTCTTCAACCTTATGGTTTCTTGTTTTATTCTATGCGAATGTTTTTTTATTACGTACTGTTTATACTCCCTTTTTATTCTGTTATGTACTTTCCAAACTTTTGAATAAGTAATGAAATAATTAGTGCTAGAAATTCCTTTAGCTTCTTTTCAAAGTATGTACAACTAGAAGATACATCAAATGTGACATAATATTTACAACTCACTAGACTCTTCCTGAAGAACATCAGGAAGCCTGCAGAACAAAATATGCCCAGTGAAAAGTGCTGTGACTAGAGCCTAATAAATTTTGGACTAGCAGACAGTTGAAAGCTCTCTGAGCCCTGCAGCAGAGTAGTCTAACCCAGTTGATAAATTGTTCTAAAAAGGGCCTATCCTTGTGAAAATATGTTATTTTTATGCCAAACCAAGACCATTGCTCAAGGCAGTTATTGGTTGTGCAAATACCAGTATCAAAAGTGAAATATACTAGGAGGCTAAAGGTGAAGAAAGAAATAGGTGATCAAATAAAACACACAGAAAAATGGAAAGGCCCACATCTGTCCTGCAAGTCTTGTCTCTAAGGCATGGGATTTGTGTAATTTGACTCCGTTCGCATCCCCAAACACCATGTCCAGATATATTTAAAGATAACTTCAGATAACAATTAAAAGTAATTTAACATGTAACATTTTAGATGATGACAGATATTTTTCTAAGTACTATATTGCTAATGATGTATACCTATTTACCAAAAAATGCACAGGATTTATTAAAACAAAAATAATAACAAACAAACGTGGATTAGAAGTTACCTTTAAAAGAGAAGAAAAATAACAAGATCAAGGAAGAATACAAAGGGAGTAGAACACTGCCTTTACTATTTTAATAATTTTATTTATTTTTAAACATGGCAGAGGTAAAAATACAGCAAAATATTCAAATTTGATATGCCTGATCATAATTGGTCTTTCTGTATATTGGAAAGTTATTTTTAATAACCTATTGAAAAATGCTGATGTATTATCAGATGAATTAAAGAGTTTGATTCCCTGTAATTCTTTGCTATTCACCTGAACACACTCCAGACATCTCTGCCTGCCTCTTTATTTCTCTCTTCTCTTTGCCTCTGGGGAGGCACCAGTCATAAAGAGTTTTATGTTGTCTTCATTCAGTATTTCCCATAGGTGCTTTTCTGTCAGAACCTCATAATCTAAAGCCCCCTTCCACAAGCCTAATAACCATCACTTCCTACCTTTGGTCCCCTGATCATCTTACTCTGTCTGAATGGTTTTTCTGCCATTTTCATCTTCCAGCCTCAACCTTTTTCCAAGCCATTGGTCCTTTCTTGATCTCACAGGACTCCCTGGTGCATAAAACTATTTGAACAGCCTATTTTCACTTTAGCTCTATGCATCTGCTAGAATGCATGTTCTACACAAAGCCTGCAATGATTTTTTTTAAAGCATTGCATTAGAATAGCTATCTTCCTGCTTTAAACATCAAAATGACTTCATTTTTTTCTAGAATAAAATTCCAACTTTGACCAATGGCCTACAGAGTGCTGCATGATCTGGTGCCTCTGACTATGTTAGTTACCATTCTTCCTTTCCTTACTGTTACCCAATAAATCCCAACCACATGCACCTTTCTGTTATCTGGACATAATGGGTGTGTTTTTTCCCACAGATATTGCACTTGTAATTTCCCCTGCCTATTATGATATTCATTCCAAACTTCATATGAATAGATTCTACTTGTTCTCACTATGCCTTATCAAAAGTCATTTCTTCAGAAAACCCTTTCCTTGTCATGTAACAAATTTGCATTGTCTCCATTTTATTATTATTTTTCTTTATGATCTTTATACTTATCAAATAATTCTTATTTTATACTTAACAAATGTGTATATGCCGATTGGAATGTAAGCTCTATGAAGGAAGAGATCACATCCTTTTATTTTTAATTGCAACCATAGCCACAGAACTGATAAAATGTTTGTCATGTAATAGATGCTCAATAAACATCAGTTGAGTGAATGAATGAGCTTTTCACTGTCTTTGCCACCAAGAAATACACAAAAGCTTTTTTTCTAATTGATTCTTAGCTCCTTACCACACCTATTTCAAAGCTTTCCTGGCTTTCAAAACTCCTAGGCATAACTTTGCTTCCCTCATGCTCAGAATATATTTTGGTTGTTAACAGGACTGAAAGCATTTACACATTTACTATCATTTCTTCTTCACTTTGCATTGATTTTTCACTCTTTCATTGTCCATCTTTACCAATTCAATTTCTTTCTCAAGAAGAAAGCTATTTTTTTCACTTAGCTAAGGTTAATTCTTCCATTTCTACATGATAGTGTAAATCACTCCATGTGTCTATTTTCAAGTTTATTTGCAATGTTTTCATTCTCTGCAGCAAATGTGCTTAAATTAGCTATGTCCAAACAAAACAAAACATAACAAAAACCTCCTTTAATTGTTTGATATGGTTTGGCTGTGTCCCCACCTGAATCTCATCTTGAATTGTAGTTCCCATAATCACCAAGCGTCATGCGAGGATCCTGGTGGGAAGTAACTGTATCATGGGAGCAGTTTCCTATGCTGTTCTTGTGAGAGTGACTGATTTATCACGAGATCTGATGATCTTATAAATGTCTAGCAATTCCCCTACTGGCATTATTTCTCTCTCCTGCTGCCCTGTGAAGAGGGGCCTTCCACCATGATTGTAAGTTTCCTGAGGCCTCCTCAGCCATGCAGAACTGTTTTTGGTAAATATATGGGCATTTCCCTATTTATTATTTTTAATCCCATATCATAACTTCTTACAATACATCAAAATTTACATCTTTAGGCCTCACCACCCTTGTGAATTCTAGATCATCACTGATACCTGCTATTAAGCATGTCTCACGAGCCCCTAAATTTTAACATAATCAAGCTTTTAAAATTCCTCCTGGAATTGTTATGTTGATTAATGACAGAGACATTCACTCAGTTATTCAGGTTTTATGCTCTTTATCCCTCCACTGTACCTTCTGGAAACAATCTAATACTTTTGATTTTTCCTTTTTAGTTCATTCTGCTCCTGCATCTTTATTTTGTTATGTTACTGTTTAGTTCATTTCCTCATTATCTTTTGTTGTAACTCTTCCTGCTTGTAATCATTCCTTTTTGCACATTGACCTAATAGTCCTTCTCAAAGCTTACTTCTGATCATGGATCTATCAGGCTTAAAGTTTATCAAGTCAATATATTAATATAAAATACTCCATACTCCCTGCCTGGAATTTAATGTCTTTTTACCTAAAGGAATCAACTATCTAGCTGTACTTCTCCTCTGGCAATCTTTTTGCTCCAATGTATTCCCTCATTTGCATCCTATCGTTCAATAGCAACAGGTTATTTGCCATTCTTCCAATATTTACCATTCTTACCCTTACAAATTTGTGAAATCTAATCTGAAATTCATTTCCTTCCTTTGCTCTGAATGGCAAAACTCATATTTCTATGTCAAACTTGAAAGCAGTTTCTACGTAACAAATTCTTAGATCCCTTATTAAGAATTAATTACTCCTTTTGGCTATACTCCAAATTCAATGAATTTTCATTTCTTTAGAGACGCTATCCCATTCATTTCTTAAGCCAATGATGCCTTTTCTGGCCTATCTTTCTTACCAGATTGTGACAGCCACAGCTTAGAGCTGAATTATCTTAGCTTTCCTCTTCAGCACCTGAAAAAGTGTCAGGAGCAATGTAGGCACTCCATGAATATATGTTAGATTTAATTGAATTCCACTGCAACTCTAATCAACATCCACTGTAAGGGACAGAGATGGAGACATCATGGACCTCTTCCCCTCAGAACAACCTGTCACTAGCCATTCCTTGAAGCATACTTCCTGGATTACACTTGGATGAATGCAGCCCAAAAGGAACCAATGAAAGCAACCAAAGGGCTTTCCTAAGTGGCAAAGGCAGATGAGGAAGGGCAAGCCCATGGTTGTGCTTATGGCATTAGAGTAGCTCCTTTAGTACCTGAGAGCCAGAAGGCAGGTGTGGAATTACCAGCACTTGTGAACTTCAGCATGCTGGGCTGCAGCCTGCTTTGGGACTTGGCTGCTCAGGTAATTATTTTCTCCATCCACTCTAGGCTCAATCAAGACAGATACTTACAAATGATAAGTGCACTTGGCAACATCCTCAATAATGACTCTTCAACCCTTGGAGACTGCCTTGCCTACACTTGATTTTTGGATTTTGAAATTTAAATTAAGTTGCCAACATGGTTCGTTTTCCAGATATGTAATGATGAAAATTACACACTGCATCTAGACAAATTTGTAATTAACCAAATTCATGAACGTTGTTTCATTTAATTTTATAATTCCCTTGGGATGCTGGGAAGGAATCTATTTTTTACCTATTTTGTTCAAGGGCATACTGCTTCCTTTTGATGATCATGTATTCTAGAGTCAAAAGATACAAATTTGAAGTTCATCTTAGCTAGTTGCTAGTGTGTTCCTTTGGGGACAATACTACAATCTTGATATGTTGCCTTAGAAAATAGCTACTTACAATATTAATTACCCATAGGGATGTTGTGAGGGTATGTTAATGAAGATAGTCCTCTGGCTCACTTTGATTCTTTCAGAGGGTAGAAGCACTAGTAATCATAAAAGGAAATGGATTTTGAGGTAAAAGCTATTTTAAACACTTACTCCAATTTTAGAAACCTGTGTACATCACAGACCATTCTGAGTGACATTTTCATTATTTGAGAAAATGGGGCTGGTCCTTACTGTCATTATTTGCATGAAGATTAAATGATGTGACAAATTTGAAAGCATAGTAAGTAGTGTGAAGCTATACTTGCAAGTTTCATTCATTAATAAGAGTTTCATTTGTCTTTCAATAAGCCTTCTTTTATTTTACATCTATAAAATGGAGATTAAAAAAACACCTTGCATCTCTATTTAAATTTTTTTCCCATGAGGTAAATTAGACAAGGGAGATCCCTTAATAAAATTTTAAGTGCTTAAATTACAATAGATTCAGATTTTTCTACTTGTCTCAATACAATAAGATATCAAGGAGAACTTGTTGGCACTATCTTCAAAATATGTATCAAAGATTAGACCACTTGGTACTGTCCCTATTGCTCCCGTGCTATCTAAGTCCTTGCCATTTTTCAACCAGCTGGTTGCTTCCACAGTATCTTATCTCTACAGTCGGGGTTAGCTTTCCATCTCTGCTAAAACTCTTAAAAGTGCTCTAAACTTTATTAAGAGAAAGAACACATTACAATGTAATGTTTCAAATGATCTATGGCATCCCTCCACCAATCAATTATTTCATCACATTTCTGATCTTGTAACTGCAATTCTCCCCTCTGTTCCTTCATCTCTTTTGTATTTTGCCTCTTTGCTGCTCTTTGAATGCCTCAGGTAGGCTCCCATGTTGGAGCTTTTCTAAGGGCTACTCTCACTAGCTAGAACTCTCTTCCTTCAGATATTAACATGGTCAAGCTCTCACCTCCTTGAAGTCTTTCCTCAAATGTCATTATTTCAACAAAGAGGATCTTGATAACATCAACCACACAGTTGAAAACTGCATTCCCCTTCACTCCTCATCCCTTTATTTCTGATTCATTCTTTTGTCCATTTAAATCATATTATTTATTTATTTGTGATGTTTATGTTTTATTGTCTGTCTCATCCTATTGCAATATAAATTCCATTGAGGAGCTAAATTTTGTTCAGCAATGAATTCCAAGTTTGTAAGACAAGCCGCCAATAAACGCTTCTTGAATTGAATTGATAGCAACAGAGGTGCCTTTTCTTAAAAAAATTACTTTTCAGATCATTGTCAAAAAGTTTGGTGCATAGTATGGCATTATGCACACATAAAACAATGACTAAATCATTAACACTTATTTTTGCTGCAATAATTTTTGCTTTTTACAAATGCAACCTCTCTCTCCTGTAATTGAAGCTGCAGTCCACAAATGTTTTGGCATTTCTTGAAAGAAATAGAAGCATGGAGCTAACTTTTCTGAGTTCTAATAGAAATGCATTGCTACATGGCTGAGCGCACTTAATTTTTTTAATATTAGAAGCTAATACTTGAGTCTCACATGAAGGTAAAAACCATATGCTGGTAGTCATATATCCCTGGAGAATGTTCACCAAAATAGTAAGCTAGTTTGCATTAGGAGGCTATGTTTTCAAACTACTGATAGAAAAATATTGAATATGTTTAAAACAGGAAAATCGACATGCTGAATCCTTGCAGTTTCAAACAAGTAATTAAAAATCAAGCATAGCTTAAATTACTCTTCATAATTTGTATTAATGACAATTGTTATATTTATAAGGCACTGGAGTTGCCTCATAACCAGCCCCTCTATAGTGCTGTCTATATGATATACATGGATTTCTACATAGGGATGAACTAAAGGCAGAGGTCAGCTTTACCATGGGATTTGGCTTACCATAGGCACAAGGCCTCTGATAATATCCATAGACATATTGTCTCAATTATCTAAAATTAGACTTTGTTTAATTTTGTTCATTTTCCTGAAATGCTTTTAGAGAAAGAAAAAAAGAGAGAAAACACAAGACAGGGAGAGAGAACAAATACAAACATGCCCTTAGTCAAAAAAGATTCCCATTAGACATTTTGATTAAAGATGTAATAAACAGATGGTGGAATCCATATATTGGAGAATTCTCAAATCTATGACCAACAGTTCAAATGTCTGTAGGGCATGTATTTATGAAGTAATATAGCAAAGCCTCACTAAATGTCATCTTTTCTGGCTAAAAGGAGCAGCATTCTCATTGCATGGCAATTTAAAGAAGATAGAGGTAAAAAATGGAAAGCTAGGTTGCATATTAGATGTTTTGATTGCCAAGATAGAAAAGCTGAGATGAGGTACCCAAATCTCAATAAGAAAAAAAAAATTCTAAGAATGAGGTTTTGAGGGATTATGAAAGGACATGCAATACATTTATTGTTGCTAGGTATTTTCTAGCTCTTCTCAATAAGATAAAGTCATGTGATTTAAAATTGTTGTGGTCTAGATAAAACGAAGACATGAGAAATCCACATTTCAAAAGATGATTAATTAAAGAATATCAATATATAATACAAAAGGCAAAGCACAATGAATCACTCTGATGTTTTACTCTATATATTTGCAAAGTCTCAACAAAACTGAGGCCATTTCAAAGTAAATAACATGAGACTTCACTTACATAGCCATACAATAAAATATCAACACAAATCTAATAAAAATTACTCCTGAGAGTGTCATTACAAATTATTACCTTACCCAGATAATCGATTTTAATAAAGAACAGGAGTTCAGTTTTGTGGTTCATTTACAAATTCCAGTAAGAAAGACAAAATTTTAAAGCTTTAGTATTTTCTTTATTTTATACTCTTGTCAAATATCTTTACTAAGACTTCATTAAGCTAACTGACATGTTGCAAAATTACCAATTTGACTTTGCTTAAGAAAATCATGGAGGATTGAAAGATTAGATGTCACAACTCAATTGCCTTACCTGTATATGTCTTTCAGATCACATACATACATGCACACACACACACAAGCACACACATACACAGAACACTTTTTTCACTTAACCATACTACACATTTATAAACCACTTTATCTAAATATTAACTCAGAGATCATGAAAACTGAGTAAATATTAAGATCACATCTTTTATTGTAGTATAGACCAGTACAGTTCTTTTTCACAGTTTCATAAACTGTCATCTTGGCTGGGCACGGTGGCTCATGCTTGTAATCCCTGCCAAGGCAGGTGTATCACCTGAAGTCAGGAGTTTGAGACCAGCCTGGCCAACATGGTGAAATCCCATATCTACTAAAAATACAAAAAAATTAGTAAGGCATAGTAGTACATGCCTGTAATCCCAACTATTCAGGAGGCTGAGGTAGGCGAATCACTTGAACCCAGGAGGCAGATGTTGCAGTGAGCCGAGATTGCACTTGCACCATTGCACTCCAGCCTGGGTGACGAGTGAAACTCCATCTCAAAATAACAATACTAATAATAAAGAAACAAAAAAACTGTCCCTTCTTTTCACAAATATCTATGTCTGCTAAGACCTAATATAGTTAGTAAGCTCCTACGATACCTTAGGTTTGCAGTGTGGTTTGCATGTATTACCACTGAAAATTAATACATATATTTTTTGACATTAATTCAATCTAACCTTTTCAAGTAAGGAAATTGAATCTCCAGAACTAAGTACTCAGTATTTTTGGCTAATAAGTAGCTGAAAAATAATTTAACTCGAGCATCTTCTGTTACAAAGCCTGTAGTACTAATATTGAACTACACTGTTTCTAAACAAAATTGCTGGCCTAAGATTATACCAAATTTGAGAGTATTTCAGAAATGACTTTGTAACATATCTTCATAAAGCAAATGAAATTCAAAATGCACATGTTAGATATAGGTTGTGGTTCAAGATAGTAGACTGAGATTATAAGGACATTTTTGTCTCCCAAGGTTCTATTTAAATACTCCTAAATATAGATAATAGATTAGATAGAAAGATAGATAGGCAGATAGATGATAGCTAGATAGGCAAATAAAGAGAACAGGAGAGGTAGTCATCATCATACAAGAGAGTACAACAAATTCCTGGAAGACACAGTTTAGATCAAATAAATTCATAAAAGCCTGGCTTGTTTGTGTTCATCCCTCAAAATCTAGAACAGTTTATGGCATAGTAGATACTCATTGCATATTCATTGATTGGTCAAGAAATGAAGACACACACTGAGCCTTAGAAAACTTATAGAAGGGAGTTAAAATAGACACTGTGCTGATTTGTCTTGTGGTATGCTGAGAAGTCCCAGGATGAGATTCAAGGGGTAGAAAGGTAGACAGGGCAAAAAGGAGAAAGGCAGTCAAAAATTAGAGCAATTAAAATCCTGTATGTAGCATATATGAAGCAATCTACTCCATCTTCATTACCCTGCATACATTTTGTTAGGGAACCAATAATCAGTTTACTATTTCAAGATAAAATAAAAGGTTTCCTCATCCAAGAAACTGACCAAACTTTTTGAGAAGGTTTAGGTCTGCAAGGATGAGTATTGATGCTTCAAAGCCAAATGCTGCATTCTCTAGTATACACAGAGGTAAAAGAAAGAGATGTTTAAGAAAATATGAGACACAAATGACATCAAGGATGTCTCATTAACAAGAGTTTCACAAAGGAAAAAAAAGTAATGGAGGTGAGACAATAATCATAATGATGCTAAGAGGACATTTCTCAGTGATTATAGTAGACACAGTGTCTTATTGAAAACGTCCATCAAATCCCAAACCAGATGAATGGAAAAATACTTCAAGGAACTTCAGAATAAAAAGAAAAAGGAAAGATTCTAAAAGCTTCAAGAGAGAGAGACAAAAAGTTAAACAATGGAATAACGATAAAGATTTTCAGGTTTTCTTATCACCAAGAGTGGATGTTGAACAAAAATAGGGAAATGTCCTCAAATTTCTGAAGATATACAATTTTCAGTATAGAATTCTATAATAAACTACATGAGCAATCAAGGCTGTTGATGAAGCAAATGTTATCAGACATGCAAAGACATTGTCTTAGATTTAATAAATATTTACTGATTTGCTGAATGTTTCAGGGATCCTTCTAAGCACTGAAGATAGAGTCATAAATAAGGCAGGCATAGTTCCAGATAAATAAATCATACATCCTAGATGTAGGTGGCAGGAGAAAATATCAAAGAAAGATAGTGATGGAAAATCAGAAAACATCCCCCTCAACTCTTACCTTGGGTATTGTTCATTATTGATGAAAAGATCAATACCAAATGCCTTGGCCTCAAATTATGACTGTCTTAACATCGTGGTTCAATTTATAACTAGTACCAGAGAAGCCAAAACACTGTCTTTCTCTTTCTTTTCCCTGCCTCATCTTATCTTTCTCTATTTCTGCTTTGCTTCTTTATTGTGTTCAATTTCCCTGACTCTGCAATACTTGAAGCACCATGAAGTCTTTTTTAAATTAGTCTCATTTTGTATACCATTAAACAACTGCTCTAGACTCTTTGCTACCACTCTCTTTTGAATAAGTCCTAAGGTAACAACTGACTTTGTAAGTAAACCAGTTGTGTTAGCGTTTCTTTCCCTGAATTTAACCCTGTTAGTGCAACTAAAATATTTTCTTTAACTTATTATTTTATCCTTAACATAGTTTGTAATCTATTATTTTCTTTTAAAAACTAGTTTCTATTTCCCTCACAGTAATTCTCGCCCAGCTTAGGATCTGTTTGCTATTTTGGGCAGTGAATTCCTTCCTGCTCCCTGCTGAGCTTCATAATTATTACTTGGCAGATGAATCCTGGCATGCGTAATCATTGCTCTGAACTTTCCACAGGCCCAATTAGCAAACAGCAGTAGTGCAGGGGCTGCTTCTTAAGCAACCCTTAGAGTCACCCTCCATAAGTTTTCAAATTTGCAGTGAGCTCACTATAATTATAGATTTTCATAATTATAAATCATTTGTGTCTATGGAAGATTTAATCATGATATTATATTATCCTTATACGTCTGCTCATAGATGAGACTAATGCTTATTAAGAGCTCTGACCTAACTCAGTAAATATTTGCCAGAGATTAGTTCGTGGAATTCGTAATATTCCAAGCAAAGACATCTTTGATTCATGGAAGAAAGAAATAGCAAAAGATTTCTGAAAGCCTTTGCAAACAATATCTTAATATAAAGTGATATACTAAGTTAAGAATACAGCAATGAAAGATATTGAATTTATTGTTCTATTACCTGAACCACACTACTATCAAAGTTTGAAAGGTTGTATCTGAAAAATAACAATTCTGCCTGATATGTTCTTCTCAGTTAATCCTGAGAATTTTATAAATATACCCGGGATTTTGTTTGTGGGGCTATACTTTAGTTTTTCTGCGTCAATGTATACTTTTTATTCTTCTGGTGCTCTGTCTGGTTGAGATACAATGTAATGTGATGTAAAGTCATAGGAAAGAGGTGGAAAGACCCACATAGACATCCTGACCATACCACTGACAGTTGAGCATTTAACTGTTGAAAAAAATTACTGGTATAAATCAACCTCAGGTACTCAGTGTCAGAGTAATAGTGTCTGCTTTGCAGAGCCTTTATGGTAATTGTAGATAATGTGAGTAAAACTCAATGACACCATTAAGTAGTCAATTGATGGTGGTTTATTATCAGAGGCTTGTTGTTAGGTTTAAAGAAAAGAAGGATGAGTATTAAGGTTTTGGCTCTCTACTTTTTTACTTGACAGTAATAAGACTCTTGAAGAGTTAAAGAACATAAGAACTGTGAGTTATTATATCCAAGAAAGCAATACAGTGTTTCACTGTCACCCATGAAAACTTGCTACTCTATACTGGGAATGAACTTGTTTAAATTTTCACAAACATAGAAACAGCTAATAACAATCATTGGCATTTGACAATTCTCTATTGAAAAAGATGTTGATTTAGATATGATGAGATCCTAATTAAAATGTCACCAAGTTATTTTGTGAATATTGATGAACTGATCCTAAAGTTTATATGCAGAGACAAAGGATCTGGAATGGACAACACAATACTGGAAGAAAAAAAATCAAAGCACTGGCATGACCTTCTTTCAAGACTTACTATGAAGCTATAGTAATCAAGCCAGTATGGTACTGGCAAAAGAATAGAAAAATAAATCGATGGAACATAGTAGAGAGTCCATAAATAGACCCACACAAAAATAGTCAAGTGATCTTGACAAAGGAGCAAAGAGAATACAATGGAGAAAAAAATGATGATAAGGCCAAAGTCCTTGTAATGTCAATACATTGTGCTGGAATAAATGGATATGCACATGCAAAAAATATCTAGACATAGACTTTATATTCTTTACAAAACATAACACAAAAGAGATAATTCATTGAAAACTTAAAACTATAAACTTGTAGACAATAATGTAAGAGCAAGTCTAGACCTTGGATTTGGCAATTGCCTTTTAGGTAGAAAAACAAAGTCATGGTCCATGAAATAAATAACTGGTAATCTAGACGTCTTTAAAACTAAAAATTTTTTCTTTGAGAATGACCTTTCCAAAATAATAAAAAGACAAGCCACAAATTGTAGGAATATATTTGTAAAATACATATCTGATAAAGGATGGTTATTCAAAGTATATGAAAACTCAGTAATACTGTTGTCTTAAAACTCAACAATAAGAAAAAGAACAACCAATTAAAACAAGCAAAAGATATGAACAGATAACTCATCAAAGAAGATATACAAATAGCACATATGTGTATGAAAAGGTGCTCAACATCACATATTATTAGGGAAGTGCAAATTAAAGCAACAATGAGGTATCACTCCTTATCTACTAGAATGGTAAAATTCCAAAAGCTAACACCACTACCAAGTGCTGGCCAGAATGTGAAATGAGAGGAATGCCCATACTTTACTGGTAAGAATGAAAAATGGTATCACATTTTGTACAACAGTTTAGCAATTTCTTTCCAAACATAACGTACTCTTACCATATCATCCAGCAGTTATGCTCCTTGGTATTTACCTGAGTAAGTAGAAAACACATACACGGAAAAACCTGCACACCAAATTTACAGCCACTTTATTCATAATTGCCAAGAATTAGAAGTAACCAAGATATTCTTCAGTAAAGTAATGCATGAATAGTGTTACAACTACACAATGGAATATTATTTAGCACTAAAAAGAAATAAGTTCTTAAGCCATTCAAAGACATGAGGAGAGCCTAAATGCATATTACTAAATGAAAAAGCCAGTCTGAATGGGATACATACAGTGTATTTTCAAGTACATGACATTCTGGAAAAGAAAAAATCATGGAGACTATTTGTATTTTATATAATCATAATGACAGAGGACATCATATTTATCATTGCATTTCTAGCATATATTGTAGTACTACATAGTATATGTTCCTAACACATTTTATAAGTGAATTATTCCTCTCATAGCTGTTGATAGCAGTTTTAGCTATAAAGTCATTAAAGTTGATGATTCAATTTTACTGTTTAATATGTAGTCACTTCCTCCCCAAAGATAAACTATTCCTTGAACAAAAGGCTGGTTGTTTTGGAAACTTTATTGACTTTTTATACTGATTGGCTGCCATTTATTTTATTAACTTGAACCAGCTATTTAATTAAAGGTGCTCATAGATTTTATTCATAAGATAGATTTTGGTGTGTTTTTTAAATGATTAGTATATTTTATATGTGATATCTCTGGTTTTAAATACCGGAAGGATATTTAGCAAACTAGAGGGCCTAGGTGACTACATCGATCTTTAGAATAAATGTATATCATGCTTTCTTGAGGAAAGATAGACAATCTAAAGGGCTGGGAGAATAAAGTTTACCCTGCTAGCAATGACCCTTGACATCATTCTCAGATGTACAGGGATTGTAAAACACAGTGATGATAAGGCCAAATGTCCTTGGAATGCTTCCAGAGTTAGCCACAGGCAGTATTCATCGTTAGAACATATTAGCCCAAGCCAAACTAATGGGACTTGCCATGCCTCATTTTCACAGTGAAAATATTGGTCCTTGTGAATCAGGAGATGTAGGGCCCACCAGGTTATCCAACTTCAAGTGCCACAAATGAGGTTGTTTAGTACAATGGAAAGACACAAAACTAAATTAGGACTCGGATTTTTGACTCAAGCTAGTGCTGAGAATCTGCATAATCACGGAAAAGTATACAGTTCCTCATCTAGGTACAGGAAAAGCTTTGTCTTAACAATCTCAGAGTTTGCTGTGGGCATTGAAAGAAACATTGAACCTTTAAGATTTTTTAAGCTATTAGTCATTATCAAAGGGTAAGACATTTTAAATAGTAATTTTCCAAGAATATAGCAAATAGGCCTAAGCACAGAGGAAATGTGGACAATGAAAAGCAAAGGGAGGATCAGGGCCAGGGGTTGGGCAGGAAAACTGGAATATATAGATGCCATACCAGGAATTTAGATTTCCCTTCTCTAAGTATTCAAAAGTCTGTATGAGTTAACCCTTTAGCAGGAAAATAGCCAGAATATAGAATGGGAATCAAAATCCTGGGGATGCCTCTTTGACACATTGTCTTACTATCTTCAAGTAGCATTTCTTACACTTGATCTTAGCCAAAAGGCCGAGAAGCGATGCAACTAGCATTTCTTAATTATTCACCTAGCAACATATGTCCCTTCAATTATAATTAATCCCAAACTTTTTACAAGGCAGAGTGCTTGAAAGGAAAGTTAAATACAGGAGAACTTTCCAAGGTTAATTGCCAATTAGTAATGATGCTCTTAGAAAAAAAAAAGGGTACAAAGCAATCAGTTTCTCATTTATGAAGCTGCTTGAACATCACTAAGTTGGGTTAGGATCTGTTGACCTAAATTCAGGACATTTTCTGAAGATAGAAGCAATAGCAGCTACCCTGTAGAGAAGAAATCAAGAGAATGTCATAATTCAAAGGAAAAAATAAGTTGTGTTTTCCTGCTTAGCTGATGGCCAGAACTTTGGCTAGGGCAACTTAGAAAAGACAAAGCTGCTATTGAATGACAAAGTTGCTACTGAATACACACACACACACACACACACACACACACACATACACACATATATACACACATATGCATATATACACATATATATGAAGAAATACATAATATATGTTATATATAATTCAATTATATATAAAATATATGCACAGACATATACACATGTATGTATACACACATGTGTATACACACACATATACACATGTATGTATGTATACACACATATGTGTGTGTATATTATATATAGTTATATATGTTATATAATTAATATAATTATATAATATAATTAATAATTATATAATATAATTAATATAATTATATATAATATATATTATAAACATTATATATTGTATATATTATATATATTATATATATGATATACTGTATATATATCATATATATTATATATTGTATATATATAATATATATTATATATCATATATATAATATACACATACACATATATGCACACCCATATGTATGTGTATACATACATATGTGTGTGTGTATATATGTGTGTATATGTGTGTGTGTATATATTATATATATATATATATATATATAATTGAATTAGAGAACCTTTTAACCACATATAATATGGTTATCCAATAATCCATATTCTAAATGCCTTAAATGTACTTAGTCACTATTATTTTTAAACAACTTTTGTCAATCACCATTAACATTTTCTTCTGTTTCTGGAAATGTTCTCTGAATATATGAACACAAATATATGGAAGAAGGTAATACACACTCATGTTTTACTTTCCTTTTAACACTTATGAAAATATATTCTCTAAAATTCTCAGGTAGGAGGTTGGTCAGGGTGATGGGGAAAAAGTGTAAGACAGAATGCAAACTGGAAGGTTTTTCAAAAGCTTCGGGAAAGGGTTATGGCTCAAGGCAGCCTAATCCTCTTACCTTGAGCTAACAGCAAAGAGTAGATAACAAGGAAATGTAGAGGAGTTTATCTGAATAGCTTGTTTACTCATTTTGTCCTAAAACCAGCCTTTATTCTTGCATGCACAGATCTGCTCTCTATTCAGTGAGTCAACAATGTTTATTCCCCACAAATTGTGTTTGCTCAAGACTTTTTTCACTTAATCAGTTCTAAAATAATATATGAGGGTCTCAGGCATATCAGGGTTGCATGGCCAGACTCCCTCTTCAGGATCTGTAAGCCATGGTGTCCACTAGCCTCACTCGCACAGGAAAAACACCTGTGTCTTTAAACTCCTTTCATCCATTGCTTGGTCAGAGTCTATGAGTCAGATTCGGCAGCTGGTGACCCCCATATGACAAATGCTGCAACAGATTATGACCAAAGCCTTGAAAACAAAGGTGAAGAGACCACACAGTCAGTAAGTCAGTAAATCACTGTTGCCTGCTCCGGGTTTCCAAGTTTGAGAGAATTGTTCAGGTTAGGGTTTCATCATGGGACAACAATTATTAGCACAACAGAAACAGTATATAGAAATATTGAAACAGCTGCTTAAGCTAGTGGAGCCTCAGTTTTGCAGGCTCAATGAAGGGACCTAATGCAAACTGTTGTTTTCCATAATCCATGGTTCCCAGGAGAAGGCATGCTGGACCTACAGCTCTGGGAACAAGTGGGAAGAAATCTGAAACAGCATCATGCACAAGGGCAATAAGTCCCAGTAACATCTCTAATGTTATGGGCCTTGGTCATGGCTGCTTTGGCCTCACTCTACACAGAAAAGCCTAAGAATGGGAGGGAAGAGGAATCATCACCTACCTTATTGTCTCCTCCTTCTCCCTCAGGCCTGCTATCACCAGGAAAAAATACTAAAGAGAAAATGGAGGTTCTGCTTCATCCCCCTCCCTCAATAAATTGGAAAAAGGACAGTGGAGACACTATAGCTATGGGCCCTGTCTTAGGCAAGTGGCATTAGAAGGGGAGCTCTTTGCCTGTCCAGTAATGCAAGATTGACAAAGCAATCCGATATATAAATCCATTTCTTATGATGTTTATAAAGAGATAAGGAAAAATATTAGGGAAAACAGAGCAGCAAGCCCATTTACAAAAGGATTAATTGAGGCCATAGCAGACACCTTCCATATGACTCCCTGGGACTGATCAGTGCTAGCTAAAACAACTTTAGAGGCTAGTCAATACCTCCTCTGAAAGGCAGAATTGATAAATTGTGGGAACAAGAAGCCAACCAGAATCAAGGAGCCAGGCAAGACATAACAGCTGCTATGCTCCAGGGTAGGGATCCCTATGCCATTGTACAACAACAATTAAGTTTTGTTCTCCAAGCCTATGCACAAATGTCTTTATGCACTCTCAGGGCTTGGGGCTGAAGTCCTGAAAGCGGAGTTCAACAGGGATCTTTTATAAATGTTTGTCAAGGGCCTTGGGAGCCATTTGTTGAATTTATCCATTGGTTAACCCAAGCAATTAAGAGACAAATTAGTCATGTACAAGTCCCTGATATCTTATTGTTGCAAATGGCTTACGAACATGCTAACACTGACTGCCAGCAAGCAATTCAGGCAATCAGAGGAAAGGTAGCTATAGTCAGGGAACTTATACGAGCATGCCAACTGGTGGGAACTAAATCACACAAAGCCAAAATATTGGTTATGGCATTAAAGTCTCCTAAAGCAAAAAGGAAGAGAAACTTAAATTGTTTTCTATGTGAAGAGCCAGGTCATATGAAGTGGGACTTCCCTAGTAGTAGAGACCAAGGTAACTCAGGAAGAGAACCCCCCTTGTATAGGTCCCCAGTATAAAAAAAAGGGGAAACACTGGGCAAATCGATGCAAGTCCAGATTTGATTAAAATGGCGACTTCCTAAATAATCAGATGGGAAGCTTCCTGAGGGGCCTTCCCCAGGCCTCACTCCCAACTGGGGCAATACCAATGGCTTTCCTTAGTCAGATGGAAAGCCCATAGTCCTCTCTCTCAGAGCAGCCACCATTGGGAGCACAGGACTGGATTTACTCAGTCCCAGTGAATTAGTGCTAAAAGAAGAAGAAGATTCCAAAAGGGTTGCTACTGGGATCTGGGGCCTACTGCCTCCAGGAACAGTAGAATTAGTCCTAGGGTGATGGAGCCTATCCAGTAAAGGAATTGATGCACTCACCAGGGCAATTGATAGTGATTATCCAAGTGAGATATTAGTTCTGATGGAATGTAAAAGTCTGCATATTCTGCCCCTTGGATCAAAGATAGCTTAATTACTACTTTTATCACACTGGGGCCCCAACGCCCAGGGAAAGAAAAGGGGAAAGGGAAGTTTTGGAAGCATGGGAGCCGCAGGAGTATATCGGAATCAATTAATCACTGATCAGAAATCCATGATTATCTTAAAAATTAGACATAAAATTTTTACTTGCTTATTGGACACAGGGGCAAATATTTGGATCATTAATGATCCAAATGGGCCAGAAACCTGGGCTTGGGTCACTCAGAAACAAAATATTGTCCTCATTGGGGAAGCACACACAGCCAACCAGAGCACACACCCCCTGACATGCTGTGATTCAGAAGGAAGAAAGGCAGTTATAAAACCTCTGATCATGCCCATCCTTGTTAACCTTTAGAGACAGGACCTATTAGTCCAATGTGGGGGTGTCACTTTGCAGACCCCTTTCTAATTATGGCCACTGTTATTACTCCCCTACCCCTAATGTGACTCTCTTAAAGTCCTATTTCAGTAGAGTAGTGCCCTTTAAAGGGAGAGAAATTACACCAAGCCCATGAATTAGTTAAGAAGCAATTAAAAATCGGCCACATGGAACCATCCATCAGCCCTTGGAATTCACTCATTTTCATCACTCCCAAAAAGTCTGGCAAGTGGAGATTTTGCATCACTTACAGGCCATTAAGGCTAATTTGTAACCTATGGGGCCTCTTTGACAGGGGCTTCCTTTCCCTTCAGTGATTCCTCAAGATTGGCCTATAATTGTTATTGACTTGAAAGACCATTTTATACTATTCCCCTTGAAGAACAGGATAGCGAAAAATTGGTGTTTACGATACCAGCTCTCAATAATGAAAAGCCAGCTCACCAATTTCATTATAAAGTGCTTCCTCAAGGAACACTGAACAATCCTACCATGTTTAGTATCATGTAAATCAGGCTTTGCTCCCCAGTAGAAAATAATTTCCTAATTGCAAGATTATTCATTTTATGGATGATTTTTTTTTTTTTTGAGATGGAGTTTCGTTCTTGTTACCCAGGCTGGAGTGCAATGGCACGATCTCGGCTCACCACAACCTCCGCCTCCTGGGTTCAAGCAATTATTCTGCCTCAGCCTCCCGAGTAGCTGGAACTACAGGCATGCGCCACCATGCCCAGCTAATTTTTGTATTTTTAGTAGAGATGGGGTTTCACTATGTTGATCAGGATGGTCTTGATGTCTTGACCTTGTGATTCACCTGCCTCAGCCTCCCAAAGTGCTGGGATTGTAGGCATCAGCCACCACACCCGGCCTGGATGATGTTTTATTAGCAATCCCAATGGAGCCAGTGCTTTTAAGTTTATATGACTCTGTCATAAGGAATACACAGTTAAGAGGGTTAATCATAACACCTGAAAAATACAAATGTCCTCTCCTTGGAAATATCTTGGAAACATACTAACTTCTGGGTCAGTAAGACCTCAAAAGGTTAAATTAAATACTAGCAACTTACTTACATACCTTAAATGTTTATCAAAAATTACTGAGCAGTATTAACTTGCTTTGCCCCCCTTCTTGGGCATAACTACTGATAAGTTGCAAAACATGTTTTCTATCTTAAAAGGCAATGCTGCTCTGGATTCTCCCAAGTATTTAACCCCTGCAGCAAAAAAGAAAATTGAGGAAACAGAGCAAGCTGTTTCTCAGAGGCAACTAGATCGCATAGACCCAGGCTATTCAGTTAAATTGTTTATTTTTCCTGCTAAACATTACCCAACAGGATTACTAGGACAGATGGCCCCAGAGCTATGCTTCCTAGAATGGATATTTTGTTCACATACCAGGACTAAAACACTATCTCCCTATATCCAGCTAGTTAGTACAGTTATCTATACAGGCCTCAGATGATGCTATCAGTTGCTAGGTTACGACCTGGATGTCATAAGAATTTTTTCTTTGAGTAAAAAGCAATTTGAAGCAACGTTGCCTCATCTCCATCTTCAGATAGCACTCTCTGACTGTGCAGGCTATATAGAACATGCCCTTCCTGCTGACAAACTAGCTTCAGTTCTTACCTCATACTCCTGTAGTTTTGCCTACAAAAGTGGTTCACTACCCCATACCTAATGCTTTAACGCTTTTCACTGATGGCTCTGGTAAAAATGGAAAAGCAGTATCTGGTGAAAACCAAATAATTCCCTCTCTTGATCTGGATTTACTAGCCCTCAGAGAGCTGAGGTTGGAGCCTTAATATTGGCCCTGGAAACTTCTTCTGCTCAGCCCATCAATATTGTTAGTGACTCTGCTTACTCTGTTTATTTATTGCAGAACCTTGAAATAGCCCTCATTAACTCTGCTCTCAAGCCCACCCTGTATGCCCTTTTCCTTCGACTTCAACAACTGCTGGATCAACGTACACATCCTGTTTTTATCACACATATTCGAGCCCACAGCTCACTGCCTGGCCCATTGGCTTATGGCAATGATCAAGCAGACCTGCAAGTTATGACATCACTGCTTGACCAAGCCACCCAATCACATCAATTTTTCCACCAAAATTGGAGAAACTTTACCAAACAATTTCAACTTACCCAAAGACTAGCCAAACAAATTATCCTGCAATGCCCACACTGCCAGATAATAGGCACATCCCCTCCATCTACAGGTGTTATTAGAGGACTAGAACCTAATCAATTATGGTAAACATATGTTAAACAAGTCCTTGAATTTGGAAAACCAAGATATGTACAAGTATCCGTTGATACCAATTCTCACCTCATTATTATACATGCTTTTCCTAGAGAGTCCACCCAATATGTTATTAAACATCTTCTCTTAACTTTTGTGTTTATAGCGTGGTCCACAAAAATTAAAACTGATAATGGTCCAGCCTATGCCAGCTCACAATTTCAGCAATTTTGTCACACGTGGAACATCCAGAATTCCACAGCCATCCTGTATAACCCCAAAGGCAGGCCATAGTGGAACTTGCCAACTCCACCCTTAAAAATTTGCTCAGAAAACAAAAAAGGGGGAATATGTGTAAGGACCCTGCAACACTAATAGCACATCCTTATTTACCTTTAATTTTTTAAATTTAGATCACAAATTTCAATAAGCTATAGAAAAGCACTTTGCTAAAACATCTCAAGACATAAAACCCACAGTTTTGTGGAAGGATGTAAACAGTAATACATGGCGTGGTCCAAATTATTTGTTAACATGGAAAAGAGGATATGCTTGTATTCACACCTCCTCAGGCCCTCTTTGGATACCAGCACGATGCATCAAATCATATCATAGTGTGGCTAGGACCCAACCTAGTACCAGAAATGAAAAAAAATGACCTGGCAAGACCCAAAGTCCCAGATGATGTGGCTTCCTCAGATGACACAAGCCCTGGACATCACTTGGGGGATGCTGAAGAAGACTACTCAGGGGGCTGAGTGAATTCTGCTCGAGACACAAACACCATTTACTCCAGATCATTTGTTCCTTGCTATGCTCTCTGTTGTGCATTGTAACTTGCATAGGGTACTGATCATTTTTATGTTCTCACTTTTCCTGCAACCTGTACCTGCTACACTTTGTTGGGCTCATCTCTTACATTCATCCTTTTTCCAGCCTGTACCTGGGTAGACACCCCCTTCCCAGCCTCTAATAATGTAACTGCTTGACTAGGAGGGAATGACTTACCCCCAGTGTGGTGCCTCATTGATGGCACACATTGGAGTAAGGCACCACGTAACACTACATATCACTCCACTATCCTCCTACAGTGTGTAAGTTGTAATAGTTCTAACACTTAATGTGTACCTGACCAAACACAATTATGGCTACATCGTGGGAAAGGAAATGACTTAACATTCTTAGTTGCAGGTAGACTTAAACCATGCAATGCAACCAATGCCACTTTCCCCAATGTTTTTTCCTGTGCTAAAGGATGTAGCCAGGAAAGTAATAGATTCCACTTTGGTTGGGCAGTCTGTAACAGGGAACAAGCCTGTAGTCTTCAGTTAGACAATTATAACATCTTAGACTGTAGCCCCTACAACCATCAGCAGGGCAACCACACTGATGTCTGCATCTGTCCTGGGATCAATCACAGTTTTGTAGCCATGTCCTATTCCTCCATAATTTGGACCAATAGGGGGATGGGACATCCCAGATCTCAAATAGAGTCCATGCCACCCCAAGATACTTTATGATATCTGGGACATCTTAGCACCTCCCTTAACACCTGGCATGGGACATATCATAATTCCAGTAACAATTATGCTACAACTGTTATTCATAATCACACAACTCAGTGCCTAACTTGCACTACACATCCATATGTTTTTCTTATGGGTACCAATATTTCCATTACACCCCAAAACTCCATATTTGCGACCCAAGTGCAGGGAGAGTCTTGGTTCACCTCATGCATCACTAATTACGATATATCTGATTTAAATATTACTAGTATCATGATATTAAGGAGACAATCTGAGGGGTTCCTAAAAGTCAATTTGACATGCAATTAACAAGATTCCTCTGCTCTTGCCACCTTAGAATGTCCCCTGTCCCAGGTCAGACACAAAAGATTCATAGGCACACTTATAGCCTTTATAGCCTCAGCCATAGTCATCTTGGCAACTGCTAGTGTTGCTGTGACCTCTACTACTGAATCAGTATAAACAGCTACTTATGTAGATAACTTGACTAGGAATGTGTCTAATGAAATTCTCTTACAGCAGGTTATAGAACAAAAGATTCTTGCATGCCTGCAAGCCCTCAAGGCTGCCTTGGAATACGTAGGGGAATGCAAGATGCACTGGCATTCTGACAGCAATGAAACTGTGACTGGGAGCATAAGCATATTTGTGTCACCTCTCTACTTTGTAATCAATCAATACATAGTCGAAATTAGGTGAAACAACACCTCTGGGGAACCTTTCATGATAATTTAACAGCAGACGTAAGGTAACTTAAAACTCAAATTCCAAAATCCCTAAATGCTATAGATCTACACGTCCAACAAACAGCCATACGGAAGGGTGCATGAGAACATCTCTCCTGGCTAGACCCCCATTCTGGGGGTCACTTCTTAATTGGAAAACAATGTTACTGATTATACTGATGTTTTTCTTATGTTATTTACTAATTCTAAAATTCAAACCTGGAACATGACTTATAACTGCTGTGCCTCACAAAACTGTTGCTGCAAACATCTGTACTCTGCAATCAATCAAAACTGATGCAAAAAAAAGAAAGGCGGGAGATGTAGGTGACTGGTCAGGGTGGTGGGAAAAATTATAGGATAGATGCAAACCTTCTTGGAAGGCTGGATGGTTTTGCAAAAGCTTTGGGAAAGGGTTATGGCTAAAGGCAGCCCAATCCTCTTACCTTGAGCTAATAATGAAGAGCAGATAACAAGGGAATGTAGAGGAGTTTATCTAAGTAGCTTGTTTAGTCATATGGTCCTAAGACCAACCTTTGATCATTTGCATACAGGATTGCTCTCTATTGGGGTGTGGGGGGCAACAACGTTTATACTCACAAATTGTGTTTGCTCAATACCTTTGTAATTTTGTCATTTAATTAGTTCTAAAATCAATGTAAGGGTCTCTGGCATATCGGTGTGGCACAGCTGGACTGCCTCTTCACGGTCTGTAAGCTGCGGGGTCCTCTAGCCTCATTCTCACAGGCAAAACGCCTGTGTTTGCGAACTCCTTTCATCCATTGCTCAGAGTCTGTGGCTCAGATTCGGCCTTCTTATTCCACAAATTCAAATTCAAGAAATGTAGCTTTATTTGTTTATCTTTATACTTACGACTTATTTTAGAACATCCATTCTGCCTTGCAGCAGAAAGGAAATCTTGACAAACTTAGGGATTCCCCACTTTGCCTCTAAACTGACATCTCATCTAGGAGGGTAGGCAGTGTTTAGCCTGAGATGTGGGAAGGGAGTGGCCCCTGGGCTTCCTTCAGCCTATATGCCCTATAATCTGAATTTCCACCATCTGAGACAGATCATCCCACAGATCTTGCCAGGCCATCTCCAATGGCTGTTTGTCAGGCCTGTTTGAGCCTGGGTCTGTGTACCTCCCAAGGACACAGGAAGCATTTGTTTGCTGCCGGACCCCACTTTGGTGTGACCAGTGCTCACTGATACTGCCTAAGGTGCTTTTCTTCTTCTGTGTTATCCTTGAACTCACCAGAAATTATTCCATTGATCCCAGACTCTGCTGGAAACTCATAGAGGTTTGCCTCAGAAACACATGCCCAGATATATAATACAACTGTTCTTTCTGCTACTCCTTGGGTGACTCTACATGAGCATATGTGGTCATGGGATGGAGAGGATGAGACTTTGCTATTTTATCAGGCTTCACCTGGGAACTGAGACTCAGGCATTCTCTCAACTTGGTTTACCCTAGGTATCTCAGGATTTTGTTGTTCTCTAACTGATGAGTAGTGGATTCAGGTAGAGGAGTAATAGAGTTTAACTCTAAATAATTTGTATCTCTTGTTATTCTCCTTTTTCTTGGGAAGGAGGCCATAGGTTTTGACATTTAAATCAACTTTTTAGTTTTTTATGTTATCTCTTCTCTGGGACTATGAAGACAGAATGCCTTACAGCTTAAATCTGAAGAAAGAAAGTTGGAATAAGAAATAAGTAAGGAGAGGGAAGAACATGGGTAAATACAACAAAAGAATAGTATCTACAACTCTACATTGGAAAGCTTTTCATAGATACACTACAGTGATTACCTGGTATTATTTGTTATACTACATTTTATGTAGCTCATAATTTTTCAATTGAAAAACAGCTACTTTTATTTTTTGTTGCTACCAATAATGCTATAATAAATGGCCAAATACACTATTCTATTCGCACATGTGAGTACATATTTTTAGTTAAATTCCTAGAAATGGAATTCCTGGGTAAAGAGATAGATGCAATTTACATTTTGAAAGTCATTGCCAAAATGCTCTGCAAAGAGATTGCAGTGATATAAAATCCCATTAAGAAAGTGTCAGCTAATAGTATTTTTAAATGCATATTTCATATAATTGAATTCACTAATGCTATCTGAAGTCTATATCACAGTTTTGACTTTAAGAAGGCATAGAGTTTAAAGGATACATTGGACATGTATGCTACCTATGGTTATTTAAAATATTAATGATGGCAAGAATAATCACCATATCATTTGCATTTTGTAATGTGTATTTCATAACAAATTTTGTTACATATTCTTTTTTATGTTAGAAAATACAAAAAAATATTCTTGGAAATTCACTAGACTGTAAGTTCTATGAGGCAGGGAAGTAGTATATTGTCTCAGGGTCTGTATAGGGTTTGGCAATACAGTGAGAACTCAATGAATATTTGTTGAATAAATAAAGGAATGATTGAATACAAATATAAAAGGTAATAAACAATTCTGATCTACAGAAATATTATACAAACAAAAGCACCTGTGATTCATTTCTCTTTACACAGAAATTTGAAGATATAATTGAATGAGAATAGCTCTTTGAACATCTTTTTAAGATAGCTATTACTAACTCAAATGAAGTTGAAAACTCCAAAACATATTGTGACAGGATAGATGAGAAGAGAGGAAGAGTAAAAATAGCACAGAATTAAAAATCTCTAATTACTTCTCCTGCCATCCTTGAACAGATGTTATCGATAACCCAGTATCTCTCAGAGAAGTATCTCCTGAGGAACCTCATTTTATTTTGGGACAGAAGTGGCTGTTCAAAAAATTTTATGTTTATAAGTTTAAATTTATCTAAATTTACCTCTTTGTTGGTCCATAAACCTCTAGTAAGGAATATCTACGTTTCAGCCTTTTGCTATTTGAAGAAATATTTGTTTCCAAGATATTCCTCTAGTTCTATCATCCAAGTTAACTTATCCTATATTCTTGCCTTTTTTTTTTAACCATGATCAGTTCTATTTACTTTCTCTTTGTTTCTGCCTTCATTCTTTACTGTTCATCCTGAAAGGGTAGGTGTATTAGTTCGTTCTCACACTACTATAAAGGACTATCTGAGACTGTGTAATTTATAAAGAAAAGAGGTTTAATTGGCTCACAGTTTCATAGGCTTTACAGGAGGCATGGCAGTGGAGGCCTCAGGAAACTTACAATCATGGTGGAAGAAAATATGAAAAGCAAGCATGTCTTCACCTGGTGGCAGGAGACAGAGAGAAGGAGGAAGGGCTATACACTTTAAACAATCAGACATCATGAAAACTCACTCACTATCATGAGAACAGAGAGGGAGAAATCTGCCCCCATGATCCATTCACTTCCACCAGGTCCCTCCCCTGACATTGGGAATGAAAATTTGACATGAGATTTGGGGACACAGAGCCAAACAGTATCTGTAGGAAAGGATTTCCCTTAAAAATATACGTTTAGGAAAGTGAGCACTGCATTTAAAATATGCCTAGATTTCCTTGAGATCTTTGGGAGGAGAATAGATACAATCTCAATAAGGATTTGGGTTTAGAGGCCTGTATAGAGGACAAGATAGAAAGTAACACTTAACTGAGCTATGGTAGACTGCTAGAGCTGACCCTAATCATCAACGTGCAACTCCTGAAATGCCAACCAACACAATATTTTTTATCTTTTTCAGACTGAACTCTGAATAGAAAATAAAATCTCCTGAAAATTTATTATCATGGTCCTCCTGAGACTGAAATTTGAATTTATACTGCCCACATGTCCTGGGAACCCTAAACCAAAAAAAATTAAATATTAAAATAATTTTAAATGTTTTCTAGCCAACCAAGGGTAAAGCTTGGAATGCTTAGTAGAGACAAAGGCAAGACTAGTTTGAGGTTTATGACCTCTATTACTGACACACTGATAAAGTCCCATTGGAGATGAGGTGAGTCTGAATTAACTTGACAACTGAGGAAGTGATGCAGCGTAAATGTGAGTCAGGAGATACAACAAAGGGTTGGGGTGGGGACATCACATGATAAACCATAGCACAGAGACTATATGGTGTTTAACTTGCCTTAAGTCATGAAAGTCAACAAAAACTTAAGCAACTAATCCAATATTGTCAAAATAAAGCCAGTTGAATATTTAAAGAATAAAATAGAATTTTGATAAACAAAACATCATTACTTTCTAATGTTTAAAATAACTAAAAGCACAATTGAAAATGATTTAGTGTCTTTAAAGATTATACAGAGGAAATTCTACAGAATGTAACATGAGATAAAGAGATGAAAAACTTCAAAAAAGAGTAAGCAATATGGACAACCATGTCTTGATGACTCAGAGTTTATTACTTAATAGTTACAAAAGAAATGATTAGAAAGAATATAGGAGAAGTAAAACTGAAGTGACAATTAATGGGAATGTTCTAGCCTTAATGAAGAAAATAGATTTTTAGTTCCCAGGTTTATAATAAATTTCCAGCAAGGTAAAAATATGCCTAAAGCATATTTAGTATATTAGTTATCCATTGCTACATAATAAATGACCCAAGATTATTCAAAAATTAAATAGCTTGAAGCAATTACCTATTTTCATACAGTTTGTGTACGTCAGAAATTCATGAGTGGGTTCTAGCTCAAGATCTTTCAAAGGGTTCAGCCAAGATGTTGCCCAAGGCCACAGTGAGGTGAAATCTTACATGGGATTGGAGATCCACTTTAAGATGTCTTGATTACATGGCTGGCAAGTTTCGGCACCCAAGATTTCTCCCAGAAATGTTTCCATGTCATTCCAGAAATGTCTCTGTGAGATAAAGACTGATTCCCCCTTGAAGAGATGGTCCAACAAATAGAGAGAGAGAGAGAGAGAGAGAGATGGAGAGATGGAAGTTGTATCCTTTCTATCTCCTAACCTTAGAAGTACCATATAATCAGTTTTCCAACACTTTAGTAGTTAGAATTTGATATGGTTCGTTTGTGTCCCCACCCAGATCTCATCGTGAATTGTGATCCTGTGTGTTAAAGGTAGGACCTAAATCATGGGAGCGGTTTCTAACGGCTTAGCATCATCCCCTTAGTGCTGTCTTGTGATAAAGTTCTCACACCATCCGATTATTTAAAAGTGCGCAGCATTGCCCCCTTTACTCTCTTTCTCCTGCCACCATGTGAAGATGTAGTTACTTCCACTTTACCTTCCACCATGATTTTAAGTTTCCTGAGGCCTCCCTAGCCATGCCTCCTTTACAGCCTGCAGAACTGTGAGTCAATTAAACTTTTTTTGAAACACTAAGCCTGTCCCATTTTCAGGAAAAAAGTGTCAAAAATTTGCAGGCACATTCTAAACCAGCACACCTAGACATGTTGAAATAGCACTGCAAATTACCCCCAAATCAGGGCAAAGAACCAAATACCAAAATAAGTTTATTAAACATTTATCACCCTATTTAAATAAATAACAGCTATCCTTAAACAGAATAAAATTTGGAAAGCAACTTAATATCTTCAAAGAGTTAACAAAACAACTACCAATAATATCATTTGCTAGAACCAAATGAACTATGATTCAAAAATGAGTGAATAGTACACAAGTTTTCAAAGAGCAGATTAGCTGCAGTAATTTACCAGCATCAATTACCAGCATAATTTACCAGGTATTTCTCAAATGTATTAAAGAAGCACCTTGGGGATGAGAACATTGACGTTAAGAAAGAATGACAAACAGAAAAAAATGAGTCAATACGTGCTTATATCTGGATAATTGGTGAGTGTTCAAAATAATAACGATGACTGGGCACGGTGGCTCACGCCTATAATCTCAGCACTTTGGGAGGCTAAGGTGGGCATATCATGAGGTCAGGAGTTTGAGACCAGCCTGGCCAACATAGTGAAACCTCATCTCTACTAAAAATACAAAAATTAGCTGGGCGTGATGGCATGCAACTATAATCTCAGCTACTCGGGAGGCTGAGGCAGGAGAATTGCTTGAACCCGGGAGGCAGAGGTTGCAGTGAGCTGAGATCATGCCACTGTACTCCAGCCTGGGTGACAGAGTAAGATTCTGTCCCTAGATAAATAAATAAATAAATAAATGTAATTACCGACCTGGCGTGGGTCAAAACAAAGGAAAGTAAAATACAAAAATAATAAGAAGGAAATGTTCAAACTTAAGGCATTCTAAGGTTCTAAAATTGTTTGGAGATGGTAATAACTTTGATAGATTTCGTCATTATTAACTTAATGAAATAGTCCAAAAATACTACAGATGTTGCAAATAGTGTAGAAGGAAAAGGAACTAGTAATCATTGCAAGATAAGGCAGCATAAACAAAAGCATATATAAGTACTGTAGTTAGCACAACAAAAAGTGAAAGAAACAAATAATGTACAATTTTCACAGTCAATGCAAGCTGACTGAACTTGCAAATTAAAAATAAAATACTATCAGTTTATATGGTTGCACAAATAAGTCAAAGGACAGGTAAATAAAAACCAAATGATAAAGAGATAGATCCTAAGTAAACATTAAGCAATAGATAACTAGGCAAGCAATGGTGATGGTTATATAAGAAATAAATTGTCTTTAATAAAGAAGTATTATTTGCCAAAAGATGATTGTGTTGTGATGCTGAAAAGATCAATCCACTAGATAAATATAATATTCTAAATATTTATTATCTATTTAAATAATCTTAAATAAAAAGACCATTTTTTCCAAAATTACCAAGAAAAATTAATAAATTCTGTTTACACTTCTTAGTAATCAAAATAACACATAGGAAGAAATAATAAAAGCTATAGAATATTTGAAAAAAATAATTAAGAAGCTTAACTTTAGACATGTATAGACTCCAATACCATGATATTATGAAATATATATTTGTAACAATTGTTAGAATCTCTAACTAAGCCCTATCAATCTCTAAAGGGCTTATGCTCAGATTTTTTTTATTATTCTTCAAATGACTTTTGACAAAGCCTACCCTTAAAAAGCCTTACTGAATAAAGTATTAATATATTTGGAATGTTTGTAAGTGAAAGCTTTTCTTTGGTGGTATGATTAAAGTTTCTTTCTAATATAGATAATTAAGAAAACCTAATCGGCCGAGTGCGATGGCTCACGCCTATAATCCCAGCACTTTGGGAGGCCAAAGAGGGTGGATCATGAGGTCAAGAGATCGAGACCATCCTGGTCAACATGGTGAAACCCTGTCTCTACTAAACATACAAAAAATTAGCCGAGCATGGTGGCGCGCTCCTGTAGTCTCAGCTACTCTGGAGGCTGAGGCAGGAGGATTGCTTGAACCCAGGAGGCGGAGGTTGTGGTGAGTGGAGATCGCACCATTGCACTCTAGTCTGGGTAAAAAAAGTGAAACTCTGTCTCAAAAAAAAAAAAAAAAAAACAAAAAACTAATCAAGTGTCCCATCAATAATTCAAATATTATGGAGATGGTGATAGTAGAAACGATGAAGTTACAATTTCTAATCAAAATAGATAAATGAATGCTTTTTTACTTTACTTTTATTCATTTTATTTACCAGAAAGAATTTCTGTTAAGAGTCAGAACACCTCTCTCACACTTTCTACCATTAAAATAATTTCATAAGCTCTTTCCTAAAATTTAGCCTCCAAGGTTTATCCCTAGGGAGATTGTGATAAACATCTTTGCCTTCCTAATTTGTTCTTATCTTTTTCTCAGCTAACTGCACACTTTATTTATGGTTCATAAAATTTCCATTTGAGATTTTAAAAAATGATTTAAAATAGCCTTATGTAACAAAGACCTGAGAGAATGCTATAATACTAAAACATCCTGAAGATTCTGGGGACATGAAAAGTAGTTTGATAAATCTATTATTTGACTCTTTTATTTTTTTTTCCAGTAAGAAAAAAATAATTGATTATTTCTGTACATTTTCTTTTAAGTAGGTTTAATATACCAACGATTGTTACTGTATTTAACAGGCAATAAACTTAGAAGACTTCAGAAAGGAGAGAAACAATGTATGGTATACCAGAAGGTAAAATATTGCAGTTTTTAACTTAAGCATATAATCCTCATAACATGAAGCAGACATGATTTAAAAATATAAATTGAAGCATGCAACACTAACCATAATGTTTAGGATACTCAGATGATAAAATGATAAGAAATATTATGAGTATGATACTCAGGAGAGCAAGAATGGTTTGTGTTTAGGAGTAGCTTATAGAGGAGATACCTAGCAAGGTTCTTGCTCTTGATGCAACAGTGATTAAAATAAAAAAGGAATTAATAATTCATAAGCTGTATATTTCTTTTGTGTGATTTTCTCTACTTATATTTAGCAATAAAATTTTATACAGGTGTAACAGCATATTTTACAAACTTTTTGTTTGAAAATTTAGAAAAGAAAATTGATAATCTTAGCAAAAATATAATCTATGAAAACTAAAATAAAAATAAATAAAATTCTGAATATATTTATACCCAAATGTAGCAAACCAAAATGAGTGATGCATAAAAAAGGATATGTTCTCTATAATTCACAAATAAAGGAATAAAATATTAGCAATGGAAATAGATATTAGATATTAGTAAAATAATAATATTTTAAATCACCAAAATAACAAAATTAAAAAGTAGAATTTCTTAGTGAAAATTAAAAATAAAATGACAACAACCTCCATACAGGTATTTGTAAACCATTACAAAAAAATTAGGCAAGAGTCCTAAGTAACTTAAAATATATTCCAAGTTCTCAGATTGTGGACCCACTTTTGAAAGATGCTACTCACAAAATCATTTTACAGACTTCATATGGACGCAACTTTTAAAAATTGTGTCATTTTTTCCCCCTTTCTTTGGTGAGAATTGAGAAGCTTATTTTGAAATTTTTGTAAAACTTATTCTTCGTGATAAGGAGCAAAGTTGGTATACACCCACTTTCACTAAGGAAGGGTTATATAAAGCATTCTATGTTATAAGGCTATATAGCAATAAATGTGAAAAAAAATCTTGTTACATGCAGTGACATAAATGAGCCTTACACATATAATATTGAATGAAAAACATATTGTGTGAAAATTTGAATAAAAATTATGTAATTTTTAATTTAATTCACATAACCTTGATAAACGGGCAAAACTAACATATGATATCAGACATCAGGTTCAGAGTTGTATGAAGAGTGCAGGGAGAGGATAATGATTAGGTCAGAGCATCACAGAAGTTTCTGGAATGAATAGTATTCCAGTTCATCAGGAATAGTACTGCATAATGCTGCTATAATGGCTATATAGATATATTTATTTTGTGATTACTAGATAATTTCCAATGTGTACATTTTTCTGTATGTGTTGTACTTCAGTTAAGGGCTCCATTATCTTAAAGTCTTCATAAGTGAAGGTATGAATACCATTTAAGATGCAGTAAACGTAACTACATTTATTTCTATGTCTCTATGTATTTATCTATCACCTATTTATACATATACTCAAAATGTACAGAGAAAAAAAAATTGTTTGAGAGTCAGAAACTAAGGTGTGTTGCAGATAGTTAGACAGATAGATAGATAGATAACATGACTTCAAAGCCAGGGGAAGTGTGTTCTTCATGGACTAAGTTTTGTGACTGTCTTTGTCCTTCTTAGCACTCTTTCCTGCCAGGCTCCATAACCCAGGAATTACAAAGCAAAATTGGTAGTGAGAAAGAGCTCACTTGCAACCCAAAGTCAGTGAATCTGAACGGCCCCACAAGTCATCAAATCATTAGGTCTTGGAGATGATGATCAGAAATGTCTTTTGTCTACATTGCACAATCAGAAACAAGAAAAAAAGCTTAATCAACCTGAGCAGGATCAGCCCCTCTAACTCCTTGGTCCCCATGACACCAGTTGTAAGCATGAGGCATGAAACTTATAGTATTAGCATTTCTGTTCATTTATCTTTGTTGTTACTGTTGTTACTGTGTTTATTTCAGGAAATTTGCTGTTCACTCATAGACTCTGAGTGTCCTGACAGGGCTTTGAGTCAAGGTTTTGATATCAGACAAAGAGCACTGATTTTACAGAAATGAGGTGACACTTACAGAAAGTTGGAGTGAATAACCTTTTAAGTAAATATTTTCACTTTTCTCAAGACAAAGCCATAAAATTTTGAATAAAATTTACTCCTGAATCACTCAGAAAATGAAGGCATCTCCTATCTGAAACAGGTATTCCAGGTCCCTCCTGTTTTTCACATGAAGCTACAAGGCAGAAAGGAACAAAAATGGACACTGATTTATTCATGAATGAAGAGGCTCTGATTTCTCATCCATATGCTTAACAATAAAGGAAAACACCAACAGACGTGTTAGTAATTCAATAGCTATTCAAGAGTAGAGTAATTGCATAAAGCCTCTACTTCATCTCATCCTTTCCTGGCTGTTGTAACTGAAGGCAAAGAATCCAAACCCACTACAGTATTTGCATATTTAGTGTGCACTGATAGAATCTTAACATCCATACATTGAGTTTTTATCAAGTTAAGTGCTATCCTAATATCTGATTGTAGGCTACTGGTTTTATTTACATCGTTTCTAACCAATAAAAAATCTTCAATCACTATGGAAATTGAAGTGTCAGAAACAGCTATTAGAGGTAGTAATAATATATAGTCACATATGATGCTCTCACTTATGAGAGATTACTTATAAAATGTATAAATTCTAAATCTCTGTTAACATATGTGAGAATATCAATAGCATGAATTACCTAATGTTCTTGTAATTAAGGGTCTGAGCATTTTCAAGAAGATTATTACAGGCATACCTCAGAGCTTTAGCACATTTCCTTCCAGACCACCGAAATAGAGTGAATGATACAATAAATCAAGTCATGCAATTTTTTTGGTTTCCAATTGCATCTAATATTCATTTTTACAGGATATTGTTGTCTAGTAAGTATGCAGTAGCATTATTTCTAAAATGTACATATCTTAATTTAAAAATACTTCATTGCTAAAAATGCTAGCCATCATCTCTTCCTTCAGCAAGCTGTTATTTTTGTGCTAGTTGAGGATTTTGCCTTGATACTGGTGGCCACTTACTGATTAGGGTGGTAGTTACTGACAGTTCAGGTGGTCGTGGCAGTTTCTTAAAATAAGACAATGAATTTGCCACATTGATTGATTTCTTCTTTCATGAAAAGTTTCTCTGTAGCATGCAATGCTGTTTGATAGCATTTTACTCACAGTAGAACTTATTTCAAAATTGGAGTCAATCCTCTCCAACCCTGCCCCTGCTTTATCAGCTAAGTTCATATAATATTCTAAGCCATTTGTTGTCGTTTCAACAATGTCCATAGCAACTTCATCAGGAGTATATTCTTCTCAAGAGAACACCTTCTTTACTCATCCATAAGAAGAAATTCCTTATTCTTTCATGTTTTATCATGATATTGCAGCAATTCCATCACATTTTAAGGTCCCACTTCTACTAATAATTATAGTTCTCTTGTTTTTTCCATGACATCTGCAGTTTTACTGACTTCACTGAAGTCTTGAACTCCTCAAAGTCATCCATCATGGTTGGACTCACCTTCCAAATTCTTGCTAATGTTGGTATATTTGCCTCTTCCCATGAGTCAAAAATATTCCTCATGGCATCTAGAATGGTGCATTCTTTCTGGAAGTTTTCCAATTTGCTTTGCTCAGATCCATCAGAAGAGTCATTACTACCTATAGCAGCTATAGTCTTACAAAATGTGTTGTTAAAATTATAAGACTTTAAAGTCAAAATTACTCCTTGATCCATGGGTTGCTAACCTGTTGTTGTTTTAGAAAGGCATGTAAACACATTAATATCCTTGTACATCTCCTTTAGAGCTCTTGGTTTACCAGGTGCATTATCAATGAGCAGTAGTTTTTTGAAAGAAATCTTTGTTTTTTTTGAGTAGCAGGTCTCAATTGTAAGCTTAAATTATTCACAAACCATGTTGTAAATGGATGATTGGCTATCTAGGCTTTGTTTTTTCAATAATATAGCACAGATAGAGTATATATAGTATTATTCTTAAGGGCCCTAGGATTTTCAGAATGGTAAATAAGCATTGGCTTCAACTTAAAGTCACTGCCTGTATTAGCCCCTATAAAAACAGTAAGCCTGTCCTTTGAACTTTGAAGCCAGGCATTGATGTCTCCTTTCTAGCTATGAAAGGTCTAGATGGCATCTTCTTTCAATAGAATGCTGTTTTGTCTATATTGAAAAACTGTCCAGTGTAACCACCTTCATCAAATATCTAGATTTTCTGGATAACTTGCTGCGCTTCTCCATTAGCACTTGCTGCTTCACCTTGCACTTTTATGTTATAGAGATTGCTTCTGTTCTTAAACCTTGTCATCCCATGAACCTCTGCTAGCTTCAAATTTTTCTTCTGCAGCCTCTTACCCCTCTCAGCCCTCACAGAATCGAAGAGAGTTAGTCTTGCTATAGATTAGGCTTTGGCTTAAGAGAGTCTTGTGTCTGGTTAAATATTCTATACAGATAGTGAAACATTCTCATAATCAGCAATCACACTGTTTTGCTTTCTTAACGTTTGTGTGCTCACTAAAGTTACACCATTAATTTCCCTCAAAAACTTTTTCTTTGCACTCTCAAATTGGCTATTTGGCACAAGAGTCCTAACTCCTGGCCTATTTTGGCTTTCAATAGTACCTCCCTCACTAAGCTTAATCATTCCTCTCTTTGGATTTCAAGTGAATTTAACATATGAACTCTTTACTTGAACACTTAGAGGCCATTATTAACAATAACAGGGTTATTATTGGTCTTATTTTAATATTGTTGTATTTAAAGAAATAGGGAGACTTTGAGAAAGCAAACACACACAGCAGAAGGCTGGTTCTTGGAGTGGTCAGAACACACAGCATTTATTGAATTGTTCTCTGTCTTATTTGGGCATGGTTTCCGATACTCCCAAGAAATTACAATAGCAACACTAAAGACAACTGATCACAGACCACCGTAACAGATATAATAATAATTTAAGAAGTGTAATATATTATGAGAATATATGACCCAGAGACATGAAATGAGGATATAGTGTTGGCAAAATGATGCCAAGAGATTTGCTTGATGCAGGATTACCATAGACTTTCAATTTGAAAAAATAATAAAAAATGAAAAAGCATTCTATGCTAAATGTAATAAAATGCAAGAAAATGAAGTATGCTTGTATTTTTTTAATGTTGGATTTTAAAATTAGTATGTATAAGAACTGAAACACATAGGTAAATTCAAAATATATCAGTAGTAGAGCCTTATACTCATCCAGTGACTGGCAAGGGTCAGGTATTTAGCCTATTAATTTTCAAAAACAAAATTAAAATAATCTTTATATGTGTTATGATTTAATTTGCTAGTATTGATTGATAATTAATTGTATATTAACATCTACCTGATGAAAAATAGTACAACATGTTGTTTCTCAATAATGCATTTTTCCACTTAAAGTCTTGAAATTATCTTTTTTTTGTGTGTGTGTGTGTGGGGGGATCTCACTCTTTCACCCAGGCTGGAATGCAGTGGTAATTGTATCTCATTACATCCACGAAGTCCTGGACTGGAATGATCCTCCCACATCAGCCTCCCAAGTAGCTGGGACTAGAGACATGTGTTACCACATCCAGGAATATTTTTAGTTTTATAGAGGCAGGGTCTTGCTATATGGCCCAGGACAATCTTGAAGTCTTGGCGTTAAACAATCCTCCCACCTTGGCCTCCCAAAGTCCTGGGATTATAGGTGTGAGCCACCAAGCCTATTCTTGAAATTATCTTTGGTTCCCTCTAGAGCTCAATCTTGAATAATGTTTTATAGAAAAGTCAGATTCTTTGGGACTTTAAATCTATTCCATTCTTAATAGAGCCACTATAGTTCAAAGTCTCTGATAATTATTAGAAAAATATCCTAATTTCTTTCCTTTTAAATAGTTCTTCTTTTATCTGTGTAACTAGGTCACTCCACAAATAATAACTAAAATTTACTGGGAATTTATTGTATTCTAGAAATTAAAATATTTATTAAATTCGTTATTTACTCCACAATTACTTCAGAGTTGTATCTAAAATTACTCTCATTATATTCTAGAAATTAAAATATTTATTAAAAACATTATTTACTCCACAATTACTTCACAGTTGTTGTATCTAAAATTACTCTCATTTTATAATATTATTAATGTTGGCTTTAGAGAGGTTAAGAAATTAAGCATGCTTGAATCCAGGCCATTTAGCTTCAAAGAGCCTAATCTTAGCTGCTTATCTCTCTGCCTGGCAATCTCTGGCATTCTTTGACTTGTAGATCAATTGAAACTGATCCAGAACTGACACATGTAAGAATTAGCATACAAGGAATTAATACAATTATTATGATACACTTAAATCTCATCTTGAATTTTAGCTTTCATAATCCCCATATGTCATGGGAGGGACCCCATGGGAGGTAACCTAATTAGGCAGGGATGTCTTTCCAATGCTGTTCTAGTGTTAGTGAACAAGTCTCATGAGATTTGATGGTTTTATAAAGGAACGTTCTCCTGCACATGTTCTCTTGTCTGTTACCAAGTAAGACATGACTTTGTTCCTCATTCACCTTCTGCCATGATGATGAGGCCTCTCCATTCATGTGGAACTGTGAGTCCATTAAACCCCTTTTTCTTTATAAATTACCCCATCTCAAGTATATCTTTTTAGCAGCATGAGAATAGACAAATACACTTTATCTTTGCAAACAAACAAACAAACAAAAAGCAAATAAACAGAAGGTTTTTTTTGTTTTGTTTTTGTTGTTTAGATTTAATTTATTTTGTAGTTAGTGACATGACCATATGTTATTTTAAGGTAATTGAATATTGTTCTGTGACTAAGTTCAGGTGATTTTTCTTAAATTTGGCTTTTTAAAAACCATTGGATGTTGAAAACTCTGGGGTATTTTAATAGGAAAAGAGCCTGTATCTGGAGAGGTATTAGCAGAGATGGGAAAGAGACAGAAGAATAAAGAAGAGGAGAAAAGAAAAAAAAAAAAAGAAATTTTGTGCCTTTAGGATGGCAACAATGAGATAAATTGACAAGTTATATATGTATATGCACATATATTTTTAAAACTATATTTTTCCAAACAAAAGCTATTTAATAGAATTACCTTCAACAATAGATGGATTAAAACAAAGTGTTACAAACACAATTAATTCTATATTCCATATATAGTGTGTATAAGATGGATACTTCAGAGAGAGAGACAGAAAGAAAGACAGAAAATACGCATCCAAACCAATTTTCACACATATAGGTGCTGGGAGAAGTTCAGAATAATTGTATTTTCTAATCTATCCCAGTTATGCTTTTCTCTTCCCAAACTGCCAAATGTGTGTTATATACTTGTAACTTCCATATGTATTTAATTTAGCATAGATACTCCATTGCAATTCTTAATAGTGTCTACAAGGAGGTCCAGATGTGAAGAATTCCCTTTGGTATTTTTTTCCTTCAATTTTCAAAACATATTTTGGCTACGACATTCATCAAACAAAAAGTGCATTTATGTGTTGAAAAAAAATTTCATAGTGTTGAGTAAATGTATCTATGTCTTCTAAAATCCTCCATTGTTTTTAATACATCTTTCTAATCTTCAACACAATTGACAAAAACAAGCAATGGGGAAAGGATTTCCTAATATTTAATAAATGGTGCTGGGAGAACTGGTCAGCTATATGCAGAAAATTGAAACTGGACCCTTTCCTTACACCTTATAAAAAATTAACTCAAGATGGATTAAAGACTTAAATGAAAAACCCCAAACTATGAAAGCCCTGGAAGAAAATCTAAGCAATGCCATTCAGGACACAGGCAAGGGCAAAGATGTCATGACAAAAACACCAGAAGCAATTGCAACAAAAGCAAAAATTGACAAATGGGATCTAATTAAACTAGAGTTTCTGCACAGCAAAACAAACTATAATCAGAGTGAACAGGCAACCTATAGAATGGGAAAAAATGTTTGCAATCTATCCATCTAACAAAGGTATAGTATCCAGAATCTACAAGGAATTAACAAATTTACAAAGAAAAAAAATGACCCTATTAAAAAGTGGGCCAAGGACATGGACAGACTCTTTCCAAAAGAAGACCTTTATGTGGCTAACAAATATATGAAAAAAAGCTCAACATCACTGATCATCAGAGAAATGCAAATCAAAACCACAATGAGATGCCATCTCACGCCAGTCTGAATGGTAATTATTAAAATGTCAAGGAACAGCAGATACTGGCAAGGTTGTGAAGAAAAAGGAACACTTTTACACTGCTAGCGGAAAGTAAATTAGTTCGATCATTACGGAAGACAGTGTGGAGATTTCTAAAAGACCTAGACCATGAAATACCATTTGACCCAGCAATCCCATTACTGGATATATGACCAAAGGAATATAAATCCTTCCATTATAAAGATACATGCATTTGTATGTTCACTGCAGCACTATTCACAATAACAAAGACATAGAATCAACCCAAATCCCCTTCAATGAGAGACTGGATAAAGAAAATGTAGTACATATACACCATGGAATACTATGCAGCTATAAAAAGGAATGAGATCACATCTTTTGCAGGGACATGGATGGAGTTGGAGGCCATTATCCTCAGCAAACTAATGGAGGAAAAGAAAGCCAAAACCTCACTTATAAATGGAGTTAAAAAATGAGAACCCATGGACACGTGGTCGGGGAACAACACACACTGGGACCTGTCAGGGGGTAGGGCAGGGGAGGAAAAGCACTAAGAAGAATAGTAAACGGATGCTGGGCTTACTCCCTGGGTGATGGGATGGTTTGTGCAGCACACCACCATGGCACACGTTTGCCTGTGTAACAAATCTCCCCAACCTCCACATGTACCCTTGAACTTAAAATATAAGTTGATAAAATAAAAATTTTAAATGTGGTGTATACAAAAAAAATTGACTAAAGCACCATACTCACTAGTTTATAAGACAAAAATTATCTTTGAAAGCATTGAAAGAATTAACCTATAGGTTATACATACTTCTGCCCTAACCTGTGCTGGTAGACACAGGTTTGTTGTTTATAATGAATATAAACTTATCATCCTACCTCAAAAATTTTGAGAGGTAGCATAAGCATCATTTCGTGTTCATTGATGAAAATTGTACACTTTTTATCTTAAAAGTCTCATCATGTGTCGTTTACGCAGCAGTATCTCATTGTGTCATATGTAGAAATCATTATTAAATTTATCAATAATTTATATAGAAAAAATTCATATTATTGCCTAGAAATAACCTCCTAATGAATAAATTATGTTTTATATCCCTTATAATTACAAATTATAAGGAATATATATATATATTCCTTTCAATTTTATAAACTTATAATTTATTAATTAATTATATATATATATATATATATATATATATATATTTTTTTTTTTTTTTTTTTTTTT
>NW_022436960.1:19587139-20047444 GCF_009761245.1 Sapajus apella | reverse complement strand
TTTTTTTTTTTTTTTTTGAGACAGGCTCTCACTCTGTTGCCCAGGCTTAAGTCCAGTGGTGTGATCTTGGCTAACTGAAACTTCTGCCTCCAGGGTTCAAGCAATTCTTCTGTCTCAGTCTCCCAAGTAGCAGAGACTACAGGTGGGTGCCACCACGTCCGACTGATTTTTTGGATTTTTAGTAGCAATGGTTTTTCACCATGTTAGCCAGATGGTCTTGATCTCCTGACCTCGTGATCTGCCTGCTTCAGCCTCCCAAAGTGCTGGAATTACAGGCATGAGCCACTGCATCCGGCCAAGGAATATTTTAAATAGTATTTTTACTTTCTGAATAAATGTGTGTATAAAGTCCTGAGAAAACATGTTACTTCTCCAGAAATAGGTTCTGTAATTCACCAGTAATGTAACTCAATGTTTTTAACACAACAGGCTTTGTCTCTTTAAGACAGGGTCAAGTACACAACTTTACCATCTCCCATTCTGATTATTCTCTTTTTTATAGTATTGGAAATCATGAAAATACATTTCCAAGATGATGGAATTACAACTGAGGCATTAGAAATTAGGGCCTGAACTTTCAGGAAAACATGATAATGACAGCAGAAAAAGACAATTTCTGTATTTCAGTTCATGTATAGAAGCAAAATTTTTGGTTCTCTCCTTCAATAAAACAAAACAAACAAAAATGACAAACACAGGCATTCCAATTTCTAACTTCATGGAAGAGAACTACTAATATCAAATATTTCTTCAAATCTAAGTGTAAAGACATTCAGCTGAATCTCTGAATCAGAAAGAATGTTTGCAATAACTTAATAGGGGAGTAGAGTCTGCAAAAGAAGTGCAAAAAGAATCTCACTCATGAGGAGGAAATGTATTTCCCCTGTATTAACGAAAGGCATTTTGACTAAAAGAGTATTGAATAATGGTTTTCTGTGAACATATCTATGCATACACGAGCACCAATTCAACTTGGTCTTTGAACATTAAAAAATGTACCCTATTTCCTATTAGAATGCAAACTCACATGCAAGCTTAATACACATCATAAAATTGAAGCTATAGAATAGGATCACAGAATCTAATTATAAACCTTACTTTGTATAATTCTTATTTCAGATAAAATTATGCTTTTTAATCTAGAATATGATGGGGGACGACTGTGCATTAACCCGACACTGCTCTGTTCCATTGTAGAAAACCTTGAAAAGTTCAAATGACTTTTGTAATGAGAGATTTGGAACTCTGGATTTTATCACTTATACATATATTTTATTGCATGCAAAAGACACTATAACATTAAATTACACTTCTTTATAATATATTTAGGTAAAATCTCTTGAATACTTTTAGGTATTTGTTTTAGGTATTTGTCTTTGGTTATGTAATCATTTTCTTAACTCTCCGAGGTCTACCCCACATTTCTTTCTTAATCAGCAACTCCTATATTAATAATACACTCACTATAGTCCAAGGATACAATTGCATTTTTTACTCCTACATATTTTTCATTGTCACCTGCTAGTTTAAGGCATATATATCAATGACACATTAACCAAGAGGGAACAGAACTGGTCAATATACTTCATCCAGTTGACAATAGAAAACTCAAAGCAAAAATTGCCTCCCAGTATATGGTAAGCTATGTCGTGCTGTTCCATACTCTTTTTATAGCACTATGGTTATAAGCAGAATGTCTACAGTCAGACTACCTAAAATCACTTCACAACTGTGCCAATTAATGACTTGATGAACGACCTTGGATAACTTACTCAAACTATCTATTCCTCAGTTTTCTCATCACTAAAATGGAATTAATAATAGTAATATTGCCATTATGGTGTGTAAGGATTAAATAAGTTAATATATTTATATATCTCAAACATTTAGAATAGTGATCATTACATAATAAGCTCCCCAAAGTCTTAGCGATTACTGGCCTGCCTTTGCTCTGGGTTGCCCCTGCTTCATGCATTATCTTACCTTGCACAGTGTCAGTATCTTTATTGCTCCAGGTCTGGGGACATGGCTCTTTTATGTTTCTCTTTCCAATATCTAGATTTAACCAGATAACAGACACTTAGCAAATACATATTTCAGATGAAACTAAATTTCTTCTGTCAACCTACAGCCACATCTTCATGAAGCTAGCTCATCCCATCAAGAAGATTTTATGACACTTCCTTTGTGCCTACCTTACTTTTCACATGCCTCTCTCATAGTACTTTTAACACTTTATTACATATATTTGTTTATTTGTCTGTGTATTAGCTATCTATTTATATGTAGCAAATTATTACACATTTAGGAGCTTAGAACTCCACAAATTTACTGGTTTCCAGTTTTTGTGTGTCTATTAATAGATTAGCTGGCTCCTCCATCATCCCACAATGCTGAAATCAAGGTGTTCACTGTGGCTACCACTTCATCTAAGTCGTAGTGTTGTCTTTCAGCTCATAGGCTTTCGGCAGAACACATTTCCATCACATTACATGGCTGAGGTCTTATTTTCTTGCTAGCTCTTGGTCAAAGACTCTTCTCCATTTTTAGGTGTCACCCTCAGGTCCTTGTCTCATGACCTCCTCCTCTCACATCATGGCAGCTTGCTGCTTAAAGACCAGCAGAAAAGTGTTTGCAGCTGCTTCATGTCTTCTTTAAGAGCTCAAATAATTATGTCAGGCCCACCCATGATTAATCTCCTTTTGATTAACTCAAAGTTCATTAAAGGACTTTATCATAGTTATGGGGGGTGACTTCCTATTGTATTCACAGGTCCAGCCTACATCAAGGGAGAGGATTATACAGGGTATATAATCATATAAATGTTAAAATTCTGTCTAAAACAATCAGTTAGCACCCTGTGAATTAATGAAAAATAGGGGCACATTCAATCTTTCTCTGCATCCCCACAACCTTATACAAGAGCCAATCAATATTTGTTGATCAAAAAGAAAAGGAAAATAATTAAATGAATGAATATACACCATAAAGTAATGTGTGGATGCTAAAGATAACCAAGAGAAAGCACCTGAATTATGCATGGTCAATATACATTGAAACATCTAATTTTGCCAAGATTTTAGACTTCAAGGTACTGGGAAACGCAATAATTTTGAAATCACAAATCACTTCTTGATGATTTTTGACTTCTCAGTATCCTATTTTTTCCCCCAACATCAAAACTAGTCAACATTCTCTAAATCAGTGTAATTTTTTAAAAGCCAGCCTCAGCATGCTATTGCTGTCTGAAAACCCATGTGCATATGCACTCACAATCTCTTAGATTGGGTGTAGATCCCAGATGCTCCACTAGTTGGCTGACGTTTAATTGGTTCAGAACCACCAGAGTATGAGAACTAGATATCTATAGATTTTGATAGGTTTACAGAAATAAGTAAATATTTATTTAACATATTTCTCAATGGATGTCCAATTGGAGCACAATTGAATGCAACTTTGTTCACAATTTAAAGAATGGAAGTACAAATTGGATCATATACATGATGTGAACTTCTAATGTGTATCAGGAGTAAAGGGCAAGTGACTGGAATGAAACCTAATAGTTTTAATGTTGCCTTAATTCAAAACAAGTGTTTTAAATATTTCATTTCAAAATGGCCAGAATAGCATTTATATACAAGGAAGATGGAATATTTTAACTTCTCAGTTGTAATCATCTTCAGGAGAGTTCAGCAAAATGAGAGCACCCTTTTCAGTTTGCCCTCCTTCTTGCTGAAATATTTCTTTTGATCCAATTCATGGGTCATGGTCACTATTACTGTTTTATATTTTGAGGAACACTCTACATCTAAATACACATGACAGAGATCAAACTAATTTAGAACAATGTTAAGAGAAAAAAAATAGTACTGTAACACAAATAAAAAAGGGCAATAGTTCCTGAAAGTGGTTTTTATTCTTACTTTTGCATAATTTTTTGTATAATTGGCAATTAACCTTCATTACCTCTTAAGCCCTTTACTTTCAAACTTACTTCCTTTCTGAATGAGGTAGACTGATTTTTTAAAAATGCCTCCATTTTGACATCTTCAAACTTTGCCCAGTGAGAATAATTAGCATTTCCTCTGAAGAATATGCATTAGAGGTTTATTCATGCTAATTTGTATCCAGGAGAAGCCACCTGAGTAAAAATCAATTTACTAGGAGGGTATAGGTTGTATTAAGCTTTAGGCTCTTCATCAGAAAGAATTTAAGCAGGGACAGCTATGAAGCTACTGCAATAATTTCTAGAATTGTGAATATTTAAAAAGATCTGGATGCCCCATCTTCTTATCTGCTTTTAATTGTTCAAAAACATTTTATGTCAGTAAACTCAAAACTACTGAACAACAAAAAGTACATCAAAGTTTCTTTACATACTTGTAACGTCACTTTATTTCTTAGGCCTTCCCTTGGAGCCTTAGTCAATCTGATTTAGAATACAGTTTTAAATAAGCTCAGGGCTTGACGGAGTAAGTTTTGGTTACTGCAATAATGAATATACGGGGTTAATCCTATTTCCAAGTGATTCTTGAAATGATTACTTAATCTGTATTTTTATACTGCTTGGGCAAAGAGAAATACATTGGTTTGATGTGAATGGTAACCCAGAGACCTCTTACTCATCATAAAGCTTTTGGTCATTTCTCCCCCTCTCTCTATTCTAAGGTTTTTCATTACCAAAGCACCTTTGAACATGGGCTGCATATTATAACAACATTTTTACTATTTATTTTACAATGCCCATGTTTAGTCCTCATATCATATGAGTTGAATAAGAAATTCTGGAGATAAGATCCAGTTACTATTAATTTTTTTTAAAAATGAAAAAAAAAAATGTCCTGGAGGCTTCTAACTAAGGGCAGAGTTTATAATCATTTACATAAGAAATACAATTCTGATGTGAGTGCACACATAATTGAAATTCATCTTGTAATACATACGTCCACTTTTAGGTAATATTTTAATCAAAAACAGCTATAAATTTAATAAGATACATTAACTCAGTGAATCTGGGAAGACATCGGGAGAAAAAGACAAGATAAAGAGGATTTGTATGTTTGCAACCATTAAGAGTAAAGCAAATCAAGAACAGATTTGGGCTCAGCTCCTGAGCTATGAGAAACCTATTCAGTTTTATCCAAAAACTATGACCAAATTCGTAGGCAAAACACTGGATTCCAAAAAAAGTAGACATAGATCAATACATGGGACATACACCACCGAAGGACATGGAATATTTCCAAGCAGTGGGTTTTTAGAAAATCGTTTCCCAGATTCCTTGGCTTCCAGGCATACTCTCTCCTAAAACGTGTCTTCCAGAGTGTCATTGGCACGTCCCTGCTTTTCCCTCCTCATTTCTCTCATTTTACAAAGGGCAGTCATTCTCTTACTCACTGTGCATTGACTTAAAGTGTAAAATACTGAATGCCAAAAAAGAAAAAAAAAAGTGCTATTGAAGAGTGCAGTGCTCATGAGTGAGAGTCTCTGAAAGCAAAGCAAGGAGAGAGTCCATAAGAAATAGTAAATTGTCTATTTTACTAGGCAAGGAACATATTTATGGCAAGATTATGCCTAGTTTTCTCACTTCTGTCTCCCTTCCTCACATTTTTATTTTAGATGTAAGATGATTGTCAAATAGAATTGCATTAACTCTTTTGTTTGAATTGGAAAATAAAACCATAGATCTTATTTCCTACAGTAAGTCTGATCTGAATGAATGGCTCAAGGATGATGGCTGATTTGTTGGAATTACGTGTTGGAACAGACATTCTATGCAAATTTAATTAACTATATAAGCCCCTCTAAATTTTGATGAAGATGTAAAATTGGCCCTTAAACAACCGTTGAACACCCCTTGAACAGGAGTTAGGGACACCAACATTGACACAAAAATTGTATAACTTTCGTCTCCTCAAAAACTTAACTATGAATAGCCTACTCTTTACTGGAAGCCTTATGTATAATATAAGCAGTTGATGAAGACATATTTTCTACGTTATATGTAACATATACTGTATTGTTACTGTAAAGTAAGCTAGAAAAATGAAAATGTTATTAAGACAATTATAAGAAAGGAAAATATATTTACTACACTTTAAGTGGAGTAGATTATCATAAAGGTCTTCATCCTTGTCACCTTCACATTGAGGAGGCTGGGAAGGAGGAAGAGAAGAGGTTGATTACACTGTCTTGGGAGTGGCAGAGATGGGAAAAAAATCTGTGTCTAAGTGAACCCATGCAGTTGAAACTCATGTTGTTCAAAGCCCAACAATATATTAATTATAGATACATGTACAATTGATGAGAAATTACATGCTTTATTAATACTCTATGTCAACCCAAAAGAGTACTAGGGAATGCATACTTTTGCAAAAAAAAAAAAAATGAGTTTGAAAACTACTAATTTGGCTCATGTCTCCCTTGTGGGGCTAATTGAGATGGAATTTTGTGGATGTTAATACAATGTAAAAAGTAAATTCCAACAGGATGAACTTTATTTAAAACTGAAAGAGATTTTTGAGTCTTTAACTGAATGGAGAATTGTATGTAGCTTATGGCTGACCTGACATGGACAGAGGCAGTGAAAATTAACTAAATGTTGATCAATCCATATAGGCCATTTGTTCTAGTTAGTTTCATAGCTGCAAAGAAGGAAACATTGACGCTTATTTTCCTGAATGAATGCCTTTAAGAATAAGCTTGTGTAATGGCAATTGAGGCAGAGCACTGCCTTGAGAGTGTCTTCTGTCACTTCCTGCCTCCATGCATAATAAGCCAACCCAAAGGGACTATGATAGCTTGGAGGAGCTATAAAAATCCATCAATGAAGGTGCGTAACTTTCATTGCTGTAGTATCATCCCAGGAATTACAGTTTGAAACTGAGTATCTTATGTCTACCATAGGAATTTATCATTTTATTAAACCCAAGGGCAGTTCTTGCTGCTCTAATAACATTCATGCTATTTAACTAATGGAACAGGTTTCTTAAAGTGCAGCTTCCTTTGCCTGTGAATTCCCACATAGCCTTTCCTTTAGTTAATTTAGACAGTTCTTTAATCTTCTCAGCTTAACAAATACTGTATTTGATAGGCTTAAATAAGTTTATACATGGCATATTTCTCTGTTTTTATCCTCTTCCTCTCCCCTCCTCCAATAAGCAGAACCCCAGCCTCTAGCAAATTCTTATCTCTCTTCCTCTCCAATAATTTCTGCTAATTTTCAGGCAGTCTCTCCACTGTGCTTAAAACATCTGACTCCTAATTCCACTGTGTTAGACTCAGTGGTACTAAAATGCCACATCTGCTAAGTATCTCTTGCATCCATTGGACACCTCCAGTTTGTTGGGCTTGGCTGTCATTTTTGCTTTGGAAGTGGCAGCCATGCCTAGCAAATGTTGGGCAGCATTAATGCCCCTGTCCAAGTAGGAGGCTTCCACTGGTATTCTGCTTCCAGTGGGGGCTGCTACCTCTTGCTCAATATTTCTGCACTGAGGATCATTAAGAGCCAGTGGTTACAGTTTGCTCCTAAGCTGGGCCATTTTTTTCTCCTCTCTTTTATATTCAAACATTTAGAACTATTTCCCATCTATCTGCAGAGTTTTAGATAAGCAATACTTTGCTTGTATTTACTTTCTTCTCCTTTTCATAGACTGTGGAGTTGAGCCAAGATACAAATTTGACCAACAATCACCAAGCTTTATTCAGAATTATTTCTGCTTTCCAGTAGCTCCCAAGAATGAGTTATCTTGTTGTAGTTTCCTTAGTCTTTCCTGTAAATTGCCTAATAGGTAAGGTTTGGTTGCTTGAAGACTCATAGGCATATACTTTTGAATCTCAGTGATAGACACAAATAGATACAGATTGAAAGCCTATGACAGTGATAAAGAATCCAGAATAATTCTCAGCATATTGTGTAGGCTCACCAACATTGACTGCCTTTCTTCACTTCCCATCTCTTACATTTTGAAAAAGATTTCAGAAGAAACACTCTCAAAATAAAGCACATATGCGTCACATTATTTCTAACATTAAACATCAAATGCAAACTAAATGTGCAACAGCAGAATGGTTAATTTTGGCAAGACAGAGAACAAAATAATTGCATATTTTAAAATGATGTAGAGTCATTTTTTTATGATAGGGAAACGTATAGGTTAAAATTCTAAGCAGAAAACTGAATTATAAATTTGTTATGATGTCAAATGCATGTGTCAAGAAAAGCCTGGAGAGAAATACATTTCAATTATTAAAATGGTTTAATCTGGGTTGGGACATTTTGCATGGTTATTGTTATTTTCTTTGTAGGTGAGAATATTTTCTAAAAATTATAGAAGGTTGGTGTGTTATTTTTACATTGGGGAATTAATAGTTTTATGAAGCAGACAAATCTAAAGCAGCCTATTTCCTGGTGTTCTCCAGAAGGAGGGATTTTCCTGATACTAAGTACTTAAAAAAGTATTTCCCTGAGACATTCACTTTTTTTTTTTTTGCCAGCCCCTTCCTGCTGCCTGCTCCTAAGTTATCTGCAGAAAAAGTAGAGTGAATATATTATTTTAGAAGTCCTCATTCTTTTATTTAGTCCATGCTTAATTTATAAAAGGAAAGAGCTGCTTTTCAGGCTCCTTGAAACCCTTGCTTTATCTAATAAGTTATTCTGCTGTAAGACTTGCTGTTCCTTTTCTCATAATTAAAGGTTTCCTTAGTTTCTACATTGACTTTTATTACTTCTAAACAAATTACCTTCCATGAAATGCACTACATTTACAATCAGAGATTATTTAATTTAACCTTTTCTATCTATGCTAATAATGATTGAGGAACATTTGAACTATCCAATAATTATGCCCACTTGTGGAAGAAAGTTTATTCTGATTTTGAAATCCAACATCGGAATCTAATACATTCTGTCTCTTACTCAATGGGTAATTGACAACTGTAGTTAGAGAAATACTTGTTTCACGAATCCTAGTCAAATAGCAAAATTAAACTTGGCTGCAAAATATGGTAAAGGAAAGCTTTCCTGATCAAGATATAATCAAACAAAAACTCTCTGTTAGGCTACATGGATGTCTGCTCATCTTCACTTCCCAGTGTATGTAAGCAAGTTTCTGCATCTTTTTTTTTTCTCTTATTCGTTCTTTTAGAAAGTCATCTATTTGGCCGGATGTGGTGGCCCATGCCTGTAATCCTAGCAGTTTGGGAGGCTGTGGCAGGTAGATCATCTGAGGTCAGTGGTTCAAGACCAGCCTGGCCAACATGATGCAATCATCTCTACTAAAAATACTAAAAATAAATAAATAAATAAATAAATTAGCCTCCTGTGGTGGAAGGCGCCTGTAATCCCAGCTGCTCAGGAAACTGAGGCAGAATTGCTTGAACCCGGGAGGTGGAGGTTGCAGTGAGCCGAGATCACGCCATTACACTCCAACCTGGGTGACAAGTGTGAAACGCCATCTCGAAAAGAAAAAAAAGTCACCTATTTATATTTTCTTAAATCATTATAAACTCATGTCTAAAGCTCTCAGTTTCTGATACTTAGAAATAAACTAATTTGCTTCTAAAAAAACCATACTGCATAAAATGATTTTAGGTTAATAACAGAGTTTCTGTAGCCAACATTCCAAAATGTTAAAACAGATTCACAAACTAAAATTACAAATGATGTCAATTTCTGAATAATACACCATAACAAGCAATTATTCTTTTATTATCAAAGTGATAAAAATACATTAGCCTATAAGTAAGTTGTGTTCAAATGATACATTATCTCAATTTATTTTAAAATAACTTTTTATAAAATGAATTACATTTATATTATAAATTTAAAAAAAATGTACCCATGATATTATGGGATCTATACATATAGACAGTGAAATGGTTTCAATAGTGAAGCAAATTAACAGATCTATCATCTTAATTGAGTTCCTTCTTCTCCCTTTTTATTTTCAGTTGACATGTCATAATTGTACACATTTATAGGGTATAGAGTGATACTTCACATTATCTTAATTTAAATTATATTTTTGTTGCTTTGTAAAGGTTATTAGTATAGCAGGGAATGTAGAAAGAGAAGTGGATTCTACCAGGTTTTAGAACTTAAGGTGCTTTTCTACATGAAGGAGTTGACTATGACCTATGGAGTAAAATTGTAGGAGACTACCCAGGGAGAAAGGGCAAAGTCAAAAATTAATGTGGAGCACATTATAAATGTCATATTCTAGCCCAATTTTAGGAAAATAGAATTCATTCTTTATAGAAATAAAGGATAGAAATAAAGGAGCTTTTGGAAGAAATTTAAGGTGTCATTATTCTCTAGACTCTATTTACAACTCAGCAATATTGCTTTGTGACACAGATGAATGATACAATCCTTTGATTGCTGAAAAGGGTGGTTCTATGAATTTATGTATGAGTTTCAGCATCACAGTGAACTTGGAAAATAACCCTGTGGCATTTGAAGTGTTGGTATTGCAGTTTGGGTGGCACTGGGAACTGACACTCAAGACAGGTAGACAAATAGAATTTTCATGGAGAGCAGCAACGAACTGTGTCTTCAGAAGAAAGAACATGCGCCAATGAAGTTGGCCATGAGCATATATAAGATAAGTCAGGACTTCTCAAAATGTTGGGTAAGATTTCCTCCCCATGGACATTTGAAAGCTTGTGGCATTTGACATGGTGACCTCATTTTTATTCTCAAGTTCCTGAGCCTGATGGATATTAGTTTTCTACAAATATTTGCTAAAAAATGTGATCTGTTTAATTTTCACAGTCCTATAATAAATGCATTATTATTCTCATGTTAATACAAATGAATTATATCTCAGGAGGATCAATACATTGCCCATTCTTATTTAGCCAACAGATGATAGAACTAAGGTCTTTTAATTGTAGATCATGAATGGTTTTCACTGAACATAGTGGATCATTGCTTAAAAGCTGCATCTGTTTGACAGATAAGAATGTTATGTCCTCAAATGCTAGGTTTATCTCTAGGGTTTATTCAAGTCTATTCCCCTCTTTTGCATGAATCAACTTTTCATTCTTCCTGAAAGATATAGTAACAATAATTTTAAACAGGGAAATGAAACACTCATATATCTTCAAGGGCAAACCAAGCAACAAATTTAATGGAGGTAGATAAGGCATTACAAACACAGCTTAGTTCAAGCATAACACTCATGCCAGTCATTCCTGTTTTCCGCTATGTCATAGACATACCACAAGAATATTTTCACCATTCAGTTATTGATATATTTGCTTTTCTATCAGTATACAGTAATAAGTTTGTTTATTTGCTCATCTCCTTCACTAGACTATATGCTCCTAAACGGTAAGGACTATTTGTATTAAGGTCACCATTGCATCAGAATCATCTCTTAGATTATGTGACACATAGTTAAAAGCTTAATACTTATTACTGATCAAACAAAGCAAAATGTCTACTTGATAATGGTGGATAAGCTTTTTGATCTGCTATTTGATTTAGTTTGCTAGTATTTTCTTGATGACTTTTGCATCAATATTCACCAGGGACATTGGCCTGAAGTTTTCCTTTTTTGCTGTGTCTCTGTATCAAGATGATGCTGACCTCACAGAATGAGTTAGAAAGTAGTTGTCCTCCTCAAGTTTTTGAAATAATTTCAGTAGAAATAGGAACAGCTCTTTTTTGTACAGCTGGAAGAATTCAGCTGTGAATCCTCTGGACTTAGGCATTTTTTTGGTTGGTAGGCTCTTCATTACTGATTCAATTTTGGAGTTCATTATGGTCTGTTCTGGGAATCAATTTCTTCTTGGCTCAGTCACGGGAGGGAGTTTTTGCCCAGGAATTTATCCATTTCTTCTAGATTTTCTAATTTATGTGCATAGAGCTGTTCATAATATTCGCTGATGGTAATTTCTATTTCTGTAGGGTCAGTGGATGTTTCTAAGTGCGTTTGAATTTGTTGTTCTAATTGTGTTTATTTAGATGTTCTCTCTTTTCTTCTTTACTCATCTAGCTATCAGTCTATTTATTTTTTTTCAAAAACATATCTCCTGAATTTTTTTATCTTTTGAATGTGTGATTTGGTCTTAATTTCCTTCTAAACTCTGATTTTGTTTATTTCTTGTCTTCTGCTAGCTTTGAGGTTGGTTTGCTCTCTGTTCTCTAGTTCTTTTAGTTTTGAGGTTGTTAGATTTAGATCTTTTAAATTTTTTGACGTGGGCATCTAATGCTAAAAATTTTCCTCTTAACACTGCTTTAGATATGTTTCAGAGATTCTGGTATGTTGGATCTTTTTTTCTCATTAGTTTCAAATAACTTCTTGATTTCTGCCTTAATTTAATTATTTGCTGGCCAGGGCAATCAGGCAAGAGAAAGAAATAAAAGGCCTCCAATTAAGAAGACCTTTCTAGAAAACCCCATAGGTTCAGCCTAAAAGTTCCTTAAGCTGATAAACAACTTTAGTACAGTCTCAAGATACAAAATCAATGTACAAAAATCATTAGCATTCCAGTAACAATAGGAACAGGAGGGGAACACTGTCCCATTCATAATTGCCACAAAAAGAATAAAATACCTAGGAATATAACCAACCAGGGAGGTGAAAGATCTCCACAAGGAGAACTACAAAACACTGCTCAAAGAAATCAGACATGACACAAATAAATGGAAAATATTCCATTCTCATGGGTAGAAAAAAAAGTAATATTGTTAAAATGGCCATACTGCCCAAAGCAATTTATAAAGTGAATGCTATTCCTATCAAACTACCAATGATATTCTTCACAGAACTTGAAAAAAGCTATTTAGAAATTCATATGAAACAAACAAACAAAAAATCCAAATAGCTAAGGCAATCCTAAGCAAAAAGAGCAAAGCTGGATGCATCAGGCTACCTTATTTCAAACTATACTACAAGGCTATAGTAACCAAAACAGCATGGTGCTGGTACAAAAATAGACACATAGACCAATGAAACAGAATAATGAGCCCAGAAATAAGGTCACACACCTGTAACTATCTAATCTTTCACAAAGTTGACAAAAAGAAGCAATGGGGAACTGACTCTCTATTCAATAAATGGTGCTGGAATAACTAGCTAGCCTTATACAGAAAATTGAAACTGTACCCCTTCCTTATGCCATATACAGAATTAACTCAAGATGGATTAAAAACTTAAATGTAAAATGTAAAACTATAAAACCCTTGGAAGACACCTAGGCAATTACTATTCTGGATATAGGAATGGGCAAAGATTTTATCACAAAGACACCAACGGCTATTGCAACAAAAGCAAAAGCTGACAAATGAGATCTAATTTAAATAAAGAGCTTCTGCACAGCAAAATAAGGAATCAACAGAAAAAAACAGACAACCTCCAGAATGGGAGAAAATATTTGCAAACAATGCATCTGACAAAGTCTAATATCTAGCACCTATAAAGAACTTAAATTTATGAGAAAAAAAATTAAGAAGCAGGCAAAAAACATGAACAGACACTATTCAAAAGAAGACATAAATGCAGCCAACAAGCATATGAAAAAATAATCAACCTCAGTGATCATTAGAGAAATGCAAAGCAAAACCACAATGAGATAACCATCTCACACCAGTCAGAATGGCTATTTTTGAAAAGTCAAAAAATAGCAGGTGCTTGTGAGGTTGCATGAGAATAAGGAAAGCTTATACACTGTTGGCAGGAGGGAAAATTAGTTCAACCATTGTGGAAAGCAGGTTGCAACTCCTCAAAAACCTGAAAACATAACTACCATTTGACCCAGAAATCCCATTACTGGGTACATACTGAAAGAAATATAAATCATTCTACCATAAAGACACATGAACATGTATATTTCCTGCAGCACTACTTACAAGAGGAAAGACATGAAATCAACCTAAATGCCCTTCAGTGGTAGATTGGGTAAATAATACATGGTACATATACAACATGGAATATTATGCAGCCACAAAAAGAAAGTGATCATGTCCTTTGCAGGAACATGCACGAAGCTGGAGGCCATTATTCTTAGGAAACTAAAACAGGAGCAGAAAGCCAATTAATGCATATTCCTATAAATGGTAGCGAAATGATGAGAACTCAGAACACTTACTGGATCATAGCTGAGAGTAGAGTATGGGAGGAGGGAGAAGACCAGAAAAAATAAATAACGGAGACTAAGCTTAATACCTGGGTGATGAAATAATCTGTACAACAAACCCCCGTGACACGAGTTTACCTATATAACAAACCTACACATGTACCCCTGAACTTAAAAGAAAAAAAAATCTGAGCTAAATCTGTGGGAAGAGGGGAACACAATTGTAAGCAACAGAAGTTTTAGCTAAGTGTTTAGAAGGACTGATGTCATTTACCCACATGAAACCTTCACATGAAGGAAGGTAGAGGTAAACTTACCCCCCAATCCCATACACAAAATAATGAAGCTTCCCAAAGAAAGATTGTATCAGTCCAGAGAACTATCTTTATCACATCTCTTAGAATAGTAGAACACAGTAAAGTCAAACCATAGAGTTCTAGGAACCACCAGTGAACTGCATTTCATTCACACTACTGATTTTGACACAATATGTGGAAAACTAGTCACAAGCAATCTGTTGAATGTTAAGAAACATTTTGGCAGTAGGACATGTCTGTATTGAACACTGTTGTACACCACTCAAAATTTTTTGGGGGACTGAAACACTCATTCCCCCAGTTGCCGGAAGTCTTAGTGTGACTGACAGTGACTCTTCAGCTCCAATAATTCTCACAGGGAGATGCAGCTTGTGTCACACCTGTAGGGACTTACTCTTTAACGTCATCCCAGCTCCTGCTCTTTCCAATCTCTATGTAAGAGTCGACTTCCTGGGGAATCAAACTTGCCACGGGGACACAAAGGAAAAGCGGACAATAGGCTGCTGCCTTCGATTCTACATAACAATCCATCTTTCAATTAGGCAAAAATGCTTCCTTCTCAATGGTCAACCTATATGAAATGGCATCTATATTGGGACTGGGGTTCAAAGCCTAACTGTGATGGGTAGAGTTAATTTACTGGTCATTATTCACTGCACAAATATTTTACTAGAATTTGTCATAAGAAAAGCCTTTGGAAAAAAACAGATTACTTTTTAGTATCACAGAATAATGATGGAAAATCTTACTCTTTTCCCTTTAGCACATAAAGGATATAATCATACACATATAGAAACACACAATTTGTTTCAGGGAGGTACTATTTGTAACAAAGGATGGTTTATCTAAGTCTTTGCACATTCTGTTCCATCTGCATGGTATAACCTCCATATCCTAAATCATCTTTATTGGACTAATGGCTATCTGTCCTTTAAAACTCTGACCTCTTCTAAGAAAACATTCTAAACCTAATGAAATGGGTTTTACACCCTGTTCATATAATCTTAAAGTGTCATAAAATCCAAAGCCCTGAGGTGAATGTGTTGGCTTTCTAAACCTAACTAAATGGGTTTTATGCCCTGTCCCTGTACTATCTAAGAGCCATAAACTCCGAAGTCCCAATGTGAAGGTGCTGTTACATGTGTCTACTGTCTTCACCTCTAGATATGAAGGCTTTGTCACATCGGTTTTTAGCACCAACAATGCCTGACACCAAGTAGGCACTCTGAGCATTGGCTGTGTGATAGTTGCATTTGCCTCTCCTTATGTGCTCCCTGTAGATACTGAGATTTCTACAAATGATACTTACTGAGTAGCATTAGGATATCTAAGTCTCTAAAAATACTATATTATGTGTATATTGTCCAAACAAAACTTCCTGAATAGCAGTAGTTTATTACTAAAAATATTGTTAGGCATTTTTATTCTTATGTTCTTGGCTATATTATAACGCTCTTATTTATAACCTAGTGTTTAATTGGTTTACCTTATTTATCAATACAGATTGGTAGCCTTTTGTGGATAGGGTGAGGGATTTATATTTCACTTTCTTTTCTACTTAACTAGTACCATATTAAACCCATGGCAGGATTTTTACTTGGGAATTGATTGACTAAATGTAATGGAATATATTTCATTTTCCTTCAAAACGATAATGATCATCCAAATCTTCTGTACTTTTAGAATAATTAAAATCCTTAATTTTTATTCTAAACAAAGGAAATGTGGCTTTGGCATAAACATTTGTCTTAAGTTTCAAAAACCTCAGTCTAATTTCCTGAAGCAAAATAGCCATAGACAAAATAACATTTTTTTTTAAAACTAAAATTTGCCAAATTATTTCTTACAGGAAATATATTGCTTCTCTTATTTTATTGTGAAAAAAATCTCATTAGTAACAATGTTGTTTTGTAATTATCTAGAAATCTATCAATGAATCCTGAAATATGAAGGCTTTAATATTCTTCTAATTTCCTTCCCTAATTCTAGTAAATATCATTAGCTGGAATTTCACATACTCAGACCTTTAAGATAATTATATATGAGCTAGTCTGATTTTTATTTTGGAATTACTTTTAAGCAAATAATATGCTGAAAAAATACAAGCAGGGTATAGATGCAATTTTATAGACTGTATTTAGATTATGAAAGAATACATTATTTAAGGGTCTTAAAGTTTTCAATTACACTTTACTTATACAAAAGATAAATACTACCTATATACAAAAGAACCAAGGTCCTGGGTGAAAGAAAAACAACAACAACAACAACAAAAAAACAAATAGATGCTGTGCAGCCAAAATAGAAGCTGCATATTTTTATGTTTATGTTTCCTCTTTAGATAATTACCACAAAGTAATCCACACAATTGTATCCAGTATGGTCTGTTAGTGTCCCAGTTACACTAAGCAGAGAATTTCATAGCACAGTGGCTGGGAATACTGCCAGAAGCAATGAAGCTACAGAAGAAATGAATCCTTACTGGCAGGCAGACACCAAGTTGGGGAATCATAAAATAAGTAAAGAACTAATGTATGAATCCAAGGTGTAGTCATTTAGTACTGTTAATGTAGAGAAAAACAAATCTAGAAACATAACTAGTTATTTATTTGCTAACGTACCACATATTTCCTTCATGGTAATAAATAACTACTAAAAATCAAATTTTATAGTTTAAGAAGTGATTTTCATGTACACTCAGGGCTGATGGCTAGCATCCATTCTGATTGGATGTTGCCATTTTGCTGCCAGCTTTTGAAAAGTTTTCAGTATTATCACTACATGTGTTATCTCATGTAATCTTTAACAAAAATCTCTACTGTAGTTGTAATGGTTGCTTTCTGTTGCAAATATATATATAAATGTGTGCGTGTGTATATATATGTGTGTATATATATATATATATATATATCTCATTCAAACAACTGTGTGTATATATCACTCATTTTTATATATGTATATATATAATAGATTTTTATGTTAATCATTTAATTATTTTATATATATATAATAATTTTGGGTTATTTTATTCCATTATTTTAGATTTTTAAATCTAAAATAATTGAGTGATTAACACAAAAAGTAAAAAGGCTTAAGTCAGACTATGCTCCAAGACTCTTTCCAGCTTACATTTTGGAATATTAAGCAAATTATCTTGGTTCTGGAGCTTTCCATGTCTTCAAGATGGCTGCCATAATTCCAACTATCACATAGAGTGACAAGATAAGCTCTAGCCCAAGATGAGAAAGTAGCTGTTCTTCAAAGACCTGTGATCCTATTATGTAGTACAATTTTTGAATTTTAGAATTTATTGTTAAAGTAGCTGTTGTTTAACACCCATTCTTTTTTATTAAATACCAAAACTTTTTCAGAAGCACCAGCTGATTTCTGATTTCTTGCTCTGCAAGAGCAAACTGTTGCCAGTGCCCATGAGAAAGCAGACAGAAGTGTAGATTTAAAATGCATTTATTTACCACCAGGGAATAGGCTAGAGATAGCTCATTTCCTACAATCAACAGAGCTTCTAAACCACCCATTGTTAAGTTTGGTGTATTCTTGCCTTTGTGGATAGAATAACCATACCAGGGGAGTCCAAATCCCATGATAGAGCCTGTTCTTGATTTTAATTACTCTGCACAACATCTCCCAGCTGCAATCACCAAAGAAATGAAAACAAGCCATAGAGCATCCTCTTCATACTAACCTTCATGTTACTGAATACCTTATAAAATTCGCTCTGCATTTTCTAGTGTTAAATGCTTTTTTTCCTTCTGAGTTAAAAATGTTAGATATTGTTTCAATTCTGTTATTCTCTGTGACTTTTTGGACATGTTACTAAAGTTCTCAGGTTTTTTCCTCAACTATAAAATCATTATCTCAACTGTGCTCCAAGTACAAGCAATTGAGGATATGCTGTTATGTGTATGTGCTTGTATATATGTACATATACAGCAAATATATAAAATATTCATTCCCCTGTTCCTTCATGCAATGTTGATAAATGTCACCTATGTATTTAGTAGAGATACTTTACTTTCTGGTCTAAATGTTCTTAATAGTTGTGTAATTGGTTCGATTTTTTGTTCCCTTTCTCTTTCTCTACACCCCAACCCGAATAGGGGGCAATTGTTAAACTTTCATACCATTCACATGTGCATTTCCAACAATGTAAAGTATTGATTAATGTAAATAACTATATTGTAACCCTACACACACATATATTTTGCCTCCTACCCTCCACACACATATATCTTCTTTGGAAGTATGTACTCTTTCTCTTCTTCCTTAGAGCAGTCTTTAGAAGGACTGAATAAAGCTATTCAACTTTTTCTGTCATTAAAAAATAAGATTAAATTGTGTTAAACCCCAAGCAGAAAATTAAATTAACCAGAACACTTCATTCTCCAAGCAACAAAATACTTTTTCTCAAAAAAAAAAAAGGTCTAATTGGTTTTCTGTAAGCAACACTTGAACCTGTTTACATAGGGCTCTCCAGAAACACTTTGCATCATTAAAATGGCCCAATCCAATAAAGCTCTGCTGTTGAGTTCTTGAGAAATAAAATGCCTAGTACTTACACCATGGGAATGAATATACAATTGTTTTCTGAGAATGAAAAGCTTTGAACAACTGAAGCAAGCTCAATTAAGCATTGTATTTAATGGATATCTCAGCAGAAACCAATATGAAGTAGCAACCCAAGGTAAACCATTGTTATTCCGTCAAGAAACAGTACAAGGTAGTTTCAGTCAACAGGTTCTTATTAAATACTCAGGAGAAAAAAAGAAAAATGAGGGGAAAAATACAAGAGAGAGGAATGACAAAGTATGAATTAGTTAAGTATTTTCTTTTGAAAATTAAAAATGCTGCATTATTTGATAACTTTCTTAAGGTGACTGATTGAAGTGACATTATGACGTTATATCAGCATTTATGCCTCTGATAAGCAAATGCCACAGATACTTGCTGTGGTGTCAAAGAGTCATCAGTGTAGGGAGGCCTTCTACAAATTGATTTCCTTATATATATGGGGTTGGGCTTTGTTGAATGGAGTATAATTGCAGAAAAAAGCACATAGGATTGTTTTGGGACTTTTTCTTAGTTCAGCTAAAGATGGGGTTCTTGTCATTCAGTCATGAGAAATTAGGCCCACAATTTGAAGGGTGAGTAGGGCAGGGTTTTATTGGGTGAAAAGGAAGAAAAGGGGAACAGAGACTCTTAGAAAAGAGAGAGAGTGTGTTTCCTGCTAGTGGCTTTCCACCTTACAAATTGAATTCCAGATTCCACCCAGGAAGAGGAGAGGCTATGCTCCTCCCCACCGCAAATGGTGCAAACTTCTGCGGCTCCACCCCCGTGAGCACTCCTCACAGTGGGCAGGCTGGCTGGAGTTTCTCTGGGGACCCCTTTCCACCTGACTGTCTCAGTATGCTAGCGATTTCAGAAAGTCAACATATTTGTTATGCCATTATAATTTTTAAGCCCCCATCATCTCATAGTCAGCAAATGATAATGTTATTAACAATTTAAGCCACTAGGAGTAAACTTTACACAATAAAAAGCAGGCAAAGAAACAAACATGTTAGTACTTCTCATCTGGCAATTTCAATGCATCAGCATGTAGACATCAGCAAGTTTTGTTTATACTTCTCTTGGTTCTATTGAAACATTTAGATTGGACTAGACATTTTAATACTTGGAGACAGCATGAGGAAATTGAGAGCTGCCTTGGAATCTCACCCCTACAATTACCCTGTTCTGATATCTTGGCCATAATAATGAAATCTATTTTTTTCTTTTTTACTTTTAATTCCAGGATACATGTACAGAATGTGCAGGTTTGTTACATAGGTATATGTGGACCATGGTTGTTCTCCACCTTTTACTTATCCTCTAAGTTCCTTCCCTTCGCTCCCCATCCCCCAAAATGCCCTGGTGTGTGTTATTCCCTTCCCTGTGTCCATGTGTTCTCATTATTCAACTCCCGCTTATGAGTGAGAACACGCAGTGTTTGGTTTTCTGTTCCTGTGTTAGTTTGCTGAGGATGATGCCTTTCAGCTTCATTGATATCCCTGCAAAACACATGATCTCATTCCTTTTTATGACTGCATCGTATTCCATGGTGTATATGTACCACATTTTCTTTTTCCAGTCGATCACCGTTGGGCATTTGGGTTGGTTCCAGTTCTTTGCTATTGTGAACAGTTCTGCAATAAACATATGTATACAAGTGTCTTATTGTAGAATGCTTTATATTCCTTTGGTTATACATCCAGTAATGGGATTGCTGGGTCAAATGGTATTCTTGTTCTAGATCCTTCAGGAATTGCCATACTGTCTTCCACAAAGATTGAACTAATTTACATTCCCACCAACAGTGTAAAAGCATTCCTATTTCTCCACAGCATTACCAGCATCTACTTTTTCCTGACTTTTAATAATTGCCATTCTGACAAGCATGAGATAGTATCTCATTGTGCTTTTGACCTGCATTTCTCTAATGATCAGTGATGAGAAACCAATCTTTATATTAAATATTTGCCATGTCCCAGACACCTAGACACTGTGCTAACCACTTTGATTATCTTATTTAATACTATAAACTTATACAGAGGTTACTACTAATACGCCAGTTTTAAAGATGAGGAAGGAAGTTGGAGAGATTGCCATTCATTTCTGTGGGATATCAAGTCAAAACAAGCAAACATAGGGTCAGTGAAAGCAGTGCTTATCCATTTACCTTTAGGTCCTTATTCACTGTCACCATCAAAGCCTTACCCCTTCTAGGGCTGTTCCATATACTTTTTCAAGGCTCTTTCAAATGACCTTAGCATCACCTCATGTTTAAGAGTTGGCGTTTCTAAGAATAAGCTTGCTGGGTGTGGTGGCTCATGCCTGTAATCTCAGCACTTTGGGAAGCTGAGGCAGGTGTATCACCTGAGGTCAGGAGTTCAAGAGTAGCCTGGCCAACATAGTGGAATCCTGCCTCTACTAAAAATACAAATATTATCCAGGTGTGGTGGTGGGTGCCTATAATTCCAGCTACTCAGGAGGCTGAGTCAGGAGAATTGCCTGAACCGAGGAGGCAGGTGTTGTAGTGAGTAGAGATCACGCCATTGTACTCTAGCTTGAACGACAAGAGTGAAACTCTATCTCAAAAAGCAAACAATCAAAAAAATAATAAGCTCAATTTGGGTACACATCTTACTTTACTTATTTATATGTTTACTTTTCTGAAGAGATGGGGTCTTGCTATTTGCCCAGGCTGGGGTGCAGAGGCACTATCATAGTTCACTGCAGCATCAAACTCCTGGGTTAAAGCAGTCCTCCCACTTTAGTCTCTTAAGTAGCTGAGACTACAGGAACATGTCACAATGCCCAGCTAATTTTTGATTTTCTTTTTTTAAGAGAGGTGGTCTTGCTGTGTTGCCCAGGCCAATCTCAAATTCCTGCTTCAAAGAATTCTCCCACCGTGACCTTCCAAATTGCTGGGATTACAGGTGTGACCCACCAGGCCTGGCATGTTATCTTACGTTATTTCTTCCTGCTGTCTTCCCTGAGCCTGGAATAATGTCTGCATAATTAGATCTCAATAAACACATATTAAGTGAAGTGATATATTTTCTGGCATGCCAAGTAAAAATATCTTCAAATTATCACAATCTGTCACTATAAAATATTAGTTTTGGCCATGAAAATTAGTAACAAAGGATATGAAAGGCCATGAGGAAATTTTGGGAGGTATTGTAAATGTTCACTCTTACTTGGAGTGATGGTTTCATATCTATAATATTCATGGGCATAGGAATATGTCATGATGTATCAGATTGTATACTTAAAATTTGTGTTATGTATTGAATGTCAATAGAACATTAACAAAGCTGTTAATAGGGCAGAAAATATTGTGGAGCAAATGACAGAATGAATTCAATTTACTTTAGGCAAATATTAATTGAATGTTTATTATTTCATTCTTGCCTTGTTTACTAATCACATTCCTTTAATAGGCTGGCATTGCAACCCAATGTATTAAATAGCAGAGGATTCCAAACCAGTGACATTTGCTTCAAAGTCAGTGAATTTAGCTATTAAATGGCAGAATATCTCACATCTATTTGCCTACTTTCATTCTATATAAAACGTGCTATTCTAACAAATATGAAATAAATAATTGCTCTAAATATTAGCTCCTGGTCATGATCTGCATTATTAAGAAGCAATATGCATTATGACATTTTGTTACATCGTCATCTTCCCTTTCCAATGTGACCATTCATTGTAGCCCAAGTACAGGCTTTTTATTTACTATGAAGTCAGAGTCTCATTAATCCATTAATAAACCAGTATTAACTTTATTTTCTGAAAGCTGATGATGCTTCAGAAGTCATTGTTACTTCATTTTCAAAAAGAGCTCTGATGATTCTGCTCTGTTGCAGAAATTGCAAAATAAAATCAGTTTAAAAATATTATTGATTTAATAACACCTGGTTTTAAGTTACCAGCCTGGTTCAAGGCCACATGCTCCAGATCCTCTAGTGACCTGACCCGTCTGTGTGATTCCTTCTAGATAGAATCCCTCCTTAGCACAGGTGAGTAGGAGACTCTTAGGCAGGCAGGAACTTCTTTTCCTTCTTAATCTGTCTCTCAAAATCTTATAAATAATCGATAAAATTTTAATATTCTTAACCATGATGTAATTTCTATAAATCTTCTTGTAATGTTTATAATATTGCACTAATGAGTAGGTTAATTCTCCAAGAATTTACCTACTCATTAGTGCAATATTATAAACATTATAACCCTTGTCAATGTGACACAGGGGCCCAGATGCTGGTTTTGTATTAGTGTCTTCAATATTAATGGTTAATTTCCAGAGAAAATGAACTAATTTTATCTCTTAAAATCAGCCATTAGAGTCTCACATGCCCACCTCTTCCACTGTAGTTCCTGGGCCTTGAGGAGTTGAAGTTTTAACTTCTTGTCCTGTGTCTCAAGAACACAGTTTATAGTTTATTTTATTATTTTACTTTAAGTTCTGAGATACATGTGCGGGACATGCAGGCTTTTTAACATAGGTAAACATATGTCATGGTGGTTTGCTGCACCTATCAACCTATCACCTAGGTATTAGGCCCAGCATGAATTAGCTATTTATCCAGATGCTCTCCTTTCCTGTGCCACTGACAGGCCCCAGTGTGAGTTCTTCCCCTGCCTGTGTCTGTGTGTTCTCTTTGTTCAGCTTCCATTTATTAGCGAGAACATGTGGTGTTTGGTTTTCTGTTTGTGCATTAGTTTGCTGAAGATAATAGTTTCCAGTTCCATTCATATCCCTGCAAAGGACATGATCTTACTTATTTTTATAGCTGCATAGTATTTCATGGTGTATACGTACCACATTTTCTTTATCCTGTTTATCACTGATGAGCATTTGGGTTGAGTCAGTCTTTGCTATTGCAAATAGTGCTGCAATAACATATGTGTGCATGTATCTTTATAGAATAATAATTTATTTATATCCCTTTGAATACATGCCCAGTAATGGGTTGCTGGATTAAGTGGTATTGCTGGTTCTAGGTCTTAGAAGAATTGCCACATTGTCTTCCACAATAGTTGAACTAATTTACATCCCTACCAACAGTTTAGAAATGTTCTGATTTCTCCATAGCCTTGCCAGCATCTATTGTTTCCTGACTTTTTAATAATCACCATTCTGAGTGGTGTGATATGATACCTCATTGTGGTTTTGATTTACATTCTCTGGTGATAGTGATAGTTGAGCATTTTTCATATATTTGTTGGCCACATACATGTTTTCTTTTGAGAAATATCTGTTCATATCCTTTGACCAGTTTTTAATTTTTCTTTTCTTATAAGTGTGTTAAGTTCCTTGTAGATTCTGGATATTAGACCTTTGTCAGATGGATAGATTGCAAACATTTTTCTCCCATTCTGTAGGTTGCCTGTTTACTCTGATGATAGTTTCTTTTGCTCTGCAGAAGCTCTTTAGTTTAATTAGGTCCCATTTGTCAATTTTTATTTTTGTTGCAATTGCTTTTGACGTTTTCATCATGAAATCTTTGCCTGTGCCTATGTCCTGAATGGTATTGGCTAGATTTTCTTCTAGTTTTTTTATTTTTTTAATAGTTTTGGGTTTTACAATTAAGTCTTTAATCCATCTTGAGTTATAAGATGGATTATATATATGTATATATCCATCCTTTGTCATAAGGTATAAGAAAGAGGTTCAGTTTCAATTTTCTGCATATGGTTAGCTAATTTTCCCAGCACCATTTATTATATGCAAATTCTTTCCCCATTGCTTGTTTTTGTCAGGTATGTCAAAGATTGGATGGTTGTAGATATGCAGTCTTATTTCTGAGTTCTCTACTGTGTTCCATTGGTCTATGTGTTTGTTTTTGTACCAGTACCATGCTGCTTTGTTTACAGTAGCATTGTAGTATAATTAGAAGTTGGGTAGTGTGATACCTCCAAATTTGTTCTTTTTGCTTTGGATTGTCTTGACTATACAAGTTCTTTTTTGGTTCCATATGAATTTCAATGCAGTTTTTTTTCTAATTCTGTGAAGAATGTCAATGGTGGTTTAATGGGAATAGTTTTCAAACTATAAATTACTTTGAGCAATATGGCCATTTTCATGATATTGATTTTTACTATTCACAGGCATGGAATGTTTTTCCAATTTTTGTGTGTCTTCTGTGATTTCCTTGAGCAGTGGTTTGTAGGTCTCCTTGAAGAGGTCTTCCACTTTCATTGTTAGCTGTATTCCTAGATATTTTATTCTCTTTGTAGCAACTGTGAATTAGAAGGAATTCCTCTTTCTTAAGGAGCAGTTAGCAGTAGATCTCTCCACTCTGCGTTTTCTAGTAGTGTTCCAGGTCATTTGGTTTTGATTCTATAATACAATTTAATTGTGTAAATGCTTTTGAAATCCCGCTAAATAAAAGTGTGAGGAAATAACCGGTAGATATTTTTTCATAAAATTTTGGCTGATTTATCATGGGGCTAGTCAAATTACCCAGATAATTGTCATCCTTTTGACTTCTCCTGAAGTTGCCTTTTTCTCAGCTTCCTCACATTTAATTACTGTCAGGTGTGTTAACTGATGAACGGAGAAAGATAAAAAGAAAGATGCCAGAACTGAATGAATTTCAAACACCAACCTATAACAATGACTTAATTTTACTTCTGTAACATGAACATTTGAGGATGCTCCATGTCATTTCTTGAATCCACTCTATACCAAATGTGCCACTTGGAGTTATAACAGGTCATGTTTACAGTAAAAACAAAAATCATTCAAGAGTCAAGTTTAATTCTAAACCTAAATAAATAATTTATTTATATTATCATAGAACCAGCCTTATTCAGTTGTGAAAGCTTTCCAGCCAAATTCTCTGCCTCTCTCCGATTGAGAACTGGTCAATAAAGAAGTCAGTTTAATACTTCATGTAATGGCAAGCAGAGAAGAGGTAAGATCAAAGCCTGGGTGTAGAATCTCATAGAAGATAAGCCAGATTGCAACTCCACCACTTAATAACTATTACTAAGCTCCTCTGAGCCTCCATTTTCTCAAATGTAAATAGAATAGCAAGATCTACCTTGGAGGACGCTTTTAAAGATTAACTGAGATACATGTAAAGCACCTCAAATTGTATTTTGTTCATAGATATACTTGTGGATATTTTTCTAATATATTATTACTTGCAAATGTTTTATTAAAAGGAAATAGAAACCTACTATACTTTGACCACATTAAAATAGGTCCTCTTGGTAATATTTCTAAAATTTTAAATCTTTTATTGAAGATGGTCTTGCCAAATTCAATTTTTTAAAAGAATCTAAACCCCAGTTTCTTAGTGAATTAAAATGCTGTTTAGTTTTCTGAAGCTATATATACATATACATGGGAGAAAGTCAAGGGTGGGAAAATGTTAAATGGAAAAAGCAAATTATTAATTTATCAGTCTTCTTTAAAAAGAACAATATGCACATATTTTGTTGACCAAATAAAACTCTTTCTGGAAAATACTTCATAATTTGGTTGTAGAAAAGACATGAGTCTGAAAACTTTTTTTTGCTTTTATACGAAAGCTGGATTTGAACATGATAATGATTTGAATTATTCAATACTACAGATGTCCTCAGATCTTCAAAACTGTTATAATCCAAGAACTCAAATGGAGTGAAAATGAGACCGCAGGCTCCAAGGAAATTACAACGATAAGTCACAAATATGTAATGGACAGATAACAGAAAAAAAAATAGGATGAACATGTGATAGCTGGCATGTGGCAAGAGGGAATCTGAGAAATGAGTTTCATCGAAATGAAAGATTAAAATGGTGATATATTTTATAGTTACCTATTTTTGCTTTGAAGATTGGTTGGAGGAAAGCTATCATCTTCTTGGTTATATTGGGACTTAGCAAGTAGATATTCATCTATAAGTTAATTCAACCATTCCTTTAGCAACTATAATAAGAGGGGCTGCTGACTAGTCGTAAGAATGCCAGCTCTTTCTTGAATGAGAAGCAAACTGAAGTAATTTCTTCTTTTTCTGGCTGTTTGATCTCAGGCTAGCATAACTATAAGTAACTTCGTTCCAGTTTTTTTATTTGTAAATTAAGTATGGCTAACTCCTGGAGAATCACTCTAATAAATTACAAAGAAAGAAAAAGTAAAGTATGTAAATGATTTTTAGTCCAATGCCTGGTACACAGAATGACCTAAAGTAAGAAATTGTCATCATTTCTGAGTTCTTACAGTTTACTGGGTACCCTAGCTAACATTTTATATGACTTATGTCATTTAACTTGCACAACTTTAGCTTGGTTGAAAATAACTATTCTTCTTTTAAGGATAAGAAACCTAAGATCCAGAAAACTTACATAATTTGCCTGTGTTTATTCAGAAGTAGTAGAAATCTGAATTGAACCCATAGCTTTCTGCCTGGTGTGGTTTGAATGTGTCTCTCAAAGCTCATGTGTTGGAAACTTAATTCCCAATGCAATACTATTAAAAGATGAGACCTTTAAGATGATGTTTTTATGGTGGGAGCGGGTGAGTTATAACAGGATAGCTGCTTAAAACTTTTTTGTTAAAACAATGTGTTAGGCCCTCTTCCTCTCACTCTCTCTTGTAATTGCTTTTATGCTCCTCCGCCTTTGGCCAGGGGATAACACAGCAAGAAGGCTCTTACCCAATGTGAGTACTTGATCTTGGTCTTCCCAGCCTCTAGAACCATAAGCCAAACAAATATCTGTTCTTCATAAATTATCCAGTCTTGGCCAGGTGCGGTGGCTCATGCCTGCAATCTCAGCACTTTGGAAGGCCAAGGTGGGTGAATCATTTGAGGTCAGGATTTTGAGACCAGCCTGGCCAACATGGGGAAGCCCCGTCTCTACTAAAAATACAAAAATTAGCCAGGCATGATGCTGTGTGCCTGTAGTCCCAGCTACTTGGGAGGCTGAGGCAGGAGAATTGCTTGAACCCAGGAGGTGGAGATTGCAGTGAGCCAAGATCGTGTCACTGCACTCCAGCTTGAGTGACAGAGCGAGACTCCATCTCAAAAAAAATAAAAAGAAAAAAAGAAATTATCCAGTCTTGGCTATGTATTATGGCCATACAAAGTGGACTAAGACACTCACCTGCAAGTCCTTGCACTAGCATTTCCTTTCCTTTCCCTCTGTTCTTGCTGTAATTTTATCTTGCATCCTCATTTTAAGGACAAGATTACTTTCTCTTTAGCCATTATTACAAGTTATTTAAAACTGCTTTATAATGCTGCTTTCTGGGGTTTTCTATATGTTTGCCTTCTCTTCAAGAAACTTAATTGATTTCCCTAAGAAAGATAATGAGTAATGACATATTTATCTCAGCATTTTACCTAGGACAGAACCAACACATAGGTGCACAACAGCTGCTAAATAAATGGCAAAATAATACAGCATAGGCTATATGTTGCTACACTATAAGTAAGGTTGAGACTTACATTTAAGGCATCTTTTTATCTTCAGTAATTAGAAAGTTTAAATGAATGAGGAAATACAGAAATACACCCAGTTTAACTAAATGAGAAAATAACCCTAAATAGTCCTAAGAAATATTACTTTTTTCCAAAACTGTTTAATGAAGAAATTGTTTATGAAATATTTTCTCCCATTTAAAATTTTGTCATTTTCCAATAACTGACATATAACTATCTTTATATCACTGAAACTTATAGAAATGGGGAAAAAAAGAAAAAAAAAACGTTTGCATCAATCAACACTTGTTAGTATTCAGGTATAATAATTCTGATTACAGTAAGAGTAATGGATTTTTACGTTTTAATTTTCTCCCTATATTAAAAGCGACTTAAATGATGTACTCACAGTAAAAATAGAGAAAGCAGGACTTTTGACATAACCAACTCAATTTCAAATTTGGGTTCCATCTTTTAGGTTGCCCTTTCTTACAGAGAACTATCAGAATAATTGGAAGCTATTTTGAAGAGCACTAGCTATCTAAATCATCTGCATTGGCAAAGAACCATAGTAAAAAATTTATACATTCATACTGTCTGTGTATGTGTGTGAGGAGAGAAAATTTATCTTTAAATAATACTTTTTAATCCATTAATCAATAAGCATTTATTTAGTACATAATCTATATTGGGTACTCTGTCAAATGCTATTAGAGATACAGACAAATTTACAACATAGTTCTTCCATATAAGCTTACATGAAATATGTGAGTATATATATATATATATACACACACACACACACACACACACACACACACACACACACACATATATATGTAGAGAAAGAGAGAGAGACACACTTAAAATATTACAATTTTAAAATTCTGTCCATAGCATTAGCATGATAAATTTTCCAATAAATGGTGTCAACAACATCTTCGATATCTGTTGAGAAAAGGAGATGCTATTATTATTATTATTTTTTTTTTTGTTGAGGACCTGAGTTTTTTGCTTCCATCCTTGACCTTAGCCACTTCTTTCCAGTGGCTGCTAAAAATGCTTTCAGGTGATGTTTTTCCTGACAAACCTGCTCCTACTCCACCTGAACTCCTCTAACATCCTAGAGCATCATTTTTCTGTCCTGCTATTCTTGCGTATCTGCTCCCATGGATTTGGCTTTTTAGACTTTCTCTGGCTTTCCAGCATTGGGGTCACCACTTATATTATGTAAGTGAATTGCGCCTTACACAATGCCAGGATGTATCCATCCTATATGACTACTGTATATTTATCCCAGATAGATGTTTTCTCTGAGTCTTTCTCTAAATTACAGGCTTCCATTTGAAGATGAAATAGTTCACCATCCCCGAATTAAACAATTCTGGGAAAGGTAACTTCCCTGGTCCTGTCTTAAACCATACTATGACAAAGCAGTATTTTATCAAGCAATTAATCTTTCTCAAATCTAACCACTTCCCTACTTTTCAAGATATGCCTTATTCAGCTCAGGTTCTAAAACCCCGTCAACACCCTTCCCTAGTTTTCTCACTTTGAGATACCACAAATATTCTTCTAAGTTGGTGCTTTCCATTACTACAGTGGCCTAATAAAGGAAGCTTTTTGGGGGAGTTGGTAACCAATACCTTTTAAGTGGCGTTTCCATTCTAATATTCAACCCTCTTCAGTCTAAGTTGTTTTCAGAGTGCATGATAACCAAATAATTTAAACATTAAAACTTCTAATGATTACGGAATAACTGCATAACAGCTGCTACATGAATGGCAAAGTAATACAGTATAGACTGTATTTGCTACACTATAATTCAGCTTAACACTTACACTTATTGCCTTTTATCTTCAGTAATTAGAATGTCTAAATGAATGAGGAAATATACCCAGTTTAACTAATTTTTATTGAAAATTCCAATGATTACAGAATAATTACATTTTAAAGAGCAAGAGAAAAGAGAACGAATACTCAGAAGAAAATTCTAAAACACATAAGTAAATGTAGGTTCTGGTGTGAGAAGAAATACCTTTAGTTTTGAAGCTGCAAATATATGATTCCAAAGGTACATGAGCATTCTCTTTTCTCCTGGGTATTCTACTTAACTTTCATAATTGCTCATCTCTGTGTCTGGCATGAATCTAAGGGTCTTATATAATTCATTTTATTTAATATTTACCTCAAATAATATTTTTATTTTTTTCCCATTTTATATCTAAAAATACTAAGTCATGAGAGGTTAAGTAACTTGTAGTTAGACAGAAAGTTAGCAATTGGTAAGACCAGGTGGTATCTTAGTAGAACTGAGACATTAAGCCTCTGTAGTGTACGACGTTCTTGAAATGTATGGTCTTGTCTTAAAGAGGCATAGGGACATGTTGGTTATGACCACATTTGAAACATTCACCAGATGGGTGATGAATGATTTATTCATCTCATATGATAAATTCAAACATAATTTAATCACTCTCACCATTTTTGATTGTGTATGCTAATTTATTGTATAATTTTATGTAAAATGCATGAGCATTTTTGGTATAAAAATCCTAAATATCTCCATATATTAACATAATTGAATGTTCTATTTGTATGCATTTTTATGTCAAACTTGAGTGACATAAGTTGAAAATAATACATTTTTTAAAAATCTTGATTATAGTGGGCATTATAAGATGGTTCTTTTTTAAGACATAGATTTTCTAGTAAAAACATCTGAAATATAAATAACGAATTTTTTTTACCCTGTCCTTATTTCCAAGATTACTCTCTTGGTGTTATGATTTAATTGCCTTGATGTTTATATTACTAGGCATGATGAATTAAAAAAAAAAACACAGTTATGATTAAGATTTGAAAAGGTAGCTTATAATTAGTAATACTGAAGTGTGAAAATACACACACATTATACTTGTCAATTATAGGTAAAATTGCATTTCTGAAGCAAGTATATTCTATATTTTTAAAATATTTAAATTATAATGTGTCCTTCAACTTACATTAAATGTTTAAGAGCAATATAATCTATTTTAGGAGCAATAATATGACCAATGCTTATAACACAGTGCTCATTCACTCTTTTCTGCATTATGGTAATACTTCCTGACTTTCTTGCCTCTTTTTCTTCTGAATTTCTCTCTACATTGGCAACAGACAGATCTTCATAAGAACAATATTAACCCTTAATTGAAATCCTTGACAGTCAAATAAGTAAAATTTATTACAAGTATATGAAAAGGTGCCCAACATCACCAATCATTAGGGAATTGCAAATCAAAACAATAATGATATCACTGCACATCTATTAGAATTGCTGTTATCAAAAAACAATAAAAACAGAAAGATAATAGTGTTTATAAACATGTAAAGTAAGGGAGCCATTGCATCCTGTTAGCAGGAACATATATACAGTCATTATTGAAAACAGTATGGAAATTTCTCAAAAAATTAAAAATAAAACTACCATATGATCCAGCAATCTCAATTCTGAGTATATATCCAAAGGAATTAAAAACAGAGTATTGAATAGATAGATATCTACACTACTAAACTAATTGCAGCAGTATTCACAGTAAACAAGACGTGGAAACAACGTAAATGTCCATCTACAGATGAATGAATAAAGAAATGTTGGATATACATACAGTGAACTAAAATTCAATTTTATAAAAAAGAAGGAAGTCCTTCCAGGTGTGGCAACATGATGAACCTGGAGGAGGTTATGTTAAGTGGAATAAGCTACACAAAGAAAGACCAATTTTACATGAACTCATTTGTTTGAGGAATCTAAAATAGTTAAGCTCAGAGAAACAGAGTCGAATGGTGGTTCCCAGGAGCTGACAAGGAATGAGTAGGTATTAGCCAAAGAGTTCAAATTTTCAGATATGCAAGATGAATAAGTCCTAAAGATATGCTGTACCGCATAATGTCTGTAGTAAACAACGTTGTACTATATACTTAAAAATTCATTGAGTGTCAATCTTCTGTTAAATATCCTATCACAAAAACATAATAAAAAGGGCAGAAGAGATTTTGGAGGTGATGAATAGGTTTATAGTGTAGATTATGTGATGGTTGCATGGGTATATACTTATCTACAAACTCATCAACTTTTGTACATTAAACATGTTAGTTTTGTATGTTCATCATACCTTATAAAGTTTTTTAAGTAAAATTTAAACTTCCTTGCATGACCTCTAATAGCCTCCACAATTGGACAATAGCTACCTGATATCTGAGCCATTCAGGATTTCTTTTTTGTCTGAATTAATTACATTTTTAAAAATACGTGTGTTTCACTCCCATTTAGGTTTTGCTGACTCTCTAGTCTGCTAATATTCCATGTTTTCATGGTCCACTATCTTGAAACTTCAAGTTATCTACTTTGTCAAATCTCTTTATTTTTCATGTAATTGTTTTTCTCTTATCCACCTAAAGTATGTTTATGTTAACTATTCTTTAGCCTTGAAGGTAGAAAAAGGTTTTATTTATCTTTACATCCAAAATAGAACTAACCACAGTGCTTTCCTAAATTAGGGTTTTATCAAAATTAGATAGTGATGAATTCTCACGTATTAATTATTTCCCAGGATGATTTGTAGACAGTATAGCATGTACTATCTTCTAAAAATAACTATCCACAAAGGATTTATAATTGGCTATACTATGAAAAGGAGATATTAAAACTATGCTAATTATTTAACTTCACCTAAACAAAGCATAAGAGAAATTAGAAATTTTCATTTTCTAAATATTAATGCAAAAAGAAAAAACATGAAATATATATATTTTTAAATAAAGGTATTAATATAAGAAATTGGAAGTGAAAAGTTTCAGTCTATATTACAATTCTAGTAAGAAAGGCCACATCTCAAAGTTGGAATATTTACTTTCAGGACTAACGACAGTTTGTTAAGATAGACAAATAATATTATAAAGTAGGTAGTAGCTAAGTTCAAGAAAGATCTAATCAAATGTCATGTATCACTAATTTATGAGAAGTTATTCTAAAAATTTAGAAGTCAAATAAGAAAATATAATTAAATAATATATTTAAATTATAATATATGATATAATTTAATTTAATTATATTTAAATGTATATATACATTTAGTATATAATTATATATATGAAAGTAATGCACTATTGAAGAAATCAGTAATATTAATACTAGAAACAATATTCAACCCTTATTTCTAGTTATCAATATAATAAACAAGATATCTCCCAGGGAACCCAAAACAATGACAATAGTTTAAACTCATTCTCCCAGATACTGTTTAAAAATTAAAACAGAACATCACAAATACATAAAACTACCAAAACAACATTCTTTCAGCATGCCTGAATACAAAAGAAAATACTCAAACTTTAAATTATTTGCATATTAAAAAAAAAGAAGTAAAACATGAAATACCAAGAAGCAATATCTCACACTTTTGCCACAAATTTTTGACATGAACAAGGTTAGCCAAAGAAAACCTCCATGGAGGATGGAAAAGAGGACATAGTAGTTTATCTCAAATATGGAGCATTACTGCTCCATAACAAGTACCTCCACCTTTTGTATGCAAATATTGAAAAAGTGTTCTGGTAAATCAGAGCACTTTAAAACACATGCAATTTGAGGAGGCCAGCTTTGAAAAGTATAACCACTATGGGACAAAATGGTTAAATGGTATGAATAGGTATCTCTTGGCAGCTGGCTGGTAAAAAAAAAAAAAAGAAGAAGAAGCAAACTTGACATATTAGGGCACCGAAGAAAAAAAAAATGGGGTAAATACCACTCCTTCCCAAGTATAAAATAAAATCATATAAACTAAACAAACTGAAGCTCACTATACTGATGTAAACTAATATTATGGAATCATGTAAACACTCCAAATCCACAAAATGAATAGATGAAAACTAAATAACATTATTAAAACTTACAAGAATAATTAAGAAAATAAGGAGCAAACACACTTTCACCAATTGAACCTAAATTTAATATATTTAAACTAATTTGAGTATATCCGGAGTAGTATTTGGGAAAAAATGGAAATCATCAATTACAAATTTAAAATTGTATTAAAAAGAAATAAATATTTTAAAAAATGTTGATTGAAAGAAGGTTGGGTGGAAGCAGGGAACATAATCATCTTCAACATGAAGAATGATTTACAAAAAGTCCAAGGTAAAATGGATATGAATGAAAATGGAATAAGTCATTAAACAAAAGGATATTAAAAAAGAAGTGAAAAATAAAAGAATATTTAAAAAGAAGTGAAAAAGTCACAAAGTTGTAAGAATGGAAGGCCAATAAAATAATAGTAACAACACATATCGGAGGCCCTAAAAAACAAATTAATATTTAAATCTATACCCTAAGACAACTCCCCAAAAGGCCTAAGTGAATGTATTAAAAGGGAATGTGAGAGTATCTGTGTAAAATTAACCAACAATAATCAAATCTAAGACTTAAAAACTATTTAATTTCATAAAGGCCACCAGGCAAAATATTGAATAACTTACAAGGACAAAGGTACTAGATTTGCATTGTCACCCAAACAATGCGTGAGCACATGTAACTGCCAGATTTTGTTTTCTAAATGCCTACTCTCCAGTAGAAGCACTCAGAACTCTTTGGAGAAATGGCTGACTTTCTGCTGAGGAACGAAAAGTACAAGATGAGTCTTGAAAATGCTGTGGTCCCAGGAAACAAGGAAGTGCTAGTTGCAACACTGGCCTTCTCCATTCATCTTTCATTGGTATTCCTACAGTTTCCAATGCCCAGGGGTATGGATTTTTTTCTCTTCCAGTTTAATTCAGTCTGCCCCTTCCAGCAGCAAGCCTGTTGTTTTTCACAATGTGGAGGTTGGTGGGGAGTATAGAGTAAGAGTAGGAAGCCCCCACAGAAGAACTGCGGACTACCTCCCATTATTCTCACCTGGAATTCAGTAATATGTCTTGAATAAAGGACTCTCAGTTTGTTGTTTGCCTCAATTTACAGACCTGGTTTTGATAACTTCATCAGTTTTTATCATTAATTTTTGAAAAGAGATTTTCACATTTCTCTCTTACCATTCTGGAATTCTCCTGGTCTGAGTCTTTAGTCTTTAGCTCAAGTTTGCTTGGCTGCAGTGATCACACAGACCCTTCTTGACTGTCACTTTTATTCAGAATGTATAACAAAACAAGGATGGGAACAACTAAAAAGTACTTAATTAGAAGAAATCCAACAATCAAATTATTTATAATAGAAGCTTTACATATGTGAAAGGAAAGGCATTATATTAATGTGTAGGTTGCTGTTTTTGTTTTCAATATCAGCTTGACTACAGGCAATGTGTTGGGCATATGCCATTCGGTTTTATCTCCAGATCACAATTTCCTGATATAAAATAAAGATATTTCACTATATATTCTTTAGGCTTCTTTCATTTCAGAAATTTTGTGGTTCCATGAGAAAATAGCTAATATGTCAGTTTTTACAACAAATATGTAGGAAGCCTAAGTAAATGTGAAGCCTAAAGTAAGTGTGATGAATGTGTCATTGCCCCTAACCTAGGAAGAGAATTGTGAATTCCTATGACTATGTGGGAATAATAATACTGTAATCAATGTTTAATTTCAGTTATATGCTGGTTATATGTAACTAGCCTTAGAAGGTCAGTCATGAAAAAGGTTGTACTTGCTAGAAACCTTTTTAGTCAAGATATCATAAAAGGAGAGGATGTGAAAAAGTACTTAAGTTATACGTTATATGTAATGACATTGAACTGGCAGGAGATAGGCTAATGTATCTTTTGGATGTTGAATCTCAGTGATCCCCAGGCTGGATATTAGTAAGATTTGAATATCATTAACTTGAACAATTTTCCTTCAAAATTTCGCTTAAATGAATTTAATTTCCGTAATTAAAGTTACTAAATATAAAATCATTTGATAGCCAAAAGGTCAGATGCTTGCTTTATTTTAAAAAGTGTAAAACTATTCAATTTGAATAATTTATTATAATGGAAATTAAATTCAATGATTCATTTGAGAAAACTGCAAACAATTATCTTTGGTATTTGTAGTCATTCTTAAACATTTGTAACTGATACTAAATTAGCCCTAGCATTGGTCCCTGGGTTGTGACACAAATGTAATACTTGAAAATAATTACTGTATTCAATGTCCAAGACAAGAAAGAAGTCCAGTTTTCCTAAATCAGACTCAAAAAGTGGCAATAATGAGGAATAAATAATAGCTGCATATATTCACAACTAATTTGTTAAATATTCCTTTTCACAATAAAGAGGAATTATGTGGCTGTGTAAAAATATATCATAAAACACATATAGAGTCAATACTGGTCAATGGATGAAAGGAATAGATTGTCCTAGCAAGCTATTCCAGTACCTAGTCAGCTATTATATACTGAGTTCCTGACACAGGTTTATCACGTGGGAAGATTGCTACATATCATTGAGAAAAAGTAAAATATATACATGTATATATGTAAGCAATTTAGTTTAGTTAAAATCAAGATAGGATTATGTAGTTTGGATTATCCCATGAGTTTAAGGTGCATACAAGTTATCTGAGCATTTGTTGAAATGCATTTCTGACTTAGTGGCTGTGGAAAGAACCTAAGTTTCAGCATTTTCAACAAGCTGTCAGGTGATACCAACGTAAGTGGTTTATGAACCACACCTTGAGTAGCAAAAGCTGAAGAGTATCTACCGTGTGCTCCAAAAGAATGACTCAACTTTTACAAAGAGGTGTTAAGATACATGAGTTGATAATCATGTTTCTGAGAAAATGTTCTCACTTCTTACTTTGTTCTTGATGAATAGTATTTTAATGAGATGAGAAAGGTAATAATAAACAGTAAATTAGCCTTCCACATTATTTTGCTAGATTTTATATTGTTTAATATTTGTATGTTTAGTTCAGATCTTCCTGAGTTTGAAAATGCATTCTGTTCAGTCATTGTATTTCATACTTATTTTTCATTTCTCAAACAACTAACCCATTTGCTTTATAAATAAGTGTTATTAAAGAGGTTGAATGCCCACCAAATACCAGTGAGTTTGCTTTCCCAAAACAGTCATGAGGAATCTGATTTAGATTTAAAACGCTGAAATGAATATTAAATTAGCCAAGTTCAACATTATTTTTGTTTAGAAAATAAATCAATCTAGTCTAATAAGTCTTTAAAGAAATAGAAAAACATAAGTTTTCTCATTTTAATTTTAAAATATTAAAGTGCTTTAAAATGTTGAGTGTTTGTCACACATGTTTCTCATGTTTAGGTTGGTATTTCTTTCCACGTACTGCTTTCTTTGCCAATGGTTGGACAGTTTCCTTTCTTGCGCTTTCTATCGAAACATTTTAACAATGATCTGAATCCAATTGGTCTTGGCTTTCTCTTTTAACTCCCATCTTTTTTCTTCCTCTCTTGCCAGTTTGGGCACATGACACAGTATTCCAAAGCCTAAATATCCCCAGGCAATTTATGGAAGGATTCTCTTCTTAGATTTCACCTTGTTATAAAATATTAGCATAACAGAGACACTGAAGGAAAAAAAAAGTAAAATAAAAATCAAAACTTCATTAGAGTTAGTTTTTCTCTGGGGATTGGCAATCACTTCAAAATTGGTAATCACTGCAAATCACTGAAAATGTTACTCTTAAACAAGTTGATTATAAACAACAGGAAGGCATGGGGAAGGTTGCCTAATGAATGAGTTCACCTTACCTCCCAGTCAGAGGAGCTGTGGGGAATTGCATCCTCCCCACTTTGAGGCTGATTAAAGAGCTGACTCCTTCCTTAAGCCTCCTGGAAACTTCAGAAAAAGACATTAGGTGGACGGTCCCCAAAATAAAAAATATTATAATCTGGAGTGGAGTAAAGGATACTAAGAGAAACAAGTCTTCCCCTTTGGAAAAAAGATAAAGAAGCATTGCTTGGAAAATAAACATATTTTTGTAGCATTCAGTACTCAAATTACTGTTAAACTTTCAATAGAGTCTCATTAATTCACCTGCATGCAATTAAAATTTTGTGTTTCAATATGCAAGATGAGGACACATGAGGAAAATGTTAAGCCAGATGACAGAACACTCAGGTCAAAAAGAAAGAAAACCCCATAATGGAGTGGAGATTTGTTTTCTTGGGAAAAGGCACATTTTTCATTATTTCTGTGTATCTAACCAGGAAGGGAAATCCCTGATTGTGTGAAATATCTGCTTGGTTTAACAAAGTCCTAACACATACTACTAAAGGGACACACACGGAGAAATTATTGTCGATCACCAATGTAAAGCTCTTCTTTAAATGGAAAGAGAAATGTGAGGGTCAGATGAGAGTGAGCAATTTGTGTTTCTGTTTATGCGATTAATGATAAAGGGCTCTAAGAAGAAAAAGAAAGCAACTGATATTTTCAGTGACAGCAGTGTGTTTTCTTCCTCTAAGCAGAAAATATACAAAGAGGTTAGACTAATCTGATAGAATTAAGAGGTCAACAACTGGCTCCACTGAAATGTCTGCAGGGTACTTCAAGTGAAATTAGCCAGCAAAGCAGCTCAAATACGTAAACACTTGGTTTAAATATGAAAGCATGTGTGTGTATGCTATGCAGTTCCACTTCTCTTCATTGTTAATTAAAGGTAGGCAGAATTCTGAGATAACCAACAAAATCTCCACACCTTGGTGCACGTGCTCTGTATAATCCCCTCCCTTTCAAGGTGGGCAGGACTAAAGGTATGATAAACATCACATCCATAATTAGTTCATGTTGTATGTTAAAGGTGAAGAGATTTTGCAGATATAATTACAGTCTTATTTCAGTTCATCTTTAGTTAATCAAAACCGAGATTACCCTCGGTGGGCCTGACTCAACCAGGTGAGCCCTTCACAATAACTGGTCCCTTCCTGAAATCAGAGATTCAAATCATGAGAGAAATTCTCCTATTGGCTTTGAGAAAAACAAACAGGTAAGTTGTGAGAGAATCTATGGGGACAATTATATGGCAAGGAGCTCTGGGCAGATTCTAAGAGCTGAAAAGGACCCCTGACCAATAGTAAACAATAAAAAAATGACCCTTTGTCCCACAACTGCAAAGAATTAAATCCTATCCACAATCTGAATAAACCTCATGAAAACCTTGAGTCTCAGATAGGACCCTAGCCAGGATGTCATATTGATTTCAGCATTGTGAGACCCCTGAGCAAAACCCCAGCTAATACATTCCAGACTCTTGACCTACATAATCTATGAGATAAAAGAAATACATATTGTTTTAAACTTTAAAATGCTACCACCATTTGGAAAACAGTTCCCCAAATCTTAAAAAGTTGAACACAGTCTTATCATGCAATCAAAACTTGTGCTCTTTGACAGTTACCCAGTTAATTTCAAAATTTAGGTCCACAGAAAAACTTGTATGCAAATATTCATAGCAGCTTTGGTGATAATTGTCAAAAAGTGGAAGTAACTAAGATGCTTATATGTGATCAGATGAACAAACTGTGCTGCATTCATCTATTATTTAATAATTAAAAACATGTATGTGCACACACACAGAGCTACCAAATTATAAAAATACATGGTAAAACGTTAAATATGTATTTCTATGTGAAAGAAACTAATGTGATAAGGTCATATACTATATGATTCTAATTATATGAGATTATGGATAAGACAACAATCTAGAGAGTAAAAATATCAATGGTTGCTATGGGTTTCAGGGAAAGGGAGAAGAGATGAATTGGCAAAGCAAGAGATTCTAGGGATAGTGAAACAATTTTTTATGTTGCTGTAATGGTGAATACATGGTATGCATTTGTTGAAACCCATGTAACTGTATAATGAAGGATGAAACTTAAACTGTAGACTTTAGTTAATAATAACACATCAGTATTGATTCATGAATTGCAACAAAGGTACAACACCAATGCAAGATGTTAATAATAGGGAAAATTGTGTGCATAGAAAAGGAAATATGGGAACTCTGTCTTATTTGCTCAATTTTTCTGTAAATCTAAAACTATTCTAAAAGATAAAGTCAATTAATTTTTTTTTTTAAATCTCAAATGATATTGTGTTTTGGCCACAGAAAGAGGGTATGGTGAGTGTTTGGTACACTGGAGATTTTATATCTCTTCCAAAGAAGACTCCCACCACTCAACTCTGCAATTTTTAACATGTAGGAAAATGGATCCAATGTCTCAAGTTATTCCGATTTCATAGGAAAAAAAGTGATTTCTTATGTACAGTATTCTTATTTAAAAATATTGAAATTAAAGTCAGTTTAACAAAAACTAAAATATATGTTCAAGTTAGATCTACACCAAAACCAAAAACGTTCTATTTTTTCCTTATAGAAAATTCACTTGCTGGTAAAATGATGATAAATTAACAAGTGGCTATGGCAAGTTTCATTTTATTTTATATTTATTCACAAAGGAAAATTCAGTCCTAAAATAAATCAATGCATCATGTGCCAGTGTTTTGTCTTATATAACCCTATTTCCCAAAAGTTGGGTGGTATCTGGGATATTTTCTTTCTGGGTTATTCAACAAAACCTAATTTAGTTTCAACAAACCTGTTTTCTAGGTCGAGGAAATGTTCTTCCTCTGTCAAAGGAGTTACAAATTTTGCCATTAAAAAGATCTGTTTTAGTTGCATTAGTCAAATGGTGGGTATAGTGCGACAAAAGAGATACACCTGGAATGAATGGTGGCCTTTAAAACCCTTGATAGCTATCTTAGAATCAGTTAAACAAAAGTGCTACCATGTGGTCTACTCACTCTATTTTGCTGGTCACAAGACTCATGAGAGAGGAGTCCAGTATGAATGAATGAAAAATCCAAATGGCAGATAGCTTTTAAAAAAATAAAGTTTTACTTCCAAACACATAAAGAAATTGCTAGCAGTAAAGCAAAACAGTGCTTAAGTGAAATTCCTAGGCCATGAGCTATAATGGAAGTACAAGCATACATTATAGAAAGGCATGTATTGTAACTTGTGTAATCAGAATAAATAACTATAAACATTTTTTTAAAGTATATTATACTTGATTACACCTTAAATTTGTGCTTATTATACATACACAGAAATATAAAATCAATATATACCTGAATAGTAATGTTAACAAAGCTAATTATATCTTGGCTAAAAAAATGTTTACTGAACTGTGAAAAGTTACTGGATGAGCTTTATAGATAATGCAGCAATTAATATTTGGTCCCTTCTCTTAAGGAATTTATATTTTACAGAATAGGCAGGTATATTCACAGTTACATTATAATCGAAGTTGAGTGAAAATATGTTTTGAGAACCCTAAAGGTAAAAAGACTAATTGCAAAAATAAATGGAAGAAGGCTTTCTTACAAAGAGGTAGCATTTTAGTAGGAGGTAGCATTAGGAGAAAGGCCTAATATAGATGACGGGTTGATGGGTGCAGCAATCCACCATGGCAGGTGTATACCTAAGTAACAAACCTGCACATCCTGTACATTTACCCTAGAACTTAAAGTATAATTTAAAAAATGGAAGATTCCAACAGAGAATGTAGAAATAAATTCAAATTACGATACAAAGTTTGAAAAATGTAGATTAGGTTTTCTGTTCTAGACAGATAACGTATTCAAAATTTTCTATTTCATACTCCCTGAATATATGGTAAAGGGACATATAACAACATGTCACTAAAGTGAGTGGTACTGGCAGATAAATTAATTTCTTGAATTATGTATTTATTTTAGAATAATGCATACAATCAATACATGTTGATTATTAGGCTCTGAAGAATACAAAAAGGTACAAGGAAGAAAGAAATTATAATTCCACTACTTGAACACAATGAGAATTAAAATTTTGTCATCATAATTTTAGACAATTATTGATGTCAAAATGTAAAAAGGATGAATTGCAGGATGGATGCATGGATAGAAAAAATTGTTGTAAGCACTGAATCAAATTATACCTGTTGTTAATATTGAATTATTCAAATTTGATTTAATCGAATAGAAAAGCTATATGACAACGGGAGAAATAACCAAATTACAAATTGTGTTTTCATCACACACAAAAAATACTAGCTAAAAGATCTTTATAATATTTAACAAGTTGTTTAATAATGAGTTTTTTAAACTAAATAATTTGAGTTACACAGTATTAATACATATTCTTTCATGAAAGATGACATCACCTCTTTTTCACTCCTTCTACTTCCTTCCTTTTATCTACCAATTTTAATGCAAATACTTTCCACCTTGTCAGGGATTTTAATATTTGCATTTATTATTTAATTGCTTTTTCAGTTATTTAATCTTATGAAAATATGTTAATAATCCATGGTAAACTATATGAACATTAACTTGATGATATGAGCTTCATCTTAGCTTGATATTTAATCTTAGTTTGATATTTAAAGAAATTTGATACTTGTACCACTTTTATGTGTCACTTTTCAATAACCTCCTTATTTATTTCATTATTGTTTGACTTGATTCCCTCCTCAAATAATTTTCCTGTTTCTTTATTTTTTAAAGACTATATGACCTTAATGGTACATAATAAAAAAATAATTTTTATTATCTTAAAATATCTAGCTATTGCTTATATGTTATAAAGGATGCTTGACTGCATGTGTTTGTGGGTAACCCATTTGTTTGGTCCCCACCTATCAGGATAGCCATTGACTCTTTGTGTTCTAACTGTAGATACTGTAGAAGAGAAGGATGAGGTCAGTCTATTTTTCAATTCTTGCTGGTGATTTGCTTTTCTACCTGGAGTCCTGAACAACAAATTCATTTGTGAATTTCAGTAAGTTAACCAAGTTTTATAACAGTGTTGAAGTAATGTTCTAAAATGTATTATGCTCCTTTAAAAATACATTATCTGTTTTTTCTTCTTTGATATCTATATACTGCTTTTCTGCCATTATTTCTGAAGTTCAATAGCTTAACAACAGGATATTTTGATGCTGACCATTCTAAATCATTTTTGTTGTCAAGTATACAATGTATGTTTTTACCATATAGACCCAATTCACCATATAGACCCATTGCAATTTTTTCATGTTTTATTTCTGAATTTTTTTGTGTGTTAAATATTGTACTAGTTAGCTCAGGCTGTCATAGCAATGTACCAGATAACAGGTCAATAAAACAACAGTAATTTGTATTCCTCACAGTTCTAGAGGCTGGAAATCCCAAGATCAAGGCTCAGCATGACCAGGTTCTGGTAAGGGCTGTCAGGCTGGTTTGCAGAAGGATACCTTCTCACTGTATCCTTACATGAGAGGGAGAGAAGTACAAGTTTTCCAATATCTCTTTTTATAAGAGCATTAATTTTATCATGGAGGCCACACCCTCATGATTTCATCTCAACTTTATTACCTCTCAAAACTCTGTTGCCAAACATTATGTGAGTTCTATGGCTTTAACATATAAATTTTGAAGGGACACAAACATTCAGTCCATATAAAATATATTGAGATAAATATATAGTTTCACACACACATACAGATACACACACACATACCCCACATAGACATATATGTATTATGTATATATTAGATACAATATATTCATAACAAATACATTGGCTTGTCAATTTCAGTGATACAAGTAAACTGTAGGTTACATTTGTTTCCTATGGTCTTTATATTTGTCATCTTTTCTTGAATTACTTTAGTCTCCTTTTGTCTAACCCTTCACAGCAACTGTCTCATGTTTTTTCTGCCCCAGATGTTTTCTATTACATTAACTAATATTTGATCATGTCTATTTTAGTATTTGTTGTTTCAAAAGCATGATTATTTTATAGTCAGTGTTTTCCCTTGGTGCTGCTATTTAAAAAAATCTTATTATGATTTTTTTCAGAAATAATGTTCATTATACACTTATTTCATTGAATTCAAACTATCACCAAATTCTTATCAGATTGTACAATTTTATCGAACTATTTTATTGAACTAGTTTCTATTCCTTTGGTTATATTTCATCTCACACTATGTTTGAAGAATTGCTAGCTCATTTGCTTTTTATCTTGCTCTTAATACTGGCAGCTAAATTGACACAAACTTTGTGTTCTGATGTAATTTGGTCAATTCTTTTTGACATCTTGTCTAGCTTATCTGGCTGGACCAGTAGGTATGGCCTTAGCTTTTCCAAGTCTGTGACATAATATTGCTAATGAAATTATAGCTATTGTAATATTTTAAACTTTATTTTTTTTCTCTACTTGATTATGAATTGAAAGAGGAACGATTTGTGAGTCAGCTTTATTGTTTTTCATCTGTACCCAGCAACTCCAAGGGCATAAAACTAAAGAGTAGTTATTGGTAGAACACAATTTCCTAGACCCAAAGGGAGGAGAAGGCAAGAATAAATCTCTTACAGATGAAGAAGAGTTAAGTAAGCTTACGAGAAAGGAGTAAATCTGAGGTCTTTTTTAAGCACTTCACATGAAGAAAAGACTTTTAGTTTTATCTGGATGTATTCTGTAGGCTTTAAGAAACAATACTAAGTGGCCATGTAAGTTTGATTTCAGTTGTGATGATGAATTATGTTTCTGCACATGAACTGACAAGCATACATAAATAAGAAATGTTTGTTTGATTAAAGACATGTGGAAGACGGAAACACATTATACACATATAAATGAATATATGTTAACAATCCATGGTAAACTATATGAACATTAACTTGATATGAGCTTAATTATTTAAAAAAGACATTTATGAACTATGTAAATTGATATCCAATTAACTTGCTACAGCTATGTTATTAAATGCCAATTAAGTGTATTAACGTTCTTTACAATTTCATATATCAATATGAATTTAACTGTACCTTTATTGCCATTGTAATTTTGAGTTAATTACGTGGTTAGATGATTTATCTTTTGCATAACTATTAAGCCTTAGCCTCTATTCTTCAAACAATATAATTGATAGCTTTATAAACTCTGAAGATAAATCTCGATGCATCACTAATTTTCTGTCTTTATAGAAATCTTTGTGTTGAAGGAAAAGGCAGATTTCATATGGTTTGTGGTTTCTGGATAGCGTTTTCTATTCCTTTAAAAAAATAAAATATGAAACACCTACATAATGCATCTCTAAAGCTATGATTAGGTCTTTCAAGTTTTTTTTTTTTTTTGCTATTATGATTTTGATTAATGTCTATCTAATTATAGGAAGATTTTCTGATAACTGAGAAATATCTTAATAAAACAGGATATGACATTATTAAAGAACTTATATTTTGATTCTTTCGATAAAATATGTTTTATTTTGCTCCAACAGTTCCCTGAATATCTGTTGTGGTATCAGGCACTTATCAAGTTTGAAGTAGTTGAAAAGATTATGGGTTTTATAATCAGATAATTTGGGGATCAAGTATTTCTCACAGCTTGTATTTCTTAGGTTGGAGAAATAGATAACATTTTTGCTATTTTAGCCTATTTCCTTATTGTTAAAATATAAATAACTACCACATATTGTTGTACTGAATATTAAGTCTAAGTATATGCATGAAAACAAAATATGCTATGAATAATACACATGAAAGTCCATAATCAGTAAATACTTGCTTTTATTCCTATCATTTCTACATTTTGGATTTTTGAAACTACTCCACTGATTTGTATATACCACAAGCCTACTGCCAAATAATTTTATATGTGATTTATGAATGGGATGCATCTGGGGGTAACTATTAGTCTAAAACTCTGCACATGAAAGATAAATTAGTTATTTAAATGTGAGCATGTACAGGATCATTGTCTTGTTTCGTTTGCCTTGTTAAAATAAAACATAAATGATTAATAAATAACTCCATACTTATACAAAGAGAACCTCTTAGGCATATATTTGCTTATGGTTTGAGTGTTCCTAAACTGATAAATCCAAATCCAAAATATTGAGAACAGAGATGCCAGGGAATCAATTCCTGACTCCGAGCTGAACGATGGCCATTCAGCAGAGGCATCAAAGTAAATTCGGCGGTGGTACTTTTTGCTTTTCTGCCTTGGCTTCATATAGCTCAGTGCTCTCAAGAATGTGACCTGGTTACCATGTTGTGTGAAATTCAGATGTATGTTTCAATTGCAGAGACATAACTTTTTCTACTAGCTATTCTCATTAACTCTAATGCCATTTTTCCATCTTATCAACTTTCTCATTTCCTCTGTGTGAAAAAACTGATGATTGGTAGACTCTTCACCTTTCCTCCCGTTTCTCTGCCTAGGCAGTGATGACCACTTTCCTGCTTGACAATGTCACTTGTTACTTTGCTAATCCCTGCCTGTTTAAGTCTTCTATAAAACCTCCAATAAAATCACCTATAAAGCCACCAGTTGTCAGATACAATAATGAATGCCCATGGAAATAAAATCACCCTGATGAAATAGAAGGAAACCTAAAATCCTTGCCCATGTGCTTCCAATTAAAAATTTTTCCTCTGGCTTACCATTATTTATGGCACTGTTAATGATGGAATTCACATGGAAATAAATTTATTTCTTGTTGGCAATAATTCATGAGGCCCATGAGCATATACGTGCTTCAAACAGAACCTTCTACATCGTGGTTTGAGACTGAGGGTCACTGGAAATTAATGTAGAAGCCTGGGAATGGATTTCATCTGCAGTTTCACAATGGTCATGTTGAGATCTGGGTCTGACTGATAAAGATCAACAATTGTGACCACTGGGGAAATTTATGGAAATTAGTAGAACAATTGCAATGTGGCTCTGCAATATCAAAATTACAATTTTTGAAAATGTCAACTCTTTCTAGTCAGCTAAGCACTGAAAATAAGGTTGCTGCTAGTGGTCAGCATACCAACATTTGGATAAAAAGCATTTGTAACACCTTTAGGCCACATGGCAGGTAGGTAGCAGGAAGAAGAATGAATTGGAAGTTGCTAGATTTTTATTTTCCAGGATTTAATAGCCTTAAGCCATATTTTACTTCTCCCCAGAGTTCTCAATTTAGACAGGAATTTCAAGGATTTCTCCCTACTTCATGGACACAAAAGATATTCATGAAAAGAAAAGGACATTATTAGTTCTAATGACTGCTTTCATGCATTGACTACATCTTCCAGCACTTTACGTATTTAGAACTCACAAAACAGCTCTGCAATATAGGCATTTTTTAACAGTGATTTTACATGTGAGAAAACTATACTTGAGAGACTAAACACTGAGCAAGCTATTATCCAAACAGACCTATTTTCCCTCTACCTCATATTCTTTGAGCTACACCATTCTGCTCATGAGTTAATTGACTAAGTCATGAGTTCATGTTATCCACATCATTACAGTTCTCATTTACTATTAACATATGTCCCCAAATCTCCAAAATTTTCTTGCATAATTACATTAATACTATTTTTCTGGAGGAGTCTGTGTAAGTTTAGTCACTCAACAGTATTTCCTTCTATGTCGTCAGTAATATGTATTTATTTGTGTACTCAGTGTACCCTCTAATTATTTGATTCTGAATTATTTTGCCTGGTGAAATCATCTATTAGTATTAATTAGGAATTAATTCATAAATTCTATGTCTGTGATTACATGCTTTATATGGAATGGCAAAGGAAACATTTGCTGTCTCAAATACTTCAAGTTTCTCTATATCTTTGTTTTGAAATATTGCGTGGATTGAAATTCTCCTGCATTTTACATTCTATTTTTCTTTTCTCCATACACGAACTAACACGTGATTGAGTAACCAGTTCTCTAAACTCTAAATTTATTAGAAAATAATTATAGCAATGATGATTGTGCCAGCAAAAAGTTTTAATGTAAGCATATAATTTATTTAAATCTCCTGTTGTGCTTCATTAAAGCATCCTTCAAAACATTGTAGGTATATATTGTTTTTTTAAAAAAATTAACAGTTGTTCTATTAGGGAAGTTGCTAAAATATTGCTCAATTTATGTTATACATTTTCAGCACAGCCTTTTTTTCTCACCTTTAATTATTTTTAAAATGATTTTTATAGCATTTCAGTTTTTGAAACCATTAAATGTTTCCCTCAAATAATACATTTTATCCAATAATATTTAGTGAAATTATTCACATTTGTTAACGACGGTGTCTATAATTTGAGAGAAGCTTCATTATATCTAAATTATTTTGTACTCAATTGATTAGAAAACATTATGTATTCACAATTAACTCTTCTTACTATGTATAAATATTGAGATATTTCCTAAAAGGACTCAGGTATATATTTGCTATTTCTCTACCAAGTGGGAAGACTGAAACTGTCTACTGCTTCTTGAGCCTGACAGTTGTGGAACTCCTAAATGTCTTTCCTTTAGGCCTCCTGGAGAAACTCTACTGTGGCCTGTATTAATAACTAGGCCAATACCTAGGGTATCTTATACTATAGTAGCCTAAATAAAGTTTCTGTGTATTTTTGCCAAAATCATGAAGAAAACAATTTTTCTTTGATTGAAGCTTTTATTTACTGCAAGATCCTATTGCTGATTATGTGAAAGGGTTTTTAAGAATTTTATTTTATTTGGTCTAAGACCACTACCTTTCTTTTTAAAAAGTCATTTTCTGTGCGCATTGAATGATTCAATCACTCTAGTATTTCTTAGGTTGTTATGATGACACATTCCCTAGACTCCAGTCTTCCTACATTTATAGGCATACAACATAGAGAAAGGGGATAAAGTCCACTGGATGAATTTGTCGCAATAGTGAAGATAACTGGTAAAACCATCCCCCACACTTTTTATATAGCATAGGAGGAACGTTTATAGTTTTCATCAGAATTTTAAAAGGATTTGTGAATCAAAATAGAACAAAATGACCTTTTATGCAGGCTTTTAGGCATATTATAAACAGGTTGACTTCCACTGCCACTTAAAATTTAATAGTGAAACCATAAAGCATGTAGAAGATAATATAGCAGAATATTCTTATGACTTGCGGTGAACAAATATTTATTGAATGGAGTATAACTCAAAAAAGAAAGGTTTGATAAGCTGGGTGTAATTAAAATTAAGAATTCTATTTCATCAATATAAACTATTAAGAGAAATAAAATGCAAAGCAGAGAAAGAAAATATTTGTTATGCATACATCTGACAAAGATCTTATATCTTGAATATATAAAGAATGTCTTCAAAGCAATACGAAAAAGACACCACTTTATAGAAAAAGAAAACACAAAAATAGCATAGGCAATTCACAAAAGAACATATCTAAAAGATCATCACACATATGTAAAGTATATTAGTCCTTTCTCAAGCTGCTAATAATGACCTACACAAGATTGGGTATTTTATAAAAGAAAGAGGTTTAATTTAGTCACAGCGCCATACGGCTGGAGAGGCCTCAGGAAATTTACAATCATGGTGGAAAGGGAAGCAAACACATCCTTCTTCACATGGTGGCAACAAGGAGCAGTACCGACCAAGAGGGGAAAAGCCACTTATAAAACCATGAGATCTTATGAGAACTCACTATTACCAGGGCAGCATGAGGGTAACTGTCCGCATTATTAAATTACCTCCCACCAGCTCCCTCCCATGACACATGGGGATTACGTGAAATACAGTTCAAAATAAGATTTGGGTGGTAACACAGCCAAACCATATAATAAAGTTTCACAAAATGGTTCATCATTAGAGAAATGCCAATTAAAATGCAATGATACCAAAGATATACCACTAGACACTCATCAGAATTGCCAACTCATAGTCTCCTGAGTCCTGTATCATCATCATGCCTCTCTATCTGACCATAGGGCCCCGGAGGCCAGATGTGATGCTGTCAATTGTGAGTTTTTCATTGTCTTTCTGGCACTCTGCTCTGTTTGGGTCACAGAGGTGTCCTCATAGTGGTGCTCGCCACTGACACCAGGCTTGGACACCAAACTCTCCCATAGTAATGATCAACCAGGTATTGTCTGCCGTGTCTATCCAAGATTCTGCCATCTCCTGATCTGCAACAGGAAAGCTTCTCTGAGACTCATTTTTTTCTCATCTGTAAACTGACTTGACATTAGTATCTACCAAGTTTTGTATGAAGCTTAAATGTAATAAGACCTGTTAAATAAAAAAAAGGGATTGCTTAAACAAACAAAAGAACAAAGAGAAAACAAATTGACAACACTAAGTGTGTTGACTAGCATATTAAACAATTATAAGTTTTAATGATGAAGGGTAAATTAAATGTTACAAATACTTATCAAATTTTTTGTAGTATCTATTAAGATAACACATAATCTAATATTTTGTACACACACACACACACACACACACAATAAATTCTAAGTTACAATGAGCCTGTGTGTATATCAATCAACTGGTATATTCACATAAATGCATTGAAAGTTACAAAGAAGAATGTCAACAGCAACATCATTTATATTGGTCCCAATTGGTTAAATTTTCCAGTACCCATCAGCAGTTAATAGGATAAATAAATTGTTGTATAGTCATACAATAAAGTACTGTGCATTAATAAAAACAACAAAATACTCCTATTTGTGAAAACAGAGATAAACCATACACATGATTTTGAAAATGAGTGAAAGAAGTCACTGACAAAAGAGTATGTATGGCTGCTATTAATATATATTACTGGAGTGAGAAGGTATCTCATTGTGGTTTTAATTTGCATTTTTCTAATAATCAGTGATGTCAAGCTACTTTTCATATGTTTATTGGCTATATGCATGTAATCTTTTGAACAATGTGGCAATTCCTCGAAGACCTAGAGGCGAAAATACCATTTGAACCAGCAATCCCTTTACTGGGTATATACCCAAAGGCATATACATCATTCTATTATAAAAATGTGCATGTTCATTGCATCACTATTCACAATAACCAAGACATGGAATCAACCTAAATGCCCAATAATGATAGATGTTGACAGGATAACAAAAATGTGGTACACACACATCATGGAATACTGTGCAGCCGTAAAAATAAAAACAGGGTCATGTCATTTACAGGAACATGGATGGAGCTGGAAGCCATTATTCTCATGAAACTAATGCAGGAACAGAAAACCAAACACTACATGTTCACACTTAGAAGTGGGGGCTGATGGCAACACATGGACACGTGGGGAGCAACACACACTGAGGCTTGTCAGGAAAAGGGAAGGGAGAACATCAGAAAGAATAACTAATAGATGCTAAGCTTAATACCTATGTGATGGGATGTTCTGTGCAGCAAACCACCATGGCACACGTTTATCTATGTAATAAACCTGCACATCCTGTACATGTACCTTTGAGCTTAAAATAAAAGTTTAATGTACATGTTTATATATATGTATATACACCAGGAAATTAATCCACAATAGTAAAAGCCACAGTGGCACTTACATTTCTATGGGTGGGTAACGACCACGAGAGGCTATGAGGCAGACTGCTGGGCTGCTGGGAATGTTCTACATGTTAATCTGGGTGGAAGTTATCTAAGTGTGCACACTTTGTAAATGTTAATTACACTGTTCAAGTGATATTGGTGTACTTTATTTGTTACACTTCAATAAAATAAAGTTTAAAAAATTAAACACTAGACAAAGACAATATCGAGCAAGGAGAATAGGAAGTTTCCAAGCGAAACTGCTTTTCTCAGTTTTATAATTGCTGTATGGGCAGAGCCAGGTTAAAAGTGACTAAAGCAACACTGTCTAGCTATAATTTGAAGAAACCGCTTTGAGAAAAACAAATATATTTATCCTTGTTCATTCTCCCATTTTACTTTCTTTTTTTCCCCTTTCCACCTTTAATAATTTTAGGTTCAAAGGGTATACAGGTATTGATCGACTTACGACCTATGCAACTTACGACCATTCGACTTTATGACTTACGAGCCACGACTGCTCCGCATCAGGCAGTGCAAACGTTGCCTAGCTGGGCATACGACAGTGCGGACCAGCTTCCGGCAGCACTACCATCTCCACGTGCACCATTTCAACTGTTATCCCAGATTCGGTACAGCAATTTGTGTTTTGTGTCTTGGATATTTTTCATCAAACCCCTGCCAATAAACTTATACATTTCGAAGCAATGGACCCAAACATCAAACGATTTGCAAGGATTGAACGGATGGCGCACGATGTGTTTCCTCCATATCGTGAAATTTATGAAGAATAAAGAAACATACAATTCAGACAAAGCTCACCATGTTTATGAAAAAACCAACTCCGGTAACCCCAACTGCTGCCTCAGATGACGACATCAACAATCAGCAGCCAAGCACCAGCGGCCAATAAAATGTTTCATGCATGTTTATATATTTTGATATGTTTTGCAATTGGGAAAATGTTTCCTATGGTATTTTTTACACCTGTATTTTGTATTTTTGTATGCACTTGTATTTTGTAATTTTGTATGTTTTGCAAATATTAAACCAGTTGTACTGGTAATGCAGTGTTTTACTTAAACCTGACAAATGTAAAAATAAGAAATAAAATGGTATAGAGATGATACAAATGGCATAAAATGAACAAAGAAAATTATGATATACAACAAAAATGAAAGAAAATTATGATAAAATATGACTTAAAGATTTTTATAACATAATTTCACAGTACTGTACATATGGCCTACTCAACTTACGACCAAATCGTGTTACGACCGGTCTGTCGGAACCAATCATGGTCGTAAGTCGAGCACTAGCTGTATGTACAAGTGTGTTACATGGATAAATTGCATAACATGGGGGTTTGGTGTACAGAATATTTCATCATCTAAGTAATGAACATAGTAACTGATCAGTAGTTTTTTGATCCTCACCCTCTGCCCACCCTCCACCCTCAATAGGCCCTGATGTCTATTGTTCCTTTCTTAGTACCTATGTGTCCTCAATGTTCAACATTCACATTGAACATCAGCAAGTTTCCTGCTCTTTAAAGTCACATAGTAATATCTACTTTATAGGATTATTATGGAAATTTGATGATATAATGCAATGCAAGGGCTTATCACAGTGTTTGCCACGTATTATAGCACTCATATATGCTAAATATTGTTATTATTATCATCATTATTATTTTTACCTATATTAACATTGTAGGTACTCAGTTGAGTTTTTTCCATTATGAAATTTAAAGTTCCATTTTAATTAAAAACGATGGTACTTTTTCTTACTTTCTCCTATGCATTTCAGATTTCCTTCTAAATGTGTTGTGAGACATGATTCGAAAATTATTTCAGATTTTGCAAAACACAGTTAAAAAAATGTCCTGTAAGATTGTTTTTAAGAACACACACACACACACACACATTATTTTTCTCACTCTGTCACCCAGGCTGAGGTGCAATGGAGAGATCTCAGCTCACCACAACCTCCACCTCCTGAGTTCAAGAGATTCTTCTGCCTCAACCTCCTGAGGAACAGGGATTACACGCATGCGCCACCACACTCAGCCAATTTTTTATTTTTAGTAGAGATGGGGTTTCTCCATGTTGGTCTGGCTGGTCACAAACTCCCCACCTCAGGTGATCAGCCCGCCTCGGCCTCCCAAAGTGCTGGGATTACAGACATGAGCTACCGCGCCCAGCCCCCACACACATTTTTTATACCCAAAGTATCATCTGTATTGTTTAGTATTTTCTCTAAACATATAAGCATTTTTGAACTAGGACCAACCAACAGTATAAAACAAACCAACCAATGTAGTTTGACTGTTTATGTAGAGCATTTTTTAATGCCCTGATAATTAATTAAACGTATACCCTCTGAATCTAGTTTTGGTCAACCTCTTTGGCTATATTAGTACCTACATTTGAAGAGCAAAGGAAAACAACTCTTTTGTAGTAATGTAATTCATCTCTAGCACTTCAATTCTTTTTCAGAATGAGTTTTATTTTGTCAGATGATAAGGTCCCTTTACCTCAGGTTCGCATCTTTGTTCGTAGAAGATGGGTTTTTAAGATTGCAAGGGCAGTTGACATTATAATACAGTGGTCAAGCCTCATGTTGCCCAGGAGACAACTATGGTCCCGAAATGCTTAGAACTTTCTTTGAGTCACTTTGTATATAGGATAGACACAGACCTAGAACCCAGGTCTGCTGAATCCAGATTCCTTGCTCTGTTCATTGCTCCATGTTGCTCTAGTATACCCTCTCTGAGATGGGAATAACAAAACAAATGTTCAAAGAGCCAAACCAAAGGGATCCATCAATAAGTTGCTTTTCTTGAAATGAAGGTCTAACTCAGAGGGGTTTGTATCTAGCAAGCTGTGATCTTAACACAAACTCGAAGGCTAAAATCAATGCAGCCCTCCCTTGCCTAAACCACAAATTAGCCATATGGCAACATAAATATTAAAGTTGTTAATCACTTACATAGCCCCATCATCTCTTATTAAGTCTTATTGTCAGAAGGTTTTACTACTGACTGTTTGGATGATGACTTTCTTCTTTGGAAATTTCAAAGGCATTGAAAGAGAACATTTCATTTAATTGCATGAGATCTGTGCTGTATTTCTGTGCTAGAGAATACAGGATACCCAGAATAAATTAAGTATCAGGCAATGAAGGGGTGAAGCCACTTTTCTGTAATCACAGTTCTTTCTAAAGTCATATAGTCCCTATAAATGAGATAATAAAGTAACTCACATTGGTTCTTGTGGTTCCCTGGAGTTTAAAATGTATTAATGGCTATTGGATTCAGAATAAATACACTGGATGGAAAAATCACTATGTGAGTTTTATTTTCCAAGTATCAATTTGTTTTCTAAGTACTCCAATAACTTACTCTTAATTTCAAGATTGGAGCTTCTGAGAAAAATAGTTAAAATTTGGGCTATCATTTATTTTTCCCCCTCTTATAATAATGAAATGTGAATTTAGAAGTTGAGTTTATTGAATTTGGCATTAGAGCTGATTTATCTCTTAAAAAACATATGTTTTAGATATTGAATTTCATCCTTTTAGGGATAACAAACCAATAAAAAGTACACTGAAAAAAGTAGTTTGAATAGGTGAATGAATAGACCCTTTCTTCTCTTTACTGAATTTAATAGCACCATGTAAACCCCACCCAGTCCCTCTGCTAGGATTTAACACTTAGAATTAGTGAGCATAGTTGTTAAACTGAATAACATCCTTCCTGGGACAACTGTTTAAATTTCCTTATTTTAAGTTTGCATACACTGGGACTTTTATATTTCAATATCCCATAAGTGGGAAAGGCCAGAAATGGAAGTTGAATTGTTGGGATATTAAGAGCAGTGTGTGTTATCTACATCCCTGACTGCCTGTGGATCCTAAGCATGACTTGCTGACAAAAACGCATTTTGTATCACTAAATCTCGTTTCCATTGACATGAAAGGAATTAACTGGCAAGAGTGAGAAAAAGACAAACTGCGACACACAATTGTAACAGATCAACAATTCATACTGGAAGTCTAAGGTCTTGTAAAGTGGCCAAAATATTCACAGAAGGTTAGTTTTCACGATGAGCAAGCAATCATTGTGTTTCAACCACTTGTGTAGGTTTTTCTTGTGGTTTATTGTTTTTCTTTCTCAAATCTCCTTTCCTACTCAGGCAAGTCATAAAAAAATGCATCCTTTTACTGCGTTTTGCTCCTTTTTTTTTTTTTTAACTTCTTTCCTTTCTACATCCATACCTTCTTTCTTTTCTTCTTTCTACCTTCCCTTTCTTCTGATTTTTATAATTGTAAAATAATTACATAATTATTGAAAGGTTACAAGAATTAAATTAATAGCTGTAGCTTCATTTCTCAGAGACAACAATATAATATTCTAAATAGTTACTTTCAAAATGTTCTCCATATTTTAAATGCTTGTTGAATACAGAAATATAAAAAAATAAGTTAATATCATAGTATATACAGATTACATGACATTTTTGTTTACTTATACGTATTTTAGATTACATATCTAAAAATTATTTTTTAAAGTTCACTTATTTTCTTAGTTCTAAAAATAATATTATTTACTGATGTTTCAAGTTGTGATCACAGTATTTTGCCTTGTTTTGAGTCAAAGTGAAGTTTGTAAAATATATCACTTACATGAATGTACATATTAATGCTGCACATTTTTTTCATAAACGTGAATTTAACTAACTTGTAATAGTGATAATCTTGAACTACGACTAAATTAAATATAGAATTTAAATTAATTCAGGTGGAGGATATATTACCTGTTGCTACTCTATAGACATACCTTGGAAAAATTGCAGGTTCATTTCCAGACTACTGCCACAAAGCAAATACTATAATAAAGCAAGTCATGCATTTTTTTTTGTTTCTCCATGCGTATAAATGTTGTGTTTATACTGTAGTCTCAATAGCATTATGTCTAAAAAACAGCATATATACCTTAATTACAAAATACTGTCTTGCTAAAAAAATGCTAACAATCATGTGAGCCTTTAGTGGGTTGTAATCATTTTGCTGACAGTAGGTCTTCCCTCCATGTTAATGGCTAGTAACTGATCAGGGTGGTGGTTGCTGAAGATTGGTGTGGCTGTGACAATTACTTAAAATAAGACAATATAAAATTTGCCACATTGACTCTTCTTTTCATGAAAAATTTCTCCATAGCATGCAATGCTGTTTGTTATTTGGCACTTTACTCACCGTAGAACTTCTCTCAAAATCAGAGTCAGTCTTCTCTAGCCCTGCAACTGCTTTATCGATGAAGTTTATGTGATATTATAAATGCTTTATTGTCATTTCGACAATGTTCACAGCTTTGTCACTAGGAATAGATTTTTCTCAAGAAACTACTTTGTTTGTTCATCCATAACGGGCAACTCTTCACCTAATTTTTATCATGAGAATAACATCAATTCAGTCACATCTTTAGGCTTCATTTCTAATTCTAGTTCTCTTGCTATTTCCATCACATCTACAGTTACTTCTACTGAAGTCTTGAGCCCTTCAAAGTCATCCGTGAAGGTTGGGATCAACTTTTTCTAAAATCCTGTTAAGGTTGATATTTTGACCTTCTCCCATGAATCATGAATATTCTTTTTAAAAATTGACAAGTTATAATTGTACATATTCATGGGGTAAATAGTGATGTTTTAAAACATATAATGTATAGTGATCAGATTTGGGTAATTAACATATTCATCATCTGAGGCATTTATCATTTCTTTGTGTTGGGAACAAATATTCTTAATAGCATCTAGAATGATGAATGTTTTCCAGGAGATTTTCAATTGACTTTGCCTAGATCTGTCAGAGGAATCATATAGTCTTACAAAATGTATTTTTTAAATAATAAGATATGAAAGTCAAATTTATTTTTGATCCATGGGTCACAGAATAGATGTTGTGTTAGCAAGTATAAATACATTAATTTCCCCATATATTTTCATCAGAGCTGTTGAGTGATCAGGTACATTGTCAAAGAGCAGTAATATTTTAAAATAATAATTTTTTCCTGAGCAGTCGGTCTTGAAACTATGCTTGAAATATTCAGTAAACCATGCTATAAACAGGAGTGCTATCATCTAGGCCTTCCATTTTCCTTTGTATTGTACAGGTAGACTAGATTTAGCATAGTTCTTAAGGACTTAGAATTTTTGAATTTGTAAATGAGTATCGGCTTCAGCTAAATATCACCAGCTACAATTAGCCCCTAACAAGAGTGTCAGCCTGTCCTTTGATGTGTTGAAGGTAGACATTGAATTCTCTCTAGCTATAAAAATTCTAGATGGCACCTTCTTTCAATATAAAGTTGTTTTGCCTGCATTGAAAACCTGTTGTGTAGTGTAGCCACCTTTCATCAATTATGTCAGTTGGATCTTCTAGATAACCTGCTGCAGCTTCTACATCAGAACTTGCTACATCACCTTGCACTTTTATGTTATAAAAATGTCTTAGCCACAGGGTGCGGTGGGTAACACCTGTAATCCCAGCACTTTGGGAGGCTGAGGTGGGCAGATCACTTTAGGTCAGGAGTTCAAGACCAACCTGGCCAACATGGCAAAGCCATCTCTATTAAAAATACAAAAATTAGCTGGTCATGGTGGTGTGTGCCTATAGTCCCAACTACTTGGGAAGCTGAGGGAAGAGAATTGCTTGAATCTGGGAGGCAGAGTTTGCAATGAGCTGAGATCACACCACTGCACTCCAGCATGGGTGACAGAGCAAGACTCAGTCTCAAGAAAAAAAGCCTTATTTTCTCAAACCTCATGAACCAAACTCTGCTGGCTTCCAAGTCTTCTTTTGTAGTTTCATCACTTCTCTTCAATTTCATAGACTTGAAGAGATTTAGGGCCTTGCTCTAAGTTAGGCTTTGGCTTAAGGGAATGTTGTGGCTGGTTTGATCTTCTATACAGATCACTTAAAACATTTTTCACATCAGCAATAAGACATTTTTGCTTTCTTATCTTTCACATTTTTATTGAAGTGGCACTTTTAATTTCCTTCAAGAACTTCTTCCTTTGTCCTCACAACTTGGCTGTTTGGCACAAGAGTCCTAGCTTTCAGTCTGTTTGGGCTTTTGGCATGCTTTCCTCACTAAGCTTAATTATTTCCAGCTTTTGATTTAACATCAGAGATGGGGTGACTCTTCCTTTCACTTGAACTCTTGGAAGCCATTGCAGGGTTATTATTGGCTTAATTTCAATGGCGTCCCAGGAAATAGAGAGGCTCAAGGAAGAGAGAGACAGGGAAGTGACCAGTAGGTGGAGCAATCTTCTTTGGAGATATGTTTATATGATGCCTTTGTGGGATCAGAACACACACAGCATTTATTGATTAAGTTTGCCATCTTATTGGGTGTAGTTTGTGGTGCCCCAAAGCAATTACCTTATTAACAGCAAAGGTCCCTGATCACAGATCTCCGTAATAGATATAATATTTATTAAAAGTTTAAAAATCTTGTAAGAACTACCAAAATGTGACAGAGAGACACATAGCACATGCTGTTGGAATAATGGTGCTGACAACTTGCTTGATACAGGATTGCCACAAACTTTCAATTTGTAAAAAACAAAATATCCCTGAACCATAATACAGCAAAGTGTGATAAAAGGAGGTATGCTTGCATTTACTGGGACTATTTTTTAATTGCTTTCTCTCTTCATCTTCTATACAGTAACTGTATATATAATATATGTAAATGCATATATATATATATATATACACATAATATACATATTCTGAAACACAGACCCGATGTAACACTTCTCTATATGCCTCATGTTCTTTGTAAATTAGAGGATCCATATATTATATTGTCTAATAAGTGGTTTCACTGCTTAAATTTTCTCTGGTGGTTCCTTCTGTCCTGTTAGATGTTTCTCAGAGAAAAAGAACAATGCCCTTTAACTTTCAGGGGTATGAGACTACTTAAGATTTTCTAAATGTGCAACGTATTTTCATATTGCTATATATTCCTCAAATTCAAAGTGTTTTATCACAAATATCCTTGACCTGTACTTTTCTCAAACTTTCCTTTTCCCATGCACATACACATACATGCACTCATATACAAGATTATTTTCCTATTTAGTGGAATGTACTAAATCATTCATTGGAATTCAAACTGCACTACTTTCTCAGGGATGGCTATCCTGCACAACTGCCCCAGGTAGGAGGGGTAGTTTTTTCTTTGGAGATATGTTCATATGATATTAATAACCACAAGGCTTAGCTACTTCATAATTTGTGCTTTCGTCGGGTAAGAACCTTGCCTTACTTACTGTGCATCAAGCTTTGCAACAGGAGATAGAATTTTTAATGAATGAGTAAATAAGTTAATGTGATCAATATATACTTAAGACACAGAACAAAAACTTTTTATCTCTAGATGGGGAAATGATTTTTAAGAAAAAAATCCACACTAGATTGAGTTAAAGAAGAATAAAGGACAATTATTTGAACAATGTGAATGTGATTTAATACATGCATTTTGGTTTCTAAGAGAGCTACAATACAGTGACTCTCTTGTATAAGGGGCAGAAACAAGGCAATGGTGAATGTGCTGGTTTTCAAGAGGTTAATGAGAAATCATGACCTACAGTTAAGTGGTCATAGTTCAGCTACTACTTGAATGTATCTAAACATCCCAATTCTCCAGGCTCTAGTGAATTCATTTTCAACCAGAAACAATGTTCATTAGAGACAAAAGAGCCTATGAAAATACTAGATATTTTTACCCAAATAAATACACAATTAAAAAAGTAAGGCGCTGAATTAAAAAATACATGTATCCTCAGTACTTGTATTTTTCAATTTTCAAAATGCTTGGGGTCACTTTTTAGGGAAAAGGAAAGAACATTTAGGTAGAAATGTATAAAACTGGAAAGAAGAAAAATAGTCGCAAGGTTAAAAAGTTAGAAAAAAAGCTGAAGGGAAACCAACACAGCTGCCTAGAAGCATGAGAAAAGCCTTTTGGGGATCTATAATAAATGAACATAGGTGATTAAATTTAATTCAGTAGTTGATGGTTCCTAGGGGCCAAGCCTGCCTCTCTGTACATAAAATATATAACACTATGTTGGCTTAAACATCCGCTGCCAGGCTATGAGAAACACACTTAATTCCACCTCTAACCATCTTTCACATGAGAAGTAATTTATTAAAGTCCTTGCCCTTTCCTTTGCTCTACAGCTTGGGTTGCCTGTTTCTCCTCTATCATCATGATATTATTTTCCCCTAGAAATGGTGGTTTTGTCAGAGAGATTTCCATGGGCAAAGGATGAGGCAGAATGTTTTATCATTCTTTCATTACTGTGGCATTTTGCATATTAGTTAAAATTACATAAAATGAGCACTATCATTCTTTCACACAGTCAACAGTTTTTGAATTGCTACTATGTGGTGGGCCATAAGAATATAGAAATGGAGAGTTGAATGAGTCAGCAACTGGCCCCTGATTGAGTTTACCTTTTAGAGGGAAGTGATATGAAAAAAAAAAAAAAAAAAAAAAAAAAAGAATAGCTATAATGAAAGGAGAAATTCTGTCTTTGTATGCTGGATTCTGAATTATTAACCACAAAAATACCTAAAGAATTGTTTGGCTGGTTTCAAGTTGTAGCTTTTTTTCTGTTTGTTTTTCTTCAGAAAAGTGGAGACAAATGGGTGAGAATTTTATACAGCCTGGATAATTAGAACGCCTAAATCCAAAGCACATGACCTAGTTACTGTTATTGCAAGACAAAGATGCTTCTCATACCACTGATTTGCATGTTATGAGGAGAGGGACTGTGATTCCCCATGGCATGACATATAGAATCACAATGGGTTTCTAAGATTTTAAATAGTTTTAGCAATAGCAGGGCACAGGAGCTAAACCCTGGTGAATGACTGATTGATTGATAACTGCCCCAAACCTGTCCATTTACCTCAACCTTGAATCACCCTTTTATTTTAAAGACTTGGTGTTAGAATGTCCAAAATGAATTGATGGTCTATAAATAATATTTTTAACATAGTAAAGAAAACTGTAATGCACAATTGCAAATACCTGAATATAAAACAAGTTTAGTTTCTTAGAATGTATCAAAATGGCTAAATGCATAGAATTATATAGATTAAATTCCCTTCCCCTTCCCTTGGGGCCATTTATTGTAGAGATTGCTTAATTTTTTTTTTTGAATCTTACATATTTTGGCAATATTATAGGCTCACCTCAAAAGAGTAATTTATTATTCTGAGTACACACATGGTCAGCCCTGTCTACAGCACCTGCACTTATATGTTAAATAAGAAATATTATTTTAAAGATGTACTGTAGAAGTGTAAATTCCCATAGAGTTAAGATTTTAAGAAAGCAATTCTTATCAAACTCTTAAAATCTCTTAAAACCTGAGGATGTTAATTTTAAACATTGCTATCATGGCTTATTTAATTTCTCACCCAAGTATCTCTATAGAGCAATAAATCACATTTTTATATTTGTGCAGAGAATTGTCATATCAGTATAAGATTTTAGCTTAATACTATCTCATATTCCTGTTACATATCTGGGTGCTGTGTTTCATAAAATCTCCTTCCTTTATAAAATGATGAAAGATAAAACATAAATGTCCTTCAAACATGATTCAATATTTTATCCTGTCAACTCTTTCTATCCTTGACACTGCAATTAATTCCATTGTCCATTTTTAGATTTACAAAAATACTGATATGCTTTTGTTATTAAAAATAATCCTCAAGAGGCTCAACACTGAATGATGAATGGCAGATCTTACTGCTGTGCAAGCTGCCCAGTGCAGAACAGAGTTAAGACTATGGAAAATAAAGTTGAGAAGAGAGTTTGAACTGTCCCATTTTAGAAAAGGAACAATTTTTCAACCTCAATCTTTATGAATGATCGATATATTGTTCAAAAGTCTCTGAGTATTAGCTAGCGATATCTGGACCTGTGCATACATAATCACCTAACTGTCTGAAGCATATGTGGGGTGCCCATCTGTGATTATGGCATCTAGCTACCTAAATTGATATATTAAGGTAGTTCTCTTTCTTGATATAAAATGAATAAAATTAAATGTTTAATTGACTATAAATGGTCTTTGTTACTCATAAGATTTTTTTTTGCATTTATCCTATGAACAAAATAAGAAGTTCATTACAGTAATTATATGAATTTAAGAAAAATAATTTATTTTAATTCCTAACTCTCTTAGTTCAAATGTAAAACAATTCAATGTGAATGTCTATAAACCATTTTGCAGGAATCTCCTTACAGCTACAATATTGGGTAAGGAATAAATGAGATGTTTCTTTTATTTTTTATCCCCCATTAAATTAAATCAACATTAGAATGCTTTGTCATTAGGTTACCAGTTGTATTAGTCTGTTCTAACACTGCCATAAAGATACTACCCAAGACTGGGTAATTTATTTATTTATTTAGAAAAGGAGGATTAATTGACTCTCAGTTCCACATGGCTTGGGAAGCCTCAGGAGACTTACAATCATGGTGGAAGGGGAAGTAGGCATATATTACATGACAGTAGGTGAGAGAGAAGTGACAGTAGGTGAGAGAGAAGTGACTACCATGTATCAAATCATCAGATCTCATGAGAATTTACTCACTACCAGGAGAACAGCATGGGGAAACCATCCCTATAATCCCATCACCTCCCTCCCTTGACACATGGGATTACAAGTCGAGATGAGACTTGGGTAGGAACACAGAGCCAAACCATATTGCCAACCTCAGTCTATATGAATGATTGATGTATTGCTGACATATCTCAACATGACTGACATATGACCAGCATTTTTGTGTGTGTGGTGGTGGCTGTCTTGTGTGCTGTATGATATTTCACAACATGCTTGGTCTCTACAACTAGAAACTTGTAACAACACCCCATCCCCATTTGCCACAATAACAACAACAAAAATCTTCAGGGGTTGCCAAATGTCTGTTGGCAACAAAATCATTCTGAATTGAGGAAAACTGTGCGAGGCTGATGAAAATGTCAGGTCCCTATCATTATCTGATTTCCCTTGCATCTCCTGCGGTATTATGGAAAGGCCACCAAACTTAAGAGAGTAAACCATTTGGAAACATATCTATAGTCTTAGGTGATTATATCTAAGACATTTGCATGACCTTCCCCGTAAAGTTAAATGACTTTTTTTAGGCCATGCTGTGGACACAGGAATCCCTGCCACAGCTGGATTATCCCATGCCCAGGACCATTCTCCCCAGTCTTACTCAGCAGCTATTACTCTGTGAGAACTGCACCTTCCCAGGCCTCTGCCTTAGAGTAGACAAGGAACCTATTAGTTGAGTAAACTGCGAACCTCCTTATCCACAAAATTCTTTTTCTCTTCATCCATCTCTCAAAGACCTAATCATCTTTTCCTAATTCCTCCCAAACACTTTGCTTGCCTAATCTTGAAAGTAAGTATAGGCTTAGAAATTAGGTATCAGGGCAGCTAAAAACAAAGTGATGAATATCTTTGGAGCAATAAATTATAAGATGCATAATCATTGCTTTTGAGTGAAAATGAGGAAAAAATACAAAGAACATAGTATGTATAACTGGTAACTTTGACGGAGGGGCAGATATCTGTGATTCCAGAGGCCATATGTGGTCCTGAGGAAATTGTTGGTTTCATATTCCTGAATGTGGATTTTAAGAAAGACAAGCTTCCAGCAGGGTGTGGTGGCTCACGCCTGTAATCCCAGTACTTTGGGAGGCCAAGGCAGGCAGATCACAAGATCAGGAGTTTGAGACCAGACTGGCCAATGTAGTGAAACCCCACCTCTACTAAAAAAATACAAAAACTGCCAGGGCATGGTGGTATGCACCTATAGTTCCAGATACTCAGGAGGATGAGGCAGGAGAATCCCTTAAACCTGGGGGACAGAGGTTGCAGTGAGCCAAGATCGCACCACTGCACTCCAGCCTGGCAACAGAGCGAGACTCCATCTCAAAAAAAAAAAAAAAAAAAAGAAAGAAAGGAAGGAAAGCTTCTTGTAACATCCCTGTGAGCAATATGAAGACAGTAGACTCCTGAGTCCAGTTAGAAGTTGCCTTTTTAAAAAATGTGAAGCAGATATTGAAAACCCCAATGTGAATGAGGTAAGAATGCAAGGTGGTTGGTTGGATATGCCCTTTGGAGATTTCAACATCCAGTTGTTTCTCATGCAATTTAGTTACTTTCTCTGGCACTGACTTTCCTCCAATATACTAATACATTTTCCTATTTTATCAGGCGGTTTGGCAATTAAATAAGCATGGTAAATTTAGAGTGTTTTCTCTCTAGTCAGTACTCTATAAATTAAGTCATTACTCTATTGTTTCCTTGATAAAAATTATTAAACCCTCTTAAAATGAATCACGCCATCACATAGGACTAGAGAAAAGGCAAAGAGGAGTAAACCCAGAGTGATATGGAATAATGATCTCAGTGAGAATTTTGAATCTATCCAGCCCTCTGCCTAAATATTTTCCTGACCTATTAAGTCAAAGCCTGGCTTATATCTGTGTCTAATCTTCCACTCCTGACTGCTCAAGGTCTGATCTGTCAGAAATAAAATGCACCTGATAACACAGCATCTAGTTTAGCTTTAGTGTGGGCTGACCTCAGATAATCCCAATACCTACTTTCTAATACCTACTTCTACCTGATCCCAGCCCAAGCAAGTGTTGACACTGGCTATTCTCTGTGCCTTTGGGCCAGTAACCAAGAAGCCAAGGATAGCTAATGCTTTGCACCTGGTTAGAGATGCCTTGAAAGAAAGAAACCTTTTAACTTCATTTTACTCCAGTTTTTCAAATCTTGTCTCACTAATGAACTCTTTTTGCATTTTCTATCAATATTCTGTGAAACTCTGGTTCTAAGGAATACAGTTAGGAATATACAGTCTTAAAGTTCTGTTTCATATTGATTAATATGCTCTGTTCTCTAGTTACTCTTGTGAAACTTAACTTCACATAGTCTATAGGTTACTTTTTTATTAGTCTTTTGCCATCCTGTGCTCATTATGATTTTATTTTGGTACATGTTTTAAGTCTGTTTTCTGTTTATAATGGCCTACCTGTAATTGGTAATTTATAAATGAAAGTAATTTATTTCTCATAGTTATGGAGGCTCAGAATACTAAGGTCTAGTGATTGCATTTGGTGAGAGACTCCTTGATGTTGGGGATTCTTTGCAAATCTCAAGGCAGCACAGGGCATCACATGGCAAAGAGGCTGAGCTTATTGTCTCAGTTCTCTCTTCTTCTTATAAACCCACCAGTTCCACTCCACGAAAACACATTAATTCATTAACTCATCAGTCTATTAATTGATTAATCCATTAATACAGTAATCCTTATGACCAGAGCCCTCATGACTCATGACCCAGTCACCTTATAAAGGGCCCCACCTTATAGTACTGCGACACTGGGGATTAAGTTTCATATGAGATCTGAAGGGGGCAAACATTCAAATCACAGCACCACACACTCATTAAGTTGTCTCTATTGGTTCCATGGATTATAGTGATATTCAGTCTCATCACTGCTTTTCCAGATGAGCATCCTAACTCAGAGCAGATGCCACTTGACATGCCACACACTTAAATTGTCTCTCTTTAGCTACTTTTTTGCCTGTCCATATCTCACTTGTATCTAACTCTGAGATAAAGAAGAGTTGCAGGCAATTAGTTCTTCACTATTTAATCACTTTGGCTTTAGTAATGGTTAACCAGGAAAGGTTCACATTAAAATACAGCTAAATATTAAATGCTTTTCTGAGATGAATGAGCTACTTGTGTTTCAAGGAAAGAAATATACTGTTGGTTTTGTGAAAGAATTTTCAGCAGTTTCAGCATTTCTTATTTATGAATCATAAATAGCTAAAATGTACTCATTTTTAAGATATTTCAGGATGCAAGCTTTTTTTCTCTCTTAATTGAAGTCCGTTTGGTTTAGATGGGGTAGCTACTTGGGCATGTAACACAGACTGTCAAAACAGAACACCATACCCTCCCAATTACACTAGTGTTTACTGGAATGTTAAATATGATGGAAGCTGATATGTTTGGTTGTGTCTGGACCCAAATCTCATCTTGAATTCCCATGTGTTATGGGAGGAACCTATGGGAGATAATTGAATCATAGGGGGCAGGTTTTTTTCCCTTGTTCCCTGGATAGTGAATAAGTCTCACAAGATCTAATGATTTTATAAGGAGGAGTCTCACTGCATAAGCTCTCTTTGCCTACCACTGTCCATGTAAAACATGACTTGCTCCTCCTTGCCTTCCACCATGCTTGTGAGGCCTTCCCAGCCACATGGAACTGTAAGTCCATTACACAGGGAGGGGAGCACTACACACTGGGGTCAGTTGGGGGGAAATAGGGGAGGGAGGGTGGGGGGTGGGAAGCTGGGGAGAGATAGCAAGGGGAGAAATGCCAGATGTAGGTGATGGGGAGGAAGGCAGCAAATCACACTGCCACGTGTGTTCCTATGCAACAATTTTGCATGTTCTTCACATGTACCCCAAAATGTAAAATGCAATAAAATAAATAAATGAATAAATGGGAAAAAAAAATCAAAAAAAAAAAATAACCTGCTTATTTAGTCACAGCACAGATATACTGAGCTTCAAGTATTCAAACACTTTAAAGTGATTGATTTATTATAAGTATGATAATATAAGCTTAAAGTGTTTATTATAAGCATTTGTGGGAAAAACACCTCCAATATACAGAGCTTGTGCTTGGTTAGCTCTAAGCATTTGTAGTATCAAAAGGTTTTATTTATTGTATAATCAAATAAAATCAATTTAATTCTAAAAAAAAAAAAAAAAAAAAAAACTCTCTTTCTTCTGTAAATTACCCAGTTTTGGGTATATCTTTATCAGGAATGTGAAACAGACTAATACAGTGAATTGGTGCCATAGAGTGGGGGTATGCTGTAAAGATACCCACAAACATGGAAGCAACTTTGGAACTGGGTAACAGGCAGAGGTTGGAACAGTTTGGAAGGCTCAGAAGAAAACAGGAAAATGTGGGAAAGTTTGGAACTCCCTAGAGACTTGTTGAATGGCTTTGAACAAAATGCTGATAATGATATGGACAATGAAATTCAGGATGAGGTGGTCTCAGATGGAAATGAGAAACTTGTTGGGAACTGGAGCAAGGGTGACTCTTACTATGTTTTAACAAAGAGACTGGTAGCATTTTGACCCTGCAGTAGGAATTTGTGGAAATTTGAACTTAAGAGAGATAATTTAGGATACCTGGAGGAAAAAATCTCTAAGCATCAAAGTATTCAGGAGGTGACTTGGGTGCTAAATACCACATGTGCTCACTCATAGGTGAGTGTTGAACAATAAGAACACAGGGAAACAGAGAGGGGAGCATCACACACTGGGGTCTGTTGTGGGGGGCCAAGAGAGAGACAGCAGGGTGATGGGGAGGTCGGGGAGGGATAACATGGGGAGAAATGCCAGATGTAGGTGACAGGGGGATGGAGGCAGCAAATCATATTGCCATGTGTGTACCTATGCAACAATCCTGCACAATCTGCACATGTACCCCAGAACCTAACGCACAATTAAAAAAAAAGGAAAAAAAAGGCATTCAGTTTCGTAAGGTAAGCAGAGCATAAAAGTTCAAAAAATTTGCAGTCTGACAGTGTGATAGAAAAGAAAATCCTATTTTCTGAGGAGAAATTCAAGCAGGCTCCAGAAATTTGCATAAGTAATGAGGAACCGAATGTTAATATCCAAGACAACAGAAAACCATAAAAACCCTGGAAGAGAACCTAAGCAATACCATTCAAGACATAGGCATGGCAAAGACTTCATGACTAAAACACCAAAAGCAATGACAACAAAAGCCAAAATTGGCAAATGGGATCTAATTAAACTAAATTGCTTATGCACAACAAAATAAGCTATTATCAGAGTGAAGAGGCATCCTACAGAGCGGGAGAAAAATTTTGAAGTCTATTCATCTGACAAAGGGCTAATATCCAGAATCTACAAAGAACATAAACAAATTTAAAAGAAGAAAACAACTGCTTCAAAAAGTGGGCAAAGGATATGAACAGATACTTCTAAAGGAGACATTTATGCAGCAAACAAACATGAAAAGATGCTCATCATCACTGGTCATTAGAAAAATGCAAATCAAAACCACATTGAGATACCATCTTACACCATTTAGAATGTCAATCATTAAAAAGTCAGGAAACAACAGATGCTGGAGAGAATGTGGAGAAATGGAAACACTTTTACACTGTTGGTGGGAGTGAAAATTAGTTCAACAATTGTGGGAGACACTGTGGCAATTCCTCAAGGATCTAGAACTAGAAATACTATTTGAACCAGCAATTCCATTACTGGGTATATACCCAAATGATTATAAATCATTCTACTGTAAAGATACATGCACATGTATGTTTACTGTGGCATTGTTCACAATAGCAAAGACCTGGAACCAACCCAAGTGCCCACCAATGATAGACTGGATAAAGAAAATGTGGCACATATACACCATGGAATACTATGCAGCCATAAAAAAGGGCATGTTCATGTGCTTTGCAGGGACATGAAGGAAGCTGGAAGCCATCATTCTCAGCAAAGTAACATAAGAACAGAAAAACAAACACTGCATGTTCTCACTCATAAGTTGAAGTTGAACAATGGGAATACATGGACACAGGGAGTGGAACATCACACATTGTGACCTGTTGGGGGATTGGAGAATAGGGGAGGGATAGCATTAGGAGAAATACATAATGTAGGTGATGGGTTGATGGATGCAGCAAACCACCATGGCACATGTATACCTATGTAACAATCATCACATTCTGTACATGTACCCCAGAACTTAAAGTATAATTTAAAAAAAGATAAATTATCATCAAACTTACTATAAATCTCCTTTTAATACCTATCGCATGACTCTCCAGTCATTAAAAATATTCTGCTTCAAGCCAGGCTCAGTGGCTCATGCCTGCAGTCTCAGCACTTTGGGATGCCAAGGCAGGGGGATTGCTCAAGGTCAAGCTTTTGAGAGCAGCCAGGCCAACATAGTGAAACCCCATCCCTACTAAAAATACAAAATATTAGCTGGACATGGTGGCCAGCACCTGTAATCCCAGCTACTTGGGAGGCTGAGGCAGGAGAATTGCTTGAACCCAAGAGGCAGAGGTTGCAGTGAGCTGAGATCATGCCACTGCACACCAGCCTAGGAAACAAGAGTGAAATTCCAGCTCAAAAAGAAAGAATTCTGCTCCACAGAAAGTTAATTTACTGTACTTTATTTCCTTCAAAAGACAATTTACTGTTGTCTTTTGAAGGAAAATACTGTCACTCAAGTGTGCAAAGCAATCTGCTTCAATTGTGAGCCAAATATTAGATTTAAACTTCCTTATACTCTTTGTATGCATGAGCCACCAGTACTATAAATGTATGTTGTCTGTGTTCTATGGGAAATTCTGATTATAAAGAAGATGTGGACCACATAGTAGATCTAGATGGATAACTCATAAAATACCAGAGAAGTGTTTTGGTTGGAGACAAGAAGTTATGTGATAATTGTGGGAAGAGGTTATAATTTAAAAGATATATTGCTTATACTACACCAATAATTTAAAGAAAGTCTTAAAGAAGCAGAATATAAATTAAATAGAATATCATTGAGAGAACTATAGAAAGCTAGGGAGAGCTGCAGGTGATAGCAAAGAGATACACAGGCCCACACAGCCACAAGTGAGCAAAATCACATTTCATTTTGTTTCCTATTTTAACTCCCTTTATTCCTGCTCATTTTGAGCACTGATAAAAAATAATGAAATACAAATGATATTCCAATTCCTAACTGCAATTGTGTTAAAAAATTCTGAGAAATATTAAAATGAAAACACCTAACTCTTGAGAGTTCATCAAGGCATGAGTTTCATTGTCATCCTCACTATCACCATCATTATCATCATTGCTGTCATCATCATGATCAATCATCCTCAGTCATCTTCCTCAATAAATATGTATTTGGCTACATGAAAATGCCAGATGCTTAAGGTTGCTGTATGGCAATAAAAATGTAGCAAGAAAAATGAAGTACAGAAGCATTTCTCTTGAATAAATTTTTAGCTGGTATTAATCTAAAATAATATATACTAATGGACATTGTGGACTTAGGCTTGGACAAACATTAAAAAAGCATAATTTACAGACTTTTTCTCATCATTGTCTTTTGTAAGATTCACACCCCTAAACATAATAATTTCACAACAGTTATAGGCAAGATGTTTCTATCTCTCTAATATTCAAATGTACACAAATTAAACAACATTGGAAATTTTTTTTAGGCTAACAGGCATCAAGTTGACAGCAGTGTTGGAAAGACTTGATGGAACATACATTTTCATACACTATTGGTAGGAGTATAAATGTCTACCTTTTCTGAATAGTAATCCGAAATTATTTATCCATGCTAAAATGGACATACTCATTGGTCTAGCTATTCCAATTCTAGAAAGAGATAAAAGCATAATGGATACATGTGAGAAATTTATTGCATCAGTTTTTGTGACTGCAAAACCAAAGAAAGAAAAAATCTACGTGTTCTAAATCCAATGAATATCATTATGTGCTCATCATACTTGATTCCTCAGAGGTGTTTGACTCTGTGGTCATCAAAATGGTTACTCTAATTGTGTGTTATCCCACCATCCTCTTTGGCTACTCTTTCTGTCTCCTTTGTGGGTAATCTTTACCTAGTTGAGAGGCCCTGGAGCCAGACTATCTGCTCTGCAACGCTCTAGACATATGACCTTCAGCAAAACACTCATGCTCCTCTGAGGCACAATTTCTACATTGCCAAAAAGTGTGCAACAGTGCCTGGCTTCATATATATAAGCTTTACTATCAATATTTTAAATATTAAGGTGTCAGAACTTTCCAATACAATTTTAGGCCTTTTTCACTTTGTGTACTTTACCTCCTGTAAAATCTCATAATATTTATGGATTCAGTTTTGCATACTTGAAATATTTCTATCTCTGGGCTTCACCTCTCTGTAAAACTTTAAACTCACTGACATGATTTGGCTGTATCCCCACCCAAATTTCATCTTGAACTCCCACAAGTTGTGAAAGGGACTTGAGGGGTGGTAATTGAGGCATGGGGGCAGATCTTTCCGTGCTGTTTCCATGACAGAGAATAAGTCTCAGGAGACCTGACGGTTTTATAAGGGGGAGTTTCCCTGAACTAGCTCTCTCTTTGCCTGCTGCCATCCATGTAAAACAGAACTTGCTCCTCCTTGCCTTCCACCATGATTGTGAGGCCTCCCCAGCCACATGGAACTGTAAGCCTATTAAACCTCTGTTTGTAAATCATGCAGTCTTGGGTATGTCTTTATTGGCAGCATGAAAAGAGACTAATGCACTCACATAGCCAGCCTCCTACTTAATGATTCCACTTCCTTGTTGGTGTGATACTTCGAAGGCTACATATCCATCTGAACATAATCTACTCTCTGCCCTGAGCCAGCCCTTTCCATATATGATTCTCTTCTAGATTGATCTATCACAGTGAATATGATCATCATTTATTTGAGAGATACTTGAATTTGCTATATGCAATAGTGAAAACGGGGCTAAGCACTTGGATTATGTTTAAAATCCATGCATAGAATCGATGGCATCCTCAGAGAGAGTAAATTGAAGAGAATTCAAGAGCGGAACTATTTACAATGAATTGGCCATAGACTGGGATAAGGCAATTCTCAGACCTACTGCATCACCCCTAGGTCTAAAGGGGAGAATGGAAAAAAGCTTGTGCCAGAGCCAGAAAAAAGGAAGGGGAGAGGCCGTCAGTAGGAGTTACATAATGTTTGGTTAAGTGATGCAGTCAGTTCACAATGATCCATGGGGAGAAAACTGAATAAGATGTAAATGAGAATAATGAATATAAATAAAATATAATGAATATAATGAAAATGAATTATAAAAGAAAAAAAATGAATGCTCTGGCCTCACTTTCTTCCCTCCCTCCAGTCTCCTACCAGGGCTTCTCATTGGTTAAATTCAAATCAAAACAATAAGAAAGGAGAACTTATTTCTGTAGTCTTTACAGACCAACCTCCAGGGGAGCAGGAAGGGAAAGAGAGGATGGAAATTGATATAGAAAAAAGTATAGGTTTTAAGCACAATCCTTATTGTCCCTACTACTCAGCACATTTCCTAAAACATCTTCAGTTGAATGAGTAAAAGAAGTATCACATTCCTTATGGACACTGATTTTCTTTTTTGAAATCTCCAATTGCTACATCTTTTACTCTTTGTTCAAGATACTCTCTTCTTTGTCCTAGATTATTTCAAATGCTTCCTAACAGATCTTTCTGTTTTTTCTGCATGTACTCAGGAATTCTTTCTTTTTGCTCTCTGTCTCTGTCTCCTCTCTCTCTCTCTCTCTCTCCCTCTCTCTCTCTCTCCTCTTTCCCAGAGAGTGAAATTGCAAAATGCAAGTCAAATTTTCATACCTCTTTGTCTTGATATTTTTCCATTTGTTTTAGTTTTCTATTACTGCAGGCAATTACCAAAAACTTTATGACTTAAAATGACACCAATTCATTATCTTACAGTTTTATAGGTCAGTAGTCCAGGTAGACTCAACTGAGTTTTCTGCTCAGTATCTCAGGAGTCCAAAACAAAGGACTCTCCGGCTAGGATATTATCTGGAGACTCTGTGAAAGAATTCATTTCCAGGCTCATTTCTGTTTTGGGCAGAATTTCATTTCATCAGATTTAGGACTAAAGTCCCTGTTGCTTTGCTGGAGGTCAGCCAGGGATTGCTCTTAGCTTCTAGAGACCACCTAGACTCTTGGATGAGAACCCTTTCATCTTTGAAAGAAAGAATGATGCATTGAGTCGCTCTCATGCTAAAAATCTCTCTGACTTTCTTTTCTGCTACCAGCTAGGAAAAAACTCTAAAAGACCTAATGTGATTAAATTGGGTTTACATTTTTGCCAAGTTAAGTAACATAATCTGGGGAAATGATATCTCATTATGTTTAGAGATTCCATAGATACTCAAGTGAGACGGAATTAACAAGAGAGAGGGTCATTGGGTGTCATTCCTAGTATTCATTTACAACATTGTTCTCATGATGAAGACCAAAGTCCTTGCCTCCTTTGTGATCTGTCTTTGTCCATCTCTCCAGCCTCATTTCACGTAATATTTCCCACTTTTTATGTGTACTGGACACATATGCCAGCTTTCTCAGGGCATCTGCTGGCTCTTAGTCTCTCAAATATTAATTCCATGAGACAGCATTTGCTAATACCTCCCTACTGTTCAAACTTCCTCATCTCCAAACTCCACAGAGCACAGTCAGTAGTGCTGAGAGATATGTATCTGATCTTTATACAGAGAAAGTGGTTTAGAATAATGTGTTCAAACATATTAGCGATTATGGGTATGGTAGGTGTATTGACAATTTATAATTGGAGTTCCAAGCTTCCCACAGGTCTGCTATGTGTTATAAGTATAAATTACATTTATCATCAGTTAAAGCTCATTTTATTTTAAAGTTTAAACAGTATTTGAACATACAACTAATGTTTCAAATATATTGTTTACATCTGAATCAGCAGTAATTAGATATATAATATGACATTATTATTATTTCTATTTCTCAGCTATTATAAAGTTCAGTGATATGCACAGAATAAAAGTTAATGTTGATAAGCCATACAAATTCCAGTCGCTCTAAGTAAATTGTAGAAATGTTTTCCTTTAGAATATTAACTATGAAAGCATTCCTTTATAATTTCTGACCTAAGTTTTAAACTTAAATTTTAACTTAAATCAGTTAAGTTCACACTATCTTAAAACTCATTACAAATGTAAACATATTTAAAATTTCAGTGAGGTCTAGTTCATAGTTTTATGTACCTATGTGAAATTTAGTATAGATAACGATATAAATATTAACTGACACAGAATATTTAAAATTAAATAAAACCTGTAGATATGCAGTCACATCACATGATTCAACAAAGTTTTCTGAATGCAGTGAAAAGAGGACACTTTTACACTGCTGGTTAGAATGTAAACTAGTACAACCGATATGGAAAACAATGTGGAGATTCCTTAAAGAACTAAAAGTAGAACTATCATTTGATCCAGCAATTCTGCTATCTTGTGTCTACCCAGAGGAAAAGAAGTCAATATAAAATCACTCTTATATTACTGCATAATTTATACATAAATAACTTTTTCCTTTGAGGAATTATATAAGAAACAGAATACCTTCTTAGAGCATGAGAAAAAGAAATGAGGGGTAGGAGGAAAAAGCAACAATTTTGGTTTATCATTTCTTTGTTAGACACATTACATACCTGTAATAGAAAACTGCAGCACAAGCAAAATGTATCTCAACTGCTGGATCTAATGAGAAAGAGCTAGGAGTGAAAACAAATGAAATTTTAAATACTCGGTAAAATGAGATGGATTCCTGACGTATGTGAAATATGCTTACTTATAAATCAGAATTAATTTTGAATAATGTTTGATTTGAAAGGACAATGAATTGCTACTACTTTGTATTATGACCCTAAATAACAGCGCAGCCCTACCTCTTCTCTCTCTCTCTTTCACACTTCCTCTCAAACTCCTCTCTCTCTCTCTTTCTCTCTCTCTTTCTCTAGAGGTGAATGGTGGAGAAAAAAATTAAAGAAAATGGGAAAAACTATCTTAATGTCCTATACTCTGATTTCAAATTAAGGAAACATTTATCGAGTGAGTCCAATGTCCTACAAGTTGAGCAAGGCCCTGGATAGACCATGGTGATCCCAATGCTCATAGAAGTTATAGACTAGTGCTCAGCACTTGCAGGTACATAGTCACATTTAATCATCATGATGACACTATCAGGTAAGTCTTCTTCCTGTTCCATAGATGAAAAACTAGTCAAAGGTCACTTTAGCAATTATGTGTCAGTGGTTTTCCAATTCAAATCCTTCTAGAGATACATGTTTTGAAGTTCACATTTTTTCCTGATTCATTTATCGTCTCAGACATGACTAACCTAAACAAAATTGTTTTTAAGTTTAAAGTTTGTTCTGCTGGTTCCATTCTTTTAATACATTGTAGAGAAAGTATTTTTATTCAAAGTCTATAGTATAGCATTTGCTTTTATTCATTCACTTGTTTATTCTTCTTTTATGAGGCATTTACCTGGGACATGCTTCATAGCAAGTCTAAAGAAATTACAAGATAAGTTGCTAAAGTTTAGAAGATTACCATACAGAAAGTGGAGAAGCAAAATATACATAACCCAGATGTCAAGCCATGTTAATCTATTTCTAAAGTCTGATCCAAAGCGGGATCTGTTTAAACTTTATAGCGGAACATTACCAGTTATTTTTGCTTGTTTTCTTGCTTTTGTTTCTTTCTTTCTTTTTTTTTTTTTTTTTTTTTGGCCATAAAGCATTTATAATCCCTCTTGTGTATATGGTACCCCAATTTCTTCTCAAGATCATCGCCTTTTCTCAGTTGTTTCAATGTCAACTGACTGTGTCTCTAGCTTTCATTGCGAGCATACAGCTCAGGTCAGGCCTATCAAAACACCCTTTTCATGTACACATCTTCTTGTCCAGAGATAATAAGCATGCAATTCAATAAAAACCAAAGCACTTTAGTCAAACTTCTCTGGACATTTTGCAAAAGAATGGATAAGCTTCTCTGCTCATATTGTACATGAGAAATGCAAAACAGCCTATGCCCAGACATTTGCAACTTTGAGAATAGAGCAAGTTCTGAAGAAATGGAAAGAGAGAAGTAAGATTCTGATTTTAGTCATGTTAAGGTCAGAACTACACATGATTTTTTAATTATCAATTTATGCCAGACTTCACTGCCCTCCCTCCTATAAAATAATTTTATCTTAACGTTTTCCTCATCAAACAACTTATACAAGCATTATGTAGTGGCTTTTTAATGGAGTGTGAGTCTCTAGCTGAGAAGGGATATATTATGGCACCATATACCATTCACATTAAAACTGTACAGTAAACCTCATTGCTTTGTTTGCATGCTTTTTAGTTTTCATGTCCTGCATGGCCTACTACCAAGTATTTTCTTCTTCTCTAACTCATCTATGCTTCTCCTACCCACATTTTAATGCAGATAAAGTTACCCAGATAATTAAAGGGTTTGGGGTAAAATGTGAATTCAAATATGTAACGGATAACTTTGTAGTTAAAGTGTGTCCAAGTTATTACATGGGACATACTTGTGTGAATAATATTTACTTACTTAAAATTCTAATTGAGAATCCTCTAATTTTATCTTTTAAGTAGAACAACCCTAACACTAGAGCTATTTGCTGTCATGCCCAACCCTTGCCCTGAGGGTCTCCCTTACCAAGTATTTGCTTAAAATTTTTCTCTTCTTATATTATTAAATAAATATGTATTCAAATCTCTCATTTAATTATAGAAGTAGTTACTTCGTGTTACTATAGAAGTAGTTACTACTGCATATTAATTTAGTTTTATTTTCCTCTGTATTAGTCACAAAAGAGCACAGTGTGTATTAGTGAAATAGATGAAGCCTACATGTAACTTCCCTTTTCATTTCTCCACCCTTTGGGGCTCCTTACCCTTTTCTACACTCCTGTTTGTTTCCCACACTCTCTCTAACCCTCCTAAACAGAGCACATACATTCATTCTTTATTTAGCCAGTGTGTTCCATGTTTTTTCAACTGCTTCCCTTTTGGCTATATATCTTAAAAACCCCACAAAACCTAGCAAAGTCGCAACAAAAGAAGAAAACTACAGGCCAACATTCCCGAAGAACATAGTTGCAAAAAATTTTAACAAAATACTAGCAAACCAAAACAAGCAGTACATCAAGAAGTTAATTCACCACAATCAAATAGGCTTCACTCCTGGGATGCAAGTTTGGTTCAACATTCACAAATCAATATATGTGATTCAGCACACAAACAGATTTAAAAACAAACACCACATGGTCATCTCAACACAAAAAGAAAGAGCTTTCAATCAAATTTATTCATGATAAAAACTCTCGACATTAGACATCAAATGGACATACATCAAAATAATGAGAGCCATCTCTACAAACCGACAGCCAACTTCATACTGAATGGCAAAAACTAGAAGCATTCCCCTTGAGAGCTGGAACAAAACAAGGGTATCCATTCTCACTACTCCTATTCAGCATAGTACTGGAAGGCATAGCCACAGCAATCAGCAAGAGAAATGCCTAAATTAAAGGCATTCAAGTGTGAAAAAAAGGAAGTCACTTTCTTCACTATCTGAGTCTAGACCTAGAAAATCCTACAGACTCCACCAAAAGGCTCCTGGAACTGATAAACGACTTCAGTAAAGTGTCAAGACACAAAATCAGTGTACGAAAATCAGTATCATTTCTATACACCAATAACATTCAAGCTGAGAGTCAAATCAAGAATGCAGTCCTATTTACAATACACACACACACACACACACACACACACACACAAACACAGGAATACAGCTCACGAAGGAGGTGAAAAATCTCTCCAAGAAGAACTACAAAACACTGCTGAAAGAAATAATAAATGACACAAACAGATGAAAAAACATTACAGGCTCATGGAATGGAGGAATCAAGATCATTAAAATGACCATGCTACTCAAAGCAATCCATAGATTCATACAATTTCTATGAAACTACCAATGTCATTTTTCCACAGGATTAGAAAAACTATTCTAAAATTCACATTGAATCAATGAAGAGCCTGAATAGCCAAAATAATTCTAAGCAAAAGCAAAGCCAGAGGTATCATGTTACCTGATTTCAAAATTTACCGTATGGCTACAATAACCAAAACAGGAGGGTACTGACATAAAAGCAGACAAATAGACCAATGCAACAGGTTACAGAACATAGAAATAAAGCTGTATATCTATAGCCATTTGATCTTTGACAAAGTCAACAAAAATAAATGATGGAGAAAGGAATCCCTAATCAATAAATTATGCTGGGATAGCTGACTAACCATATACAGAACAATAAAATTATACCTCCACCTTTTGCCACATACAAAAAGTAACTGAAAAGGGATTAGAGATTTAATCAAACCATAAAGGTCCTTGAACAAAACATAGAAAACACTATTCTAGCTATCTGCCTTGGGAAAAAAATCATAACTAAGTCTTTAAAAGCAATTGTAACAAAAACAAAAATTGACCACTGGGACTCAAACTAAAGAGCTTCTGCGTAGCAAAAGAAACTCTCAGCAGAGTGAGCATGCAACCTATAGAATGACAGGAAATATATTCAAACTATGTATTAAACAGAGGTCTAATATCCAAAATCTATAAGAAACTTAATTCAACAAGCAATGACATTTCTCAAGGCATAAAAGCAGCCAAGAAACATGAAAATCAATGCTCAACATCATTAACCATCAGAGAAATGCAAATCCAAATCACAGCATGATAACATCACACACCGGTCAGAATGGCTACTACTAAAAAGTAAAAAAGCAATAGATTCTGGCAATCTTGTGGAGAAAAGGGAATGCTTATACACTGTTGGTGAAAATGTAAATTAATTCAGATACTATAGAGAGCATTTTGGAGATTTCTCAAAGAACATAAAACAGATCTACCATTCAACCCAGCAATCCCATTCCTGGGGGTATAGCAAAAGAAAATAAAACATGCTACTAAAAAGACACATGAATTCATATGCTGGACACTACTCTATTTGCAATAATAAAGCCATAGAATCAATCTAGGTGGCCATCAATGGTGGATTGGATAAAAAAAGTGTGGTACCTATACACCATGAAATACAATACAGCCATAAAAAAGAGTGAAATCACATCCTTTGCAGCAACATGGATACAGCTAGAGGACATTAATCCTAAGCAAGTTAATGCAGGAGCAGAATACAAATACAACATGTTCTCACTTATAAATGGAAGCTAAACATTGGGTATTTATGGACATAATAATGGCAACAATAGACACTGAGGACTTCTAGAGGGGGACGAAAGGGAGGGAGGAAATGGTTAAAAAAAATCTATTGAGTGCTATGCTCAGTACCTCAGTAACAGGACCAGTCATACCCCAAGCCTCAGCATTTTGCAATGCACTTGTAACCAACCTGCACAAGTACCCCCTGCTGAATGTAAAACAAAAATTGAAATTAAGAAAAAAAAAAACAAAAAAAACCCTCTTCTTAGGGACAAGATTTTTAAACTAATTTCAATGAAAACGGGATCCTACTATTTTGATTCTTGGATCTGAAATTTCTCTAGAAATTATTTTCATGTTGCTGCAAGAATGATGTTTTCTCAAACCTGTGGAATTCATCTTTCATTTTTAATTGGTCCATAACTTTGGGATTTTTCTTTCTGGCTAGTTTAGATTGATGGTGGCAATACAAAAGATTTTAATTATCTTTGCCTATTCCAGGCAAGGAATTTGTCAGCCTCCTTATTTCAACATCTCACACGTAGAAAAATCAACTTACTTATACAACTTTTAACACCACTTATAAATCTAATACTTCCCAGCAGTCAGCTAAAAAATAATAATAAGCAAACAAAAACATTCTGATCCATCAGAATATTTTTTAGCTGACTGCTGATCTCTCACATATTTCAATTTTTTTTGTTTTTTACTCTACATGTTGTTAGTATAGAGGTAGATATCTTGCATATTTCATCTATATACTGATCAGTGTGCTCTGTAAGATAATAACGAAGGTTTTCAGAACATGATGGTTGCAGTCTCATACACCATACAATTTAGGAGACGAATTTCACTTACAGACAGTGGCTTTCATGACTCACACTTCTCTAATGCCATTCTTTTGATGTGCTTATACGAATACACAAGTTTCTTTCTTAAAAGCTAAACATAACTAGGAGCTAGGCAGGAGAAAAGTATTAAAGATCAATATCTGTCTTAAAGAAAGAGTTTAGGATATTCAAGGGAGACACCAATTCATAATAAGTCTTTATATGATTATACATTTTAGGTGAACAGGTGTGTCTAGAGAATGCCTGACAATTGCAAAGGTTTAACTAACTCATCATTTTCTGTAGACCGTTTCTCATACATATTTCTTTAACATTTCCTCTCTTAAATCTCAAGGCCGTTTTGTTAAATTTGTTCTAAGGTTTTTACAATTTGTTCATTTCTGGTGACTAAATAATAAATGTTCACTGAGTGTGCAAAAAGTAGTAATCCTCTCCCTGAGACCTTGTGGAGGAAGATTCTTCCTGTCAAAAATAAAGGCTGTTTGTTCTGAAAATAAATTACTATCCTGTCTGCCAACTTTGGGTGGTCTGCTGTTATTAAAGACCAGATTATGGAGATTCATTTTAGATGCTTTGAGAGCTCACAAGTGGATGTCTCTGGGGCTTGTGAATATAAGGAGGAGTTTGTTATGTCTAAGTGATCAGAACCCTGAATCTGGGAGGTAGCTTTGACTGACAGATTTATTTTTATAATTCTGTGGGAAAAAAACAAAATCCTAGTTTCAGCTGGGTTTCTGATGTTAGTTGTTTCTTTTATAAAGTATTTTCACAAACCAGGTAAAACTGACACATTAAATATCAACGTAATCATTTGAGATTTACCTCTATAAAAACTTTCTAGGTTATCCTGATGTAGGCATGACTATCAAATTATCTAGCATTTAGAAACTCCTTTCTTCCCCACCTCTGCCAGTTCACCGTTATTCCCTGCAGTAGACTGAAAGGTTGTGTTCCCCCAAATTTGTAAGTACTAATCCCCAATGTGATAGTATTTTGAGGTGGGTCTTCAAGAAAGTAATTAGGTCATGATGGTAGACCCTTATGAATGGGATTAGCATCCTTTAAAAAAAGACGTTAAGAAAGATAATTTTGCCACCATGTGAGGATACAAGGTTTTCCTCTGCAAACCAGAAAGAGAGCCCTCCCAGAAACTGCATTATTTGGCACCTTGATTTTCTACCTCCCAGTCTTAAGAACTGTAGTGAATAAATGTTTGTTGTTCAATGCTACAGTATTTTTTTATAACTGCCAAAACTAACTAAGAAATCTGCCAATTTTAGAAGCCCCTAGATTTTAGAGTCTACCTTTGACCAAAAATCCCCCTTTAAACAGCATGTTAGGAACATTTAGCTTAATAATACCATAGACATTTATTGAACACCTACTATATGAGAGTAGTGTGGGGAAATAGCTCTTATATTTAAAAAAAAAAAAACATGGCTTAAAGTATAACATTTTTTTGTAACAATCTGTACTTACACAGGACCATAGACCTAATTGATTGAAGTCAAAGTGATGGCATTTAAATTGCTGCATTTAGGAACTCATATACCATTTAAAAGAATGCTTTCTGATTTTGACAATGTTTTATAAGGAGTCTTGCTCTGCAAATATCATAGCAATCATTGGCCGAAAGTGACAGAAAAATTCTGAGTGAATTCCTGGTAAAGAATGTAATATTCCCAATATTATTGGAATTTTCCAGAAGCATCATCAATAAAGACAATTCCCAGATGGACATGGTTAAAGCACAATTTTCTTAGACAATTAGAAACAGTAAACAAAAAAAAAAAAAGAAAAAAGGAGTCAATGGATTTTCTTTCCCATTGTCTCTGTGAATATTAATTGGTATTTGGTTTTCAAAATCTATACTTTGGTAATGGGTCAAATATCACTAAAAGGAATCTGACTGCAAAATACTTAGCTACTCCATTAAAATTATCATCTAATTTAAGCTATGCTGTTTATTGAGATCCTTAAAAGTAAAGTTGGTATGGAGAAGGTCTACAAGGTAAATAAAAGCACAACAGAAAGTCCTAAAAGCTGTATACAGATTCATTACTTATACACGCACTACTCAGAATGCTCAAATAATAATAATAACTCATTCAGCAGCCAAAAATATCATAGCTGTACCCAGGTAGCTTACTGATTGAAACCTGGAAAAAGAAGGCAATTTTGTTCAAAGTAACAATGGCTGCAAAAATAAGATCGAGAGTTTGAGCTACTAATAACAAATCTATTCTAAGTGGATTCCAGATGTCAGTTATTGTAACTAAGTCATGGCCAAAGGCAATTAATCTCTTAAAATCAGTGAGTGGTGAATAGTTCCTTAGACCTGAAAACAGACACATGATCTATATTTTGTAACAGCAGCAGCCATCCAAGTAGCCACAGTACTAGTAATAACAACAATAATACTGGCATTCACCCACAATGTGATGCTTTTAAGCAGAAAGCAAATGTGTCAGGTCCAAAAATATTATCTTTAATAACTGTAATCTTCTGGGATTAGACTGGAATGCTCAAAATATGTGACTCTACAGCCTGGGGACTTATTGTTGATTATGTTTTTAAATCTTCTGTGACCCATTTTCTTTGGAGTACTCTATCTGTGCCTACACGTTAGGCCCCAGTGTGTTGTAAATGGTGTAAAAGGAAAGCTGGATTTTATTAGGAAAAAAAGAGAAACCATTTCTCTTATGATTTGTTAGCATTAATTTTCATTGCTTACTTGTGAGAATGACTCAGGTTTTGGTTTAATTGTCTATTTTATGAGCTACTACAACATGGGGACATATTTTCTGCCTATATATATCTATATGAGTTAACTTTCTTATAAAATGTATTCAGGGATAATATTCTGATCTTGAACTAGTATCTTGGTTCATAAATTGGTCCAATGAGATAAGAATAAAGGAGAATAGAATGAGAAAAAAAATCACAAGAATTGTGTTTAAATCAAACTAGTGTTTTGGGGTAAACTTTGTAATTGTTTAGCTATAATTCTATCTTTGCCCAATGATAAATTTTCAAAACAGTAATTTCCTTAAATGATAAAAGAGCTAACTAATAAATTGCACGTTTAACCTTGTTGCTAGTGTATCATCTTGACCGAGTTCACTTGCGGGTGGTGGGTACTCAGAGTGTATCTGTTGTGGCTAACACCTTCAATCCCTATCACCATGACCACTCTCCATACCAGTGCTGAAGTCTCTGCTTTCCGAAATACTTATTTCTAGATCTCAGGTGTTTTTGCATATAATAATCTCATAAATTTAATTTGTTTTTGTTTTAATAAGTAGGCAATTCAGGTTATCTTTCTTAGCTTCAACATTAAATGATTCTATAATCACAGGAAATATTTGTATTGAAGTTATCATATGACTACTTGCCTTGCATAGGAAAATTATACAGTATGTTTGGGGGTTGAGTACTCACCTGAAAATCTGACTTATAGATATGTGCCAATGATTTTGTGTGTATACCACTCAGCCAATGTTAATGGATTGTGAAAAAAAGTCAATGAAATAAAGAATAATGTCACAATTCAGATTTAGTGACAAATCTTACCTACTGATGAATTTGAAGAATTGTGCTTAAGAAGGAAAAACAATATTATCCAGCCAAATAATGGACATTTAAATAGCATAATTTGTGCAGAAAAAATTGTAGGAATAAGAATTGGAGGTTGGGATGATTTATTTAAACCATCAAGAAAGAGTGGCTTCTGGATGAATGTGTTTGATGAAAATGTATCCTTACAGAGACAATTTCAAAAAGCAATCGAGTTTCTTTGCCTGAGCCTCAGTCACTTCCTAATTTTAAGAATTCACAGACATTTTAAGAATTCATGATTTATATAAGAATGTATTTGGACTGGATCCTAAACTAAGAATCCAAAAAGATGTTTCTACTAGCAAATTAAACTATTGTTTCTACAAAGAACCACAAAGCAACTAAATGGTAATATTATTAATGATTATTGAAAAACATGCTTATTTTAATGAGGTTAAATGGTACATGTACTAGAGTCAAATTGACTTCAAATATTAATTTTAGCCTAGCCTTATCAATGGTTAGGGAATAGGTGGCATACTTTATTTAAGCAGAGAGAAATTGATCAATAATGCCGAAGTTGTGACTAATAATAGAACACATTGAAAAGTAATACTTAGATCACTATTACAGAGGAATGCTTTTACTGAAGCATATTAATTCAACTTAATTATCAATAGTAATTTATGTAACTGGTAAATACCGTATTTTATTAAATTTTATTTTATAAAGAGCAGAAAAGGATATTTCTTATTGAATTTTTTATTTAAATGGCATTTATTTCTTATGACATTACAGGGAACTGAATTGCTTTTTGAAACAATATTAATAAAAACGTATAAATCATTGATAATCATTTATTGTTCATTAAAATTATTAATCAACTGAATTTCAGATGACTCGACAAATAACTTTAAATATAAAATTCATAAGTTTGCCACAGGGAATGTTTATCTTATCTGTGTGATGCTATCAATTCTACGAAGGACATTATGGGTATATCTGGAATTATTATTATGTTAATTATGCAGTAAAATCTGACGCTATGTCCAAAGAATAGTATGATGTATTAGTGGTTCAGTATAAGGCACAGACAAAACCCTGGGATTTTTCCTAGAGAAATGCAATGTATGTAGAGCAGATGTAAATGCACAATAATTGTTATTAGCTGCACAAGTGTTCATTAGTGGATCATCAATTCTCACAGTTACAGTTTTACAGTCATTTGCACACTAGACTAGCAGTGGCATAAACGTTACAAAAGAAAAAGTCTGTCTATCCCCTTAACTTGTTTGTTTTCGACTGGATGTTCTCTAAGGCTGTATCCAAGTATATTTTACATAACTTACACAATATGTTGTGCCACTTCTTAGCGATAGGAATGTTGATGTTGTAGATTTCAAGGATAGTAATACTTTCCTCTAATAATCAATCTAAAGAGTTTTAATATATTTAAACAATATTTTCTGCAGTAAGAACTCTACATATTAGGATTTAAATAACGTTCACCCTTTCATTTTTGTGTTTTATAATTGTATCTGTCTTCTCTATATACTTTATTAGCAACAAATAATTTATTATTGCTGTTCTGGAACAAGAGAAAACATTCAATCCACAGCCTTTGACAATATGTTTCACTTGTCACACATAAAATTATCCCTATGTGGTTCTAATGAAAACGTTTGCACAGATGGCATAGACAGCATAATTAAATAGGTATAAATATAAAAGGAAAAAATGATAGCAGGCTAATCTTTATCTTATAGTTTATTTTAATCTAAAGCTGTTCAAGTTGAAGAATAAAAGTATTTTTAAAGATAAAAACGATTTTCCTGGGTCAAAATAACGTGCTGTAAACCACTTTTAAAAGGAAATCATGCAATCTCGTAGTTTCACAAATTGAGATGTTTAGCTTAGTAGGTACTGTTTATTTTTAAAAATTGTTTGTCAACTTTACACATTGTTGAAAATGTGAGCCACACCAATTAACAGGAACTTCACTTTTAGTGAGGTAAACAACAATAGAAATGCAGCCTGCATTAACAATGGCACAAAATGCATAAGCCTTAAGACACTAATGAAAGACTTAAAACAACAAAATGAAAGACTTAAAACAACAAAAGAAACTCTAGAGATGTAAAATGCATTATCATTTAAAACTTAACTGGATGGAATTAGCAGCTGATTAAGAAGTGCAGATCAGAAAACTTGAAGACATAGCAGTGAAAAGTAGCCAAAGAAAGCATAAGAGAAATAAAGATTCAAAAGCAAACAAAAACCCCAAACAATCAACACGTAGTTATGAGCCAATATAAAGCAGGTTAATATATACCCACCATCATTTAAATATATTTGTATATATACACACACAAATATATACTTTATATATTTGGTATACATATACATACACATATATATTTGTACGCATACACACATATATATTTTGGAATTTGTGTATTTTAAATATATATTCTAAAATTTATTTATATTGAAATTTGATGGAAACACTAGACCCACAAACCTAAGAAACTCAAAGTAGCCCAAGTAGACAAAAACGAGCAAAATAACAAAAAAAAAAAAAAAAAAAAAAAAACCCAAGGCAGTTTAGAATTAAATACCTAAGAGCAAATAAAAATTAGTGAAAATAAAATTGAATCTACAAAAGTCTTGACCCAAACAAAGGCAGGAAAAAAAAAGATAAGTGAATAGATAGTAATAGTAAAATTATAGATTTAAAAGCAAATGTATTCATAATTGCATTAGATTCAAATTGTCTAACCATTTCACATAAATGGCAAATATTTTCAGATGGAATAAAAACCCAAGGCCAAATTATATGCTATCCATAAATAATTGGATTAAGTATGAAACATTAAGACTAAAGGACGAGGAAAAGTATGCAATGCATACACTGATAAGAAGAAGGATGGAGATATTAAATTATCATTAGGAAAAGTAGAATTTAAAAGAATGACTAGTACCAGTAGTTAAAAGGAACATTTCATAAAAATAAAATGGTTAATTCAACAAGAAGACAGAGATAATCCTAAAAGTATATGAATCTAGTAACAGGGCTTCAGAAACCTGTAGCGAGAACTGAAAAATTGCAAATAGAAATAGACACAACCGCTAATTATATTTGAGGACTTTCACACCTCTCTTTTATTATTTAATAGAACAAGCTGGCCTGAAAAAAACCTAACAACTAGCTAAACAATTTACATTTATAGACACATTAACACACAAGGAAAGTTCACACTCTTTTGAAGAGCACATAGAATATTCACCAAAATAGAACATATGCTGGGTTTTTGTATTAGAGTTCTACAGAGAAATAGAAGTAATAGGTTCTTTCTCTCTCTCTCTCTCTCTCTCTCTCTCTCTCTCTCTCTCTCTCTCTCTCTGTGTGTGTGTGTGTGTGTGTGTGTGTGTGTGTGTATGTTTGTGTGGAGGGAGAGAGAGAGAGATTTATTTTAAGAAATGGAATCATATAATATTGTGGAGGCTAGCAAGTCCAAAATCTGCAGGATAGGCTGACATTCAGGGTTCTCAGGAAAGAACTGCTGTTGCAGCTCCGGTAGCGTAAAGGCAAGTAGCTAGAAGAATTTCTTTTGCTTTAGGAGACGGCAGTTTATTTTTTTGCTCTATGGCCTTCAACTGATTGGATGAGTCTCACTCATTTTATGGAGGGTAATCTGCTTTACTGAAAGTCTACCAATTTAAATGTTAATCACATCTAGAAAAAAAATACCTTCAAAGAAATATAAAAATAATTGTTTGACCAAATATTTGGGTGTTATTGTCTAGCCAAGTTGACACATAAAACTAAGCATTTGTTATTCACTGCTGTGAACAAAATTTCAGGCACTTTGAACCTTTACTTTCCCCAGGGATTATCTGGGGCTTGAACATTCTGAGTGGCTGGGAATATACTAAATCATGCATTTGATTTAAAGCTCAGAGGTTTAAAATAAAGTGTGAGACTCAGTGCTAGGGAGTTTCTCTGCATGAGCAAAATTTAGTAATAATAACTTAGTAATAATAACATAAAACTAAGCATCACAGCCATAAAACAGAAAGCATGATGCTGACATCTGCTCAGCCCCTGGAGAGGCCTCAGGAAACTTTTAATTGTGATATAAGGCAAAAGGGTTGAAGGCACAGTCACCTGGCCAGAGTCGGAACAAGAGAGCAAAAAGGGAGACACCACTAATTTTTAAATGATCATATCTAATGAAAATTTACTCATTATTGTGAGAACAGCACCCAAAGGATGCCACTAAACCATTCATGAGAAACCACCCTCATGACCCAATCACATCCCACCACCCCCCACCTCTAATATTGGAGATTACTATTTGACATGAGATTGGGAGGAGGGATACATATCTAAACTATAATACATGGCATGTGTTCACCAAGCTACTCCATCCACACTAAAGCCTGGAAGGTAGACCAAGTCTTAAAGATTGGTCAGACTTACTCACACCTATATACACTACATATAGTATAACTTTATTCACTCAACAATTATGCACTGAACATCTATTATAGTATATAATATGCTATATCATATTGGTATATTGCAAACACTAATAGTTATCTTGATGTTATCTTGATGTTCTATTACAAAATTATATTACAAAAATACAACAAATCGTCAAGAGATAAGATCACTCTCGAAATATACGGTACGCTGTTATTCAGGGATTCATTTTTTTTTCCTCAAGAAGCAATAGCTAAAGATTAATTTAAAAACAGTAGTTAAGTAGTTGGTTCAATGTTGGGTAGGAATAAAATAAGGTACGGCTATCTTTGATTTCCTTTTTAGCCTTGATGTAGTAGAATAATTAAAATTATAGATAGCTATTAAATAGCACGTAAAAATATTCCTGAGAACAACAGAAGCCAAAGTAGGGAAACTTCTCTTAAAAAAGAAAGAAATGGAACAAAATATATTAATAAAATAGTCCTTCCCTGCAATTGAGAATTTAGACTAAATGCTTCCTCTTTACAAGTGTTGTTGGCATGACTCCACCTAAAACTAGTTATTTTACTATATTGTACCAAAAAGTAAATGCCTTAGGAAGAAAATAATTGATAACATATAGGAATATTTAAAATTTTGCTGCTGTACAAGTCTAAAGGTTCACTAGAACTATTAAATATTTGGGTTAATGTCTCTCTTATGATCATGTGATTCCAATATAAAGTACATAGCTTAAAAGACTGAACGCTCCGCACACATTTACCCACAGCGCTATGATTTTACAGGTATGATGTGATGCTATAACTTTATATCATTTTTATATTTTTAAAATTTTGTATGTTGAAAAAAAAAACTTTAATCCAACATCTTTTGACAATTTTGTTATTCACTGATGTGAACAAAGTTTCAGGTACTTTGAACTTTTACCTTCCCCAGGGGTTGTCTGGGGCTTGAACACCTGAGCTTCTTTTTCTGAGGGGCCAGGAATATGCAAAATCATGTATTTGATTTAAAGCCTGGAGGTTTAAAATAAAGTGTGAGACTCATAGTGCTGGGGAACTCCTCTGCATGAGCAAAATTTAGTAATTATAACTTAGAATGGATGAATCACAATGGGTTCCAAAGCTTAGCAAAAGTATGCAAGATCTTGTATGCTTATTCTAATTTCTTTATTTTGGAAATGAACCAAGAACACCCTCCTCTGGGAGATTACCAGTACTCAGTAACTCAGTAGTGGTAAGGAAAATTATGAGAATCTGATTGCCATGTAACCTTCTTAGCTGTTAACCCCAATTGCCATCGTCATGCAGTTTAAAGAGTGTTTTCAGTTCACAGTAACTCAGGTTTCTAGTTTGTTCATGATACTCAAAATGATTCAAGAGACTTCTTTGTAAGTATACTTTCCATTAATATGATGTGTCTTAAACTACTGTTCTTTTTACTGTGCCTGCCTTCTCAGTAGGAACTGTTCTGTCAGACATCCAACAAAATCATTTTTTAATCGCATTTATAATGTCTTCCTGTAGTTGGGGAATAGCAGGCATTGGACTGACTGACTTCAAGGTGAAAGAGAAAAGTAGGCTTTGCCTCCCTTAAAGCAGGAGTACATTCCTACCGTAATGACATTTTCAGATTGCTCTGCACTTATAAATGACAATGGTTCACATCAGGCATATGCGCTAGACAGCCCTACTCCAAGTGATGAAACAAATTCTTCTCCACACAGCATTCAATAATCCAGTATCCAATTCTTTTGTTTCTATTTGTGACCTATAACTCAAACATGCCAGAGTCTGTAAGTAAAGCAATTAAAATGAAATAGAATTGAGGTTAAATTAGTCCCTTTGCAAATGATCCATTTTAGTAGTATAAATAATGTGTGACAGATTTGTGTTAGATGCACAAAATAGGCAGAAATTTAAGAAAATATAACTTATTTTGTATATAATCCTAATTTAAACTAAGAAATAGAAGAGAGAATGAGAGTAAGAAAGTGTGTGTGTGTGTGTGTGTGTGAAAGAAAGAGAGAGAGTGAAACAGGAAGAGAAAGAGAAAGGAGAGATAAGAGAGAATAAGTTACCTAAGAGCATTAGCTCTGTAAAGTTTAGTGGATAAAAGATTTGAACTAAGTGAGTGCAAAATCTAAAAAAATTAACACTTTTTTTTTGAAGAAAACCCATAATCTTCGACACTGAGCCATTACTGAAATTGCTCCATTTTGATATTCTGTGAAAAAGAACTAATAATTTCAAAAGACTGAGTCTTCCCTGTATATTACAAAAAGAAAGGGGTGGAGAAAGAAAACCAGATCAAAGAAAAAGCATGAGAAGTTCAGTAATCATTGAACCTTAGGAAATCAGGAACCCCAGAAAAAATTCAAACTCTCATGCACTGGCACAGAGAGAAAAAACATTCACAGTTTAATTTTTTAATGCTATGTAACTCATGTAATTATTATTGGATACCTGAAGAGATATATCTAATTTCAAAAAAAAAAAAAAAAAAAAAAAAAAAAAAAAAAAAAAACTGAGAGTAAGGATTAAGTATCATCAGAACTTCAGTTTAAAAAAGATATTTTCTTCTTTTTCTTTTCTAGACTGTTCTAATCACAAGCTATTACTTTCCATTTGGAAGTCAACACAGCCTTTACAATTAAACAATCATATATTTTAGCCTGGGCTGCTACAACAGAATACCATAGATTAACAATAGAACAGAGGCTTAAATGACATAAAATTGTTTCTCACAATTCTAGGGGCTGGGAAGTCCAAAATTGAGGCACAGGAAGATTCAGTGTCTAGTAAGGCCCACATCATAGTTTGCAGATGGCTATCTTCACCTTGTATTCCCATTTTGTCTAGAAAGTTATCATTTCTCTTATGTTTCTTTTCATAAGGACACTAAATATTCTTGAGGGCTCTGTCCCTATGAACTAGTCACCTCTCAAAGACCCCATTTTCTATTACATCACAATGGGAATTATGATTTCAATGTAGGAATTTTGTGGGGACACAAATATTCAGTCCATAGCAATGATTTTTAATAGTTATAATTCCTATCATTTGAGCAATACTTTATAACAGATTTTTAGCTTTAGAGGCAGAAATAATACCAAGTTTTACTGCTGATCTATAGATGGGTTAAGATTTTTAAATTAATGACTAATTTGTGAAGACTTTATAGTAACTAATTATTCCCCATGTATCTATATATAATCTGCAAGCAGCTTGGGATGAGTAATCATGTTTTACAATTGTTCATTGTTGTTTCCATGACAACCCACATAGCACAAGATAAAAAGTAGGGATTTATGAAACACACTGTATTCTATATTAGAATAAAGATCTGGTATTATAACAGATAAAGAATAAAACTTTAATATCATTTCTTATTGAATTATTTTCCAAAAATATGTTTCTGATCTTAAAAAATAATCAGACTTACACATACAACCAAGCTGGAGTAACAGGGAACAAATTTGCCTCTTTGCCTGATATAAAAAGCTAAAAAAAATACAGAAGAAATTATAAAACAACAATTTTTATACACGTGAAAATAGCTGGTGCAAGACAATAATTCCCAAAAGAAGGAAAATTAAGGTATGTGGAACATTTATCCTAGGCTAATAACTAGAAAGTGTTTTCAATTTATAGTAGAGAGAGGGGGAAAACACACACACACACACACACACACATACACACACACACACACAGGTCCTAGTAGTTACCCAAAGTTAACAAGATAGAGTTTTAAGTCCTGGGAGGACAAGGTAGCTAGAATTCATAAGATAGAGTATTGAAGAAAACATTCCACGCAGAGAATGTTCTAGAATTCTTCGTAGTGATCCTCATTAGTCTTGAGTACTGATTTTAGATGCATATATGGAGATCAGAAAAAGAAACAACTAAAAGGATGAGAGGGACAATTCCATAGAGAGAATACTGGACTGAGAATAATCTGTGTTCTCACCTGTCATAGGTGTAAAAACACCTCTAAATTCCTGGAATATTAGGAAGAATACTCAGATGAGTATAGCCTCATTAGTGCAGAAAAATAGTCTTAGAGTAAGAGCTACTCTGAGTTTACCTAAGAAAGTTTAAGGCAAGCATTAAAAGTATCAATGTGTTCTCAAATAGCTTAACTCTATCCCAGAACAAAGTTCAAGAACATTATAGAAATGCAAAAGTATCAAACAGCTAACGGTGTATGATTCCAACGCCTGTCATCAAATACAAAAATTGCCAGGAGTGCAAAGAAGCAGGAAATACACCTCACTATGAGAAAAAATATAGCAATTAATAGAAACAGACATGAATTTTATAGGCACTATAATTAATAGGCAAGGGCACTAAAATATTTATTTGAAGTATGTAAGATACGTTCAAGAATATAAATAAAAGTTTAAGCAGAGAAATGGAAGATATTAAACATAAAAATAAAGCTTCTAGGATGAAATCTAAAATATATGAGATGAAAAATATATTGAATAGGATCACATCTGATTAGGCATTGGATAAGAAAAGATTATTGAAATCAAAAAAATGCCAGATATTATGCAAAATAAAATAGAAAAATTAATTGAATATTAGTAAATTCTAGGACAACTTTAGTTAAGCTAATATATTAATTGGAATCCCTAAAGAAGGTAAGAGAGATGAGAAACAGAAAAAAACATGAAGATATAATAATCACTGAAATTTTCCTAAATTTGATGACAACCATAAACCCACAGATTCAAGCTCAATAATCTCCAAGTCTGTAAAATAAGATGAAAACTACAAGGCAACCCTAATGAAGTGGTTTGAACCTGTAATAAAGAAAAAAAACTAAAAAAAAAAAAAAAAAAAGGAAAAATACACTATGTAGAGTGTCAAAGATAAGAATGATAGTATACTTCAGCCGGGCATGGTCACTCAACGCCTGTAATCCCAGTGGCTGAGGTGGGCAGATCATGAGGTCAGGAGATTGAGACCGTGCTGGCCAACATGGTGAAACCCTGTCTCTACTAAAAATACAAAAAATTAGCTGGGCGTGGTGGCATGAACTTGTAAACCAGTTACTTGAGAGGCTGAGGCAGGAGAATCACTTGAACCTGGGAGGCAGAGGTTGCAGTGAACCGAGATCGTGCCATTGCACTCCAGCCTGGGTAACAAGAGCAAAACTCTGTCTCAAAAAAAAAAAAAATATAGACATTTTAAAAAGATTATGTGGGACAAGTAAAAAACAAATAGTAAGATAGTAGTTTTATGCTTAACCACATTAATCTTGACATTAAGTAAAAAAAGTGTATCATGATTAAAAGGAAGATGATTTTAGATTGAATACAAAAGTAAAACCTAACTATATGCTGCCTAAAAGAAATCCATTTTAAATATAAAGATAAAAGTAATGATAAAAGAATTTAAAAATACATACCAATATAACACTAATTAAAATACAATCATGCTGGAGTGAGTACATTAATATCAAAGTATATAACTGTGAAATTACATATATATATATGTTCTTTAGATAGAGATAATAGATGACAGATAGTTAAATAGACAGATATTTTCCTTTGCTCCCTGAAACAAAATTTTTAAAATTCTTCTAGATAGTGGTGCGGAATAATCTTTGGTAAAAAGTTACATCTTGATCCTGGGTTTCTGCTACAGAGTTACTGAATTTTTTCAAATTTCTGGATTGATAGATATGTATTTTGTTCTAATGGCTCTTGATGGCTCTTGATGGGCTCTTAAATGGGAGCTGGTCACCAGAAAGGCCAGGCCATAATTAGAAATCAGCCCCGCTTTTCTCCGCTGGGAAGAAGAGAGAGGTTGGAGATTTAGTTAATAATGAATTATGCCTATGTGATAAAGTCTCCATAAAAATCCGCTAAGTTGAAGGGAATGTGGAGAGCTTATGGGTTGCGGAACAGGTGCTATGAGGGTTTAGAATGGAGGACAGAGGTAGGGGTTTTAAAGACAGGTATGAGGAAACTTATGTCCACACAGACATGGGCTCTGATGTGCACCCACAGTAAGGGCTCAGATAAGTCCTTGCACCCATGCGGTGACCATCAGACCTGCTCCCTCTCCCAGGCAGCAGCTGGTCTCCATCTGGTCTTGCCTTATGCATTTTTAAGTAGTCTCTGAATAGAAAAGTCTAATGCTTAAGCTCAAACAGGGTGTTCTTTATTAGCTGAACTTTGGAATAAGAGACAGAAAAAGAGCTGAAGTCATGCACTTCAAGCCAACTCCTTAAATCATATGGGCACAAAATATTCCAGAGATCACAGCAGTTCAAGGTACACATAGCAGTAACTCACCAAGTCAGGTTTTTTAATTATCTCAAAAACTTGAATCAACACTGAATACTATCAAAAGCAAAATGAATGTACATTAATCACAGAATATTTTAGTCACATGGCATCTTTCATCCCAGAAAAGGTCACAACCCACAGGTCTGGTTCTCATCACACTTAACCTGAGGAAACAAGAGAGCAAGTTGCTTTGAAGAGATTGAATGGGAAATTGTTGAGTGTTTAATCTAGGCAGAGCTACACAATTGTTACGAAAAGCAAGTGCTTTCTCTTATTGGGTCTTGTTGCTAGAGTTGCCATATTTGCTTTACCCCAGTGATAAAGAAATGGGCAATAGCTTATATATATGCTCATTAAGATCATGGGGTAAAAACAGTCTTGAGAGAAACTTAAACTATAACTAGTATATTTTATAGTATATATACTATAATATATACCAGAGTATTTTTATAGTATATATACTATAAATATACCACATAATTGAATATTATTAAAACTTATTGTTTCTGCCAAAAGTGAGTATGTTTACTACACTGAGTAATTGATTTATTATTTCTGGCAACAGATTAATTGAAAATCAAGTACACTATGCATCACTCATGGTACTGATGAACTGATGAGTTAGATTAAACAGACCATTAGCTTTTCTTGCTCTTCAAATTGGGATGTGGGTAAAACATTCTCTATTTCTTTCTACCCTCATGGTAAAGTGGGCCAAAGGAGAGACTAAGGCATGATAGAAAAATGCTATTATCCTGAGGCATTACATTTTCTACAATAAATATTATCAGATAGTTTTCTCAGATAAAAACATTGATTTTCACACAATGCTCACTAAAACTCTCGTACTTTTAAATATTTATTCTAAGCCTTCTGCAAATAAAGAAGTCTTTTAAACCAGTGAATAGAATTCTCTGTTGAGTTTCTGAATTGCTTTCATCACCTATACATATTGGAAATTCATTCCAGGATTTCACTGTAAAAAATTATTGAAAATTATTCTATTAAAACAAAGATGCATGTGATTTTAAGAGGAAGGCATATATCCATTTGCTTTTACAGGTAAATAAAAATTTGGAAGAAATTTTGAGTGTTACAGCTCTTTTAGAATTTGTCTAGAAGGCTTTCTGATTTTTACCAAAAAGTTCCCCCAAAAATTATTTTAAAAAAAGAAATGGTGTGCTTATCCCCAAAACAAATAACTCACTCTTCTCGCCTTTTATCATTCTGAGTAAGACTTCATTTGAATTTTTTTAAATAAAAGCACAAAACTATGATTCTTTAGTAAATGTGTGGATAAAACAGTAGGTTGGGTACACATGAATTATAAAATACTTAATGGACCATTACCCTGATATAGGCCAAATAGGAAGTGCTAGGATTGGTTCAGTGTGTTTCAGAGTAGATCTCAGGCTACAGAATGGGATAGAGATGTAAATAAATTCAGTTATGACATTCTCTGTCCAGTCATATGCCATAAAATATATTTCTGATTTTAATTAAAATGTAATTTAACCTTTATTTCTTCTGTGGTGATGGTGATGCCATAGTGAGGCAGGACACCAATAGGACTCATCTCCCAGACCAGATTGAAAACTGGCTAAAACTGACAAGTGGCCCTGAAAGCAACCCCTGGCTGTTGCGCCCCATCAGCATAAGACATTCCCACCAGCACCATGACAGTTGACAAATTCTATGTCAACACCCAGAAGTTACCGGCCATTTTCTAGAGATTTTTGAATAATGCATGTATTAATTTGCATGTAAATGAAAGTGGGTATAAATACAGCTATGTAACACCCACAGAAGTATCCCTAGGCTGCTTTTCTCAGTGCAGTGCCTATGGGCTAGCCTTGTTCCACAATGAGCAGTCACAGAGCTCTAACACCGCCACTTCAATAAAACTGCTTACTTCTACCACTAGCTTGCTCTTGAATTCACTCCTAAATGAAGCCAAGAAGCTGCCCTACATCACTGTCAAGTCAGCCAGTAGCTTGAGAAGAGATGGCAAGGGGCAGCAATGTAGTGAGAGTGGACAAATGATGAGATGTTAGCAACAGGCGATGGTCAGCAGGACAGCAAGGCAACTGGCAACCCAAGCTCCTAGAGCTGTAGTGCTGAGTCTGTAACATCAAGAAGCTGCTAATACTGAAGTGCTGTAACACTAACCAAAGGCTCTTTTCAGGGCCATCATCTTTACTGGCAGTTGGTGGAGCCAAGCAAATGGGCAAGTGGCCATAGTATTGCTGCCTTGTGGAGGACCCAGTGTTCTGGCTGGTGGGTGACAGGTCTGCACGCTGGCCTACCTGTGGGAGCTGAGCCTATCCAAGCTGGGAGTACCTGAGAAAACCATCACCCAGTTCTCATGCTGGAGACTGGTTGGCACCATTTTGGCTCTTGCAAGTGATTGTTCTGTCTGCCATCCCCTTGAATATCAGCTGAACCAGGAAACAGGACCTCTGTCTAAGTGGTCAATTTTAAGTCCCCCATCATTTGGGTGCCCTGGATAGAGGCACATTCTATTGCCATCCCTCAATCCTTTATCCTCTAATGACATTTTATTATTCCACCAGGAATTTTATTTTCCACCCTGGAATGTGTGTTTCATTTGCAGTAATTTTGTTTTCACCCCTGCAAGCTATATTTTGGCAAACGTTTAAGGCAGGACCTTTAGTTGTGAGAGGTGCCCCGGTGAACTGACTCCAGGACACTGGAGTTATGTTGCTTTGTGAACCCAACTCGGCATTTGGAGCTCACTTCTAGCCACCGCCAGATGTTCTGGAGCTTTCAGCATTTGGTGAGGAGACCCGCATCGGCCCTTCCCTCGGTGCTCTGGGTTTTTTGGCAATGGTATTGTTGTCCACCCCCTTGAATGCTCCAGGATTTTTAGCACTGACATTTCTTCTAGAATTGAGGGGAGTTCTCCCATTCCACTAGGGGAATCTTGGCCTCACCTTTACTGGCCTGCAGTTAGAAGTTATTATTTTCTTTAACAGCCAGTTGTGGGTCCCTCCCTTGTGCTGTCTTCCTTTCTGCTGTCCAACAAACTGCCTTGTTCAAGCCCATCTTGGTTAAAGGGGCCAGGGTCTTTGGTTTTCTTTTTAGTTTCTCTGTAGTTGGGAGGATTCCACAGCAAGTCAGGATCTTCAAGGTCTCCTCTTGAATAATGCTGTTCACCCCTTCTTTCTCCCTTCCACAATCACCTTCTGTTTCTTTTGGACCCTCTTTGCCAAAACTAAGATTTTTGCTTTGATCTCTGTAGCGTTTAGACTCATCATTCTACTGCCCACTAATACCACATAATCCATTTTTGTAAAGCCTTGTTATATATACTTACACCTTCTTTGCAGATGGTGGGAATTTAAAATGATCCTCATCCTGAGGATCAGTTTCAAGATCCGCATCTGGAATGCCCAGACAAGAGCCCCTGATTCACCAGGCCTGGGCCAAAATCAGTGTGCCTTCTGTGAGTTAGAAGGCCAGTGGAGGAAGGGCTACCCCTGGCTTAAAATGGAGTCTGATCCACCCAGACCCATAATAACCAAGAAATCAGAGGACTGACACAGTCTGAGTTCTCTACCCCTCTCACCGTACACATTACCATCTCCACAGAGGAGCCTTGAATGACCCTTGATGTGACAGGTAAAAATACAGAGTGATTGAGTATGGGAGCAGCCTTTACAGTTCTAACCCATTACTTAGGGCCACTGCCTTCCCATTCCTGTACCACAATAGGGATTGATGGCTAGCCAAAATTTAGGACATTCACTTATCCTCTTCATTGCACCATGGAGGACCATGCATTTTCTCATAGTTTTCTGCTTATGCCTGATTGCCCTATCTGCTTACTGAAAACAGACTTATTTTCCCAATTACAGGTCATAGTTCAATTTAGAGAGCCTCATAAGAAGACAACCAGGGCAGGAAGGGACACTTCTAGCTTTAAGGCCTTGCCTTAATACACACACAAAAAGACGCTTCCATGGCATATTGCTTCTCAAGTAAACAGCTCTATTTGAAATATGAGAGTTCCTGGTAGAGCTGTTAATATAACCCTAGTCCAGATGATTTTAAAAGTCAGTGTTAATTATCCATGGTAAAAAAAAAAAAAAAATTCTTTGAGACCTGAGGCTAAGAAGGTGTCCAGCCCCTGACAATAAATTTTCTAAAGTACAGATTATTGCAATCCTGTCAGTCCCCATGCAGCACTCCGATTTTGTCTGTAAATAAACCAAATGAGGATTATAGAATGTTCAGGAACTGAGAAAAGTTAAGGAGGCAGCAGAGGTAGTCTGCTCAATAGTTTCTAATCCTTACGCTATACTGACCCAAGTTCTTGAATATGCTAACTGGTTCTCAGTATTAAACTTGAAGGATACCTTCTTTTGCCTACCTTGACCTCCAGAATCCCAGTATATTTTTATTTTTGAATTCACTGATCCAGACATTCATGCTGCATCTCAGCATACTGTGACAGTCCTTCCCCAGTGTTTTAGGGACAGTTTCCATCTCTTTGGCAATGCTTTGGCAAAAGGGTTAAGGGAACTACTGTTAACTAAAGAATTTCTGTTGCAATATGTGGATGAGTTATTAATTTCCAACACTACTAGGGAAGACCGTGACAGGAACACAATGAGGGTCCTTAATATTCTTGGAAAATAAGGGTATTAATTATCCCCACACAAGGCTCAAATTTCTATATAAAAGGTTAAATATTTGAGGTTTATGCTTGTTCCTGGGACAAGGACCTTGCCAAACATGAAAACAGACTATCCTGGAACTCTAGCCCCTTCAGACGGAAAAACAGTTCAGAGACTTTTTGGAAATGACTCTTAGTTGGATTTGAATTCCTGGGTTTGGGTTCATAACAAAACCACTCTATGAAGCTCTATAAAGCAGTGATCATGAGCCTCTGAATTGGGACAATACCTGTCACCAGGCATTTTTCACCCTAAAAGCAAAGCTTGGAAGAGCCCCCCCTTTGAGACTTCCATACTTAGAAAAGCCTTTCAGCATCTACATGGCTGAAAAACAAGGGAGAGCTTTGGATATTATAACTCAAAGACTCAGGTATAATCCCAGACAAGTGGCTTACTTTTCTAAACAGCTAGACCAGGTGGTGGCTGGATGGCCAAGATGCTTGGGAGCTGTGGCCACCAATGCTTTATTGGCAGAAGAAGCCAGTAAGTTTATCTTGAGACAACAATTTAAACTGTGCAATAGCCTGGAAAATAAAGTACAGGATGTCCTAAAAGCAAGACGACATCAATGGCTAACAGGAGGGTAGTTACTCAAATATCAAGCCATTCTGCTTGACACCCCAGATATTATTCTTAAAGTATGTGTACTGTGCTACCCTGATGCCAGATTTCACATCCCAAGAAACAGATCCACAATTCATTCACTCTTGTGTGGAAACCATAGAATGGATCTCCTACTCTAGCAGGCCTGACATCAAATATTAACCCCTGCCTAACCCTGATGCTGAGTGGTTTACAGACAGAAGTAGCTTTACTCATGAGGGAGTAAGAAAGTCAGGTTATGCAGTAGTTAGCCAGCAAGAAGTCACTGAGGCCAACACTTTACCTACCTAGACTTCTGCTCAAAAAGTAGAATTAATTGCTCTAATTAGGGCCCTCCAACTGGGAAAATATTTTATAGTCAGTGTATTTACTGACTCCAAAAATGGGTTCCTGGTGCTCCATGTTCAAGCAGTGATATGGAAGAAAAGGGGATTATTAACAGCAACAGATCCCTCATACAACATCACTCTGAGATCTTGGGACTTTTATACATTTCCAACTCCCAAAGGAGGTAGCAGTTATTCACTGCAGGGAACACCAAAAGGGAGAACCCTCTATTATTAGAGGAATTGTCCTGGCAGACAGACACTGGTATTCCGGGCTATTGCACTAACACCAGGGACTCCAACCATGCCAGTGGCATCATGCTATATACTTGAGAAAATTAAATGGGCAGAACAGAAAGGCTTACAAAATGATCCTTCAGAGTGGTTGCTAGAAAAAAAAAAAAAAAAAAAACTCTCCCCAAAGCTGAGCAGTGGGAAATGATTAGGCATTTTCATAATTCCTCACATTTGGTATGGGATTCTCAAATATTCTTGGAGAAGCAACTTTTCCAGACTATAAGAAGGTTCACCAAGGCCTATGAAGCCTGTGCCTATAACAAGCCAGGAAGCCACCCCAAATCCCACCTACAACTCAAACTTACACACCAAGGAATGTATCCTGGAAAAGACTGGCAAACAGATTTCACCCAAATGCCACCTTACAGTGGATTAAAATGTTTGCTACTGTTTATAGACAGTCACTGGATGGATAAAATCTTTCCCCATAGGGACAGAAAAAGCATTGCAAGTGTTCAAATTCTTACTTTAAAAAAATTATCCCAAGTTTGAGATTACCAAAAGGTTTGCAAAGTGATAAGGAACCTTCCCTCATACTTAAGGTGATCCAGCAGGTTTCCTCAGCCTTAGGTATTACCTATCATCTTCGCTCCTTCTGGAGGTATCAATCCTTGGGTAAGGTAGAAAAAGCCCCTCATGTTCTAAAAAGGACATTAGCAAAACTCTGTCAAAAGATGTCAGAGGCCTGATGTTTCCTCCTACCCATAGCACTTTTGAGGAAGATGATGGCTTCAAAGGGAAACTTAAAGTTTAATCCATTGACGTGACTTACTGAAGACCTTTTTTTAACTTTAGACCTGCTACTTGATGAAGACATGCATAGAATACTCACTAATATTATCCATTTAGGCTAGGTTCAAGAGGCCCTTCAGGCATATGGAAATGAAGTGTTACTTTCAAAGGAAAAGACTAGCTCTCCTGCTCAAGCAGGATACTTGGTCTTACTAAAACCTGGAAAAACGTATTCCCTGAGGATCAATTACAACCAAAATGGAAGGGCCCTTACTGAATGTTGTTGAGCACACTCACTGCTGTTAAATCCAGGGAATTACTAGCTGGATACACTTCTCCAGGAATAAAACTGTTCTTTCTGAGTATCTGCAGGACCTACAGCCTATACCTGTGAACCTTTGGAGGACCACCACTTCTCATTTAAAAGAATCAACACTCAGCTAGAAGTGGTAACACAATGCTGTGAAATGTCCATTTTCTTTTCTTCCTGATACTTCTTTTCTATTGCTTTGGCCAACTGCCTCCTCCTTGCAAAAACTTCCTTTGTCTTTGTTGAGTGTTGAGACAACTCTAATACCCAAGATGCCATATTGCCACTGATTACTGTTTGCGCCCCTGATTGACATAATCCAGTGTAGGTGAAAACAAAACTTCATAGTAAATATTTCTTAAGTTATAGTGTCAGGGAATCATCTTAATGGTTGCTGTATTTGTCATCAGCATCACCAGGATAGAGACATCCACCATCTGGCACATCCGGAATAAGTCTATGGTCATGTGCCCAGACTGTTTAACAAACCATAGTGATCTCAAAGTACCTAGATCCCGCTACTTGTTATGTGGAACGCTCTCCAACTTAATGGATTCCACCTGGCTACAGCCACCAACATTACCCAGATCTGAGAAGTTGGGTATCTATATCTCCAGTGTGCTAATGATACTATTTTTTGCACCTGTTTTTGTGCTGATGATACAAAAAGGAAGGTTTCACTGTAATGCTCTGATCCAACTCTCGTCACCAAGTTCCCAAGCCACAGTGAGGTAAATGGGATTCTATTTGTAAGAGAGAAAACTTACACGTGTGATGCCTTCTGCTGGATCAGAACATGCAAGAATAAAACCACCTAATCTGGCAAGGTGAAAATACCGTCCCCTTCTGGAAAACAAATACGGTTCAACCACCTCATTGGAGCAAGGAAAAATTAATGCTATAGACCCAACTTGGCAGCAAAGGATGGTCATCACATTTCTGTAGGGCCTCAATTTGTGCCCTAATAGGGCTCATTTTTGTTTGTGGCCATGAGTGGGAAGAAGTCCCACTCTATAACTACTTCTGAGTTTCCTGAGGAGTCACCTATTCTTTTAGGGATAGCTTTCCCTTGCATATCAAAATCAGAACAGGAGTGAATGTACATTGGCCACTTTTGCCCCATTAGACTTCACCCTCTATTACGCCATAGACTCAGGAGTATCAGAAAAAAATAAGCAATATAATTCATTCTGGCAGGTCTATGGCCATACCACCCCGAGCGCACTCAATTATGTCAGAATTAATTCTGACAGGAACCTGGGTGGCAATAGGTCTAGCGACCTCCTTGGGGTGGATTTGCTACCCATGAGTCAACATTAAAGAACTTGACTCCAATCCTAGAATTATTGGCTACCAACACAGATCAGGCATTCAAAAGAATTCAAGAGTACCTATACCCTCTAGCAAATGTAATCTTTGATAACAGACAAGCATTGGATTAATTACTAGCTGAATAAGGTATAGTCTGTGCAGTTATTAATAAAGCTTGATGCAGGCTTATTAATAATCCTGGGTAAGTTGAGATTAATATCCAAAAATATATAAACAAGCTACCTGGTTACATAGATATAACCAGGTCACTGATCTCAACTATATCTGGTCTCCTATTATAAACGCCCTCCCAAGTCTCACCTGGTTTTTAGCTTTCCTAGTCCCTTTAATAGATATCTTATTTCTATTAATTTTTGGCCCTTGCTTGTTTAACCTCTTAGTAAAGTTTGTGTCTTCCATATAATTCCATGTAAAGACAATGCTTACAGGAGACTTCCAATCCATCCTATATTCTGATCTGGAGAATAAAAAGCATCCTGCTTTTGGGTCGCTTGGATCAGATGTCCAGAGATTTCTACTCATCTAATGCTAGGCAGAGCCTACACACATAAAATCAGTAGGAAGCAGTTATAGAAGATGGACCTCCATTCTTTACCAACCCCTTTAAAATTAAGGAGATGTATCCAATTTCTGAGTGGGAATGAAGGCTGAGACTGGCAGGACTCAGTTCCCTACCAGATTGCAAACCAGCCAGAACTGGCAAGTGGTGGGGAAGCAACCTCTATTTGCTCTTACTACCCATCAGCACAAGATATTCCCACTAGCACCAGGACAGTTTACAAATACCATGACAATATGTAGAAGTTACTTCCCATTTTCTAGAGATTTCTGAATAACCTGCCTCTTAATTTGCATGTAATTACAAATGGATATAAATCTAGCTACTCTACAACCCATAGGCTATACCCTCAGTGCACTGACTATGGGCTAGCCCTACTCTGCAAGGAGCAGTCACAGAACTGTAACACTGCCACTTTAATAAAACCGCTTTCATCCACCACTGGATCACTCTTGAATTCCTTCCTAGGTGAAGCCAAGAGCCTGCTCTGTATCGATAGTGCTTATTTACCCAGCTCCGCCAAATCATACCTTTACCTGGAGTTGTGACTATTTTGTTTTGGGAAACTTAAACAGTGCTAATAGGTTGGAGGTGGCAGATCAATTAGTTACTCTGTTGTTCATCTATCCTCACAGTTCATGGAGGAAATATTTATTCCTACCCAGTATAATAATTCATCAACACAGATTTTATTAAATTGCCTAACTTTCCTGTTTTCAATGGCCAAAATTTGATAAAGTGGTTTTCTCTGCTCTTATGTGTTACTCTTGGGCATATTTAGTATTTGGTTTATGATACTCAAGATCCAGAAAGAAACTAGTTTTTTTGTTTGTTTGTTTGTTTTTTTGAGATGGAGTCTTGCTCTATCACCAGGCTGGAGTGAAGTGGCATGATCCCAGCTCATTGCAACTTCCGTTTTCTGGTTTCAAGCAATTCTCCTGCCTCAGCCTTCCGAGTAGCTGGGACTATAGGCACACACAACCACACCCAGCTAATTTTTTTTTTTTTTTTTTGTATTTTTAGTAGAGATAGAGTTTCCCCATGTTGGCCAGGATGGTCTGGATCTCTTGACCTCATGATCTGCCTGCCTCGGCCTCCCAAAATGCTGGGATTACAGGCATAAGCCACCGCACCTGGCCAGAAACTAGTTTTTAATTAGGTTTGAAGGATAAAGGACGGGGCCAGGAAATGGAAATAAATAGCAATTGGCTAATAATTTAGTTATATTATTACAACACAAAGAATTGCAATGGAGAGGGACAAGAGCTAAAAAACATGAAAAAAGAAAAGCAAATAATTGGCACACACAAAAGGGGCATCAGCTGTTCATGGGGGTAAGGGAGGAGGTAGTGTTCAGGGAAGGCTTCCTAGAGCAAGAGCAAATGCCCAATAAGACCTGCTGATTTCATCACTCTGTTTGGCTTTATTTAAACCCTCAACCTACCAAGGGTCCTCTTGGTTTGATGTCTTTGAAATATACACACATTCCCCAAGGGTTTCAACTGAGAAGTTTGTTTTTATAGACTAGGCCTATTAACTGGTTTAATATAGAATGTCTAAAATATTATCATATACTCTTGAAAAAATTTTTCATTGGTTATTCTATCCATATGGAAATGTATATCTAGGAGAACATAAGTTTTCAAGTTAGGCATGTAAAGTAGATTGAAATCCTAACTAGCTTTTGTTGACTAACTGAAGAATCTTATGTAATTTAATTTGTCTGAGATTCACTTTTCTAATCTATAAATTTGAAGATATATTTTTAAAAATTTGATTAAGATGTTGCTAGAACTTGATATAATAATCTTAATACAATGCCTAGCAGAGAACTGAAAAAAATAGTAGTTTAGTATTACAGATGGTAATAATGATAGGAAAAATAATGCCCTCCTCCTAAACAGAATATACTGCATGGATATGAATCACTTTGGATATTACAAGCTCTTAAAGAAACCACAATAAATCAAATGATTTTACAATCTCATAAAATCATAAAACTGGAAAGAATTCAATTCCTTCACTTTCAGTAGTTCTTATAATTAATACACTTTTTTATATTTCAGAGAAATCCAAAACTTTAAGTGCAGAATGCATTAGCTGTTTTTGCCTTTTGGAAACTTGACATTTAGCTTTATAGCTGAATGATTAGTAAAGACATTGATTAGTAAAGACCTTGAATTATGATTAGTAAAGACCTTGAATTTAGGAAAAAAAACTAGCAGATTTTTCTTTTCTGGATGATGCACAGTTCAGCAGCTCTATTCAGTATTTTAAATATACATAGCATAAGTATTTAGTAACAGAATAAAAATATTAACTTACAAATATTCTATTTTAAAATTACGTGGCTTCTACCTTTTAATTAGGCTAATTTATAAAACAAGCTAAAATATTAGTAATTGTTACTCTATACATAAATCTAAATAATTCCTAGTGAAAAACTTAAACACCATGGCCTTGTCACAGGTGGCTATAATTAATCACAAATTAAATACTTTATAACATAAGTTCATGGCCCACACCTAGCAAAATAATAATCTAGACATAAAATTATTCACAGTGTAGCTTTAGATTAACAGGTCTATAAAGGAACCCTTCAAGTCTTTTGGTTTGACTACATTTTTTTTTTTCAGTAAAATATCCTAACAATCAGAGATTAAAAGAAAAAAAAAAGATAAAATCCAGATGTATGGCAAGAAGCAGCAAACCTAAACCAATAAAATCTCATAAAAAATTTAAGCATAATAAGTGATTATAAATATATTAAATTCAGAGCCATACACTGAAGATAGTTGTATACTTGAATTCTAATCATAGTCTTGTTATATAGAGAAACAGTGTTTTTCTTTTTTCTTCATATGGGGAGCTTGTATTTCCCCAGCACCCTGATGAGCATTCCTGCAGGAGAAGAAAGTGAAAGCCACCTAGGAAGGAGTGAATGAGTACAATGTATCGGAATTTCCTTCCAGGTCAGGAAAATTATGGAAAGCTTGCCCTCCAGCCCCAGCGAACTGTGAGAAAAAAATAGAATAGAGGTTGAAGAAGCAACCGTGAGGCACGTTTGATTTCACTTCTTTGGTTTCAAACTTCTGAGGAAGAAATGTGTTCTATACGTCGGTTGAAAGACATGGGAGATTTTGCCCTGAGTTCTATTTTGAATTCCGAAGAGAATCCCACTCGATGGGGAGCTGTGTGGCAACCTAGGGGCATAAAGAGCACAGGTATATTTGAGCTATGAGATAGACTGAGGTACTGTTTCTTGCCCAATGATGGTTTCTATGTGCATGGAAGGAAACCACAATATCCTCAAGTGTAAAGCAACTGATTAATGGGTAGTTGAGGGGTGTGGGGGTCTGGAAGGTATACATTTGCAGAGAGATGTGGAAAGTGGAAAGTAACTGATTAATGAGTAGCTGAAGGGTGCCAGTGTCCAGAAGGGATATGTTTGCAAAGAGACAAAGCATGCTTTTGTCCTAAAGCTATACGGTGAGCCATCATGGTTTAAGATTTAATAGGAACCACGGTCAGACCTTGAAGTGATACGTTGCCAGCGAGAGCTGAGATGAATCAGTCAGCAAGGGGAGGTGCCCCCTGCACTGTGTTGTTCTCTCACCAAGGAGATCATGGGTTGCATGTCACCAAAAGTGAATGTCAGAACACCAGCCGTCAAGAAGGCCAGTGACAGACCTGGGAGTCATCTCACACACATATAGGAGAATCAAAAGAGTTTCACTGAAGAACTGACTGGCTCACATAAGAACTAGTATCAGAAAGAGGCCTCTTCCTCATCCCCTAAACTCTGTTCTTTAAATCCCTGAAAACCATACTTTCTCTTGGGTCCAGAATCTGTCTTCAATAAGAAAAGAGGAAGCAGGGGAAAGCTTCAGCATCATCATGAAATTTGCCTTTGAAGAGACAGGATATTTATTCAAATGATGCTATACAAATCGGGAAAAACTGAGATATCATTAATTGATTCTTAAAATATCATTCTAGCTTAGTCCCTCCCAGCTATTAGGAAGATTAAATTACTGAAGATAAAAATGTTGTATTTTAATTGTTTATCTGAGTTTTAGGAGAAAATTTGCTATCTAACTACAGTATAAATTTTAATTTTCCAATATAAATGTATGCTTTGTGAGGACAGGAATACATCTTTTTGGAACTGCATTTGCACAGGCCTATAGCATTGTAGTTTAATTGTGACTTCAGCTATTTCCTTACATTATTTGATAGATATTAAGTTGGAAATAATCTGTTTTTAATCACTACTATTGCTAGTGAATAAACAAATATCTTAAACAATTTAATATCTATCTGAGAAAATAAGAAAAATACACATGAAAATATAGATTAAGAAACAACAAATATTTAAATACTAAGAAAATCAGCAAAAGCAGAGACTCCAGAATTCCACCATTTAATAAACTTTATCAGTATTGTTCTAGGCTATTATAGAAACACTACAACAATTATATTAACAACAATTAAATAGTATTAAATTGAAAGTAAACTACTAAATTTATTATGACCATTGAAACAAATAAATTATGAATAGGTAAATTGCTTTTTCTCCCACTTGAGGAATTCACAAGATAAATGATTAAATACTTCTTACAACAGTTTTAGGTACCTATGTGCTAAGCAGGCTGTTAGGTCAGCTAGTAATACCAAGTTAGAAGGTTGAGCAGAATGTAGATTTATATAGTGAAGGACTGGCACCATGGAGGGAAGCAAGACATGCTGGGATGTAATTAGAGTAGTGTGGCAGGATAATATGAAGAACCATACAGCAAAGCTCAATAGATCTAAGGCAAAAGCTCCTGGCTATGAATGTTAGGGAAACTTTCAGGAAGAAGTAATCTGAGTTTGAATTCTGTGGACAAAATCTATGTCCTCATGAATATTTTGGTAGGAAAGATACTCACACTAGCCCAGAAAGAAGGGCTAGTTTGATCAAGAAGTAGATATATTTTGAGAAAAATATGTTAAAACTTTTGTTGGGTTAGGCCATGAAAAAAGCCAATTCCAAGCCTAAGTAATTTTAAATTTAAAAGTCCTTATATTTCAACCATAAGAAACATACAAACTGAACTTTTGAAGACAGTAATGATATTATTGAAATAGGAAAGTGACTGTTCACATAATTCATGTTCTAAATGACCTTATCATGTATGATGTATAAAAGTTACTCAAAATATTCTTAAATTAAACTTTCATCTCTGTGTTACCTTATTTCATGACTGAAAAACTGAATTTGACATTCCTAAAATCAATTACACTTTCAGTTGAGTTTATTCTTCTTGATCAGATGTCATCATAATGTATTTCATACTATAATCAATTTTCTGGTAGACTACTGAAAACTTATAAAACACAAACTGTTTTACACAGTATTGAAGGCCCATGTTTTTAATGATAGCATCCTATTTGCAATTGCTGTGTTTCAGTTGTATTTTGAACAGTCTAATGTTTCAAAATCCAAATGTATGAATCCAAAGCTGAATGTTTCACTCTTCAGCTTTTTTGATGTCTGCTTCAGTCTAATTTTTCTTCCCACTAAATGCCAAGAAAAATCACCTTATTAACGTTCATGGTTCATCCATGCTGCCAAGCCTAGTGACCCAGTGACCAATTCAAATAACATGTTACTTCACATTTCTTCAGCAGCTAATCAGGCTATCTTTTAAACATTCACTTTTTAAACATGGATTTTAGGTTCCCCACATTCTCATAGCTTTCCTCCAATCTCACGGACTTCTCCATATATCAGTCTCCTTTGAATAGCACTCCTTTTCTTTGCAGCCTTTAAATGCTGTTGTGCTCCAGGGCTCAGAACTTAGACATCTTGCTGTCTCTTTTCATTCATTACCCTGAGATACATGGCTTTAAAAGTATTCAAGACTTCTAACTTTTAATTTATTGCATGGACTTCTCTCCTATACTTACATATCTAACTATTTTACGTTCTTACTCAATTGTCTAATAGGCACCTATCTTAACTATTATAACCTTAATATGCCTTTTACCTAAAGTTTGACCTTTGCACTCATCTCTGCTATTTTCCAAGTGTTTTCAATTTTAGGAAATGACACTGCATTGAAAATACATCCCAAATATATTTTCTTTACTGTCACTAGTACTACGTCTGTTCAAGTCACCATCCCTCATCTCTTGCCTTGATTATGTAATTGTCTGCTAATTTGTCCCACATCTGCCATATTTGTTTCTATCCATAGTATGTTCTTCCATATAATAGTCACTGTGATTATTTTAACATAAAAGTCTTGTTTCTAAATCTTTTAAATTATTCCAACTCCTTTCCATGAACTACTGTCTTCTAAATGATCTGGTTTTTGCTCCCTTCAAACTTTATCCCTTATTTTTCTCTTTTTTCTTGATATATTTTAACCACATTAGCCTCTTTTCTGCTTCTCAAACATGTTAAGCGTATTTTCAACTTCTTTTTTCTTAGAAAAACATATCTCACCTTCTTACCTCATGTATGTCTCTGTTCAAATAGTAAGTTCTTTCCTTATCCATTTGGTCACAAATTGTCACTCTATTTGTTTAATCTCTATTCACATAGACACTTTTTCTACCTCCTATTGATTGCTACTTGGCATTATATATTTATGAATTTGTTTCTTTGACTTTTTATTTTTTCTGTCTTCCTTACTAGAATATAAGTGCCAAGAAGAAGAGCCCACTCACTCTTAGAATAACTGAAGGACTAATTGAATGAATGAATGAATACATAATGCTGACCTTTTTTGAATACTGTCTTCATCTAACCAGTTTCCTTTGCATAACTGTATCTTTGGAAGCCTACCCTTAATGAGTCTCTTCATACACCCTGAGAGTCAAACAACTTAAAGGAAAGCTGTGCCCTATCATTTAAAACACATTTAGTTTTTATGTGATTTGTACTAGTACAGTTACTGCTATAGAAACAACAATTTGCTTGCTATGTTTTTAGAATAACTCTTTAGACAGTATCCACTTTAGCAAAAAAAGATGACTAGAAAATGTTTCGCTTTAGGATAGTATAGTAATCTTATTAAAAAATTTAAAAGGTGGGTCAAAAGAAGATTTTGGGGGAGATTTGAAGATTTTTAAAAATATTTAATTATTATCTTCCCAGAGTACTCAGGGACATTTTTTAAGTGCTAAATAACACGTGCTAAAGGTGATGCTTGTCCTGATCTACAAAATAAAGGACTGGAAAATAGAAACAGTTTTAACATCCTGGTAACTTTTGAGAATTTTCATGCCTTTGGCATAAATGAACTGTCATAGAATATGTTTAGCATCTGATAAGTATAAGAACCTTCAATATTAACTGGGAAGAACCTCTGATAATTAAACGTCTAATGGATGTTATTTCTCTCATAAGGTGAATTAACTGAAGAAATTTGATAATATGTGGTTACCACTGTCTTCATAATTGACAGAAATATTAACAAAGGTTGTTTCTGGGTATTATTAGAATGAGAAATTAGGCAAATTATAATGAAATCCCTGGTGTTTTAAGTTTCATCAAGCGGAAATAAACACAAAGATTTCTTATACAACCTTACTTGAATATTCAATGATAATCAGGTTTTGTTTTACTATAATCTTTAAGGAAGGATATCTGAAAATTATCATCCATTTCATAAATGCTTACACTATAGATTCATCTGACATGATTTGAAACTCTGGACTTCACGTTTTCATCTGTTGCTAGCCATTGGGTCCATAGATCATATCTTAACTGAAAAAGTTATTGTGCAACTTGATTACTTGGTTACCTATATTAACATGTAGAAAGACAGAACATGTTTTAAAACTTACATGTGCATCTGAGGCTATCTATATTACCATCCATCTTTCTTTTTGCCTAATTGCAAACTTATGATATTCACAAAGACAAAAATCTTAAGTAAATTAGCTCATCAAGATGATTTTGGCATGCCAGAAACCATGTGTGACCACAGCAATTTTCTTGAGTAAATCTCCTGAAAATTGTTTTCCCTCACATATGCTTCATTTTTCTTAAATATTTGAAAACTAAATAAAGCCTATCTTTAATTTAGTTACATATACTAGGAGATACATTAGGCATAATATTTAAATACTCAATTGACAAAAAGATGATTCATAAAATATACCACTGTCTTGAAGAAATATAAAGTTTGTATAGAGTTAACAATGAAATTCTCAGGTCACATTCATACAAACCAACAAAATCCCTGCCTCTAGATGTTAATGTGGACCTCAGGAGTAAACTAGGTTGAAACCATAGAGTATACAAAAGTATGTTTATGCTTTTTATACTATATGCCATTTATCAGTAGTGGCTGATAAACTATATGCCAATATTTAATTTTAAATGCTTTTAAAAATAAAATATTTCTTCTAACTGTAATATGCAATTATAAATGTACTTGGATATAAGCCATTTTTATTTACTGGATTGTTTATTTTGCCTTTTATTTGTGGAAACTCCTTTCTAGGTATAATACACAGTTTACATTGCATAACCAGGAAGCTTTTACTGGCTGATTACACTAATTTGTTTTTTCTAGCTGCCCTTGGAAGTCTTTGATATTGTAGAACTGAATTGACTGGTGCCAAAGGGGAAACTTTTGGAAATCTCTGATATTAAATGTTCTTCTTTGAATGAAAGAGATGCCCCAAGAAGTGGATTTTAAATCCATTTTAGATCTTTTCTGCTGGTCGTTAATGCTATATTCATCATTTTGTCCCTGACTATTTCATATGTAATGCACTTCAATAGATGTTTTTATGGGTGATTCTTAATACCTGTATCCTCATAGATTAACATGTTCTGCTGATTAATAATATCTGTATTTTCCATTGTTTACCTGATAGCATTTTAGATTGGTTTGTAGTAATCTAAAACCTTGCACCAGTTGAATCTCCTTCAAAAATAATGTATTAAAATGTTCAATGTGAAATGCAGCATGTTTGTTTCTGGGCACATGAAAATGAATAAAACATATGTGGCTTTATGCATTCTATTTCTACTCTAGATGAGAAAAATGTTAATAATAACTAACTTAATTCATTACAGGCATACTTCAGAGATATTGGGGGTTCTGTTCCAGACCACCACAATAAAGCAAATGTAACAGTAAAGCATGTCACATGAATTTTTTTGTTTTTTCAGTGCATAAAAGTTATGTTCACACTATATATACTATAGTTAATTAAGTGAGCAATAGCATCTGTCAAAAAAAGTAAATGACTTAATTTAAAAACTAGCTAAAAAATGCTAACAGTGGACTGAACCATGGGCAAGTCATAATCCTTTCACTCATGAAGGATCTTTCCTTAACAATGATGGCTGCTGACTGATCCAGGTAGTGGTTTCTGAGGCTGTGGTCACGGTGACACAAGTTCTTGAGACAACAAAAAAATTTGCTACTTAATCGACTCTTTCATGAAAAATTTCTAAGTAGCATGCAATACTGTTTCATAGCATTTTACCCACACTACATCTTTCAAAATTGGAGTCAATTCTCTTGAACCCTGCCACTGTATTATCAACTAAGTTTATGTAATATTTAAATCTTTGGTTGCAATTTTATAATTTTAACAATGTTCACAGCATCTTCACCAAGAGTAAATTCACGCATTTATTATAAGAAACTCATATCACTCAAGTTTTATCATAAGATTGCTGCAATTCAGTCACGTTTTCAGGCTTCACTTCAAATTGTAGTTTTCTTGCGATTTTTACATCTGAAGTTGCTTCCTCCACTGAAGTCTTGAAGCCCCAAAGTCATCCATGAGGGCTAGAGTCAATTTCTTCTAAACTCCTGTAAAAGTTGATATTTTGATCTCTTCCCATTAATCCCAAATGTTCTTAAGTAGTGAGTCCTTCTCAGATGCTTTTCTGTTCACTTTGTTCAGATCCATCAGAAGAATCACTATCTATGGCAGCTGGTTGTTTTGGCTGCATTGATCATCTATCTAGCCTTGCAAAATGTATTAACTAAATTATAAGATTTTAAAGTCAGAATTACTTCTTGATGTGTGTGCTACAGAATAGATATTGTGTTAGCATGCATGGAAACAATTCATGCTAACATGAACATTCATCTCCTTTTACATCTGCGTCAGAGCTCTTGGGTAATTAGGTACATTGTCACTGAGCAGTGATATTTTGAAAGGGATCTATTTTGTTTTCTTTTTGAGCATTAGGTTTTGAGAGTGGGCTTAAAATGTAGAGTAAACCATGTTGTAAACTGATGTGCTGTCATCTAGGCTTTGTTGTCCAATTTATAGAGCACAGACCGATTAGATTTTATATAATTCTTAATAGCCCTAGGCTTTTTGAAATGGTAAATAAACATTGGATTCAGCTTAAATTCACCAGCTGGCTGAGCCCCCGACAAGAATGCCAGCCTGTCCTTTGAAGTTTTGAAGCCAGGCATTGGTTTCTCGTCTCTACCTGTAGACCTAGATGGAATCTTCTGCCATCATAATGCTATTTCATCTACATATGAAACCTGTTGTTTGGTGTAGTCACCTTCATCAGTTATCTTACCTAGATCTTCTGGATAACTTGCTTCAGCTTCCACCCCAACATGTGCTGCTTCACCTTGCACTTTTATGTTATGGATATCGTGGTCTCTTTACTTAAACCTCATGAACCAGTATCTGCTCTTGCTTCAATTTTTTCTTCTGCAGTTTTTCACTTCTCTCAGCCTTCATAGAATTAAAGGGAGTTAAGGATATGCTCTAGATTAGGCTTTCATTTAACAGAAGGTTGTGGCTGGTTTGATCCTCTATCCAAACCACTCAAACTTTCTCCTTTTCAGCAATAAGGTTATTTCACTTTCTTATCATTTGGGTGTTCACTAAATTAGCATTTTCTTCATGAAAGTTTTCTTTGCATTACAGCATGGCTAACTGTTTGATGCAAAAGGCCTAGCTGTCTGCCTATCTTGTTTTTTGACAATATTTTCCTCACTGAGCTTAATCATTTCTAGCTTTTGATGTAAAGAAATATGTATGATTCTTCACTTAAACACTTAGAGACCACTGTGGTGTAATTAATTGGCATACTTTCAATATTGTGTGTCTCAGAAAATAGCAAGGCTTGAAGATAACGAAGAAATGGTGTAAGGGCTGGTCAATGGAGGAGTCAGAACACACACAATATTTATCAGCTGAGTTCTCCATCTTATATGGGTATTGTTTGTGATGCCCTCAAATTATTACAATATTATCATCAAAGATCACTGATCACACATTACTGTTACAGATACAATAATAATGAAAAATCTGAATATACTGTGAGAATTATCAAAATGTGAAACAGAGTCCTGACGTAAATGCATGCTGTTGGAAAAATAGTGCCGATATAGATATACTGGCTCTATGCGGGGTTGCCACTTTAATTTGTAAAAATATACAGTAATTGCAAAGTCCAATAAAGTATAGCACATTAAATAAAATGTGTCTGAATTTTTTAAAAATTGTCATAAAAATAATAAAAGGGCACTTCCATTTTACAATTTCTGTTGTAAATAAGGATACATACTGTATGCCACAGTCAAAGAAATCAACTGTCACCCATTTACTTAAACAGAAGTCAATTGTAGCTGACTTACCAAAGCAGAATTAATATTGTCAGTCATTTAAAAAATTGGCCATTGTAGGGCTCTGTTTATATTAAATAAGCTCACCTCCATAGGCAAAGGAAAGAAAAAGTATTATCTATGAAATGGCAAATATGAGATGGAGAACATTTTATGTAGTGATTTTTCATCTCAATGGTTTTGGGATTAATTAAAGGTAACATAATGAATTGAATTGTGCCTAGCCACTTAAGACTGAAACCATAAAAACTGGTTAACAGATGCCAACAGTTGTCTACCAGCTTTGGGTTGAAGTTGGTAGAACATTACATGCATAAAAAATTAATTCCACTATGTCAGTTTTTCTTTGTTTTTGTTGTTATTTTTGGATGCTTTTAATTTCATTATGTAATGTAACATTATATAATGTAATGTTCATTATAGGCAACCAAATAAACAATGGATGCTTCTTATTTTAACTTTGTTTTACAAATAACATGTTAAAAGATCACATACTTTTTGCTTCTATTTAAAAAAGTTTGATAAATGAGAAAAACTATTACATTTTAATAACTATTGGTATACTTTTCCAGCTTTATTAACATATGACTGACAAAAATGGTGTGCATTCAAAGTGTACAATGTGATATTTTATATACATATACATTGTTAAATTATATCATGACCAAGCTAAGTCCCATCATGTATGAACACTTAGGTTGTATTCATAACTTGAATTGTACAGTAATTAATGCTGCAATAAAGATGAGAGTGCAGGTATCTCTTCAAGCTGGTGATTTTATGTCCTTTGTATATGTACCCCTCAGCAAGACCACTGGATCATATAATAGTTCTATTTTCAGTTTTGTGAAGAACCTTCATACGTTTTTCTATACTGGTTTTAATAACTTATATTTTGACCAAAAATATGTAAGAGTTTCCTTTTCCCAACATCCTCATCAACTTTATTTATGTATTGTCATTTTGTTAATAGTCACCCTAATAGGTGTGAGGTAATAGCTCACTGAAGTTTAGATGTACATTTCCATCATGATTATTGATGCTGAACACCTTTTCATGTATCTATTGGCCATTTGTATGTCTTCTTTGGAAAAATGTCTATACAGGTCCTTTGCCTATTTTTTATCAGAATATTTGGTATTTTGCTATTGAGTATATGAATTTCTTACATATTTTAGATATTAATGTTAATCCTTTAATATTTTTATATTTTATGTGTGTGTGTGTGTATATATACATATATACATATATATATACATATATTCCAGAATGAAGGAAAATATTTGCAAATATTTTCCTTGATGCTGGAAGTGACTTTTTTATTTGTTGATTTTTTTTCCTGTTGTGTGAAAGATTTAATGTGATATAGTTGCATGTTCTCATTTTGTTTGTGTTTTCTATGTTTTTGATGTTGTAAATCAAAATCATTGTAAAGATTATGAATATTTTCCTCGTGTTTTTTTCCAGGAGCTTTATCAATGCAAGTCTTACATTTAATTATTTAATTCATATTGAGTTGATTTTTGTGTATGGTGTAAGGTAAAGGTCCAATTACATTCCTTTGCATATGAATATCTGGTTTTTCCATCACAGTTTGTTGAAGAGACACTCCTTTCCTTTTGTGTATTCTTGGCACCTTTGTTGGAGATTAGTTGACTGCATATGTGTGGGTTTTTTTCTGGGCTCTCTTTCTAGAATAGAATATACAAGTACATATATATATATATGTATATGTACATGTGTATATATATATATGTATATGTGTATATATATATGTATACATACACACACATTTATATGTATATATGTAATATATGTATGCATGTGTCTATTTTATGTTAATATACTGTTTTGATTAATATTTATAATATAGTTTGCAATCAGAACGTGTGATGCTTCCATATTTTTCCTTTTTCTAAAGATATTATCTACTTTGTGTTTTTTGTGTTTTCATGTAAAAATTTTATGATTTTTTTCTCTTTGTATGAAAAATGCCAGTGAAATTTTGATAGGATTTGCATTAAGTCTGTAGATTGCTTTAGTGCTATAGATATTTTAACAATATTAATTTTTTCAATTCATAAACAGGAGATATCTTTCCATTTAATTTTTTCTTACTCAATATATTTTAACAATCTCATAATTTTCAGTGTATAGAACTTTTACTTCCTTGATTAAATATCTCCCTAAATAATGTTTGTTACTGTAAATGGTATTGTTTTCTTAAATTCTTTTCCTGGTAGTTTGTATTTAATGTATAGAAACACAACTTAACTTGAACTTCTGACTTTGTTCACATGTTATTTTCTTGATTTCAATGAATTTTCTGTGTTCTTTTGTAGCTCACTAAGCTTACTTCAAAAAATTATTTAAAATACTTTGTCAGGAATTTCATAGATCTCCATGTCTTTTTGGTTTGTTACTGGATAATCACCTGTTTCTTTGGCAGTGTCATGTTTTCTTATGTTCTCTGAAGTCTTGTACTGTTGTTACGCATTAAGAAGGACCCATCTCCTGCAGTCTTTATTGAATGGCTTTCGGAGAGAACATCTTCACCAGTGAGTTCCTTAGGCATTTTGAAGTTCTTTCTTTCAGTTCCTCCTATGAATGTAATACTTCACCCTTTTAGTTCCCTCTTGTGGAACATTGAGGTGTTATTAATTCTGACAGGTGAAAACATTGCAAGCACAAATAAACTAAAGGAGTAATACACATAGTCTCTGATCCAAAAGTAGAGTAACCAGTTATCCTAGTTTTCTTTTTCATCTAATTTAGATCAGTTGCCTTGACTTAGTTTAACAATTAGATTAGTACTCTCAAAACTGTCAGTTTGGATTGTAAATATGTCATCTGTTGTGGATCTTTAGGGAAAGGACAAACTAGTTAATAAATGTTACTGACAAAAAAAAATGGATATTCTTAAATAAAAAGTTAAATTAGATGTCCAACCACACTAAACATTGAATTCAATCAATACAAATACGGTAAGAACTATTTAGCATTTCATAGTGAGGGTTAAAATGGAGCAAATGATCCTTGATTGTCTCTTCAAACTTTGTCTCTGGTTCTCAAGCTAGAGTAAGTGTATCTTTCTAGTTGGTCTGCTGGAGGTGGGACTTTATCCTTATTGGTCTATCAAGTAGAGGTATCTTTTGTGACTCAACCTCCCTGGAACAGCACTTTTTTCTTTTCCAAATTCTCACAGAAATGTTCTAATGTGCTCACTGTGGCCCCAATTGAATTTTAGTTCTAGTTAGTTACTATCTAAGATCACTTTAATTTTTGATGTTATAATTATCACCATTTATTAACGTTTTATTCTGTATTCTCTAAGGTTTTAAGTCATTTTCATGTGTACCATTATCTTTCATCTTATTAATATAATCTGATTAGTTACTTAGGCCATACTATATTCTCTTAGGAGGGCACTATTGTACAAAACAGATGAGATATTCTGAAATTATACCACATTCAAAACCCAAACTTGTGACTTTGCAAAAGGTACTTCATTCTTTGACCTCCAAATTTAGCAAACATCAATAATAGTAATACACATTCCATATTCCAGAGTTGTAGTGAGAATTAAATGAGATAACCTATGTAAAAACTCTCAGTATTGTGTTTCACATTTAATAATATTTAATGAATCCTGTCTCTTTAATTCATATTGTCTTCATCAAATTTATTATGTTAATCTCTTCATTTTCACCAGCAAATACAGTTTTGTTTTTCATTTTGCCATCTATTTTAGTCATAATTATATTATTCATGTATGGAATATTTTGAATTGATTTGAATGCAATCATACAAGTCATTGAATCAAAGTGTAGATGAGTAAAAGGTCAAAAATCAGAGTTCATGGTACCCTGAAACATACCTCACCTTTGGTGAATATCTGTCAGCTCAAATTGCAAATGATTATTCAACAAGTAATCAATATATTTATTTTACTTGAATTTGGTGTATAGTGTAATCAATCTAATCAATTATCATTGAATTGTTATTACCTATATCCAATAAAATAAAATAAGTCCTAGTGACTGAGAAGGGGTTTAAACAAGGTGTATACTGAGTTTCTAAATAAATCACAGATGTTGAAGAAATGCTCTAGGACACTGGTTATGGCAAATTTTTTTTTTCTTTTTTTTGGTTGGGGGGACAGTAAGACCTCAAAAGCACACAAAACCAAAGTAAAAATAGACAAATGGGATTATATCAAGCTAAAAAGCCTCTGCACAGCAAAGGAAACATTTAGGAAAGTTGAGAGACAATCCAGAGAATGGGAGTAAATATTTGCAAACTACCTACCTGACAAGTGATTAACAACCATATTATATAAGAAGCTGAAATAACTCAATAGCAAAATCTGGTAACAATGATCTGATTTTAAAATGGTCAAAACATCTGAATAGACATTTCTCAAAAGAAGACATACAAATGACAAATAGGTATATTAAAAATTGCTCAACATCACTAGTCATCATAGAAATGAAAATCAAATCTACAATGAGATATCATCTAACCCCAGTTAAAATGGTTTTTATAATAAGATACACAGTAACAGAAGCTGATGAGGATACAGAGAAAAGAGATCCTACATACATTGTTGGTAAGAATGTAAATTAGTACAGCCACTATAAAGAACGGTATTGAGGTCCCTCAGAAACTACAAATAGAACTACTATATGATCCAACAATTCCACTACTAGTATAACCTAAAGAAAGAAAATTAATGTATTGAAGAGATATCTGTACTCCCATGTTTACTGTAGTACTATTCACAATAGCCAAAATGAGGAGTCAACCTAAGTGCCCATCAATAAATTAATGCATAAAGAAAATGTGATATATATATATATATATATATATATATATACACACATATATATACACACACACATAGTGAAATATTACTTAGCCACAAATAAGAAAGCAGAAACATTATACTAATTAGTATACTAAGTATACTAATTAATTTTTACAAATTATATGAATGTATTAAATTATCACATATACCACAAAACTATGTATATTTTATATGTATCAATAAAATTAATATGAAAAAGAAAAATCAAAGTGCAGTAGTATAAAAATAATATAAAATACTGTTGTGATGATCACACTGCAAATATCTTTATTTCAGGAATATAGGGTTAAACTACCATTATGTCTAGGTACCTAGTACTTGACATTATTTTTTATGGCACCACAATTCCTCATTAGGTTTATTGGAAACTGTGACAAAACTAAATTTTTTCTCCTTCATGTTGGCTTTTAGAAAACATCAACGGTATTGGGTTGGTAAAACACTTCTTTATTTTTCAAATATTCAATTGTAAATCTGAATACATGTATAAGAACAATGTTTCTGAAGGAACATGCAGCTGTGACTAACTTACTTCTTCAAAAATCCCCTGAGATCTGAGAAATAGACTAAAACCTTATGCACTCCCCCTGAGTACTGTAATTATATCGAACTTCCCCAAAAGCAACAAATACATGAAAGAAAAAAGTTCCTGAACACATAGGGTGTATGACTATCTTAACTCTAAAGACTGGCTTTGAATGCTGTCAATCCTTCCAAAATTAGGGAAATACAGAACCCTAATGTCAAACAGAGATAATTTATAGGAACATGTTAGGCAAAACGAAGTATTCAAAACAAAACTCCAAAGCTGTTAATGTTGTTTGTCCAGCAAGTTCCCTAAAGGAAGAACTTAGCAAAAATATATTCATCATGGAATGTATTTTCTGTTTAAGTAAGCAAAGTTAAAAGGAACTGAGCAATTGTCCAGGTTCAAAACTTGTTGCTTCTATTGAGTCTTAGTGTGGCAAAAATCCAGCAGAAAGAGACAAGGGCATGGCACTTATCCAAGAAAAATTTGCTGTGGAAAGCTGGCTTGTTGTAAGTTCATCTTTAAAACTTAATCAGCTCATCACAAATACTCCTTTTTGCCATCATTTTTTCTGGTATATTAGACTTTTTTAAGAAAAATCGTATATCAACTACATTAAAAACAATTTTAGAAAATACAAATGGAATCATCTATAATATTTTAAATAAAATTATTATTTTTAAATTTTATATTCAGACAGTATGGGCACCTGTTTGTTATATGGGTATAGCGCATCATGGTGGGTAGGCCTCTAGTGTACCAACAACCAAATAGGGAACATAGTACCTGTCAGGTAATTTTTCAATTCTTAACCCCCTCTTACCCTTTCCCTTTTCGAGTTTCCAATGTATATTATTTCCAACTTTATGTTCATAGTTATCCTTTGTTTAGCTCTAATACGTAAGTGATAACATGTGGCATTTGATTTTCTGTTTGGGAATTATTTTACTCAGAATAATGGCCTCCTGCTGCATCGATTTTGCTGCAGAGGACACGATTTTATTCTTTTTTATGACTGCATAGTATTTTATGGTATATATGTACCACATATTCTTTATCCAATCAACTATTAATAAACACTTAGTTTCCTGACATTGCTATTGTGAACAGTGCTGTGATAAACCTAAGAGTACGTTTATCTTTTTAGATAATTATTTCTTTTGTTTGCATAGATATCCAGTAATGGGATTGCTGGGTTGAGCAGATGTTCTTTTTTAGTTTATTTGAGAATCTCTATGCTATTTTTAATAACTGCTGTAATTTGCAATCCTACCAATAGTGTGGGATTGTTCCAATGTTCTATTCTATCCAAGTTCATGCCAACATCTGTTGTTTTTGACTGTCTAATAATAGCTATTCTTAGTAGTGTTAGAATATATCTAATTGTGGTTTTAATTTGCATTTCTCTGATGATTGTTTATGTTGAGCATTTTTTTCATGTGCCTGTTGCCCATAGTATGTCTTATTTTGAAAAATGTCTGTTCATGTCCTTTGCCTAGTTTTTAATGGAGTTATTTGTTTTCTTTATGTTGAGTTCTTTCAGTTCCTCATAGATTCTTAATACTAGACTTTTGCTAAAGGCATAATTTGCAAATATTTTCTCCCATTCTGTAGGTTGTTTGCTTATACTATTGATTATTTTTTTTTGTCGTTTTTCTGCAGAAGTTTTTAGTTTAAAGCACTTTTATTTTGTTTTGTCGCATTTACTTTTGGGGTCTTCATCATAAATTCTTTGCCTAGGTCAATCCAGAAGAGTCTTCTCTAGGTTTCCTTCTAGAACTTTTATAGTTTCAGAGTCTTATGATTAAGTTTTTATCCATCCTGAGTTAATTTTTCATGAGGAAATGCCTTGATGTATGATGAGAGATGTGAAAGGGTGGTCCAGTTTCAGTCTTCCGCATATGGCTAGTCAGTTTTCCTAGCACCATTTACTGAATAGGGTGTCCTATTCCCATTGTCTATTTTTGTTGATTTTTTTTCAAAGATCAGTTGGTTTAGGGTATGTAGCTTTATTTCTGGGTCTTCTATTCTGTTCCATTGATCTGTGTGCCTAGTTTTATATTAGAATGATGCTGTTTTATTTACTATAGCCTTGTATTATAATTTGAGGTCAGGTAATACCTCAAATCTAGATATCTCTGGATTTGTTCTATTTGCTTAGGATTATTTTGGCTATAAACTGTAGTGTAGTTTTTTCTAATTCTATGAAAATTACATTGGTAATTTTAGAAATTGCATTGAATTTGGATTGCTTTGTGCTTTATGGTTACTTTAACAACCTTGATTCTTACAATCTGTGAGCTTGGTGTGGTTTTTTAATTGTTTCTGTCATCTACAATTTCTTTTATAAGTGTTTTGTAGTACTCCTTGTAGAGATCTTTCACTTCCTTCATTAAATGTATGTCTAAGTATTTTATTTAGTGGCTGTTATAAATGGGATTGAGTTCTTAATTTGATTATCAGCTTAAATGTAACTGGTGTTTAGAAATGCTTCTGATTTTTGTATGTTGATTTTGTATTCTGAAATTTTATTGAAATAATTTATTAAGTCTAGAAATCTGTGGAGGAAACTTTAGTGTTTTCTAAACTATGCAATTATGTCATCAATGAATAGAGATAAATTGATTTCCTCTTTTTCAATTTGGATGCTTTTTATGTAATAAAATTATTTTTATTCTTTTTCTTTTTTTTCCCATTTATTTATTTTACTGCATTTTAGGTTTTGGGGTACATGTGAAGAACATGCAAGATTGTTGCATAGGTACACACATGGCAGTGTGATTTGCTGCTTTCCTCCCCATCACCTATATCTGGCATCTCTCCCCTTGCTATCTCTCCCCAGCTCCCCACCCCCCACCATCCCCTATTTCCCCCCAACTGACCCCAGTGTGTACTGCTCCCCTCCCTGTGTCCATGTGTTCTCATTGTTCAACACCCAACTATGAGTGAGAACATGCGTAGTTTGATCTTCTGCTCTTCTGTCAGTTTGCTGAGAATGTTGGTTTCCAGGTTCATCCATGTCCCTACAAAGGACACAAACTCATCATTTTTGATGGCTGCATAATATTCCATGGTGTGTATATGCCACATTTTCCCTGTCCAGTCTATCATTGATGGGCATTTGGGTTGGTTCCAGGTCTTTGCTATTGTAAACAGTGCTGCAATGAACATTCGTGTGCACGTGTCCTTATAGTAGAATGATTTATAATCCTTTGGATATATATCCAGTAATGGGATTGCTGGGTCAAATGGAATTTCTATTTCTAGGTCCTTGAGGAAATCGCCACACTGTCTTCCACAATGATTGAACTAATTTACACTCCCACCAACAGTGTAAAAGTGTTCCTATTTCTCCACATCCTCTCCAGCATCTGTTGTCTCCAGATTTTTTAATGATCGCCATTCTACCTGGCGTGAGATGGTATCTCAATGTTGTTTTGATTTGCATTTCTCTGATGACCAGTGATGATGAGCATTTTTTCATATGTTTGTTGGCCTCATGTATGTCTTCTTTTGTAAAGTATCTGTTCATATCCTTTGCCCACTTTTGAATGGGCTTGTTAGTTTTTTTCTTGTAAATCTGTTTTAGTTCTTTGTAAATTCTGGATATCAGCCCTTTGTCAGATGAGTAAACTGCAAAAATTTTTTCCCATTCTGTTGGTTGCCGATTCACTCTAATGATTGTTTCTTTTGCTGTGCAGAAGCTGTGGAGTTTGGTTAGGTCCCATTTGTCTATTTTGGCTTTTGTTGTCAATGCTTTTGGTGTTTTGGTCATGAAGTCCTTGCCTACCCCTATGTCCTGAATGGTTTTGCCTAGATTTTCTTCTAGGGTTGTTAAGGTGTTAGGTCTTATGTTTAAGTCTTTAATTCATCTGGAGTTAATTTTGGTGTAAGGTGTCAGGAAGGGGTTATATGGAACCAAAAGAGAGCCCACATAGCCAAGTCAATTCTAAGCAAAAAGAACAAAGCAGGAGGCATCACACTACCAGGCTTCAAACTATACTACAAGGCTACAGTAATCAAAACAGCATGGTACCAGTACCAAAACAGGCATATAGACCAATGGAACAGAACAGAGGTCTCGGACACAACAGAACATATCTACAACCATCTGATCTTTGACAAACCAGACAAAAACAAGCAATGGGGAAAGGATTCCCTGTTTAATAAATGGTGTTGGGAAAACTGGCTAGCCATGTGCAGAAAGCAGAAACTGGACCCCTTCCTGACACCTTACACTAAAATTTTTATTCTTTTTCATATTTCTTCATGCTATAAATGTAAAAATATATTTTATATAGCCAAAATATTAATAAATTAAGATTTTATGCACTAAAATATTTTATTCTAATTGGTTTTCATGTTGTTTTATAATCACATTTGTTGCTTCATATTATTTTATTACATATTATAAATGTAGCTATAAAAACAATTATGAAAGGCAGGCATTTCCTCATTTTTTGATAGTTAACACAGTATCATTTGTTTCACTAGCTTGGCACTGGCATAGTAAATAATATGGTCTGAATATTTGTGCCCCCACCCCTGAATTTGATGGAAACCCAATCACTAATGTAATGGTACTAGGAAGCAGGACCTTTGGGAGGTATTTAGGTCATGAGGCCAGAGCTCTCATAAATGGAATTAGCACCCTTGTACAAGATATCCCACAAGGAATCGTCTATTCAGGAGATGGGCCCTTACTAGTTACTGAATCTGCCATTGCCTTGATCTTGGGCTTTCCAAATTCTAGAACTGTGAAAAATAAGAGTTGCTTATAAGCTATCCAGTCCATGACATTTTGTTATAACAGCCTGAACACACTATGACCAAAAAAAAAAAAAAAAAAAAAATCAGTATTGAAAAAGGAAGGTGCTGCTATAACAAATACCTAAAATGTGAAATGTCTTTGGAACTGAGTAATGTGTAGAGGCTGGCTGAGTTCCGAAGTGCAGGCTAGAAAAAGCTCATCTTGCTGTGAACAGACTGTTAAGGGTGATGCTAGTGAGGGCTCAGATAGAAAGCCTCAATCTTCAGAGAGTACCTAAGTAACCTTGGACATAATGCTATTATGGATATGAAGGATAAAGGCCATTATGATGAGGTCTCAGACAGAAATGAGAAATGTGATATTGGAAACACAAATAAGAAAAGGAAATTCTTATTATAATATGACAAAGAATTTAGCTAAATTGTGTTTGTGTCCTAGTGTTCTGTGGAAGGTAGAACTTGTGAGTAATGAAATTAGATATTTAGCTGAAACTATTTCTTAGTAAAATTATGAAGATGCAGCTTGACTTCTCTTGAGTGCTTAAAGTAAAATTCTAAAAGAGTATAATGCTTAAATATTACATTTTTAATCCAAAGGAAAGCAGAGCTTAGCATTTTGGAAAACTCTGTTTATCCACATAAGAAAAATATGAGAAATCTTTATCAAAAGAGAACAAGGATGTGCCCATGCTACTATTTAATAAGGTGATTTCTATGAATTTTTCATGTCAACAGAAGCCAAGTGCTATTCACAAATGCAACAGAAGAATGAGCCCAAAGGCATTTTGGAGAGCTGACCTTTCTATCACAGGCCCAAAGTACAAGATCCTAGGAGATAGGATAATTTCAATTCTTTGTTCCTGACATTCCAGGGCAGCACTCCTCAGTCACACCAAGTGTGGCTCCAGTGGGCCCAGGTGTGGAGAGGACTATGGTGGCTGCCCATTCAGAGGGCACAGATGGTAAATCTCTATAGCATACATGCAGTGCCATCTCTGATGGCACACAGAGTATACTAGCACCGTGGCTATACATCTATATTTTGAAGGCTGGAGGCTACCAGAGCCTTAGGTGTACTATTTAGTCCTTTGCTTGGGACTATGTCCTGACATTGAGGTGCCTCTGCTTAATTTGTGAAGATCCCAAGATTCTATTTTTCTTTCACAGCACCAAACATGTATTTTAAAAAAATTATCCACTGCCTTGAGGCAGCAGTAAGGAAAAATGCTTATTGTTCTACAGTGTAATGTAAAACAGTGATGAGACCTGCCTACATCTCTCCTGGTACATTCAGCACCTGTTGAGGTCCTACTGATTTTAATTCAAACCTACCCAAGGTGATAGAGCAGTGCCCCTTCATGCCTTTTCTGTCCCTCTGTCAATAAATTGAAATGTCAACCATTTGGCAAGATAAGAGTTTGCAGCTTTCATTATGATCCCTCAGGAAAAACTATTTCTAACACAGTATGTGTGTGTGTGCCTGCATGGCTGTATGAAACCTATAAGTATTTGTATGTACATAACACAAACTTTCAGCTCTTATTCTCCTTTGCAGTTCACTGTATCAAGAAAGAGTTACAGAGGATGGAGCTACGACTGCAAGTGACTAGCATTCACTGTGAACCATTCTCAAAAGAAAGCCATCAAAATTAACTTGTTAAATTAGTCAGCATTTATTATTTAGAAAACTTAGTCCTCGGTAGCTACCAACCATTATTCAATGTCCCAAGAAAGAAATGCAAGAGGGAAGGTCAGAATAATATATATAATCTTTATTAGTTTAGTGGGCTTTGTCTACAAAATTCAGCTTGGTTTTCTACTGGACTAAATTAGACTATTTAGTAACAAGAGAGGTCTTATTTGGTTATAGGTAGATATTCATCCTGTACTAAAGGCAGTCTTGGCATTTTTCCTTTAGGCCATCAGTACAGTCTTGGCTCTTTAGCTCTAATTTTCCTGTTCATATTGAAATGATGGTTCCCTTGTAGTGTTATAACTGACAACGTTATTAAAGCACGAACCATAAAAGATATTCTGAGGGCTTTTTCTTTTAAAAAATGAAAATGAGAAATTACTGTAGTTATACTCTTCCATTAATATCAGTGTTAGAAAAGCATTGAACAGGCTAGTGCGAACATAGATTTAAAAGAGAAATCATTTCTTAACATTAAAAAGAAGAGGCCAGGTCTTAATAATACATCAAAAATCAATCATTGAAATGATCGATTCCAAAATATGTTGTCCTCAAAGCAGTAGCCTTTTATCTAAGAAGATGATCTCCTTATTTCAAAAAGTGTGATGCCACTCCATCTTTCTGCATTTCCCTAAGAAGTCACAATAATTTGATGCTTATGTTACTGTTCAAAACATTTTTTCAGTTTTTATGGAAAGCTTTGATGTTCCAAATAAATCTCATTATACAGTAGATCAAAGAGGAGAATGCCTTTCACCAAAGAAGTACATACAACACACCAATTAGCATATCATCTATTGGAAGTTATATATATTTTTTCTTTCAGTAAGTCCTATCTGTGCCTACAGTATGCCCAGAATATGTGATAGGACTACGTAGGTGTGTTTTCAGTGATAGGTGAATAGACCCAAGTTAGGTAAAATGTGCTGAGAACAAAGGGTTTTAAAGTTCTATCATTATCATAAAATGCTTTGTATTATTAATAATACTAATACTAATGCCTATTATTTTAAATAGCTATTTTATTATATGATTTCTTCCTCTTGAAAAGATTCATAGACTAAGACAAAACGTTAAATAAGTGAATTACAGAGAGAACTATTCTATTTCTTCCATAAACGAAGCTGGAAATCTAAGTTTAAAAGAATAGATTCCAGCTTAGAGAGAGAACCCACTGCTATGCATCACTTGAGGGTGTTTAAACAGAGTGCCTGCCAGAAGCATTCTGTAATGCATCACCAACTTGCTCTCTATGAGAGGATTCTGATGTTTGTGGGAGCTGTATGCGCATCTACAAAGCTGAATTGCACTCCTCAAGCACTTGAAGTCTGCTTAAGTATAGCATTATTTTTGACTGAGCTCTGATCAATGTTTCTCTTCCGTGATTTCAAGATCTGCATCAAAGTTCAAGTCATGATTATGAGTCTTATTTTAGATCTACTGTCACCTGGAGAACATAATTTCCTTGGGATACTGGAAGCATTTTTAAAATTTACAAATGCTCATGTTTCTTCCATTTTGCCTAAAAAGTGCTACAGTGCTTTACCTTATATGATAATCTCATAGTCAAAGGAATATCATGGCACACAAACTTCAAATCTGTTTCTTAGATAAATTATACTCTTTTATTCCAACTGAACTCACCTACTAGATTCATGAAAATTGATTTGTTTTATAACAAATATCTCAAAAAAAAAAAAAAAAACACTTAATCGAATTTCCTTTGGCTCTCCCAGCACTTTGGGAGGCCAAGGTGGGTGGATCACCAGGTTAGAAGATTGAGACCATCCTGGCTAACACAGTGAAACCCTGTCTCTACTAAAAATACAAAAAAATTAGTTGAGCATGGTGGCTGGCTCCTATAGTCCCAGCTACCTGGGAGGCTGAGCCAGAAGAATCACTTGAACCAGGGAGGCGGAGGTTGCAGTGAGCTGAGATTGCACCACTGCACTCCCGCCTGGGTGACAAAGCAAGACTTCCTGTCAAAACAAACAAACAAACAAACGACAACAAAAAAAGGCAGAGGTCTTAGGTGACATATTTCTTTGTGTGCTCTTTAGAGCAGTAGTGTGTTATTTATCTATTGCTTCAAAACAAATTACCCTAACACTTTGTGGATTATAACACTAAACATTGATTAGCTCACATTTTCTGTGAGTCATTAATTTCACTGACTAAGCATCGATTAGTCAGGTGATTCTGGTTCAGATTCTTTCATAATGTTGCTGTCAACCTGTTGGCCTGAGATGCCATCACCTAAAGGCTGTATTGGGACTGAAAGTTTCACTCAAGATTGCACGCTTATATGGCTCTTTTTACAGGGTTTCATTTCCTTACTGACTGGTGGCAGAAGAGCTCAGTTCTTTGCCATGTGGACTTTTATTTAGGGCTGCCTAAGGGCCCACATGACATGACAGCAGATTTTCCCTAGAGCAAGCAGTCTAAGAGAAAGAAGAGGATAAAGTAGTTTATGATCAAGTCTCAGAAATCACACATAAGATTGTCTTTTTCTTGAGACAAGAGTCTTGCTCTGTTGCTCAGGCTGGACTGCAGTGATGTGATCTCGACTCACTGCAACCTCCACCTCCTGATTCAATTGTCTCTCCTGTCTCAGCCTCCCAAGTAGCTGGGATTACAGGCATGAGCCACCACGGCTAGCTAATTTTTGTATTTTTAGTAGAGATGGGGTTTCGCCATGTTGGCCAGGCTTGTCTCCAACTCCTGACCTAAGGTGATCTGCCTGCCTCAGCCTCCCAAAGCTCTGGGATTACAGGCATAAGCTACCACATCTGGACTAAAGATTGTCTTTAACTTAAAACTTTGAGTTAGGGTATGCAACCAAGTAACATACTGCATTCCAATTATTCAGCCCTACTTATTGCCTTGCTCTGTAATTTCATACCAAATGGTGAAGCAGTATGAAACATTATGATTCACAGTTTAGTTCTAGTGACACACTGCAAGCAAATGTCAGCTCCAGGATACCCTTGGTTAGTTTATACTTGCCTTATTTATTCAAAACCCAGATGTATTTGGTATCTTAATTACACTGTAAATAGAAAAAGGGATACAGGGAATGTCATTTACATTTTACAGATGCCCTATCCCCTATCATTGTTTGCTGTATAGCACTTTGGACCTACTCTTGAACACTACTTTAATAACTCTGAATTGAACCAATCAAATTCAAAGCATATTCTTGAAACTTAGATATCTGAGTTTCTGATAATTCAAAATCATTGATTTTGATCATTGATTCTGCTTTGAACAATGTAGGTTTATCAGGATATTTGAATTTATTGAATATTTAAGTAGCTAAGTCTTCTAAAATTTTTATTCACCCTCATTGGAAGTCTCAGTTATATAATAAAATGCTATCATTGGAAGGAGCATCAGCTAAAGAAAGCACAGAAATCAATGCCATGTCTACAAATGCTGGTCTCTTTCCTTTAGGCTACAGTTAGCTTACACCTGACTTGAACAGTTTACTGAACTCATGAGTGTTTAATCTTATTGCAATTTATTACATTACAACTTATTGAGGCTGAAAAAGTGATCAATTTCAAAAGCTGTCCCTTAATATGTAGGAAGTAGTTTGCACACTGGACAAATATAAATCACAAAGTAATAAAAGTCTTGTAAGATTGTAACAAATATAAATTGCCATACAAATATTAAATAAATTACACAATATTTTTAGAGTGCGTTTAGACATATTTCCTCTATGGATCATTATTACAACTTCAGTTACATTGCTTTAAACTTTTCATATCCAGAGCATATTCACTTTTGCTATTAACTTTATTTAGCTTCATTTCTTTGTTTTAAACAGCAACCTTCATTTTCTAGGGAAATTTTGAAACTTGGGACTTGAGGCTGCTGTGGTGACTGGTTACTTGTTCTGTTTAGAGAAATTGCTAAACAAGGTAAGTAATGGGAAGTAGGTTACTAGAGGGTAAGGGTCCTGGAAAAAAGGTACCACTTACAGTTACACTAACACTTGTCTGTAAAAGGAATCTGGTTGAAATTCAAAGGCAAACTTAGAGAGTAAAAATTCATAAAATGGCAATCTATGTCTCCAGGGGTAAATATGGAAGGAAATGTGGAAGGAGTGAGGCTGGGTAAGTAAGAGATTTTAAGCTGATACCAATCCAATGATTATGACAGTATATAGTGAATTCTTATAATTTTATGTTGCCTGGCATCCATTTTGAGTATGTTTACATTTTTCATACCAGGTAAAGTTTAGTCATCCATGAAACACTTTCTAGTCCTAAACCACCTCAGTTCCCCAATGTGATCAATCCAGCTATCTGCCTTAAACAACTTCCCAATGGTGACCACTTCCCCATGTAACAGCTAGATACAGCCTACTTGGCTGGCCCTGCTGATCCCCACATTCCATATGGACTGTGCAGATATGCAACTGTGACCACTTTCCAGTCACGATCTTACCTCTGGGACTTTGTGTCTGCTTGCTTTAAACCGACCAACTAAAATTTCCCACAGGAAATCTGTTTGAATGATGTCCCAGACCCCAATAAAGACATTCATCCATGGTCTCTTTCACTCTCTCTCTCCACCTGCTCTCTAACCTTCATGTGTGTGGCCTCCAGACATGTCTATACCCCTCAAGGTCTGTAAATAATAAACTATTTTCATGTTGTGTCTCTCCTAATTATTGAAAGAGTGCTCTCCATCTTAAAGATCCTAAATTAAAACACAGTAGTGATTATTACTATTATCATCATTATCACTGATATTTTATGTTTCTACTATGTTGTTGCAGGTCTTTAACATAAGTTATTTCATTTTTAAACCTTACCCCCAGTGAGATAGCTTTTTACACTCATTTTTACAGATGAATGATTTGTCACTTAGGGCAGTGAAGGGAGATCACACAGCAGGTAACTAATGGTGGTTTTACATAAACCCAGGATAGTCCTGTTCTAAAGACACTGCTGCAGATGTACTATCCCGTTTTCTGAATGCATCTGTGCCATGCCCTTTGAAACAGCTTGACTTTCTAATCAATTCATATGTCATAGATGTCAAATGTCTTCTACTTTGCCCCCTAGAGCACACAAATTTACCTCACATGCAAAGTCACTGATTGGCCTAGTGTGACTACTGTTGACTCAGCACACACTGGGATCTTTTTCTTCTTGCACCAAAGCAAACAATTTGCTTATTCTTTCAGGCCTGGAATTGAGTATAATGTTTATTTGTCTCCACTATGTCTGACTAAAACACAGGGATAGAACTTGGTATGTGCTGGTGTTAAGAAAAGGTATCAGGGAAAAAGGAGTTCAGATGACAAAAGTATTTCAGAGCATGGCATGTTATCAGAAACATGATTTTCAGTAGGCAAGAGAAAAGAATAACAACAAAAAAGTAAAATAAAAATTATGAGGACTGTCTCCTAATTTTCAAAATTTGGCAAAAGCAAAACATTAAGGAAGTTCATGGGGGTATACCCAAGGACAAGCTGGGATAAGTATTAAAATTACAGAACATGATTCCAGCATTTAACAGGACCTAGTAAAATAAGACATACGTGATTGGGAAACTGAGTCAAGTATCGCCTTGGTACACAAAGGAAATTCTATTCATAAGAAATAATTGAAGAGGCCATTTCCTAAAATCAGAGTATAGAGTCAGAGAAATGGACTTGATTCTCAGCTGTCAACATAGCTGTCTTTGGCTGACTTGTTATAAAGCTGAGCAAGAGGAAGTTCCTATTCCACAGGTAGAAGCTATACCGAGACTGAGTGATTTAGTTTTAATGAAACATGCGTCAGAGAAAGATAGTTATAACATTAAGCATTTTGATGATAAATAAACTTAATTTCTTGTTTTGGCACTCAATAATCTGCAAATGTAAGCTCTTTGCCAATAATATATGAAATTTACTAACATTATTTATAGTTGTATTCCTAAATGGTAAATGTTTAGATGTTTGCATTTTAAAACTTATTTATAAATTTCAAAAGTAAAAGTCAAAATAAAATCATTATTTGTACTACAAATGTTTTTAGATTATTGTCTTTGATTTTAAAACTGAATGCTTTTTTTTGTTGTTGCAGTTACATCTTTGCTGACTTTATGTATCCTCATACCTAAGCAATTAATGTGAATTTGTAAAAGTTGGCATAAAACGATGTCAATAAAATGACAATAGCTGTCATTTAAGGACTTGATGAGGCTGACTGTGGTATGTACCTCAGCACAGAATTACGATACTTATGCCTTACAACAGCCTGTCTTGAAGGTTGCCTTCATTAATTCCTACAGAGGCTCGGTAAACTTGTCCATAGTTTCAGCTAACAAAAAGGTGTATTGATACTCACAACTAGACTGAAAGCCTTATTCTTATTATAAAATGTAGATACATATTACACCAATATACGGTTCTTAATCACCTTTAATTTCATTATGGAATTATATAGAAAACAGTCAAGTTTTCACTAGAGTGAGAAGAAGGACAATTATTAATGTCAGGCTGTCTTGTCCTTCCACCTCCTCACAAAAAGAATATAAAATTTAGTTAAAATATTACCATGAAGTTGAGTAAAGAAGACATCATCCATGGTTTTCTAATTCACTTTTTTAAAATTTTGCTATTTTGAATCAAAATATGTATTTTTATAAAAACTCAATGTTTTTGCTTTTTTTTACTTTTTAAAAGTATATTAGAAACAGAAGTATTGAAAGGTTATTACAAGGAAGCTGAAAAACTTACTTTATCTAGAAAGAACAATCTTGGAACATTAGCTTAAAATGATTAAAGTAACTAAGCAGGAAAAACAAGATAATCCTACCTAAATAAGTGAAATTTCAGAAGGTAATTGATTTTGTTGTTTCCACATGTTTGTAAATATTATAATATTGAGTTGGGCTTGATCAACATTGCTCTATTAAACATTTAATTTAATAACCATAAGCTTTATTCTATGCTTTCTTCCTCTTTTCCACTACCCAATTTCTCAAAATGTTATGATGACAGGAAAATGTTTATTTACCACAACACATGTAAGACAGTTGGGATCCAACAACTCTACAAGATATCCAATTGAAGAATTATCCTGAGGTTAAGTTCTTTGTTATGAATTCTTCTGATATTCTTAGAGGGTCTACTTGCTATATTCCTTGAGCCTCAATTTAGTACTGTTTCTGGAATTAAAAACTAACAACAACAGGAAAAATACATACTTTGTCATGAGTGACACAAGATCAGACATAACCAGGTCCATGCACGTTTGTGTATTTTCACAGTAAGAATTTTACTATGATTTCAGTAATAGAAACTATGGGCCACATGGAGCTCTTTCTCAAGGAGGCAATTCTTCTTGGTACTATCCATCACTCAGCACTAAGATCCATAGGCACATAGGCTCAAGCCATTCCATAGCTCAGTCAATATTGCAAACCATAATGGTAATAATGTATTTAATCAATATATAAATGTTATAGATCAAAATTTCACAGAGCGGCATTTAACAACAAGAGAAAAAGATTATCAAAAAAGTATTAATGAGCAAGTGCAAGGAGAGTGACATGAACAAGGAGAGTGTCCTCGCCTGACCCAGACAGTCGTCAATGACTGGCAAGGAAGAATTCTTGATTTAGGCAGTCTTTTAGCACATGTGAGGTGCTGATCATGAATGATGACAAAACAGGGGCTGTCGGGAAGGCCTGTGTAGCTGCTGAATTTCTGTTCATTTTATGGCCCTTGAGTCCTCTGGTGAAAATTGATATTAAAGGGTTACACCCTTATCTCGTTTAGTGTTATCTCTACTGACTAGGCAAACATTTGAACCCTATTGGTTTGATGCTTTTTGAAATGTAAGATGGAGTATTTTCCTAAGATAGACTCACTATATCAAGGGAATTCACTTATTACATTCTATATTTCATGTAACAATATACTTTCAAGAGGAAAGATGCCTTAATAACAATCTACTTTCATCATTTGGTTTTAAGAATTGAGGAAACTGGAAAATAACAGAATTTGTTGACTTACTTGCAAATAATTTAACTATACTATGGTCTGAATAAATGTGTTTCCTGTAAATGTATATGTTAGATCTTATTCCCAAGTTGATGGTGTTAGGAGGTGAGGGCCTTTGGGGGTTGTCCCATTATGAGGGTGAAGCCTTCATGAATAAAATTAGTGCCTTTATGAAAGAGACTGCAGGGAGATTCCTCTGCCATTCTGCCAACTTCGGCAAGAAGTTGGCCATTTGAAATGCAGACAAAAGCTGTCACTAGAACTCAGCTAGGCTGGCACCGTAATCTCAGACTTCTAGCCACCAGAATTATTATAAAATACTATACCCAGTCTTTAGCATTTTGTTATAGCAGCCCAAATAAACTAACACAGAAAATCGATACCAAGAAGTGGAGAGCTAATGTAACAAATGTATTAAAATGTGGACGTGGTTTCAGAACTAGTAATGGAGAGAGGCTTAAAGACTTTTAAAGTATAGGTTAAAAAAGCCAAAGTTAATAATTTGGGAATAATTGAATGAAATGAGTATTGCATCTGAGAAGATTATAAATTTGGGGGTTTAGGAACAATAATATGTTCTGAATGTTTATGTCCTCCCTAAAATTAATATGTTGAAACCTAATCATCAAGTGATGGTATTAGAAGATCAGGTCTTTGAGAAATGAAAAGCTTATTAAGGAAGAGCTTTCATGAGTGGGATTTGTGCTTTTAAAAAAGCTGTAGGTGGGTCTCTCACTCCTTCTGCCATGTGAGGTTTCAATGAGAAGACTGTTTATGAATCAGGAAACTGTCCTTCATCAAATATCCAATATGCTGGTACCTTGATTTTTAACTTCCAGCCTCTGAAACTGAGAAATACATTTCTGGGGTTTAAAAACCCAGATATTGCTACAGTATGCTAGTTATAGAAGCTTGAATAGAGTAAGTCAATGCAGAATCTTCATCTTCTGATGTCCAGGCAACAATCAAATTCTATTTCCTTTCTCTCAGAACTTAATAACCAAAATTCAATAATACAAGTTTATTTTATAAATTGTCATATTTATATACTAAATTTTAAATAACACTGATTTTATGAGACTCAACTGTCTTAAACAGAAGACATAAAAATGATAAAATGTTTAGAATTTTTGATCTGCAAATAGGTTAATTATATTAATCCTTGATAATTACATAGACATGAAGTGGAAATGTTGGAAAAATGTAAAACAGCATTAAAATCAAGTATTTTCAGCATAGTGTAAATGTTAAACTTTGTGGAAATAGGTAATTTTCATCATCATATTTTTTTCGAACATATCTCCTGAAAAAAATAAGGAGAACATTATTAAGGGCATCTGAGGTTCTTTTGGATTCTCCCCTATGCCCTTCAAAAATGATTTATGTCTATATATTAGTTTCCTATTGCTGAGTTAACAAAATGTATTCTCTTATAGTTCTGTAGGACAGAGGCCCAAATTCATTCTCAGGGGCACTGGCAGTGCTAGTTCCTGCTGATGATTTTAAGGGAAAATCCATTCCTTGTGTTTCCAGCTGATAGAGGGCACCCACATGTCTCAGTTTGGAGTCCCCTTTTCTGTACCACACTAACCTCTTGTTCTCCTTCCCTTCATCACACCTCCTACTACCCTTCTGAGCCCCTTGCCTCTCTCTTATGGGGACCTTGCACTCATATTTGGTTTACTTTAATTATCTAGGATAATCTCAGGATCTCAAGATCCTTAATTCAGTCATATCCTCAAAATCTCTTTTGCCACATAAGACAACAAATTACAAGTTCTGAAGATTAGTGTGTGTTGTTTTGGAAGGGGGCATTCTTCAGATTACCAGGATCTATCATGAACTTTATACTTAATCTTATTCTAAAGATAAGATTTTAAGTAGTTTTAAACTACTTGTAACAACTTATTTTAGCCATGCTTCATGGATTTCATAAGTATTGCTGTTTAAATCTTGCTTATTTTTCTGCTGTAACCTTGGTTGGTCCTTTCAACTACATTACTGTGAGTGAGTGACTGAGTGATGCGATTTGTTGCAACAGAAATCCTTTGATAAAAGGTCAGTATTAATTCTGTAAGTGAATGCATTATCTTAGCTCTTTGTTAACAATCAAAATATGACCATGAACTAAGACTTATGAGCCTGCATGTAAAGTTTTTCTCACTAGAAGATAATTGTTTCAGAAGCTTGTTAACTCCTCTATATATTTCAAACTCATACAAAATAAAAAAAAAAAAGTCAGAAGAGGAGCAGGGAGAGGTATAAAAATTGTCGGTGGTCTTGAAATCCTGACAGACTGATGGAACTAAGTTCCAGGATTTTTCTTCTCTAGTTTCAAGAAAATAGGGAAAGCTGAAGCTCTATAGATCAAGCAATGGCACATGCCCATCTGCAAAAACTACTACAAGAACACTGTGTACAGTCCAATTTAACTGTGCCCTGGTCCATTACCTTGCTGCATTTAGACACGAGCTGTGTAAAATGGGTAATTGTAGTAATTCTTCAAGCAATATACAAGGAAAGATCTTCTCAAAAAACACTACTGTAATACAGAAGGGATTACTTGAAACCTGATTCTATTGCCTAAATGTAAAATGACCAAACAGTTTGGGTTTTCAAGCAAATTTCTAAATACCTATATGATTTTCTTCAACCATTGAAAAGATGAATTGTGCAAAATCTATATGCAAGGCTCTACAATCTGATGATAACAAGTTGAATACCACATTTTTCTTGTACACGATAGGCTTATTTTCTGGTTGAAAGTGGGCAAATTTGTAATAAAGGTTATTTGCTAATTGTATAACTAAAATGGTTTAATTTTAAAACATTGCAAAACTGTTCTCACAAGTATTTCACATGGAATAATTGTCAAACTATATGGCCCGGTTTTTGTTTAATAGCTAATTTCACCATGCCAATCTTAAAATACAGATTACTTTTTGAGAAATAAAATTAGTGTGTGTGTCAATTTCTTTATTTTTCAATATATAGTTTCTCTGAATTTCTTGTTTTTAAAAAAATGTGATTGACTTTTGAATACCCCATAACCCTTCTGGTACCATTTACACTGCCTTTAGTTCTAGATATTCAAACTCTACAGAGGGAGTAAAAAAGAACAACCAAGTTATGCAGTGAACTTTGAAAAAGGTTCCATAGTAATCCAAATTACAGAGCATTGTCCAAAATAAATCTACACTTCATTCTGTCTGTGTTGACTCAGCTACAAAGCTTGGAAAGAAATCACATTTTGCTCTAGTCTAAACAAGGTTTTACCAGCTCTTACCAGATTAGAAAACTAACCCTCTACATTTGTTTTTCTTGGGTCACGTATAAATGTTTGCAAATTATGTTATTACTCATTGCTAATGAGGTAATTTTTCATTAGCACAGCTCGCCTTTTAAATCTAAAGCTTATTCAGATATTATCCTGCTCAATTTTGTTTTCAAATGGCAGTTACTAAGAAGCCATATAATTAAATAGATCCTAGTTTATTATTTTTAATAGGCTCACTTGTACAACCTTTTAACTGCAGGGTTCTTGGCTGCTTTTAGGCAATTTATCAGAACGTTAAGAGTTCAACTATTATAGGCATATTCATGTCTTGGGCACAGACTGTTTTTAAAATGGCTTGAGATCTTGGCAAAAGGTGATTAATGAGATCACATGACTTTGGTAGCTCCTTCTTAATTATAAGAACATTTCTCCCCTCATCATGGTCTGTTACCTTAAATACAGCTTAGATACACATTTTTAAATATTAGTTGCTTCTTCTTCAGTCTCTCTCTTTTTCTATAGCAGAAACATAAAGAATATTTTTAGTTAAGTGTTGTTTTTCAAATTTTCAGATATAGTCATAGAATTTGTAATCAACTGCTTTTAAATAATTTTATTTTTTGCTAAAGAGAAAATGGGTATTTACTGATAATTGATTTTTCAATTAAACCCAATTTTACTTGAATTATTATGATTCATAAGTGTCACAGAAATGATTCAATTTATCCACAAATGTTATCAAAGCCATTTAAGCTCCTAAAGAAGCCACAATGCTATGTAGGTTAAAGATACAATATAAGTTTAAAAAAATTCAAAATTATAATAAAAACATATTTCCTATTTTTAGTGTCTGGTATAGAATAACACCCAATAAATAATTGTCGCATAAATTAGTATGTATGAAGAACCATTACATACAAAAGCTAAAATTGTTAGTATTAAATATCACTCACAAAAAAGGTAATTATGTAAAGTGATGGCTATACTAATTAGTCCTATTTTGGTAATCATTTCACAACATATACATATCTTACATCTTAAATTTTTGTCAATCCTACCCAATAAAGCTAGAAAAAAAGAAACAGAAAACAAAATGACCACTTTGATAAGAGAATATTAAATATTTAATGCAAATATGGTATTTTGCAAAAATAAAACTATGAACACAAAAACAAAAGAACAAAACCAAGCACTGTCCTCCCTCCCACCTGTGGCTCATATTTAGAATTGTGAATGTACAAAGAGCAGCTTCTTATCTTAAACTCATATTCAGGCCTAACTGCTTAAAGTATTTGATTGAATAATCATTATTATGTTTATTTTTATTGCTTAAAATGAACCCAAAATGAAAACAAACATAAAAATGATTATTCAATGAAATATTCTTAGAAAAATCTGCATAGAATATGCTTCTTTTGGAGATTCATAATGCATACTTATAAATTAAAAGGTCATGAGAAAGTCTGCAATAAACAAACTTGTTTAACATTCTTCAACCCCTTTGTTTACATTATAGGTCCTTTCAACAATTTGTGCAATTTCTGTAGTTAAAAAATTGTTTAACCTTCATTAATTCCTTCATTAAAGTGACACAGGCTTTAAACCTTTATATCAAGTCATATTAGAGAAAAATATTTTGGAAAACTTTAAAAAAATTTTGCAGTAGTACCTAATTCCCTGACTCATAGTAATTTCTCAAAATGTATTTATTAAATAAGTGAATAAACAAATGAATGAGTTCAGCTTTAGGAAATTATAAAAAAGAAATTGCTCTTCATAACAGAACAATAACAAAACTAATCTTTCTCATCCTCTTTCTCTCTCTTGCTTATATTCTTTTTTTTTTCATTTTTTATCTCCCTTCTTAATGTGTTGATGACTGTCAACACTTCTCTTTGTAAACTCATTTGAACTCAGACACTTATTGGACCTTCTATAAAAACAGACCCTACATAGGGACAGGATTTTTATATTCAGTAAAGTAGAAAATGAATGCTCTGAAAAACTGGTAAAGGCTGGTAATAAACCTGATATTGTTCAAGCAAAATAGGTAATATGAGTAGAGTGGTCTCCTTTCCTGATGTGACATATGGAAGGGAGAAACATCATCACTGAAGTCCATTGCCTGTGCACACAGGAGTCTGGCTCAGGGCCAGTCCGCCATAAACTACTTACAAATGGTGTAATTAAAATTAATGAATGAAATGTTGAATGGACTTTATATTCTAGAGCAATCAAAACTAAAAGTTACTTTCTTATCACACCTTCTAGTAAAACTAGTTTTATGGAAACATTCTATGGAGAATTATAAAGAGTGACTATTAAAAAGATGGACTGGAGTTAATTTATGTAGATTTACTTTTCTCTGTTGGAATTTTTTACATGGAAATATTTAACCTAAAAACATGATAAATGTCATCTACAGGAATTTATAAATTAAGAAGAAAGTTGGGGTCTGCAAGATACCCAGCCCCAAGCCTGTGTGTACATTCTGATGCACCAGGAAGGCAGCAGAAAGTTTTCACCTTATAGGTGCTATTAAAAAACCTCCACCATATAGGTAGCATTAAGAAATAAAACAGCATGCATATGGTCCCAGCTACTCAGGAGGCTGAAGAGGGAGGATTGTTTGAGCCTGGGAGATGGAGGTTGCCATGATCATGCCACTGCACCCCATCCTGGGCAATAAAACAAGATCTGTCTAAGTAAAAACAAAACAAAACTCTATGATATAGAGGAACAGATAAAATATAGTTTAGCAATTTATCTTAATGAACAAAAGTGTTTTATCCAGCCTTGTAAAGTAGCATTTAAAAATTTTCATTGAAAAATTAGCCCAAAATGGTAAACATCAAGTAATTTTAATAGAATTCTTAGATTAGATTAGATTAAATTCTACATGTCATTTAATATTTGTTTAGATAGCTTTACCAATTACGAAGATGAGTGAAGTAAATAGACTAAAATTCTTGAGTTTCTAAAATGAATTTTTCTAAAAAATGTGAGGTATGGTGGCTTACATTCTGTAATCCCACAATTTCAGAGGCTGAGGAGGGAGGATTAGGCTGGAGTGAGCTACAGTCTATGATCGTGCTATTGCACTCCAGCCTGGGAGATACAGCCAGAAAAAGATCCTGTCTCTAAAACAAAGAAACAAAAAAATAACAACAAAAAAACTTACCTTCTTACTCTCCACTGAGAAATCTCTATAAGAATAAAAGTTTTATTTTTATAATAATTATATATTCATGAGTATACAAACCATTAATTGCTTTTTTAAAATAATAAAAATAACAAATACCCACAACATAGCTTTACCAGCAATTCTGAGGTGTTGAATATGCCTGACCTTGGTCCCATATCTTTTCATACATTCTACATTTTTTCTATGTCCCTAAACATTATAATGTTTAGTTTTGCATGATTTTGCCTTTTGTGTTATTCTAAGGCCCCCTCTTGTATTTCAATATTATTCTTGAGCTATAAACCCATACTACTACATTGTAGTACTCTACTGAAGTCTACTGATTTTTTACATTTTTTCAGTGTTATAAACAACAGTGGCATGCATGTTTTCATATCTTCTAGTGTACAAGAGCTAATTTAAAGAATACATATAAGAGATAAATTTCTAGGGCAAGAGTTACGAGCATTTTCAAATATGCCAGATAATTCAAAATCCTTCTCCAAAGTGTTTATAACAATTTATATTATATACTCTCCACAGTGCATGAAGATACACATTTTCCATATTGGCACCAGTATTTGGCAAGATCTGGTCTCATAATATTCACCAGACTAATGGATGTACTCCTTGCAGTTTTAAGAGTTTTCAAAATTGGTATTGAGATCTAAGAATTGTCATCCTTCTATCAGCCATTTCAGCTTCTACTTATCTGAATTGCCAGTTCATATCTTTTCATATTTTTTATCAAGGTGTTAGTCTTTTGCTTATTCATTTTCTTTAACTTGTTTTATTTGGATACTAATTATACTATGATTCATTTAGATAATAATATTAATAATTTGGAGTATAATGGTATACTCATATACCATTCATTTAAATACTAATTCTCTCTGGTTACTTAACTGTATGCTGTAAATATTCTAATCTGTGCCTTCTCCACATCTTTATGGTGGTATCTTAAGGTAATCAGAAGTTCTTAATTTTAATATAGAAAAATTTGTCAACTTTTTCCTTTTATATTTAATTATTTAGTGATTTTTTTATTTATTTTTAAATTTCTTTTTTTTTTTTTTTTTTTTGAGACAGGGTCTCACTTTGTCCACCAGGTTTGAGCTTAGTGATGTGATCTCAGCTCACTGCAGCCTCAACCTTCCAGGTTCAAGTGATCCTCCTGCCTCAGTCCCCAAAGTAGCTGGGACTATAGGTGTGTGCCACCAAGTCTGGCTAATTTGTTTTGTATTTTTTGTAGAGATGAGGTTTCATAATGTTGCCCAGGCTGGTCACAAACTCCCGAGTTCAATCAATCTGCCAGCCTCGGCCTCCAAAGTGCTGGAATTACAGGCATGAGCTACCATGCTTTGCTCTTTTTTAAATACTCCAAAGAAATAAAGATGCTCTTTATTTTTTTCAAAAATGTTTCAGTTTTGTCTATTGCATTTACTTATTTAATGTCTGTGGAATAAAATATTTTGTAGATTATAAGATAATAATTCAATTTCATATTTTTTTCATGTGAATAACAAATTCTTCTCAAACCATGTACTGGGTTATTATCTATTTTTACCCATGATTGGAAAACCCAGTGGGATAATAAATCAAGTTTAAGTATATGAGTGCTTTTGTTTCTGAACTCTCTATTCTGTTTAATTGTTCTTTTAGTTTACCTATGCACAAATATTATTCATTACTTATTGGGATATAATTCTCATATCATACAAGTCATCCATTTAAATTATACAATCCAATGATTTTTAGTTTCTTCACAGGATTGTGTAACTATCATCACAATCTACTTTTAGAATATATTTATGCCTCTTAAAACAATGACATATTCATTAGCATCCACCCTCAACCATTTCTACCCACAATATACCTTACTCCAGGCCTAGGAAAGCACTAATCTACTTTCTTTATAGACTTCCCTGGCCTCTGCCTTTAATAAAATTTAATCCTACAATTACAGAATGTAGTCTTAAGTGACAGGCTTCTTTCATTTGGAATAATGTATTCAAGACTGATCCATGCATGTAGCAGTATTTCATTCATTTTTATTACTGAATAACATTCCATTATATGAATATACTGCCTTATATTTATCTATTCATCAGTTGATGAACATTGGGTTGTTCTCAATGTTATAAATAATCCTGCTATGAACATTAATGTACAAGTTTTTGTGTGGGCATATGTTTACATTTCTTTTGGACATATTCCTAGGAGGGGAATTCCTGAATCATATGGTCATTCTATGTTTAACTTTTGTAAAGAACTACCACGCTTTTTAACAAAGCGGCTGTACAATTTTACACTTCCAAAAGTAATACATGAGGGTTAAGATTTTTCTAATTATTATAGGTTTAAAATATGCTTGTTATCTGGCCGTGAGTCCTCTAAAATGATTCTTTTCTAGAGTGTCTTGATTTTTTTCTGTTCAATCTAAATTTTAGAATTTGCTTTACAGGTTCTACATGAATTGCCATGGGTATTTTGACTAGAACTGGATTGTAGATGATATTGGTAAAGAGTAACATCATTATCAAATTATATTTTCAAATCCATAAATATGCTGCATCTCCACTATTCACAATAGCAAAGAAATAGAATCAACCTAAATGCCCATTAATTATAAACTGGACTTTAAAATGTGGTACATATACACCCTGGAATACTATACAGCCATAAAAAAGAAGGAGATCATGTCCTTTGTAGGAACACAGAGGTAGCTGGAGGCCATTACCCATAGCAAACTGACAGAGGAACAGAAAACTGATTACCCCATGTTCTCACTTACATGTGGAAACTAAATGATGAGATCACATGAATACATAGAGAAGAAAAACACACGCTGGAGCCTTTGGGAAGATGGAGGGTGGAAGGAGGGAGATGATGAAAAATAATAAATAAATAAGCATACTAGGCTTAACACCTGGGTAATGAAATTATCTTTACAGCAAACCCCCATGACACAAGTTTAGCTATGTAACAAATCCATACTTGTACCCCTGAACTTCAAATAAAACTTAAAAAACAGATGCTGCATCTCTCATTCGTTTAATTATTTTTCAATTATATAAAGTTTTAAAAGTTTTTAAATGGTTATTTTGTGCCTTTGGTGGGATTTATTTCTAGCTGTCTTTTTAATTTTTATTTATTCTAAATGGCTTTTTAAATGATATATTTACATATTTCATAAATTTAGAGGTAGCACTTACTCTGGCACTATTCTAAATGACAAACCAAGATATAAATATTTATATGTGTGTGTGTGTGTGTGTGTGTGTGTGTGTGTTTATGTCTGGTATGACTTCTCATCTGTGGCTTTTAGTGTGAATCCACTTCAATTTATTCACTGGCACTGGTTTACCATTTTAAATCAACTATACCAGTTTATTTAATAACAACATGTATCAACAAAAAAATTGTTTTTAATGATTAAAGGTGTTTTCTTGAAGAAGTGTATTTATACTCATTTTTACTCAGACACTTTGCCTCTTATTCAACTACTATTAAAAATCCTTATTAATATGGCAGTGATTGATAAAATGAGGCGAAAATTGTGGGAACCGGAATGCTAAGTAATCCAGGATGTTTCACATCAAATGTTTAGAAATTCATACAGTTTATTTTGATTTTTAAAATTTAGTTTCTTTAGAAAAACAAAAAAGTAGAAAAGTAAAGCATAAAAAATAATCTTTCCAGGTGCTCTGGGAGTGAATATGTTCCTTATCTCTTTTAGCTTCCAGTGGCTAATCCTGGGTGTGATGTCTAATTCTATGTATCTACTTGATGGAGTCACAGCTTCCAGCAAACATTATTCTGGATGTATCTGTGAGAATGATTTTGTCTAAGATTTGCATTTACATCGATAGATTTTGAATAAAGCAGATTTCTCTCCTTAGTGTGCGGGGGCCTTATCCAGTCAGTGAAAGGCCTTAAAAAAAAAAAAAAAGTTTGACCTCTCTCACAAGAGGAAATTCTACCAGTAGCTTTTATTTTACCTATGGCTTTTAGTTTGACTCAACTTCAATTTACTTACTGGCATGGATTTACCATTTCAAATCAACTATAACAGTTTATTGAATAACAACATACATCAACGAAACATAGTTTTTAATGATTAAAAGCATTTTATGGAGGAAACAGAGTTATACTTATTTTTATTGAATACAAATGATTAATTTACACAGTAAATAATAATTGGCATGTGATTATTGGCCTTCGGACTTCATCTGCAATATTGTGTTTCTTCTAGGCTCTCCATCCTGACTGCCTTTGACTTTGAACTGTTTCTTGAGTATCTAGCCTGATGACCTCACCCATCTGATTTTGAATTCATCAAGTGATATGGTTTGGCTGTGCCCCCACCCAAATCTCATCTTGAATTCCCATGTGTTGTGGGAGGGACTCAGTGGGAGGTAATTGAATCATAGGGGCAGGTCTATCCTGTGCTGTTCTCGTGATAGTGAATAAGTCTCATGAGGTCTGATGGTTCTGTAAGGGGGAATTTCCCTGCACAACCTCTCTCTCTCTTTGCCAGCTGCCATCCACGTAAGATGTAACTTGCTCCTCCTTTCCTTCCACCATTAGAGGCTTCCATAGCCACATGGAACTGCAAGTCCACTAAGCCTCTTTCTTGTGTAAATTGCCCAGTCTTGGGTATGTCTTTATTAGCAGGATGAAAGCAAACTAATATACCAAGTCTTCACAATCATACAAGACAACCCCTTAAAATAAGTCTCTTTCTCTATATACATTTATATATACATCCTATGCATTCTGCTTCTTTGGAGAACTCTGATTATACACTGGGCTTGTGGCCACATCCCTCTAATCTCCACCTCCTTCTTCGCATTGTCTTCTCCTCTGTGTCTGGTCTTCCTCAGCTTCTCTGTTGTAAGCATGCCTGTGATAGCTTTTAGGGTCCACCTAGATATTCCAGAATAATCTCCTCATCTCAAAATTCTTAATTTAATCACATCTGCAAAAGTTTTTCTAAATAAGGCAACATTTACAAACTCCACGGATAAGGTCTTGATTTTGGCGGTGGTTATTATTCAATGTATTACAACTTATAAGCATTAAAAGCCTGTACATACTGTCAAATAGTTTAAGGTTAAGCATTGAGCTAATCCAAAAACATGCTTTTGTCTGGAACACCTACAGCTTTGAAGTTAATTTCGTTAGTTTCTTTCCTGATGTTTTTTGAGAGTTAATATAATCTCAAGGACACTCTGTGCATGTTTTGTTGCTGTTGTTTGTTTTTCCCCAGAGCAAGTAAAATAGTACTGGAAATATCACACTTTTTGAGATTTCCTGCAATCCATATTGCAGATGGTAGGACGTAGAAGATGAGGCCTTGTGTTGGAAAACAGAGGCTTTGATTCTGAGCTGACTCTAACACTTAACTTGCTGTGTGACTTTGGGTAGGTCATTCTCTTGACCTCATTTTTCTCATCTATAAAATGTTTGCTTATATAATCTTTGTGGTACTTTGTCATTGTAAAATTTTATGAACTTAAGTCTATAAACCTCCTTCTTTTATGATGATGTCTCTTGATGGGAGAATAGCTGATCCAGCTGTTTCTTATTATCCATCTCACCTAAAACCCAGGTTGTCTGAGTGAATTACTGGAATATTCTAAAAGTGATTCAACAATTTGACATTTTAAAGGGGATGAAATCATTTTGATATACAACCAACATATGTTAAACAATGTTAACCCATTTAACATAACATATTTATGTCAAGCTAAAACACTATGTATTTTACATCAGTATTTAAATCTCAAATCACAGATGATAAATTTTCACTCTGGGTAGATGATAAATGGTAGATAAAATCATCAAGCTGTTTACTAACAATATGCCAAAAGTTTATTTTATTATTATTATTATTATTACCCAGGTACACAAAAGTGTTTATTTGTTTTAATTACTAAGCCCATGAATGCCATGAATATATATTTTTTTAATTTTTGAAATTTATATATATATATTATTGCACTTTAGGTTCTGGGGTACATGTGCAGAACATGCAGGATTGTTGCATAGGTTATCTACATGGCAATGTGGTTTGCTGCCTCCATCCCCCCGACACCTATATCTAGCATTTCTCCCCATGTTATCCCTCCCCAACCTCCCCACCCTATGCTGTCCCTCCCCTATTTCCCCCAACAGACCCTAGTGTGTGATGCTCCCCTCCCTGTGTCCATGTGTTCTCATTGTTCAACACCCGCCTATGAGTGAGAACATGTGGTGTTCGATTTTCTGTTCTTTTGTCAGTTTCCTGAGAATGATGGTTTCCAGATTAATATTTCCAAAATTTCTACAAATAAGCAGAAATGTCTAATTTGCATGATGAGAATTTACAAGGAAATCTATTGCTTTTTAAATTTATATAGGTGTAAAATGCAAAAAGGGAGTAATTAAATGATTTTTTATGTTAATAATAATCATGAATACTGTGACAAGAAACTAGGATTTTAACATTACTTTGCAGTAATGCCAATTATCCAGATTTTAATAGTTTTGATAATATATCATTTTTTTAGATTGCAGTAGTACTTTGATGAAGAATAGTCCTATGTAGTTAAAAATAATAAAAACTGTTTTCATTGGAGGACACACAGTGTACAATCAGAAAACCATAAGTAGATAACTCAAGAAGATTTTTAACAGTTTCAAACAACAATAGGATATATCTATATCTTATTCAAACATTCCTCAACTGCTTCCTTAACATATATTATTATTTTCATATAGTTGCTGATCAACTTATGAAGTAAAGAGTTTAAAATTTATAATATTCAATATTTGTTTATAGAAAAAGGTTCAAATCTATCTTGTGTTTTTTCTTTATATCTTACATTCTAATATTTGTTAACATTTTGAGTATTAATGAACTACATATACAATTATTTGCTGAAACTTCTTATAAAATGAGAATTTCTTTGCCCCCAAGAAACATGAAATTCAATTGCTTAATGGAGTTTCTTTCTGTAGGTATTTTAAGTGGACACATTGCCAGTATAACCAAACTAGCTTGTGTTGTCTAGAACATGTGAACGGAAGGATATTATATTGAGGAAAGATCAAAATGTCAAAATTGTCTGTAGAGTCAGAACTCTATTTCCTGTGTGTGTGTGTGTGTGTGTGTGTGTGTGTGTGTGTGTGTGATGGAGTCTCACTGTTACCTAGGCTGGAGTACAATGGCGCAATCTCAGCTCACTGCAACCTCTGTCTCCCAGGTGCAAGCAATTTTCCTGCCTTAGCCTCCCGAGTAACTGGGACTACAGGCATGCACTAACATGACCGGCTAATTTTGAATTTTTAGTAGAGAGAGGGTTTCACCATGTTGGTCAGGCTGGTCTCAAACTCCTGGTCTCAAGTGATCTGCCACCTCGGCCCCTCAAAGTGCTGGGATTATAGGCATGAACTATTGTGACTGGCCAATAACTATTTTTTCTATGACTCCTCTTAGAAAGGCAGTAAAGTGGCAACTAATAGCACAAGTAAATTATCTTGGCTTGATTGCCTGCTACATAGGCAAGTTGCTGTGTTTCTCTGGGCCTCCATTTCTGTAACTTTAAAATAGATATAATAACTGGATCTATGAGGATTAAGTGAATACTAACACTGAGTAAATTATTAATTAACGTAACATATTGATATTTTAAAGATATTATGAATTACTCTTTTCCATGAATTTGAGGAATCTATGTTCCATTTTCTAAAGGAATTTCCCATTTGTTTTATGGTTGATGGACAGGTTGTATTTTTCAAAAATGCTCATAGTAGTATTTATTGTCTCATGTAGTCTTCTAAAATTTGCAACTTCTCAATAAAAGGAGTGGAGTTTAATTCTCCTTGTGAGCACTGGATGGCATTAAGGATTCATCCTAAAGGATAGACTGTGGCAACAGAGATGTATGACTCCAAGGCTAAGTTATGCTAGACGGCAGAGTTGCTTCCTCTCTCTTCCTCTTTCGTTCTTGCTCTGCATCTCTCTTTCAATCTGTCTCTTTTCTCCCTGTGTTCCTGGATGTTTACCCTTGGAACCCATTCTCCATGCTCTGAGGAAGCCTAAGCCACATGGAGAGAGCATAGTTGTTCTAGCTGACAGTCCCAGCTAAGGTCTGGCTGCCATCCTGACATGAAAGTGATCAAGGGCCAAGGTTCCAGATAATCCCAGCCTTTAAACCATCACAGCTGATGCCAAGCAGAGCTGAGAGGACCTATTCTTGCCAAAACCTGACCGAATTGCATATTAATGAATAAAATGAATGTTGTCATTATTGTAAGCCACACATTTTGTGATAATTTGTCACACAGGCTTAGTAACTGGAATAGTAGGCAATGCAAATACATCATGAATTAGAAAGTACTTGCAAAAATATAAGGGAGTCATGTAGAAGCTTATTCAGCTTTAGGTAATAGTAAGAAAATTAAGATACAAAAATGTATGGACATCTCTATTTGAATTAGCAGGATATACAGCCCAAGTTTTGGCATCTGCAAACCCTACATTCCAGCTCCAATCTTACTTTGCTGCAAAACTTTGTGCATGTTATTTTTCCTTTCTTCGCTTGAGTTTCCTGGGAGTATATATAGAAAATGCCTCATAGAACTACTGAGGATAAACATAGGTAATAGACAGAACAAAGTAAAGCCTTTGTAAATGTCAACTATTGTTTTCATTCATTCACCAGACAATATTTAATGAGTACCCTCTGTGCTGTAGGCACTTCCATAGCCCCAGGGAATACGCTAGTGAACAAAGTGGACACAGTCCCTACCTCTCAGAGCTTAATATCTCTGTATGAAGACCTACTACTTTGTTTGTTTGTAACATTGTTAGTCTCTTATTAACACATTATTTGGGCTATTTCCTGTGTAATAACCAATTCTCTCTCTATAATTTAACCTTCCTCCTCATCATCTTCTTTCAATTGTGTACCCTCCTCGAAAATAATGATCTGTTCATTTAGCAAATCTGAGCGCATTCATTTTAGACAAATCCTTATTCCTTATCCCTACCACCTTCAGAAAACTCCTATATATAACTCTTTGTGATCTTGTTCATACAACAGCTTTTATTTTGTTTCATTTAAAAAAAAAATATGAGTGAACTCCTACCAAATGCTGTGCACCTACTGGGAATCATTCGTGAACAAGACAGCACGTATTCAGATTAGTCACATTTCTCTCTCCTTTATTCTGCTATGTGTTCCCAAAGGGTAGGATCTTTGTTTTACTTATCTTTGTCCTCCAGTATTGTCTCCAGAATGTAGTAAGTACTCATTAGAAGTTTTTTTTTAAATGAATAAATGCTTAATTCTCTAAATTTAAATGTATTGTTGAAGAGACAAATTGAGTTTGTCTTTCTCACAAATGATTCATTTACTGAAGTTCCCTATAGAATGGCAGAATTATAAAAGAAATACTTGACACCCTTTATAGCACAGCACTGCCTTAACTCATATACTCTAGAGGTAGTAATTTATAATCTATTTTCTTTTCATAGCAATAGTGCTTAGAAATGATAGATGGTGAAGGTAACCTTTTTAACCAAAATAATGCCAAATGTTTAGTTTGGAAATGAAATATACATAAGGAAAATTGAGTAGCTGGAAAAACTGGTACTTCATAGAATGTGAGATCAAAATAAGTGACATTTTTGAGAGGACTTAGAGGTGAGGGAAATTATTTTTCTTTCATGTGGTCGTGTCAGGCTTTTCTATAAATGTTATGTGTGTTTTACCAGTTTACAGTGGCAGGAGAATGAAGAAGGAAAGGTCAAGTTCACACAATCTGCTAGAATTTAATTTGCAACTTTTATTTTTTAAATTTGCCAATTGTTCAAATTTTTCTGTGAACATTTTTATAAAAGAAAAATATAATTTTTCATAGTTGTCATTGGATAATTTGATTTATTAATGCCTCTGAATAATGAGTAACTTGATTCACACTTAGTGTTCTCCTGGGATTAGTATTTTAGTGAAAATAACCATGTGTCTGGGTCTTGGACACCCTACAGCTCCTGACATGTCTGTTTCAAGGTATTCGGGATTGTCTGTGGTTTTCTCTCTTCCAAGGTTTTTGAAATTTGTTTTTCTCTTTCATTCTAGTATTCTACCCCCACTTAAGAAGTTAGTGGGCAATAGTAAAACCAGAATTATCTGCACATTAAAGTATCTCCCACACTTTCTCCAGTAACACTCATCTACTTAGTCTCGACAGACCATGTTGAGTGTCACGCCACCTCCATGATGCTCAGTATGACAAGATGTCTCTCCATATCTGCATATTTTCTACGGAATTCGACATAAAAATGGTCTTGGAGGGACATCTACACTTTTATTTCCTGAAAATTTTATTAGAAAAGCACATTGTCAAATATAAAGACTATCTACTTCATATCAATTTAGATTTCATTTTTATGTAATTAAATCTTTCTTGACAGCATCAAGCGTGATTGATTTTTTTTTTTTAAAATCTAACTACAAAGCATACATTTTATTTTAAAAATAATATTTTATCAACTGCCGGGCTCTAAGATCATCCCAAGTAGATATTCCAGTAAAGAAAAACAGCTGAAGTCTAAAACTTGTAATGAAAAAATCAATATCATGTGTTTAAAATTGTGAGCAAGTGAATAATGAGCAACCATTTTCCAACAATTTAGTGCATCAGGAACAGCACTTCAGGGAGTCTACGTTATCCTATTGCCAGAATAATGTGATAGAATTGAAGGGACATATATACAATATTAAATGCAAAATAAACTGAATAAATAATCAGAGAATGTTAAATACCTAATATATTTTAAACCTTAAGCATACAAACAGAATGCTGGATTCAACTTACCCACTAAAGTAGAAGGTTCTGAAGAATAGGCCTCTGGATATAACTTGTACACATGGACATACATATATGTATATGCATGCACAAAGACACACAAACAAAACCATGTGACCCACATCATAATAACCCCCGTTGTTGGTAACTCATATGAACATCTGTTCAATAAGTCATGTATTTGTGTGTAAAAAATTATAAAACAATAAATTGTAAATAAGCATATGAAAAAATACTCCACATCATATGTCATCAGAGAAATGTAGATTAAAGCACTGAGATATCACCACACATGTATAAAATGGCCAAAATCCTGAACACTGACAACATAAATGCTGGCCAGGATGTGGGGCAACAGGAACCCTTATTTGCTGCTGGTGGGAATGCAAAATGGTACAGTCACTATGGCATACACGTGGGCAGTTTCTTACATAAGCAATCATACCCTTACCTGATGATCCAGCATTCAGGCGCTCTTGGTATTTACTCAAAAGTGTTTAGGCCTGGGTGCAGTGGTTCACGCTTGTAATCCCAGCACTTTGGGAGGGTGAAGTGGGTAAATCACCTGAGGTCAGGAGTTTGAGAACAGCCTAGCTAACATGGCGAAACCTCGTCTCATACTAACAATACAAAAATTATCTGGTCCTAGTGGCAAGCACCTGTAGTCCCAGTTACTCAGGAGGCTGAGGCAGGAGAATAACTTGAACACGGGAGGTGGAGGTTGCAGTGAGCCGAGATTGCACCACTGCACTCCAGCCTGGGTAACACAGTGAGACTCCATCTCAAAAAATAAAAATAATTAATAAAAATAATAAAAAGAGTTGAAAACTATATCCACACAAAAACTTGCACAGGGATGTTTATAGCAGTTTTATTCATAATTATCCAAACCTGGAAGCAACCTGTTAGTAAGTGAATGGATTAATAAACTGGTATATCCAGGCAATAGAATATTATTCAGTGCTAAAAAGAAATGAGTTATCAAGCCACAAAAAGATAAGGGGGATAATTGAATGTATATTACAATCTAAAAGAAGCTACACTGTATGGTTCCAAGTATATGACATTCTGGAAAAGGCAAAATTATGGAGATAGTAAAAAGATCACGGGCTTCCAAAGGATAAGAGGGAAGGACAGACAAATAGATGGAGCACGGCAAGATTTTTAGGGCAGTAAAACTACTCTGTATGATACTATAATGGCGGTTGCATTACATTATACATTTATACATTTGTCTACACCCATAGAATATATAAGACCAAGAGTGAACCTTAATGTAATCTATGGAATCTGGGTGATAATGAAGTGTCATCAGTAGCCTCGTCAGTTATTAACAAAGATGCCACTCCAGTGGGGAAGGTAGAAATGGGGAGGCTATGCATGTGCAGGGAAAGGGGAATATATAGAAAATTCTTTACTGTGTACCACATTTTGCCAATCCCTGGTCAAAGGCAATTAGGGCAGAGATGATCATGATTTAAAATATTAAGCCAAATGCTAGGCAGTTAATGTCTACAGACAATTTGTATCTAGTTCTAAGGATAAACCACATGTGTGTAGTATAATATTTCACAAATGTTGTCCTGACCCAGGTTTGGGATTATGGCTAAGAATTCTTAATTACCCTTCATGGGCAGTTTGCTAAGCATACATCTTAACCACTTTCCTTATTGGGCTTTAACAATTCCAGGTTATAATATACACCAAATTGCCAGAGATGTCCAGATGCTAATATCTTGACACAGCCCCTTTTTCTTGGAGTCCATGGAATTATGCAAAACATCCATATATAAGAAGGCTACAAAGCCTAGCAACCCCTTCCTGCTTGCCATATATAGAAAAGTCACCTCCTACAGTTCCAACCAGCTGCTACCTTTTCCCTGGGTAGAAATCCCTGTGTAACAACCTTCTCTCCTTCAGAGCTGTAAGTTAGAAAGAATTCTTCTACCTTTCATCTATCCTGGGGTCACTGTGTCGTCCCTCATCAGAACCTAATGAATGTTGAAACACTGTAACCCTGTATAAAACAGAAGTAAGCCAATTACCATAAAATGATTGTCATCTGCTGTGGACATATGACCAGGCTTACCCATGGATGGGGGCTGCCATAGCTGGAACTGAGATTAGGCTTTGGGCAAGTACTTTGTAGAATTATATAGGAATATGCACATTTAATAGAGCACGTTTAAGGTAAAACAGCTTTACAGACTGCTTACATCTGAGAATTCTGTGCTAAGCACCCCTTCCTCTGCCCATCTGCCTACACGTGCAGACAGGCCATGCACACCTGCTGACTTTTTAGGAGAAGATCTATTTCTACCAAAAGCAAATGGGGCAAGAGTCTGAGAGCAGGCCTCTGGTCCACCTGCTTCTTTGTATTTTCTGTTTCTTCTTCCATTCTTTTTATAAATGGCAATAGGAGAAAAAATATAAACAACATTTAAAATATTTCTCTGCTTTTTTTCTCCAGTTCTCTAAGTTTTCTTGAGACAAAATTATATATTACCAAAGAAAAGAACTATTCCACTGTAGAATATCTTGGTTCCATCTTTGAAAGGTAATGTTCTCTTTTCACTTATTCCTCTAGAGGTATTTTTACTACTCACTAAATGGCAGAAAGAAAATATCTTTAATATTTAAAATTATTTTGGAAGATTTAACCTCTTAGGGTTTAGAAGTAAATGACCAATACCTTATATCAATTACAATCAATTTTATTTTATTTTTTATAATTGTAAAATAGTAATTAAGAAATATAAAAATAGTTTTTCTTTGTTTAGTTTTAATACTATTATATATTTTTCACATTTGTAAAACATTGTACATAATTTTATATTTTGTTAAAATAAGTATTTCAGTGATAGCCTCAAACATTATATTTATAAGAAAACTACTATCATGAACCTACAGGAAATCAAACCATTCATTAATTCATCCACAATTTCTAAAAAGAAAATATATCCTTTTTTTCTGTACTGTCTTGGGAAATCCCAAGGAAAGAATGGAGGGGTTATCAGAATACAATGATAAATTTTGACAATCCTTGTAGTCTGACAATTGTTTTCATCATATGAAAACCTACAAAGTGTTGAAAAAACAAACATACTAAAAACAGATTCAGATGTCAAAATAGTAATATCAAGTAGGGGCAAATTTGTAGCAAATTATGTTAAATAACTTAAAAAGACAATTTTAATGGAAATGAACATGAGGTTGTCCAATATAATTTGGTTCTAAAATTTATGATGCAAATAACATAATAAATACAAAAGAAAAAATACGACTATAATAGAGGTTAGAGATTTGAATTAGTCAATCTTAAATGATCAAGATGACAACAGATGTGTTCATGAAACACCATCATTCCAATTTTAACCCCGGGAAATTGAGGCTCAAAAAAGTTATTTAATCTAAACCTAGATCACAGTTACTAAGGTGACAAAACAAAATTTGAAACTCTTTCTGACTCCAGGTTTTAATTACTGAACCCCTTTACCTCTGTACCATATGGAATCTTAGAGGACAGTGCTTGTTTACCTTTGTAATTGTATATTCAGCATCTAAAGATTGTCAAAGTTATATGACCTTGGTCCTTGTATATCCTGACTGGGAGACACCTCCCGGCAGGAATCAATAGACACTTCATACACGAGAGCTCTGGCTGGCATCTAGCAAGTGCCTCTCTGGGACCAAGCTTCTAGAGGAAGGAACAGGCAGTAATATTTGCTATTGTGCAGCCTCCTCTGGTGATACACAGTCAAACAGATTCTGCAATGGACCTCCAGAAAACTCCAGCAGACATGCAGCAGAGGGGCCTGACTGTTAGATGGAAAACTAACAAACAGAAATAAATAATATCAACATCAACAAAAAGGACATACACTCAGAGACCCCATCCAAAGGTCACCAACATCAAAGACCAAAGGTAGATAATTCCACGAAGATGGGGAGAAACCAGAACAAAAAAGCTGAAAATTCCAAAAACCAGAATGTTTCTCTTCCTCCAAAGGATAACAACTCCTTGCCAGCAAGGGACCAAAACTGGATGGAGAATGATTTTGATGAATTGACAGAAGTAAGCTTCAGAAGGTGGGTAATAATAAACTCCTCTGTGCTAAAGGTGCATTTTCTAACCCAATGCAAGGAAGCTAAGAACCCTGAAAAAAGGTTAGACAAATTACTAACTAGAATAAACAGTTCAGAGAATAATATAAATGACTTGATGGAGCTAAAAAACACAGCATGAGTAGTTCATGAAGTATACAGAAGTATCAACAGCTGAATCAATTAAGCAGAAGAAAGAGTATTAGAGATTGAAGATCAACTCAATTAAATAAAGCAATAAAACAAGATTAGAGAAAAAAGAATAAAAACAAACAAAGCCTCCAAGAAATATGGGATTATGTGAAAAGACCAAACCTACGATTGATTGGTGTACCTGAAAGTGCTGGGGAGAATGGAACCAAGTTGGAAAACACACTTCAGGATATTATCCAGGAAAACTTCCCCAGCATACCAACATTCAAATTCAGGAAATACAAAGAATACCATGAAGATACTCCTCAGGAAGAACACCCCAAGATACATAATTGTCAGATTCATCAAGTTTAAAATGAAGGAAAAAATGTTAAGAGTAGCCAGAGAAAAAGCTCAGGTTACCCACAAAGGGAAGCCCATCAGACTAACAGTGGATCTCTCAGCAGAAACCCTACAAGCCAGAGGAGAGTGAGGTCCAGTATTCAACATGCTTAAGGAAAAGAATTTTCAATCCAGAATTTCATATCTAGCAAAACTATGCTTCATAAGTGAAGGAGAAATAAAATCCTTTACAGACAAGCAAATTCTGAGGGATTTTGTCACCACTAGACCTGCCTTACAAGAGCTCCTGAAGGAAGCACTGAACATGGAAAGGAACAACTGGTACCAGCCACTGCAAAAACATACCAAATTGTAAAGACCATCAACACTACGAAGAAACTGCATCAACTAACAGGCAAAATAACTACCTAGCATCATAATGACAGGACCTAATTCACACATAACAATATTAACCTTAAATTTAAATGGGCTAAATGCCCCAATTAAAAGACATAGATTGGCAAATTGGATAGTCAAGATCCATGAGTGTGCTGTATTCAGGAGACCCATCTCATCTGCAAAGACAAACATAGTCTCAAAACAAAGGGATGGAGGAATATTCACAAAGCAAATGGAAAGCAAAAATAAAGCAGGGATTGCAATCACAGTTTCTGATAAAACAAACATTAAACCAACAAAGATCAAAAGAGACAAAGAAGAGCATTACATAACAGTAAAGGGATCAATGCAACAAGAAGAGCTAAGTGTCCTAAATACATATGCACCTAATACAGAAGCACCCAGATTCATTAAGCAAGCTTTGAGACCTACAAAGAGACTTAGACTCCCATGCAATAATAGTGGGAGACTTTAAAACCCCACTGTCAATATTAGACAAATCAACACGACAGAAAATTAACAAGGATATCCAAGACTTGAACTCAGATCTGGACCAAGCGGACATAATAGACATCTACAGAACTCTCCACCCAAAATCAACAGAATATACAATCTTCTCAGGACGACAATGCACTTATTCTAAACTGACCACATAATTGGAAGTAAAACAGTCCTTGACAAATGCAAAAAAAGGAAACAATAACAACCAGTCTCTCAGACCACAGTGCAATCAAATTAGAACTCAGGATTAAGAAACTCACTCAAAACCACATAACGACATGGAAACTGGGCAATCTGCTCCTAAATGACTACTGGGAAAACAATGAAATGAAGGCAGAAATAAAGATATTCTTTGAAACCAATGAGAACAAAGGCACAATGTACCAGAATATCTGGGACACATTTAAAGCAGTGTGTAGAAGGAAATTTATAGCACTAAATGCCCACAAGAGAAATGAGGAAAGATCTAAAATTGACACCGTAACTTCACAACTTAACAAACTAGAGAAGCAAGAACAAACAAATTCAAAAACTAGAAGAAGATAAGAAATAACTAAGATCAGAGCAGAAATGAAAGAGATGGAGATATGAAAAACCCTTCAAAAAATCAATAAATCTAAATGCTGTTTTTTTGAAAAGGTCAACAAAATAGACAGACCGTTAGCCAAACTAATAAAGAAGAAAAGAGAGAAGAATCAAATAGATGCAACAAAAAAACGATAAAGGGGATATCACCACCAATCCCACAGAAATACAAATTACCATCAGAGAATAATATAAACACCTCTATGCAAACAAACTAGAAAATTTAGAAGCAATGCATAAATTTCTAGACACAAATACCCTCCCAAGACTGAACCAGGAAGAAGTCGAATCCCTGAATAGACCAATAACAAGTTCTGAAATTGAGGCAGTAATTAATAGCCTACCAACCCAAAAAAGTCCAGGAGCAGATGGGTTCACAGCTGAATTCTACCAGAGGCATAGAGGAGCTGGTACCATTCCTTCTGAAACTAGTCCAAACAATAGAAAAAGAAGGATTCCTCCCTAACTCATTTTATGAGGCCAGCATAACCCCAATACCAAAACCTGGCAAAGACACAACAAAAAAAGAAAATTTCAGGCCAATATCCCTGATGAACATTGATGAGAAAATCCTCAATAAAATACTGGCAAACCAAATCCAGCAGCACATCAAAAAGCTTATCCACCATGATCAAGTCAGCTTCATCCTTGGGATTCAAAGCTGTTTCAACATATGGAAATCAATAAATGTAATCCATCACATAAAGAAAACCAAAGACAATAACCACAGGATTATATCTATAGATGCAGAAAAGGCCTTCAACAAAATTCAGCAGCCCTTCATGCTAAAAACTCTCAATACACTAGGTATTGATGGAATGTATCTCAAAATAATAAGAGCTATTTATGACAGACTCACAGCAAAAATCATACTGAATGGGCAAATACTGGAAGCATACCCTTTAAAAACCAGCACGATGTAGGGATCTAAGATGGCCAATTAGGAGCAGCTCAGGATTGCAGCTCCCAGCGACAGCACAGAGGGTGAGTGGACACCACATTTCCAGATGGATTTTTATTACCCACAGACCAGGAGACTCCCAGGCGGAGGAGCCCCATGGGTCACCAGCGTGGCTGGTTTGGCTGGCGCAGCTGTTTTGGCCAGTGCAGCTGTTTTCATAAACGTTGCTGTTTTGGCCGGCACAGCTATTTTGCCGGTGACCTGGTGCGGCAGTTCTCCGTACAAAATACACAGGTCCGGGTGCCATTTTAGCTGGTGATTGGAGCTCCGGGAAGGCAGAGTCACCAATTCATCTGATTAAAAAGGAGACTGAAGCAGGGAGCCAGGCCAGGAGATTCCTGGGCAAAAAAGCTCCACGAATCTCAGCGCAGCTGTTTCAGCCGGTGCAGTGGGTTGCCACATGGGAAATCACACAAATCCCAGTGCCTTTTCAACAGGTGACTGGAAAACCTGGGAGACAGTCGACCGTTCAACTAAAAAAAAAAAGAAAAGGCTCTGAGGCAGGGAGCCAGGTGATAAGGCTCGACTGGTCCACCCCCACAAAAAAACAGCAATCGGAAATGCTCTGGATTGAGAGTTTCACAGCAAGCACAGATGAACCTGGGATGATCCAGCTTTGTGGGGGGAGGGGCATCCGCCATTACCGAGGCAGTCCACTACAGAGGTAGTTTCCCATTGCTGAGGCAGCCCGCCATTGCCCAGGCAGCCCAACATTACAGACAGAGTCCACCATTATAGAGGTGGGCTACCATTGCTGAGGCAGTTCTAACTACACTCATATAAACAGGACTGCAGCAAAGTTCACACGGCAGCTGGGTGGAGCCCACAGCAGCTCAGCAAAGCCTCTGCAGGCAGACAGTGACTAGGTTGCCTCCTCGCTGGGCAGGGCAGCCCTGTAAAAAGGCAGCAGCACAACAGAAAATCATAAATAAAGCCCTAACTCCCTGAGACAGAGCACTTGGGGAAAAAAAAAAGGCAGGGGTGCTTATGAGCTCTGCTGCAGCAGACTTAAACGTACCTGCCCAGCAGCTTTAAATGAACAACGAAGATCACAGCTCTGCACTTGAACTCCTATAAAGGTCAGACTATCTCCTCAAGCAGCTCCCTGACACCCATATATCCAAAGAATCACCTCATAAAGGAGAGCCCAGACTGACATCTGGCGGGTATCCTTCTGGGACAAAGATAGCAGAAGAAGAAACTGACAGGAACCCTTACTGTTCTGCAACTGCTGTAGGTGATCCCCAGCCAAGCAGGGTCTGGAGTGGACCTCAGCAGTCCTACAGGAGAGGGGCCTGACTGTTAGAAGGAAAACTAAGAAACAGAAAGAAAGAACTTCATCATCAACAAACTGGACATCCACTCAGAGATCCCATCTGAAAGTCAACAACTACAAAGACGACAGGTGGATAAATCCACAAAGATGGGAAGAAACCAGTGCAAAAAGGATGAAAACACATGAAACCAGAACGCCTCTCCTCCTACAAGGGATCACAACTCCTCACCAGCGAGGGAACAAGGCTGGATGGAGAATCAGTGTGATGAATTGACAGAATCAGGCTTCAGAAGGTGGGTAATAAGAAACTTTTGTGAGCTAAAAGAACATATTCTAACCCAATGCAACTAAACTACGAATCTTGAAAAGGATTTTATAAAATGCAAACGAGAATAAACAACTTAGAGAGGAATATAAGTGAATTGATGGAGCTGAAAAACACAACACGAGAACTTCGCGAAGCATACACAAGTTTCAAAAGCCAAACTTACCAAGCAGAAGACAGGATATCAGAGGTCGAAGATCAACTCAATGAAATAAAATGAGAAGGCAAGATTAGAGAAAAAAAGGTTTAAAGGAATGAACAAAGTCTCCAAGAAATATGGGACTATGCAAAAAGACCTAATCTACGTTTGATGGGTGTACCAGAATGTGATGGAGAGAATAAACCCAAGCTGGAAAATACTCTTCAAGATATTATCCAGGAAAACTTCCCCAACCTAGCAAGGCAGGCCAATATTCAAGTCCCGGAAATACAGAGAACATCACAAAGATATTCCTAAAGAAGAGCAACCCCAAGGCACATAATCGTCAAGTTCACCAGGGTTGAAATGAAGGAGAAAATGCTAAGGGTAGCCAGAGAGAATGGTCGGGTTACCCACAAAGGGAAGCTCATCAGACTCACAGCAGATCTCTCAGCAGAAACCCTATAAGACAGAAGAGAGTGGGGGCCAATATTCAACATCCTTAAAGAAAGAACTTTCAACCCAGAATTTCATATCCAGCCAAACTAAGCTTCATAAGTGAAGGAAAAATAAAATCCTTTAGGAACAAGCAAGTACTCAGAGATTTCATCACCACCAGTCCTGTTTTACAAGAGCTTCTGAAAGAGGCACTAAATATGGAAAGGAACAACCAGTACCAGCCACTCCAAAAACATACCAAATGGTAAAGAGCATCAACACAATGAAGAAAGTGCATGAAACAATGGGCAAAACAGCCAGCTAGCATCAAAAAGGCAGTATCAAATTCACACAGAACAATATTAACCCTAAATGTAAATGAGCTAAATGCCCCAATCAAAAGACACAGACTGGCAAATTGGATAAGAAGCTAAAACCCATCAGCGTGCTGTATCCAGGGAACCCATCTCACATGCAAGGATACACAAAGGCTCAAAATAAAGGGATGGAGGAAGATTTACCAAGCAAATGGAGAGCAAAAAAAAGCAGGAGTTGTAATTCTCTCCTCTGATAAAATAGACTTTAAACCAACAAAGATCAAAAGAGACAAAGAAGGACATTACCTAATTGTAAAAGGATCAATGCAACAAGAAAAGCTAACGATCCTAAATATATATGCACCCAATACAGGAGCACCCAGATATATAAAGGAAGTTCTTAATGAATTACAAAGAGACTTAGACTGCCACACAATAATAGTGGAAGACTTTAACACCCCATTGTCAATATTAGACAGATCAAAGAGACAGAACGTTAACAAGGATATCCAGGACTTGCACTCAGACCTGGACCAAGCAAACCTAATAGACATTTACAGAACTCTCCACCCCAAATCCACAGACAATACATTCTTCTCAGCACAACATCGCACCTACTCTAAAATTGACCACATAATCGGAAGTAAATCACTCTTCAGCAAATGCAAAAGAATGGAAATCATAACAAACAGTGTCTCAGACCACAGTGCAATCAAGTTAGAACTCAGAATTCAGAAACTCACTCAGAACCACACATGGAAACTGAACAATGGCTCTTGAATGTTGACTGGATAAACAATGAAAGTAAGGCAGAAATAAAGATGTTCTTCGAAACCAATGAGAACAGAGACACAACATACCAGAATCTCTGGGACACATTTAAAGCAGTCTCTAGAGGAAAATATATACAGGTATTGATCAACTTACCACCTATGCAACTTACTACCATTCAACTTTACGACCACAATCATTAGCCATGACTGCTCCGCGTCTGGCAGCGCAAACGTTGCCCAGCTGGGCGTACGACAGTGCGGACCAGCTTCTGGCAGAACTACCATCTCTGCATGCACCATTTCAACTGTACATATAGCCTACTCAACTTATGACCAAATCATGTTACGACCCAGTCCTGACCATGGTCGTAAGTCGAGCACTAGCTGTAGCAATAAATACCCACATGAGAAGCAAGGAGAGATCTAAAACCAACACCCTATCATGAAACTTGAAAGACCTAGAGGAACAAGATCAAAAAAACTCAAACCCTAGCAGAAGACAAGAAATAACTAAGATCAGAGCAGAACTGAAGGAGATAGAGACACAAAAAACCGTTCAAAAAAATCAACAAATCCAGGAGCTGGTTTTTCAAAAAGATCAACAAAATAGACAGACCACTAGCCAGATTAATAAAAAAAGAAAAGAGAGAATAATCAAATAAATGCAATAAAAAACGATAAAGGGGACATCACCACAGATTCCACAGAAATACAAACCATCATCAGAGATTATTACAAACACCTCTATGCACATAAACTAGTAAACCTGGAAGAAATGAATAAATTCCTTGACACTTGCATCCTCCCAAGCCTAAACCAGGAAGAAGCTGAAACCCTGAATAGACCAATAACAAGGTCTGAAGTTGAGGCAGCAATTAAAAGCCTACCACCCAAAAAAAGCCCAGGTCCAGATGGATTCACAGCCGAATTCTACCAGACATACAAAGAGGAGCTGGTACCATTTCTTCTGAAAATATTCAAAACAATCCAAAAAGAGGGAATTCTTCCCAAATCATGTTATGAGACCAACATCATCCTGAAGCCAAAACCTGGCAGAGACTCAGCAAGAAAAGAAAACTTCAGGCCAATATCCATGATGAACATAGATGCAAAAATCTTCAAAAAAATACTGGCAAACTGATTGCAACAGCGCATCAAAAAGCTTATCCACCATGATCTAGTAGGATTCATCCCGGGGATGCAAGCCTGGTTCAACATATGCAAGTCTATAAACATAATTCACCACATAAACAGAACAAAAAACAAAAAACACATGATTATCTCAATTGATGCAGAGAATGCCTTTGACAAAATTCAACAGCTCTTTATGCTAAACACCCTCAATAAACTAGGTATTGACGGAACATATCTCAAAATAATAAAAACTATTGACGACAAACCAACAGCCAATATCATACTGGATGGGCAAAAACTGGAAGCATTCCCTTTGAAATCTGGCACTAGACAAGGATGCCCTCTCTCACCACTCCTATTCAATATACTATTGCAAGTTCTAGCCAGAGCAATCAGGCAAGAAAAAGAAGTAAAGCGTATTCAAATAGGAAAGGAGGAAGTCAAATTGTCTCTATTTGCAGACGACCTGATTGGATATGTAGAAGACTCCATCGTCTCAGCCCAAAATCTCCTGAAACCGATAAACAACTTCAGCAAAGTCTCAGGATACAAAATCAATGTGCAAAAATCACAAGCATTCCTATACACCAATAACAGACTTAAAGAGAGCCAAATCAAGAACGAACTGCCATTCACAATTGCTGCAAAGAGAATAAAATACCTAGGAATACAACTAACAAGGAACCTAAAGGACCTCTTCAAGGAGAACTACAAACCACTGCTCAACGAAATAAGAGAGGACACAAACAGATGGAGAAACATTCCATGTTCATGGTTAGGAAGAATCAATATATGAAAATGGCAATACTGCCCAAAGTAATTTACAGATTCAGTGTTATCCCCATCAAGCTACCAATGATCTTCTTCACAGAACTAGAAAAAATCATCTTAAACTTCATATGGAACCAAAAGAGGGCACCAAAAGCATTGGCAACAAAAGTCAGAATAGACAAATGGGACCTAATTAAACTCCACAGCTTCTGCATGGCAAAAGAAACAGTCATTAGAGTGAATCAGCAACCAACAGAATGGGAAAAAACTTTTGCAGTCTACCCATCTGACAAGGGGCTGATATCCAGAATCTAGAAAGAACTAAAACAGATTTACAAGAAAAAAAACAAACAAGCCCATTCAAAAGTGGGCGAAGAATATGAACAGACACTTTACAAAAGAAGACATACATGAGGCCAACAAACATATGAAAAAGTGCTCATCATCATTGGTCATTAGAGAAATGCAAATCAAAACTACATTGAGATACCATCTCACGCCAGGTAGAATGGCGATCATTAAAAAATCTGGAGACCACAGATGCTGGAGAGGATGTGGAGAAATAAGAACACGTTTACACTGTTGGTGGGAGTGTAAATTAGTTCAACCATTGTGGAAGACAGTGTGGCAATTACTCAAGGACATAGAAATAGCAATTCCATGTGACCCAGCAATCCCATTACTGGATATATATCCAAAGGATTATAAATCGTTCTACTACAAGGACACATGCACACGAATGTTCATTGCAGCACTGTTCGCAATAGCAAAGACCTGGAACCAACCAAAATGCACATCAATGATAGACTGGACAGGGAAAATGTGCTACATATACACCATGGAATATTATGCAGCCATCAAAAATGATGAGTTCGTGTCCTTTGTAGGGACATGGATGAACCTGGAAACCATCATTCTCAGCAATCTGACACAAGAACAGAAAATCAAACTCCGCATGTTCTCACTCATAGGTGGATGTTGAACAATGAGAACACTTGGACACAGGGAGGGGAGTATCACACACTGGGGTCTGTTGGGGGGAAATAGGGGAGGGATAGCAGGGGGTGGGGAGTTGGGAAGAGATAGCTTGGAGAGAAATGCCAGATATAGGTGATGGGGACGAAGGCAGCAAATCACACTGCCATGTGTGTACCTATGCAACAATCTTGCATGTTTTTCACATGTACCCCAAAACCTAAAATGCAATAAAAAACCAGCACAAGACAAGAATGCCCTCTCTCACACTCCTATTCTATATAATATTGTAAGTTGTGGCCAGAGCAATCAGGCAAGAGAAAGAAATAAAGGGTATTCAATTAGGAAAAAAGAAAGTAAAATCGTCTATGCAGATAACATGATTTTATATTTAGAAAACCCCATGATCTCAGCCCAAAATCTCCTTAAGCTGATAGGCAACATCAGCAAAGTCCCAGGATAAAAAAAAATCAATATACAGGCCAGGTGCAGTGGCTCACTTCTGTAATCCCAGCACTTTGAGGGACCTAGGTGGGTGGATCGCCTGAGGTCAGGAGTTAGAGACCAGCCTGACCAACATAGTGAAACCCCATCTCTACTAAAAATACAAAAAATTAGCTGGGCATGGTGACACATGCCTATAATCTCAGCTACTCAGGAGGCTGAGGCAGGAGAATTGCTTGAACCCTGGAGGTGGAGGTTGCAGTGAGCCAAGATCACGCCATGGCACTCCAGCCTGGGCAACAAGAGTGAGACTCTGTTGCAAACAAACAGAAAAAAGAATCAATATGCAATAATCACCAGTAATCACAGGCATTCCTATGCACCAATAATAGACAGAGAGCCAAATCATGAGTGAATTTCCATTCACAATTGCTACAAAAAGAATAAAATATCAAGGAATACAACTTACAAGGGATGTGAATGACCTCTTCAAGGATAACTACAAACCACTGCTCAAGGAAATAAGAGAGGACACAAATAAATGGAAAAACATTCCATGCTCATGGTTAGGAAGAATCAATATCATGAAAATGGCCACACTGCCCAAAGTAATTTATAGATTCAATGCTATCCCCATCAAGATACCAATGACTTCCTTCACAGAATTGGAAAAAACTACTTTAAATTTCATATGGAATGAAAAAAGAGCCCACATAATCATATAATCCTAACCAAAAAGAACAAAGGTAGAAGCATCATGCTATCTGATTTTAAACTATACTACAAGGCTATAGTAACAAAAGCAGCATGGTACTGATCCCAAAACAGATATATAGACCAATGGAACAGAACAGAGGCCTCAGAAATAACACCACACATCTAAAACCGTCTGCTCTTTGACAAACCTGATAAAAACAAGCAATGAGGAAAGGATTCCTCATTTAATAAATGGCGTTAGAAAACTGGTTAACTATATGCAGAAAGATTTGGACTATCCCAAATGTTACCAATGATAGACTGGATAAAGAAAATGTGGCATACATACACCATTTGGCACATATACACCATGGAATACCATGCAGCCACAAAAAAGGATGTGTTCATGTCCTTTGCAGGGACATGGATACAGTTGAAAACCATCATTCTCAGCAAACTAACACAAGAATAGAAAACCAAACACCATACGTTCTTACTCATAAGAGGGAGTTCAACAATGAGAACCCATGGACACAGGGAGGGGAGCATCACACACTGGGGCCTGTTGGGGGTTGGGGGGGCAGGGGAAGGACAGCATTAGGAGACATACCTAATGTAGAGATGATGGGTTTATAAGTGCAGCAAACCACCATGGTACGTATATACCTATGTGACAAATGTGCACATGTACCCCAGAACTTAAAGCATAATAAAAATAAAAATAAAAATAAACAAATAAAACAAAACAAAACCCATCAAAACAAAGAAACAAAAAACAGCCAGAAGTGGTGGTATACACCTGTAGTCCCAGCTACTCAGGAAGCCAAAGGAAGATTGCTTGAGCCTTAGAGGTCAAAACTGCAGTGAGCCTGGATAACAGAGTGAGAACAAGAAAAAGATAGAAAGATAGACCTTGCCCATGTTTTTAAAATTGCCTTTTTGTAATAACTTAAAAATAAAAAAGAATTCTGTTTGTTTCAATCCTGAATGATTGTTAAATCACAAAACAAAAATCTATAGCTCTTCAGATGGTAGAACTTTCTCATTTAATGTGTTAATACCATTAAATACATTAATATATAACCTAACAGTAAATAGACTTTGCATTATTGGGATAAATTTTATGTGTGAAATGCAGCCATATTCTGCTTTATCTCAACCTGTTATAAATCACTGGGAATTAACAATTAGCACCACCCCTTTTCAAGTTTTCTTTCCCCCTTCTGTCCTTTTGAAAGAGCTTCAAGAGGTGCCTAAGAATTTCTGTGGGGTCTCCAGAGCCTTTACCTGCATCTGCATCATGGCTTCTTTTCTGGTGCAAATCCCACAATTGAAATTATTACTTTTTTGTGTTTTGTTGTTTTGTTTTGTTTTGTTTTGTTTTGTTTTGTTTTGTTTTTTTGAGATGGAGTCTGACTCTGTCACCCAGGTTGGAGTGCAGTGGCGCGATCTCAGCTCACTGCAACCTCCACCTCCCAGGTTCAAGGGATCCTCCTGCCTCAGCTTCCTGAGTGGCTGGGACTACAGGCACACACTACCACACCTGGCTAAGTTTTTGTATTTTTAGTAGAGATTGAGTTTCACCACATTGGCCAGGGTGGTTTCCATCTATTGACCTGGTGACCCACACACCTCAGCCTCCCAAAGTGCTGGGATTACAGGTGTGAGCCACTGCACTTGGCCCCACCACTGAAATCTTTCGTGAGATTCCTGACCCATTCAGCATTTGTAGACGGTAAGTAGTACTTTAGCTTCCTATTGTCCTGCTGCCTTTATGCTCATGGCTTCCTATCCCTCTATTCTTTGATCCCAGACCACTCAAGGCTCCTTTCAACATGAAGTTCCCCATGTTCACCACTGTCCCTATGCTCCTTCTGAGGCAGTCAAAATGCACCCAGCCTCCAAATGATGATTCTAGCCCTCTGAAAGAAGATGTCGGTTTTTCTGGTGGTAGAGAAGCAGCTTCTCGTTCTCTGTATTTTAGTCTTTTGATAAAATTTCACCAAAAATAAAAATATTAATAAAATATTGTTTGCTTAAGAATTAAAGGTCTTTTAGGGCTTATACACATTCTTCCTTACATATAAAACTCTCTAGGCTTTCTGGGTAATAGGTGGGTCAAGTTTTTTCCTTGAACTATCAGATGCTATCATTTAGTCTAATTCATGGAGAGCTCCCTTTGCTTGGTCTATTTGTGATTTGTTTCTGTCACTCAATTCCACCCATGCAGTTATTGAGAAGGTCTATCTTATCCCAGACAATAAGCTCTGTGAGAGTGGAAACCATGCATACATCTTCTTTTGTGCATAGATCTTCCTATTTATCAAACAGACTCCTATTTTTATATCAAGTATATATACTGTTCAAGATCTTTCTAAGGTGCCTGCATGGCCATATTATTGTTTGTGTATCACTGAAAGTCCCCTGAGGAAAGAAAGAGGTTACCTAACTCAAATTGCCAAGCATATCTGACTTCATCTCCTACCCTGCCAGGGAATCATGTTATGTCATATGAAATTCAGTGAAGAGTGTGCGTGTGTGTGTGTATGTGTGTGTGTGTGTGTGTGTGTGTGTGTGTGAGAGAGAGAGAGAGAGAGAGAGACAGAGACAGAGAGAGAGAGAAAGAGAGTTGATGAGAAATGGATAGCAGCAGCAGAAATAAGTTGAACATACAATCAAATCTAGTATATTAAAATAAAATATTATTTTTAAATTACAAGCTCTCAGCTGGGGATGATTTTATCCCTAGAGGATTTTGAGCAATATCTGGAGATGCTTTTTACATTCATGACTGGAAGGGTGCTACTGGCTTCTGGTGAGTAGAAATAAAGAACGTTGCTAAACATTATGAAGCACAGAACAGTTCCCACAACAAAGGTCTATTCACTCAAAATATCAATGGTATCAAGGTTGAGCAACCCTGCTCTAGGTGAATCCTGGACGTTCTCACACATCCTGCAAATTTATATTCCTCAAATATAAATGGAACATTAATGATACACCGCACATAGGAAGATAAATGCATGGTTCTCACTCTCACAGAGCTTATCGTTCGGGATGAGATCAACCCTCTCAATAATTCAGTGGGATTAAGAATGATGAAAGCTGCAATGGAAGTAGAATACAATATCTATTAAAAAATAAAGGAAGAAATATTCAAGAGTCCTAAATAAGAGTTAAATAGTATTTTATCCACTATTTGTGTCAATATTTATAGTAAAATCTCATTAACACAATGGTGCTTTATTCAAAATAGCATAGTTCAAAGAAAATTATACTCTTTGGCCAACTAACTATAACATTTTTAGCTAATAAATAGCTGCAATAATCCAAACCACCTCCCCTGCCTTCTCTACCTCTCCACCTCTCCCCTCCCCATGCCATTCCATGCCTTTGTCCTCAGAATGTGGAATTAGCTTTTAGACCTAATGCAGAGAAGATAATTTCTGTTTTAGACTGGAAAATATGTTTTTTGCAAATCCAAGCTATAAGGCTATAAGATGTTTCTTATTAATCATTTTTCTCCTCCTTTATCTGCAGGAAAAAATTCTCTTCTTTTTCATCCCCTCTCTCTCTCCTTCTCTCTCTCTCTCAAAAGCTCTTACAATGTCATTAGCATCTGTTTACATTGGCAATAAATAAAAGGCACCTGCAGGGATGAAAATACCTGATACGTTTTCGAACTTTATGACTTTTCTCCTAGTATTTGATCATCATAATATGTACTTTCTGCTATGATCCAATTAATCGTAAACACAATACCAGGCATGGAGACTGTTTGGTTTTAATTTACTAGTTTATAACTAGTGGTATTTTCTCTTTGGGTATGGCTCTACACCAATAAATTATTTGGTAGCAGTTATCTCTTAAAATGCATCCAAATGCTTTTCACTTGCTTCTTGAATTCCAAGTAAGTCTTCAGTTGAGATATTCCTAAGAACTTATTTTAATGTTCGTTTTGTTTCTTCCTCTAACAGAGAGATATATGTATGTTTTTTTTTTTTTTTTTTGGCTTGCAGTGTGTTGGGAGCTTCCCTGACCAAAAATAACTCCACTTGTATAAAATTTGATAGTATCTCATTCCTTTGCGAATTAAAAAATACAAGTTTAAAATTCAAAACTTCCTGATAATATCAAATTTATCAGGTAAGCTGTTAAAAATCACAATTTAAATGAGTCGACTTTGTGGGGAGTTGGAAACTAGATTAAGCATTGTAAATCTTAGATGTGTGGGCCACAGACATTGCTGCTTCAATAAACAGATGAATCTGTAAGAGTCAATGGGCTGAAATAGGAAGAACCAATGGGAGTTTTCTCAACAGTGAGTCCTGTCTTTGATTCTCAGTGTGTCTCTTATCAACTGTATTTCTACAGATTCTTCACTTTTCTAATACCAAGATTCCTTTACTGCGAAAAGAATGATATTCCTACCTTGAAGTGTGATTATGCAAATTAAAAGTAAAGTAATGATAATGACTCTGCTATATTTTATTTTCTGAGCTTTAGCCTGTATCTAATTTTATTTTCATAAACTATTACTGTGTACAAGAAATAGCATTACAGAAAAATTAAATAATTTCCCTTTAGTCTTCAGAGAAGTTAAGAATTAGGATAAAAAACAAATTTGGCCAGGGACAGTGGCTCATGCCTGTAATGCCAGCACTTTGGGAGGCCCAGGTGGACAGATTACTTGAAGTCAGGAGTTCAAGACTAGCCTGGCCAACATGGGAAACCCCGTCTCTTCTAAAAACACAAAAATTAGTTGGGCATGGTGACACACATCTGTAGCCCCAGCTACTCAAGAGGCTGAGTTAGGAGAATCACTTGAAACCAGGAGGCAGGGATTACAGTGAGCCAAGATCATGCCACTGCACTCCAGCCTGGGAAACAGAGTGAGACTATCTCAAAAACAGAAAGAAAAAAAAAAAGAGAACAAATTCAAGCAATGGAGATCAGAGCTTATATTTATAATTACTGCATATGTAATAGACACTGAATAAATAGTAGCTATGATTATTGCAAGAAAGTACCAAACCTATTTAAGATGTGTTTAAAATTATCATGGGCAGGTTATTCAATGTGATCTAATGGCCTGAAATATTGCAATCAATGTAACCTCTTTTATTCTTGTACATTATGGTTAAATATACTAGAAAACTCTACTATAGGCTTCCGTTTACCCTACAACTGCTATTAACAATAGAATATGTTGACAGCTGAACCTATGTTAGAATGGGTGATTAAAGTGGGCACATTTCTGTTTTCTTGTATGCATTTAGCCTCAGAATGAGTTTCTAAACTAAATTTGGTTTCCTTAATTATCTAAATCAATTGTTTGAATGGCACGATAGCTACACAATAGCAGCACAACTTCACACTTAATTTTAATTAGCTAAACATAAAGTGACTGGGTTGGCAACCGAACAGATGGAAAATTTATAGTATTAAACTCACACTGTCCCAAATGTTGAAGGCCATTAAACAAAAAAGTCTATTCTATTTTCCCCTCTACTCCTGAAAATTAACATATAGATTTCTCCATGAAATGCCTAGCAGACCCTGTTGATCTACCTACATTTTAAATAGTGCACGAACAATGGGGCTTAGGCAAGCTTGCAGCACAATACACAACACCTGTTCACAGACTTAGTAATATAGCAAGCCTATTGTTGTAAGTAATTTCATATCTCTGAGTTTTCAAATAGGTAATGAGCATTGAAATATCTTTATAAGTAATGCAATGGAAAAAATTTAAAAAAAAATTTTAAATGAGGCATTATTGGATGTTGCAGGAAAAGTCTACCATCCAATATTCCAAGAAGTAGCATATGATAGTCATTACATTAGTAAATCTGCCAAGAATTAGATACCCGCCCTCATATTTGCTATCTCAGTAATTTATATTTTAGGATCCATGTTTATCAGACAGGGACATATCCTACTAACCAATATCACAGGAACAATATGGTAATTTCATTAATGTGTAGATAAATCATTGTTACTGGAATCAGAATACTCTAGTTCAGAGGCTGGCAAACTTTTCTGTAAAAGGTCACATAGATAATAAACATTTTAGGCTTTGCAGGCCACATCATCTGTTGCACCTAGCCAACTCTGCTTTTGTAAATAGGAACACAGCCATTTATAATACATAAACCAATGATCAAGGCTATGTTCCAAATGAACTTTATGAACAAAAAATTGAATTTTGTATGATTTTCATGTGTTACAGAATGCAATAATTGTGGGGGTTCTTTTTTCCAATTATTTCAAAAGGTAACAATGATTCTTAGTTTGTGTCCAAAACCCCCGAAAGAAACAAAAGGTGGGCCTTAGTTTGCCAGCCCCGCCTCTAACATAAACTCAAGGAATTCACTTACAAATGAAGTGACCATATAATTTACTAATCAAATCTGAATACTTTAAGAGTGAAAAGATGCTCTAAGCTAACGAAAATTGCATACAATATTTTCTTTCTTTCTTCTTTTGAGATAGAGTCTTGCTCTTTTGCCAGGCTGGAGTGCAGTGGCACGATCTTGGCTCACTGCAACCTCCGTCTCCCAGATTCAAGCAATTCCCCTGCCTCGGCCTCCTGAGTAGCTGGGACTACAGGCACGTGCCACCATGCCCAGCTAATTTTTTGTATTTTAGTAGAGACGGGGTTTCACCATGGCCAGGATGGTCTTGATCTCCTGACCTCATGATCGGCCTGCCTCAGCCTCCCAAAGTGCTGGGATTACAGGTGTGAGCCACCGCACCTGGCCAATATTTTCTAATAAGTATATTTTTGAAACATTTATAAGACTAAAAAGACAAATAGCAAATAACTAATATCCAAACATCATTTTTATTTTGATCATCTGATTTGTAAAATATAATACACTCAGACTAAATATTGCTTTGTTTTGTTTTGTTTTTTTGAGGCAGAGTTTCACTCTTTTTGCCCAAGTTGGACTGCAATGGCTCGACCTTGGCTCAGTGCAACCTCCACCTCCCAGTTTCAAGTGATTCTCCCACCTCAGCCTCCCAAGTAACTGCGACTACAGGCATGCATCATCATGCCTGGCTAATTTTTTTTATTTTTAGTAGAGATGGAGTTTCACCATGTTGGCCAGGCTGGTCTCGAACTCCTGACCTTAGGTGAGCCACCACACCCGCCATCAGACTAAATATTCTTAGTGCATTGTCATGACATTAAATCAGTTCTAAGAAATGTTTCTAAGCAATTTTGTCATTTGTTGTGTGGATGTTGGAGTGTACTTACAAATACCTGGAAGGAATAGTCTACTACACACCTAGGCTACACTGGATAGCCTATTGCTCTTAGGCTACAAACCTGTGCAAAATGTTACTGTATGGAATACATTGGACAACTAGAACAAAATTAAGTATCTGTTTATTGAAACATATATAAACATAGAAAAGGTACAATAAAAACATGGTCATTGAGGCCACCATCATATAGGCAGTCTGTCATTGACCAAAATATCTTTATACATTGCATGATTGTAACAGAACAATTTTTTTAATTCATGGAAAAAATAGCGTTTAAAAAACTTTTAAAAAGTTATTCCAGAGACTGCTGGCCACGATGGCCAAGAAAAGCCAGCACCGGAATGCAACTCCCAGAGAATGAGACTCAGAGGGCTAGAGGACTCCACAATTCCAAACGAGATTTGTGCCTGTGAGACTGATAGGGCACTGAAATTAGACCCAATGAAGAAGCCTCAGGGCGATAGCCGCCCAGGGGGAGAAATCAAGTCGGGGAGGGGGCGGGGGCATCCGCACCTGAAACATGCAGCTGGCTCAGAGTGTTAGGGGACTTAACCCCCCTGGTGCTCTGTTTTGGATCCTGTGCTTACCTCATTCCTCCTGCAACCCACGGTCCACAAGAGCCCTGCCAGGCGGTAGGGCGCTGTGGGTAGTCTATGCAAATCTGAGCAGTGCATAGCACCCGGCAAGTCTTAGCGGGGACCTGGGCAGGACTAACGTCAGCAGGACAGACCCTCCCACAGATGGAAGCAGAGTTGAAAACAGGGAAACAGATCATAAGGGCTGGCAGGCCCCACCTCCACAGAACTCAAACTCTGCTAGAGAGCTTGGCATCAAATACACCAGCTTGACCCAACCAGGAAGATCCAGCTGTGGAAGAAGCAACACCATTGGGAAGGTGGGGCCAATCTCACCTGCAAACAAACTTCAGGGAAGGACCACCCACCCAGCAACCTGACTGAACCCGAGAGAGCCCAGCAACGCACTCTACAGGCCAAAAAAGATACCACTCCAACCTCAACAGAAAAAAAGTCCACTCCTCCTGAAATCACCGACTTCAAAGATTAAAGGGAGATAAATCCATGAAGATGGGAAAAAAACAGTGCAAAAAGCATGAAACTGTCAAAGAATAGAACACCTCTTCTCCTCCCAGGGATCACAACTCCTCACCATCAAGGGAACAAAAAAGGACAAAAAATGAATCTGACAAATTGAAAGAAGCAGGCTTCAGAAGGTGGGTAATAAAAACTTCTCTGAGTTAAAAGACCATGTTCTAACCCAATGCAAAGAAACTAAGAATCTTGAAAAAAGGTTAGATGAAATGCTAACTAGAAGAACCAGCTTAGAGAAGAACATAAACGAATTGATGGAGCTGAAAAACACAGCACGAGAAATTCACGAGGCATGCACAAGTTTCAACAGCCAAATTGATCAAACAGAAGAAAGGATATCAGAGATAGAAGATCAAATCAATGAAACAAAATGAGAAGGCAAGATTAGAGAAAAAAGAGTAAAAAAAAAATGAACAAAGCCTACAAAAGCTATGGGATTATGTGAAAAAAACCTAATCTATGCTTGATTGGCATACCTGAATGTGACAGAGAGAATGAATCCAAGTTGGAAAACACTCTTCAAGATATTATCCAAGAGAACTTTCCCAACCTTACAAGGCAGGCCAATATTCAAATCCAGGAAATACAGAGAACACCACAAAGATATTCCTCAAGAAGAGCAACCCCAAGGCACACAGTTGTCAGATTCACCATAGTTGAAATGAAGAAAAAAATCCTAAGGGCAGCCAGAGAGAAAGGTCGAGTCACCCACAAAGGAAAGACCATCAGACTCACAGCAGATCTCTTGGCAGAAACCTTGCAAGCTAGAAGGGGGTGGGGACCAATATTCAAATTCCTTAAAGAAAAGAACTTTCAGCCCAGAATTTCATATCTGACCAAACTAAGCTTCATAAGTGAAGGAAAAATAAAAGCCTTTATGGACAAGCAATTGCTGAGAGATTTCATTGCTGCAAGACCTACCTTACAGGAGCTACTGAAGGAAGTGCTCCATGGGGAAAGGAAGAACCATTACCAGCCACTGCAAAAACATACCAAATGGTAAAGAATAATGACCCAATGAAGGAGCCATGTCAATTAATGGGCAAAACAACCAGCCAGTAACAAAATGGCGGGATCAAATTCAAACATAACAATATTAACATTGAATGTAAATGGCCTAAACGCCCTAATCAAAGACACAGACTGGCAAACTGGATAAAAAGTCAAGACCCATCGGTGTGCTATATTCAGGTGACCATCTCACATGTAAAGACTCACATAGACTCAAAATAAAGGGATGGAAAAAGATTTATCATGCAAATGGAGAACAAAAAAAAAGCAGGGATAGCAATCCTAGTCTCTGAAAAAATGGACTTTAAATCAACAAATATCAAAAGAGACAAAGAAGGGCATTACATAATAGTAAAAGGATCAATGCAACAAGAAAAGCTAACTATCATAAATTTTATGCACCCAATGCAGGAGCACCCGGATACATAAACCAAGTTCTTAAAGACCTACAAAGAGACTTAGACTCCCGCACAATAATAGTGGGAGACTTTAACACTCCACTGACAATATTGGACAGATCAATGAGACAGAAAGTCAACAAGGATATCCAAGACTTGAATGCAGATTGGACCAAGGGGACCTAATAGACCTTTACAGGACACTCCATCCCAAATCCACAGAATACACATTCTTCTCAGCACCACATTGCACTTACTCCAAAATTGACCACATAATTGAAAGTAAATCACTCCTCAGCAAATGCAAAAGAAGGGAAATCATAAGAAATAGTCTCCCAGACCACAGTGCAATCAAATTAGAACTCAGCATTAAGAAAAGCACTCAAAACAGCACAATCACATGGAAGCTGAACAACTTGCTCCCGAATGACAAATGGATAAACAATGAAATGAAGGCAGAAATAAAAATGTTCTTTGAAACTAACAAGAATGAAGATACAACGTACCAGATCCTATGGGACACAGTTAAAGCAGTGTCTAGAGGGAAATTTATAGCAATAAATGCCCACATGAGAAACAAGGAAAGATCTAAAATAGACACCCTATCATCAAAATTGAAAGAGCTAGAGGAGCAAGATAAAAAAAACTCGAAAGCAGGCAGAAGACAAGAAATAACTAAGATCAGAACAGAACTGAAGGAGATAGAGACACAAAAAACCCTTCAAAAAAACCAATAAATCCAGGAGCTGGTTTTTTGAAAAGATCAACACATGGACAGAATGTTAGCTAGACTAATAAAAAAGAAAAGAGAGTAGAATCGAATAGATACAATAAAAAAACAATAAACGGGAGATCACCACTGAATTCTCAGAAATACAAACTACAGTCAGACATTACTACAAACAACTCTATGCACATAAACCAGTAAAACAGGAAGAAATGGAAAAATTCCTGGACACTTCACATTCCTAAGAGTAAGCCAAGAAGAAGTTGAAACCCCGAATAGATGAATAACAGTCGAGGCAGCAATTAACAGCCTAGTGACCAAAAAAGTCCAGGTCCAGACTGGTTCACAGCTGAATTCTACCAGACATAGAAAGAGGAGCTGATACTATTCCTGTTGAAACTATTCCAAACAATACAAAAAGAGAGAATCCTCCCTAACTTTTTCTATGAGACCAACATCATCCTGATACCAAAATCTGACAGAGACACAACTGAAAAAGAAAACTACAGGCCCATACCTGTAATGAACATTGATGCAAAAATCTTCCCTAAAATACTAGGAAACCAAATCCAACAGCACATCAAAAAGCTTATCCACCATGAACAAATAGGCTTCAACCCAGGGATGCAAAGCTGGTTCAACATACGCAAATCTGTAAACATAATTCACCACATAAACAGAACCAAAGACAAAAACCACATGATTATCTCAATAGATGCAGAGAAGGCCTTCAACAAAATTCAACAGCCCTTTATGCTAAAAACTCTAAAAAAACTAGGTATCGATGGAACATATCTCAAAACAATAAAAGCTATTTATGAGAAACCCTCAGCCAATATCATAATGAATGGGCAAAAATTAGAAGCCTTGCTTTTAAAAACTGGCACCAGACAAGGAGGCCCTCTCTCACCACTCCTATTCAATACAGTATTGGAAGTTCTAGCCAGACCAATTAGGCAAGAAAAAGAAAGAAAGGGCATTCAATTAGGAAAAGAAGAAGTCAAATTGTCCCTATTTGCAGATAATATGATCGTATATTTAGAAGACCCCATTGTCTCAAATCAAAACCTTCTTAAGCTATAAGAAACTTTGGCAAAATCTCAGGATACATAATCAATGTGCAAAAATCACAAGCATTCCTATAGACCCATAACAGACAAACAGAGAGCCAAATCATCAAGAAACTCACATTTACAATTGCTACAAAGAGAATAAAATACCTAGGAATACAACTAACAAAGGAGGTAAAAGATCTCTTCAAGGAGAACTACAAACCACTGCTCAACGAAATAAGAGAGGACACAAACAGATGGAAAAAACATTCCATGCTCACGGTTAGGAAGAACTAATATTGTGAAAATGGCCATACTGCCCAAAGTAATTTATAGATTCAGTCTATCCCCATCAAACTACCTATCACCATCATCACAGAACTGGAAAAAAACACCTTAAACTTCATATGGAACCAAAGGAGAGCCCACATAGCCAAGACAATCCTAAGCAAAAAGAACAAAGCTGGAGGCATCACGTTACCTGACTTCAAACTATACTACAAGGCTACAGTAATCAAAACAGCATGGTACTGGTACCAAAACAGAGATATAGACCAATGGAACAGAAAAGAGGCCTTAGAAGCAACCCCACACCTCTACAACCATCTGATCTTTGACAAACCTGACAAAAACAAGCAATGGGGAAAGGATTCCCTGTTTAATAAATGCTGTTGGGAAAACTGGCCAGCCATGTGCAGAAAACAGAAATTGGACTCCTTCCTGAGAATTTACATCAAAATTAACTCCAGATGGATTAAAGACTTAAAGATAAGAACTTACACCATAAAAACCTTAGAAAAAAACCTAGGCAAAGCCATTCAGGACATAGGCATAGGCAAGGACTTCATGACTAAAACACCAAAAGCATTGGCAACAAAAGCCAAATAGACAAACGAGATCTAATTAAACTACAGAGTTTCTGCACAGCAAAAGAAACAATCATTAGAGTGAACCAGCAACCAACAGAATGGGAAACAATTTTTGCCATCTACCTATTTGACAAAGGGCTAATAATATCCAGAATCTACAAAGAGCTAAAACAGATTTACAGGAAGCAAACCCATTCATAAGTGGTCAAAGAATATGAACAGACACTTTTCAAAAGAAGACATATATGAGGCCAACATATGAAAAAATGCTAATCATCACTGGTCATTAGAGAAATGCAAATTAAAACCACATTGAGATACCATCTCATGCCAGTTAGAATGGCAATCATTAAAAAATCTGGAGACAACAGAGGCTGGAAAGGATATGGAGAAATAGGAACATTTTTACACGTTGGTGGGAGTATAAATTAGTTCAACCATTGTGGAAGACAATGTGGCGATTCCTCAAGGACCTAGAAATAGAAATTCCATTTGACCTGGCAATCCCATTACTGGGTATATATCCGAAGGATTATAAATTGTTCTACTATAAGGACACATGCATACACATGTTCATTGCAGCACTGTTTACAATAGCAAACACCTGGAACCAGCCCAAATGCCCATGACAATAGACTGGACAAGGGAAATGTGGCACATATACACCATGGAATATTATGCAGCCATCAAAAATGATGAGTTTGTGTCCTTTGTAGGCACATGGATGAATCTGGAAACCATAATTCTCAGCAAACTGACACAAGAACAGAAAATCAAACACACATGTTCTCACTCACGGGTGGATGTTGAACAAAGAGAACAGTGGACACAGGGAGGGAAGCATCACAGACTGGAGTCTATTGGGGGGGATTAGAGGAGGGACAACAGGGATAAGGAGGTTGGGGAGGGATAACATGTGGAGAAATGCCAAACATAGGTGATGGGGGAGATGGAGGCAGCAAACCACATTGCCATGTGTGTACCTATGCAACAATCCTGCATATCTACTCATGTACCCCAGAACCTAAAGTACAATATAAAATAAAATAAAATAAAAGAATAGTACTTAGTAATATCATGATAATTGCCTGAAGAAAGAGTTAAGAGTTAAGAAGAGTGTCTTCTGGGAACAGAGATTAGAGATGATGACAGTAGGAAAAGCTATTCTGTTTTTTAAATTTTATTTGACAATTTTCAAAATAACAGAAAAAAATTGAACATTTCTTACAGCAAAGAAAAATGGAAGATAATCGAACCAAAATGAAGAGAGTTAGCTATGTCATGCATTTAACAGCATTAGCAATGTGTTAATGTCTATTTTGCCTACCGGCATTATTACCTTTGGAACTTCATCTCGTGTCTGCTCATCCACTACCTCCTTTAATTTCTTGAGCTTACAGTGGGTGCTCCAGCCCCAGGTGCTTTCTGGATATCGCACTCTTAGCTTGAATGCTCTTCACTCAGTTATTTGCAGGGCTCACTCTCTCACCCACTTGAGACCTTGGACATAGTGCCCATTTTCAGCAGACTTTTCTCTGGTTAGGATAAAACTTTCTCTTGTTTGAAATTACCCATTCATTCATTTTTCCTGCTTTATTTTTTCTCCATAGTATTCACTACCATGTAGCAGATGGTACATTTTATGTGCATTTTGTTTGATTTCTATTACCATTAGAAGACAAGAGTCATGAAATCAGAAAATATTGTCTCTTGCATTCACTGCTCTAACATCTAGGATGATGGGCAACACATAGTAAATGTGCAACAGACTTTTGTTGAATGAATAACTTCCAGATGCCCTTGCTAATGGAATAGAATTGCTAGTGGTCAATTGGCAAAGGTTCATGTCTGTTGGCCAGAATTTGGAGGAGATTTGGCAATGTTTGTATTATTTTGCTTTTCATGACTAGCAGAGCCACATTCATTCTTTATTGCTGCCATCTCTTACCAAGTATTTCATACAGTCTCTAAGTATTTACATATTTTTTCAAATACTCCTGGAACATTGGTAAAATAGCTATTATAAAACCCATTTTACAGAAGGAAAAAAGGAAACTCAGACTGAGTGATTATAAGTAACTTGGTTAAAACCTACATTTAAAACCTTAATTAAAGCCTCTAATTAATTTAGCTAATTCTGGCTACCAAATGCCAGAATTGATATATTCAATCAGGCCATAGTCAGGCTTTGCAAGCCTGGCAGACATTTTTAAAGGACTTTGCATTGAGTGTGTATCAGGTAAATACTTTTTTTTCCCCTGCAAATTATACCCAACTCAATTACATTGGCTAACATAATAAAAGCTATTTATTGTCTTATATAAAAAATACAGTATAGGGGTAGGGCAAGTTCCAGGTAAGAGTCTATTCCTGAGGATTATGATATCTTCAGGGATATAGCTATATTTCTCTGTGATTCCTTTAACTCTTACTCTATATGTCTACTTTTTATCCAGCTGGCTTTTCTTATGTCAAAAGATGCGCACCACTACACTCTCAGCTCTATCTTAAGACAATGCTTGAGAGCCAATGTTCAAATTGATTAAAAGTACTCAAGACTTTCCTATCAAACTGGTCAATTTGGTTTAGTTCTGTCCCCACACAAATCTCATCTTGACTCATAGTTCCTATAACCCCACATGGGAGGGGCCTGGTGAGAAGTAATTTAATCATGGGAATGGTTATCTCCATGCTGTTTTCATGGTAGTGAGTGAGTTCTCATGAGATCTGATGGTTTTATAATGGGCTTTCCCAACTTTTGCTCCAAACTTCTTTTCTGCCATCATGTGAAGAAAGACATATTTGCTCCCCCTTTTACCATGGTTATAAGTTTCCTGAGGCCTTGACAGTCATGCAAATTGTGAGTCAATTTAACCTCTTTCCTTATAAATTACCCAGTCCTGGGCCTTTCTTTATTAGCAATGTAAGAATGGACTAATATCTAGTGATGGAATCATCATTTACACAAACCAGTGAGGACATGCAGGATTCATACTGTATAACCAGCCACAATGTTTAACATATAGTTCATTCACAATATTTTGTATGTTCTATTAAATGTATTTCCTGGAAGTCATATGTATAATGATGACAGAATATAAAATGGACAAGACTTGTTCCATGAACATTATTGTGTTAATAATTATTTTTACGCTGTAGTAATAGCCAATACAAATGGAAGGAAGGAGACAAGCATGGACTTTAAAAAAAAGAAAAGAAAAGAAAAGAAAATAACAGGAAGAGGAAGAAGATAGGAATGAGAAGTACCATAGGTGGCAAGGGGAACAATAAGAAAGGAGAAACAAATCGCTGCAGAAGATGGAAAAAATATCATGACATATCTTACTTTGGTTACAATTTTCTTGTGATGCCTACTTGAATGCTTTTGCCTTTATTTGGTGATGAAACGTGATGTAAAATATTTAACACAGAGGAAACTAGATATTGTCAAATGTAACAAAACTAACTCAAAATCTGTGGCTTCATTGTATAGCAGTGACTACAAGGTGACATCCACAATCAGAACCATGTCTGTTGAGCATAATGTTTTCCTTCATGTAGATAAATAATTTTTGCCTGGGAAATAGACTGGTTTTCCCATAAATTTAGCAGGACTGAAGGTAATTGACAGTCCCATAGAGAGAATCCCTTCATTAGTTAACAGGACCAGTATCTCATATGTGTTATTCTGACTATAACATTGTCTCAAACAGAGGATGCAACAGTGAGTTTAGCAATTTACATCAAACGAAAGAAAATATTTTTTTTTATTGTGGCTTTTATAATCTAAAAAGACTCTGAAATACACATATACACCATATACACACACATTCTCATTTACAACCTGCCAAAATAAGTAAGGAAAGCATTGGTGTGCGTATGTGTGTGTGTGTATACAGTGTTTATTCACTTAGTAATTACAGTGTTTGGTAATTTAAGTAATCATTTTAAGAGTATAAAAATTTTACTTAAAAATACTGCTCTGTGATTTTGCTGGAAAAAAAATAAAATATTTGGGAACAATGGATTGAGTATAAAGATAACAAGCAGAAGCTGAGTTGCTGCTGCCTCTTCAGGGGAGTACCTTCTCTCCCATTTGCCAATTACACTCTGTATGGAATAACATTCACCTTCTTTATAAGCTTTGCTAATTGACTGCTCCCTACATAGCCACTATGACCTATGTCAAAGACAAATAGCACTAGACACTTGTTAAACTTGGCAAGACAGATTTTATTCCCACTACTGCAGTAAGAGAAAAAGATTCTACTGTAAACCAAGCTCAACTCCAACCAAGGCAAAGGTGACTGAGGTTTTAAAAGAACAATAGAGAGGAAATAAAATGGTGCCATGGGGAAGTAAAAAAGCTGGCACAAAAAGAAGCAAGGAGAGCAATGGAGAAACAAAAAGGAATCTATGGGGAAATAAAAAATCACAGCAAGGGCCGGGCGCGGTGGCTCACGCCTGTAATCCCAGCACTTTGGGAGGCCGAGGCGGGTGGATCACGAGGTCAAGAGATCGTAGACCATCCTGGTCAACATAGTGAAACCCCGTCTCTACTAAAAATACAAAAAATCTGCTGGGCATGGTGGCGCATGCCTGTAATCCCAGCTACTCAGGAGGCTGAAGCAGGAGAATTGCCTGAACCCAGGAGGCGGAGGTTGCGGTGAGCCGAGATCGCGCCATTGCACTCCAGCCTAGGCAACAAGAGCGAAACTCCGTCTCAAAAAAAAAAAAAAAAAAAAAAATCACAGCAAGTAGAAGTGAGTAGAAAATTACAGACAGTGGTTGGGTAGAACACGTGGGTTGGGACAAGGTATGGTTTTTGGCAGTACTGCAATATTTTAAACAAACATTTTAATACTTGGGGCTGTGGTCACCTTTAGCGGTAGGGTCTAGTGCAGGCAGAAGCCAGGCTAAAGTAGCTACGTCTCTTAACACAATGTACACGCAAGTTCCTTTTCCTGTGTGGAAGTTCACAATTCACACCTACCATTCTTGCGTTAAAATTAAGATGCAAAGCAGTTGATCAACATGGAGGGAAAAGGAGGGAGGGGTGACAGAGGAGTGGTAGAGATCCAGGCCTAAGCTACAAATCTTCCATGCGAAATTGCTTTTCAAACTGAATGCCCATATCCACTGGAAGGAGGGTGAGATTGTCATGAGGAATTTGAAACCCCAGAATAAATCAGGCTCATTGCCCTGGAGTAGTAATTTTACTGAATAAGCAAGCCATTTTGAACATATTTTAAATACTTACTATGCTCCACAATAGCACAGGATTTACTCATCTTGCTCTCTGTCATTATTCCTGGATCTACCAGAATGTCCAGCTCGCACTATTTTTCCTTCCCCTCTACTTCCTCTTTCTCTTTCTCTGCCTCTTCATTTTTATTTTACTCCTTCTTTACTCTTTCACTCAAAGTAGTTTGTATAAAAAGTTGTTCAGAAAATTGAGAATAAAAAGTAAAGATTTCAGTCACTATTTCTGGAATATTAAGAATATAAATACTTTCAAGTCCCTGTTTTCAGGAAAAGAAGGGAAAGAGAGACAGAGAGAGAACGAGAAAATGATGAGCTGTCCTGAAATCAAATTGTTCAAAAGTTTATAATTGCTCTGTAACTGATGGATTTTGAGATTCCCTGTTTTAACTCAATCTGTTGGTTTATTTCTTTTTTTATTGAAAAAGTATTTATTATCTAACTTTGAAGTCCATAAATTTGGTAATTAAAAAGAACAGTACTGACTGTTTTTAACACGCAAAAGTGTCAAATAGAAACATTCTTATAAGTTGGGTTTAGTTTAAATCACTTTCTAAGATGTTTGGCGTAGGCCTGATAATTTATTCAGATTTTTCTGGTCTCCCAAATTTAGCTTGAAAACATGCCAAAAGGGATATAATTCCCCATAACTTTCTGCTCCCATTTAGAATGTAAATTATTGCAGAACAGCATCTTTAACGATGTGCCAACTTTTCCACTTCTGAACTGCAGAAATAGGAATATGTGTCATTAATATTTGTTAACTTTTTTCCAGTGTTTGGAATGAAGTGGACTTTAAGCAGACCAGGTCAAAAGAGCAGAGCTACAGAAAGGACTGTTTGAGTTTCCATTTCCTGAATTTACTCACTGATCCCAGAATTTTATTACTCATTTGTCTTCTTGATGGACGGGACAACTAACTGTCAAGCCTGCATAGGATGCATGTCTCATAATTCACGAGCTGTCATTTCTTCTTTCTAAGTAGCACCTTTTGTTAGGAATGATAAACTAATTCCCTCTGAGATTTTTTTAAAATTCAAACCTGGAGGAGTGAAGGGTTCCCATAGTTACAGCTATTATTATCAAACTTACTTTGAATTTTTTTAAATGCTAGTTTTTTACGATAATGTGTTGATTTTCTGGGATGATTGTTGAGAGGTCAATATCACAATCTGTCACTGTGCAGTAACCTCAACTTGTTCTTTATTAAAAATCAGAAACAGATTTTTCTTTCTGCCTATTGAATTGCTTTAAGAGAGCTCTGCACATTTTTCAGTTCTTCTTGGTGTGGTAACCTCTTTAATTACTAGCTATCCAGTGTGTAGAGATCCTAAGAAAAAAAGATGCTCATTGGCTTAAGAACAGCATGTATTAAGACTATTGTCTTTGGTGAAATTGATTAAAAGATCATGATAACTTGAAGAGAGAAATTTTCTTTTACTTCAGTTATATAACAAAGGAAGCTGTGGTAAATTGTTATTAATAATAAACCTTTACAGAGTACTAAATATGTTTCAAAATTACTTTGCTAAGGTTTGAGGGAGTGCAAATAAATAGATCTCTTCTACTATCCTCAAAGAATTACTGGTTGGGTTAAGAAGTAGAAGAGAGAAGCATGTAAACACTAACTCAAAAAATATGCATGTGACAGAAAAGTGTATAGATAAAAGTCAGTAGGAATGTACATGAGAGAGGATCAAATTCATCCTAAGTTTTTTTGCCAGAAAAACCTGATAAAAAAGTAAATAAATGGGTTGAGCTGATATGTAAGAGTTCAATAGACTGCCAAGGGACAAAGAGAATAATGGGAAAAGGGAAGGTGATATTGTTATCTGCAATGTAACAAGTAGTTGTCATAGCATCACCCAAGACACAGGTAAGCCTAGCATAGTCAAATATTAAATAAGCCATGTGGTCCTCATATCAGACTGTGTGGAAAAAGAAAGTGTGGAAAAATAAGGTGGAAAAGGTTACTTTTCCCAAGGGGGCATGTCTTGAAGGGCCAGGAAGAGCATAAGCTGAGTTTTGAAGGAGGTATAACATCAAGAAAAGGCATATAGGTTTTCTACACAGTATAAGAGTAAGATTTCTGGGGAAAAAACAAGTGGCCAAGCAAGCAAGATTTGAACGGAGGCCTTACTTAGCATAGTAAGAAAGAAAAGATCACGGTGTCTTCAATACTATGATTAAGGAGTGTGAGCTTTATCCTCCAGGGAGCAACAGAGGTTTCCATTGCAAGCATAAAGTAGAGGGAAGACATCTGCAAAGCTCTCTTGCAGAAAGATTAATCCGGCAGAGTGGGATGATTTGGAGGAATATGCAGGAATAGGTCAGTGGCTGGGAACAAGTCATTTGTTCAAATCCACAATGGTAAGGGCTATAGTAAGGGTGATGTCAGGGGAAATAAGATCACGCAGTGGCCATAAGGAATGCCCTTATATAGACTATAACTTCCTGTTTTTCAGCTCCTTCATTAAACCAAGTTCTTTCCTTCAGCTTTGTGAGCACCAGGCCAGGATGGATCTCACATGGTTGGCAATTATTTCACACATGAGCATCATCCTATTTGCAGTTACTTTTTCCGTCTCAGACATAAATACCAGATTTTGTGTTTTTGGTGAATGAAATAAATCAGACTAGGAGGAGCAACTTGCCCAATGTTGCAATGGTAAGGAAGGAGTAATAGGAAAGATCATTTCATGTTAACTTCCTCTGGCAGTGGGAACTCTTCCTCCCTTTCATTCCCTCTGTGCTCCAAACATCAAGTCAGGAGAGAGCAGATCAATGTAGTTGTAAAGACTGTATTTTTCTAATGCACTCATAAACATAGGCCTTCCCTTCCTATAATCCTATCCTCCAAAAAACAGACCCCTTCCTCTGCATGGTCTCAGCATTCTGTGCTCCACTCAGCTGCAGCAGTAAGGAAGGGGAAAGACCAGATGGAGAGGGAGAAAAGCATGGCTGATATTCTGAACACTAGAGGGGACAATACTGTTGAAGAATTTATGATGATAATGTAAATAGGCTCCAACTAGCAAACAATTCTCTTTCATCCTACTGATTTATCTGAAAATTAAAAAGACTATGTCAAATCAAAGTAGCAATATTAAATTTACAGAACTCAGAGTGTGAATTAAAGGAAAACATTTAAAATGTATACCAGGAGAGCCTAATATGAATGGAACTAAAACAGTATTATTTAAACTTTTTTTTAAATTTATGGGTAACTGCCATTTCCGTTCAGTTCAACCTGGAGATTGGATTGCAATGATATATAGATGCTATTAAGGTTAAGATTATAGGGTTATATTCTGGTCCCCAAGAACCACTAATTGAATTGTTCCTATGATAATGGATACATGTTGAATAGCTCTGTGCAGAAAGAAAATAATTTGTTTCCTGTTACCCATTTTATGCTCAACCCATAGGCAAAGCCAACTAAAGCATTCATTCAGTCTCTGAAAGTCCGCATCCTAAAGGTAACATTTCAGCTACTTTCCTAAATGATGATAAATACATGAAGCCAAGATATCCACAGAATGGAATTATTTTATCAAAGTTAATTTCTCCCCAAAATCACTACCTTAAAGTTTTCTGTCAAAGGTGAGTGGCCAAGGCAGAATTGAATTATGTTACCTACGCAAGAGAAGGAAAAGAGAAGATAACGTGTGAAAGATTCGATTCTATCTCTAATAGGCTTTTTCCTTTCCGACACATTTGGTTTAGCTGTTTTCCAGAAATCAGCTTGAGAGGGATGTGTGTGAAGAGAGAGAAAGCTCACACACATATGCTGCAGGCATTACATGCCCTGAAATTATTTAAGACTTTTAATTTAGATTATGGAGATTTGATAGTCTAGTTGCCCTCCCAATTTACTATAGAGATGAGAAAAATATGTATGTATTATAAAATATAATGCAAATTTATGTGATACATGTGTTCCTATGAAGTAAATTTACATAGCTTCAAGGTTTCATTAGAGCACCTGTATGAAAATTCGATAGCTTTCCTGAAACCTTTCCCATCCATTTTTGCATGCAAAATGGCCCTAGAATCCTCATGCAAATCAGGATCCCAAGTGATATTCTTGGCACTTACACATGTAGCACCTAATGGATTCCAAAAGTGAGACAGCAGATGAAAATGAGAAAGTATGATAAAATAGGTTCAAATAATGGCAACATGACTAAAAATCACAAATGTTGAACATTATGTTAAGATTAAGGGCTGAAGGATTTATTTTATATAAAATGGAACTATAATTTTTTTAAAAAAATAACTAAAATCATTCTCTATTTTTCTTCCCTTCTGATCTCTTACTAGACTATACTGACAAATCTCTGTTCTCCCGGTGGGAATATCTATACAACAGTTTGTTTTGTGTGTTTTTACCAGTTACCCCCATAATTCTTACTTCTTTCTCCTCATCTCTTTACTCAAATGTTTTCTTTTGCAGTGTTTGACCAAGAAATTATCATTCTCATGCCCTTGGCCAAAACACTGTGGCCTGCTTTATTTTCCCACTATCATCCATTAATATGTATTTTTTCACTCATAACATTTTTTTTTCTTTTCTGATTCCTTTCATCCCAACTAAAATCTTTATAGGGAATGGTATTGAAAATGATTTCACATAGTAAGTACAAAATAAATAATTGTTACATAGACTATTTTTCTTAGAAAGCATACATCCTTGGAATTTTTCAAAATCTTTGTTAATGATTGCCAGAAAATGTCAGTTCTAGCTGCTAACAAATCTGGGACTTAGCAAGCACAACAAGATAAGATAGAAGGGAGGGATAAAAATTTGAATTTTCTTACTTTCTGAAGACTTCAATTCTAAAGAAACTTTAAAAAAAAGGTAAAGTGCATATTTCACTATATTGTAAAATTTAGGGAATGGTACAGATTTCTATATTATTGATATAGATGATATAGATATATTTCAAGGAACACATAAGTCACTGATAGAAATGAAGGAATAGATACTGTTTTCAACATCATTTTATTTGAATTTATGAATTTGAATGAGACAGGAAGATATGGGAATGAATAGCATAGATATTATCCTCATTATGAATTTCTTCTGTAGACCATGATTTTGATATGCCAGGACACTCCACCCTAGTAATGGAGTGTGACCCTTGTCTCAAAAAAGAAAAACAATTGTCAATGGCTAAGGAATACTAGCATAAGGTAATAAGGCATGGGCATCTCTTCTGTTTCTTGCTAAAGAAAACACACACACACACACACACACAAACACACACACACACTCTCAAGCAGACACATGCACGCTTAAATAAACCCATGGATATGCAGTCAGGATGGTAAAATATGTAAGTAAAAATTGAGGAATGTAAAATGAATGAAAGGGATTATAACTGTTCTTAAACATTTTCATGATTATCAGGATATAATAGAAAACAGGTTTCATTTCTGTTGTTTTACTAATTCAGTAAACATATGTATTTATTTTGTCTACTATCTGGACCTGTAAATGATTGTGCACCAGTTTACTGATATATAAATGATGTGGGTAAAAACATGGGCAAGACAAACACAGTTTCTATGCTTCCAGGAACTACATCGTTGTAACATGCAATAGGCTCAAATGCACTGAATTTGGAATAGTGTATAAAATTGTGGGGAAAAATAACTTAATGGAGAAATGCAGTCTTCGAAAAAGAAATCTATTTCTTGTGAAAGACTAAGGTCCGTATCACTAAAATATATTTGAGATGAAGCTCGTCAGTAACTTTAAAGAGGTTCTCTAGAAAAGCTGAGGGAGAATATATTAGACAACTGACCCATAAATACTTTCCAACATATTAATTTAAAGGACTCAATACCCCTGATAGGATTATTCAGTTTATTAAGAATGTTATACAGAAGTAGGAAAAATTTATAATCAAGTTAATTGCATAACTAGCAGCTGAGAGATCTGCCGCACAGTATATCTCATTATTATAATGAAATATATAATATGCAAATTCTCAAATTTTGTTTTTGATTGGCTTTGCAGCAGTTTAATCAGCAGTCTGCACCTCTTCATCACAATTTTCGGTTACGCCCTCACCAAAAAACAACATGCAAGTTTTCCATTGGCTTCTTGAAAATATTAGAACTGAATGGCTTGTGGAAATCTTCCAAAGATGCGGTTTTGAAGGAGTCTTCCTTTGCTATTTTTCAAAGTATAGAATTTTTATAGAGCTCATTTGATATGATCTCTGATATACATTATGCTTGTGAACCTACTTAATTGTGGCTTCTGATAAATGGCATCCAGCTTTATATATGACAATTGCCAGAAGGATAGTCTGCGTGATGCATTTTGATAACACTTAATAAGTGATAAATGTGGCATTGAGTTGAGTTTACAAAGCACACCAGGTGCAGCAAACACACACAGCTGTTAACAGGTGTGAACACTTGTTTACCAGCATTATTGGCGTTTGCTTATTTGAGTCAGCTTCCCAGGTTTACTACTGCTGCTAAGTGAGTCAAACTTATCTTAATAGCAGTGTCGCCAGTGTCTGTGTTTTCCAGCACTGCTTAATTTAGAAGAAATCAGCATGACTGAAAAGTGGCTTTCTTGCAATTCACCTAGATTTGACCTTCCCAGATTGGAAACTTGGTTAACTGGGCACATATCTGTTGACTCTGGGTTTTCTGCCAAAAGGAGTCTGCCATTCCAGCAGTGCATTTACAATCATCAAACCTTGCTGGAAGGAAATGTTCATAAATTGGAAAACTGCCTGAATTTACCCAAGAAGAAAGTTTAAAGAATGAAAACAAAGGGGACTTTCTTTTCCCTGGGGCCTTTTACTGTTTGTTATGTCCTGGATTCATCTGGCAAGGTTCAAAATCCATGTCTCTCCTGGGTAGGTATTTTCTTTGCAACAACTCTACCTCTATACCCTGGAGAATCGGGGTTTCATGTTCATTGTAAGAGTTAAATTTTACCTACGCTTTTAGGGCAAATATATACTCCAAGTGTTTTTTATTCTGATTCTCGCAGCTGTACTATAAATGTTTCAGGCTTTGAAACAATTTGACAGTGTTTGGATTGTGTTTGACAAATGAGACAACTAGTACACGACTGTGTTCCACTGCTGAGGAAGGTTCCTCAGACTTGAATGTGAATTTCAGTTGGTTAATATTTCAATGTACAAAAATGGAATGCTACAACTAAACCAGTTTGTCCTCAGTTAGGAAGAGGGTGCATAATAGGTTCAAATGGAATTTGGGTGGTGAAGTTGTGAGGGCTGAGGGATAAAGTAGATAATGTACACCTTCCCCATTACCACATAATTAAGGAGAAAGTGGCTATTCGGAGGCAAACAGTGGTTAAGAACAAGCACATGGCATGTGATAATCTTTCCCTACACTGCATTTAACCATGTGGATTTTACTAAAAGCAAAGGAACCCTGACCGCATCAAGCAAAAAAACAATTATGAAGACAATTATATTCATATTATAAATGATAATTGTTATATGTAATTAAATCAAGCAAAAATTTGGCAAACCAGAGATGGCTTCTCCTGCAGAATTCACAAAAAGGTTGAATAGATGAGGATGGAACCAAGTTTTTCAACCAAATGTAATCTTATTATTTTTGGGCCACTTTCTTCTTAACAATGTTTACCAATCCTTTATGTAGCGTTATGTTCCAGCATTATTACAACCACCAGAGATGATTAAGAAGATCAAATGTTAGAACTGATTTTTAAAAGAACAGTCATTTGCTTTTGTTCTTAAGCCCAATTTAGCATCCTTTCATGTTCTTTATAATTAGTATCTTGGCTCAGATTATAGCCTCACCACCCCTGAATGTGTCAAATTCTGGTGTCACTGTGAAAGAGACAGGCAGGCCTCAACTTAAACTATGGTTGACAATAACAGGGTTCTAGGAAAGAAGCGACATTGCAGTTTAGCTTTTTTAATTGCACAATTCCTTATAAAAGTTATTTCTCCTCTGTCTTAAGGTTAATATTGGAATGAGATAACAAAGCTCACTGGTAGCATTGTCAGCAGAGTACCCTTTCTCCTTCCTGAAATGACTGCAGACTCAGGGAGTAGTTGAGCAATTACGGAAACCCCAGCATGACTCTTCCAGCTACTAATTAATCCCACTGTTAGGTGGTAATGGGAGAAAGATCCCAGGGGTGTAGGTTGAAATTCTTTCTAGCTGAGTACTTGAAAATCGGATAGGCTTATAGAAATAGAGAGCTTTTAAGCCACGGAGCACATGCCTATTGCATAACACACATTATGATGTGGTAAAACATGCACAAGAAAAACCCATGTTTGCTGTGTTAATTTGCTAATACACATCTTCTTAAACTTTCACTGAAGTCTTTCCTCCTTTCATGATATTAAAGGAAGAAGAATAGTGGTAAGACTCGAGTGTATTTCTCTAAATAAGTTTAACCTAAAACTTAAGGGCCAAAAATACTGGGAACACCTAAGTACAAAAGAGAAAAAGCTTTTAATGTTAAAAGAAATAAAATGTATATATTTCCTTTGTGTTCTTAAGAGAAAATGTGTTCATGTTCAAATGAAACACAAAGTTAGATAAGGTCTTATCTAACAAGAGGCTGGAGAAGGAGTGTGCCTTTGAAGTTCACCTTTCCAGAAGAGTTATTTGGGCTTCATTTCTATCACTCTCACCATGCTTGCTTTTTCTAATTTCTGTTTAGACACCAGCCCAATTATCTTTTACTGGGTTCCTTTCAAATCATCTCAGAAATGTCAAGATTTCAGCAAAACCCTTATCTTGTTATTTGACAAGGTTTCTCATTCTCCAAGTTTCATTTTTATCATACTTCTTGCTTTCTGGGAGGAGATCATTGACTGAGTCCTGGTCAAAAACAGTGGAAGGAAACCCATTGTATTTTGGCATGCACTTGCTCCTTCCAGTTCTAGATTCATTCCAGGCCTGAGAAATATGCCTCATCTACAGTGCACTGGTCATTGAGAACATGAATAAATATTATCTTGAGTGGAGATGTCTGACCTCTAAAAAAGAGGATAGTGACTTAAAGAGCTCCTTCATTGGAGCTCTACTTCCATTATAAAACAATCATAAAGGAATTATGCAAATATGCCATAATAGCATCATGCCTGCTAACATTCAATCAATTTCTACTCACTTTGAAGAGAATTTAACCATTTTTTTATTATCAGGAAAAAACATAAGTAAATTTTATATATTGAAGATATTAAAGAGTCCACCCTTCTATAAGTCAAATAGGTTTATATAGAGAATGTCAGAATTATGTGGAATTCTTTGATATATTTGGAAAAAATGAGCTATTTTATTTGTAAAAGTGTCAACTATGCTTCTCTCACATGCTAATGAACTGCATAGTCAGTTGTTAATAATAAAATGTAGTGCTGTTAGAGTTCTGCTTATAATGATGGAGTCTTTTTATATGTTTCTCATCATAATTCAAGTCTAGGATATTGACCCTGACCAAAAGTCCCGTCATCCTAAAAGTTAATCATCATCATCTTCATCATCATCATCATCAGGAGTAAAAAGTAGTGAAAGAACAAGAGCTCTGAAACTAGGATATTTTCTAAGGTTGTAAATGGAGTTAGATAAACTTTATAATTAGCCTTTAGAAGAAAATCCAGGTCAAATTTTTTTTCAATTAACCTCTTGAGTGTCTCATTAATCAAAACCTACTTAAAGTGATTTTCTTATTCTGAACATAATGTGATGTAAAGTACACTATGTTTATAAATTCCCATTATCATGGCTATAACAATGTCACAGCAGTAGACTTTCGTTTGTTTCTTTTTGCTTTTGTTTATTTATTTGCTCTGTCTTTCAAGATGTTTATGAGGGAGGAATTACCTATCCATTTCATGGTGTACACTTTTATGCTTACTAGTCCATTGCTTTAGGAAATATGAGATACATACAAAAAGGGAAATTAGTTTAAATTTAAAATGTGTAAGTCATGGTAGACAAGCAGCTCAGAGATTGTATCAATGCTATTACAGTCACTGACAGATTTGGAGAATGAAAAAAAAAAGAGAATCAGATAAGCCAAGTTGAAATCTCCTGCCCTCCATTCTCTCCTAACATTTATATATACTCTTGGATATGACTGAAACAGTAATTGCAGTACTTTCTCAGTCTGTCCATCACTTTGCTCAATGGTAGCCACAAGGATAAAAATGAAACATCTATAGGTCCTGATAATTTTAAAGGAAAATGGGTTATAGTGCATTGTGGGTAAAATATGCAAATGATCAAGACAGTAGAGATAATTAAATGTTTTTAAGTCAGAATAAAATGTTTTTAAGTCAGACTGTCTTTTATTGAACCCCTCTTTTGAAAGAGACACAAATTCCCTGTAGTCATTGTTACAGGAACTGCCTTGTTGAAATAAAGGGAAACTCGACAGATGAGGAGATAAGGAAGCCCGAGGATTTACAATAGGAAAACATGAACAAATAAGTAAACACAAAAGAGATGCCGGATTTATGATATATGCCACTTTTCCTCGATATTATTTCATTTGTTTTGGTAATTCATAGATATACTTAAATAGAAGTAGCAGAGAACAGTGTAGAAGTAAACAAAGTTAGCTCGTAAGGAGTAATAATAATCATTAATTGGAAGTGGAACTGTGATAACATTTACAACTTAAATGAAAATACATGTGCATATTTTGCTCTATATAGGTATATATTATATATGTCTATAACATAAATATATGTGTGTAGGTGTGTATGTGTGTGTATATTTATATATATTATTTATATTTCACTACAACCTGAAACAATATAATTCTTAGAAATTAAAAGGAACTCAATGAATATTTGTTGAATTCATGACTAAATAAATTAATAAAACTGGTCATTACAGTGTGTTGATTCTCAACACAAATGTCTATGCAATATTAGTACTAACCTAGTGCAATTGGAATTGTTAATTTTCTCTAAACAAAATAGGTTTGTCAGTGAATTACTGGGCTTGTATAGATCAAAAGGAAGATTTAAAATCCCATTTGACTACATTTACATACTAAATATTTTCAAACAGTCATAGCCCTACATTGTCTAATGCTACTTAAGTTGTAAATAGAAGTGATGTATTTGCACACTTGAGCATGCATGTGTGTGTGGGTATTCACACATGTGCAGGCAAATGCATGCTTTCCTGACTGGACATCTTTTGATTTGGTAAAGTTTATTTTTACTGCTGGGCAGTGCTATCTGCACTGTAATCAGGAGATTAATTTGACTTTTACTGTCAGCAATATGATTACAAAGTGAGCTTTGGTTATAAACCATTGTTCATATTTATAAGTGCCAATGAGAAGATTTGAGACTTTTAGGCAGTATTGTTATTTCCCTGAGCTTTACTTTTCTTGTTAAAAATAAGGAGATATCTGTATGTATTATGAGTACTATCAACAGCTCTTTAGAGATACATGTTATTTTAAGGCAATTTTGGAAGCATGCTCTTCGTAGCCTTTGCCCCCTTTATCCATCTTTATCCAGTAAGTATATTCCAGGAAACTCTTCCCAAATAAAAAAGTCTAGGAAAGAAAAACCCTCAGAATTTGACAATACAAATTCAATGTGAAGATAAATTAAGAAAGAATCAAAAGAAGGTTCTACTTAAAAATGACACTTCACTGACTTTTTTAATACACAGTTTCATTTCCTTATCTACAGATATCATAACTTTGGAGGCACTACCATAAGTAGTTTATCTCCATTTGCACTTCGCTCCCGTATCTAAGATGTTATGATAGCCTCAAACACCTAGTCTTCTCTAAGCTCAATATTCACTCCTTTAGCCAGAGTAAACACTAAACTTCACAGTCATCAGAATTACAGTTTAGCTGGGAACTCCTTGTCATAGTGCACAGAAATACTTAGACTAGACTTTTTCTAGTTTTCTGCACAAAATAACCCTCTTAATACTTCCTCCCTGTACTATTCCTCGTCTATAACTAAATCTTTAGTGTATTACTATTCTCTAGTTTCTGCTAGGTACATTTTTCTCTTAGGCAAATTTTCTTTTTCTTCTCCAGTATCAATCATATGCTGAATTACCATTTCTTTTAAAGACCATTTCATGGCAATCTTGCATTTTTTATTCACACTATTATGCCCATGTGTTCCAATCGCTTTTTATCCAATTTTCTCATCTGTTTCTAACGATCGGTATTGCAATTTCTTAACTATCTCCTGCTGGAATCCAACCTGAGTTAAGTCAGTTCTGCCTCTTTTTGTTCTGAGTTTAAATATATTCTTACTGATGAAGATTTTGAAATTGCATTATAAAGAAAAAGGAACTACCTAATGTGTAAATTAGCAAAAAGGAACTAACTCCCTTTCTTTCTAAGATGTTAACACACAGCTAGTCCTGGGTAATATTTTTATAAAGATATGTTAATGAATATTAATTGGATATTTATTTTTACTGTTGATATTGGTAATTTTAAAAATATATAATTCATAAAGGGCATTGACCATTTTTTTTCTTTATATACTCAATAATACAAATTAAATTATCAGACAATTCATTTTTTAACATATTCTGAATAGTGGAATTAATTTTCTTTGTTTAGCTGTGCCATGAAGACTACAGGATTATCAGTCTTGATAAACAATAGATCTTAATTGCAGTATTAGCTCTCACTTAAGCTACGTTTTTTTTTTTTTTTTCTCTATCCACTTTTAGAAAATTGACCAGTTGTTTATGATTCTCATTCCCTTTTACTTTCAAATTTTTCACCTAAGCTTGCCATAGAACTAAATTATAGCAGCTGGAATATTGATGGAAATGATATACACAATTCCAAACCCTGCTTCTAAAAACATCCAGTGCAATTCTCTACATATTCTCTCTCTTCTCTTTTATCAACAAGATGCTGAGAATATAACGTCAGCCTTAAAAACCTGAGGGATGGCAGAACCACTAGATGGAAAGAACTTGGATTTCTGAATGACTATGCGAGCAGATCCATTTCATTCCTCAACCTGTGTTGAGCTATTATGTTAGTACAAAAGTAATAGCGGTTTTTCAGATTAAAAGTAAAGGCAAAAACTGCAATTACTTTTGCACTAACCTAATATAATGTGAATGAGAAATAAATTGTTACTGTGTTAAAACACTTAGATGTTTCAATTGATGACAAATTCAAAACATAGAATGTTAACACATTAAATCTGTCACAGGAAGACTATGAGGGAGGATTAAATTTAAGAAAAGCTGAGAAATTCCTGAAAGAACCTGCATCTCAGAACTCACAAAAAAGCAAACGAAGCATTCACATTGTAGAGAGATTAATACCTGCTTTAAAATTTCTAGATCATCTCATTTATAGAATAGCAACTGACTCACAGAAAGTAGACACACACACGAATAAGGCGAAAATGCCAGGCACCGGGCTTACCCCTGAAATCCCAGCACTTTGGGAGGCTGAGGTGGGCAGATCACTTGAGGTCAGGAGTTCAAGGCTACCCTGGCCAACATGGTGAAACTCTGTCTCTACTAAAAATACAAAAATTAGCTGGACATGGTGGTGCATGCCTATAAACTTAGCTACTTGGGAGGCTGATGAATCACTTAAACCTGGGAGGTTGTGGTTGCAGTGAGCCGAGGTCACATCACAGCCACACCAGCGTAGGTGATAGAATGAGGTTCCATCTCAAAAAAAAAAAGAAAGAATAAGGTGAAAGTTCATAAAGTAGCCCTGTAGACACTATTGAATATCAGCTTCAGTGTAAGACAAAGCTCAGTTTAAACCTTTACTTGATTACTTCTTTGTCCTACGACTTTTTGAAATTTACTTCATCTCTCATAGACTTAATTTCCCCATTTGTTAGACATAAAAATATTGACCTATAAAGACTTCTTTAACATATATATTTATAAATACGTAAATACATACACGCCTATATGTATATCTTTACATGTACATGTATGGAAAAATGACTAACAATGCCCGTCACATGGAAACACCTAAGAAATGACCATTGTTTAAAGTTATAGATATTAAGATAGGTTAGCATAAAAATATTGTCTGGCACTCATGATGAACTGGAAGTCAGTCCATGTATTCTCTTTGACAGATGCATTGTTATGGGACACATTGTGTCCCCCACCAAATTCAGACATTGTTGTCCCAAGACTCAGTATTTTAGCTTGTGATCTCATTTGTAAATAGAATCTTTACAGAGGTAATCAAGTTAAAGTGAGTCAAGTTAAAATGAAATCATTATTTAAAGGGGATATGTGGAGATGGATACGTATTTAGGGGGAATGCCATGTGAACATGAAGACGGACATCTATAAGACAGTGAAAGAGGTCTGCCACAGATCCTTCCCTGCAAACCTCAGAGGAATCAACCTTGCTAACACATTGACTCCAAACTTCCAGGCTCCAGAACTGTAAGACAGTACATTTCCATTGTTTATACCAGCCAGTTAGTTTGTGGTACTTTGTTACAGCGGCCCTATCAAACTAATACATATTAACTATTTAAAAAATTTTTTAAATAAAAGAATCATATAAAATCTCTCAAGGCAGTTGGGAAACAATAATTAACAGAACAATTCAGCTGTTGCTATTGCCACCACCCCTGAAAGACTGAGCTCTGTGTAAGGCCCCATTGGCTGAGGCATGGGATCTTGGTTCAACACAAACCCTCTGATGTCCTGAGGAGGAGAGGCTAAAAGTAAAGGATTGGTTTCACTGACCCCTGTCCTTCTGAGGATAACAACCTCCATCCATAATACTACTGTGGTAGAGGTCCCTATTCCCTTTGCCTTTTCAACGTGAGAAAACTTGATATCCTGAGAGGGTCTGCAAGGCATTGCAAATCACAGACTTTGTAGAAAAACATCAGGTGTGCATCTCACCTGAGGAAAACATTAATTCCTCAAAGTTTTTTCTTTGTGGAAGTAGGAACAGAGATTTAAAGAGGAAGTATTTAAACAAAGTTTCAAAGTTAAAACATTTTAAGAGTTTCTTTTTGATTGTTTGAGGTATTTTAGCTTTTAATTTATTACTTTTTAAAATTGGTGTCCATGGTATTAACACTGGGAAAGATATTGGTAGACTGGGAAAGATATTGGTAGACTGAAACTATGTTCATTATTGATGAGAATGGTGGCTCTCTCTCAGTGGCTACTGTACTTCCTCAGCAACTATGAAAGGAAACACACATGGTGTAAACTAAAGTAGTGGAAACTAGAGCTTAGGAAACTGGACTAGGCATGGTCAATTAAGAATTATTTTCTAGACTTAGCATCTTTCACATAAGCTGAAATGATGTTATTTATTTCTCAGATTTTTTTTTATTTTGCAAAATAAAAATGAATACCTCTGAAACATGCCTATTTTATACATTTTATTCAATAAATCAAACCCAATTCTATTTTTCATTACATGTTACAAAATATATAGTCCTGAGCAGCTTTGCAGACCCCCAAGTAATATATAAGATTGTGTGTATATAGACAGATACATAGATACATAAATATATAGATATACAGATAAATGATAGCTATTATAAGGAATTGGGTTTTGTAATTATGGAGAATGGCAAATCCAAATATGTATTATGGGCTTGAATCAGGTTTTGTAATTATGGAGACTGGCAAATGCAAATATGTATTATGGGCTTATAGGCTTGAGACCCAGGAGAGCTGATTGAGCAGATGAGGTCCCAAGACAGTCTGCTGGGGAATTCCTTTGATCCTGGGGAGGGTAGTTCTTTCATTTTATTTAGGCTTTTCAGTGATTGGATAAAGTCTGCTCACATTATCAAGGTCAGTCTGCTTACTCACAGTTCACTAATTAAAATGTTAATCTCATCCAGAAAAAATCAACACATAAAATTAACCATCAAAAAGCCATGGAGCTTTCTACTTGAAACTATAGGTCCAGCCTAGTTCTCAACTTCTCTATCGCTTTCTCTTATTGCTAGAAATCTTTGACTCAACATCAGGACTTTAGCATCATTGCTGTTATTATCCCAGGATCTGAGACCAGGGCAACCTACACCCATTAGAAGAACCCTGCCATTTTTGCTGTCCTAGCCTGGAGGACACACCCTAATCACTATACTTAAATTCTATTTTCATTTCTGTGACTAAAAGTCCCTCTCTTTGTTTAACTGGCAGTGGATTCTAGCTCTAACTTTTTTTCCTGTTGTCAAGTCCCTTGTTCTGAAATTTGCTAAATGTCTGTCTCCTCCTGAGGATTAAGAAAATAATTGAGAATTATATATATATTGTGTGGCAATCTACAGAAAAATCTCCTTTGTTAACAGTTGTTCTTCCAAATATACAGTGTCTTTAGCTTAAGTTCAGTGTCAATGTTTCATCAAATGAATGTCAGGAACATCTTATAACAACTGTATTAGCCTGTTCTCATGCTGCTATGAAGAAATACCTGAGACAGGGTAATTTATAAAGAAAAAAGGTTTAATTGACTCACAGTTCTTCATTTCTTGGGAGGCCTCAGGAAACTTACAATCATGGTGGGAAACACCTCTTCACAGTGCGGCAGGAGAGAGAATGAATGCCAGCAGGGTAAATGCTGCACACTTATAAAATCATTCAATCTCCTGAGAACTCACTCACTGTCACTACAACAGTGTGGGGGAAACTGCCCCCATGATTCAGTTACCTCCCACCAGGTTGCTACCATGACATGTGGGAATTATGGGATTACAATTTAACATGAGATTTGAGTGGGGACACAAAGTCAAACCATATCAACAGCTTTCTGCTTCTAAATATTGCCAAAGCTTTCCTCCAACTACTTCCTGCAAAAAAAAAAAGACTATTATATTTATAAGTAAGCCATTATAAGCATTCACCTAAATTTTCTAAGTGAGCACCTGCAACTTCTGTCTACCTTACCATCATGCAAATAATATAATTGGTAAATACAGGGCCAATCTGACCATCTGCTCCATCCAGCTCATCTTGCTAAAAACAAACAAAAACAAAACTTTACGTATTTCAGTAGTCTTCTCTTCCTTATCCAATATAACATCATATTTATTTCTTCATTTAATTCCTGCTACTTTTATATTCTACCCCATTCTTGTGTTGTTTAGTAGCCACATATCTTTGTGCTACTTAACCCGGTATTTCCATATCTTCACTTGACTGTAAAATTACTGGCCTGTAAAATCACATAAAATGATGTGATCTCACCTTTATTTCCAGGTACATCTAGCCATGGCCACAAAATCCTTCTCAAAATTAAGAGTTATGTTTATTTCACCTTTTAATATAAGAACATTAAACACAATCATTAAACTAATTTGTGAATAGTGAGTATAATTTCAACAGTAAAAGTATCAACACTATGGTGTTTATCATTGTTTAGCTTTAAGAATGCTGGGATTTTACATGCTGGTTCACTGAGTCTCCAAGCAAGCTTAAACATTGACAGGTTCTAAAAAAAAGTCTTGGTAATTAGTCAACATAAATAAGTTAGTCAATAAAAATAACTCAGGTTATTTTTACTTAATGTAAAATGTAATAATTTGATACCTGTATCGCAAAAAGAAGGGCCTACTGTTGATTTTAATGGTTGGAGGGAAAAAATATGGATTCTTCCAAAGGGAGGAGCTGCTATGTTATAATCCCAATTTTACCAAGTATGAATTAAGAATTATACCTATTGCATGGCTATACACAGAAGAATCTCCTTTAACAGGGATCTACTTTAGCAAAGTCATAATCTAAACAGTATGACTACTTCTGCATCATCAACAGTGATATTCTACTGAAGCAAGAATGCTCAGCTGAGAGAATTTCCTATATGAGGACTAAGGATGGAAGATGAGGTAAAGACTTAAAATAACTACATCCTTCTTTCTGCTGCACTTCTTTAGTTATAAAGTGTGCTGTTACAAAGGATCAATTTAATTAGGTCATTTAAATAGAATAAAAATGTGGAGTCACTCTATGTCCAACATGTATGCCTATGGTTTTGAAGTACAGAAAAGTGCCTAGATCAAAAGGTGCACTCAATAGTGAACCTATGTCAAAAAATACAACATTGTAAGTACTCCAGAGTTCCCTTTCTGCCCCACTTTCAGTAACTAGTCCCTCAAAGGTAACTGGTATCCTGACTTGACAAAATAGATTTTTAAATATATTTTTGTACTTTATACAAATATACTATAAATATAATATATAAATATATTGTACTTTATATTAATACTTCACAAACCGTTTGTACCTTAATTCTTTTGCTCTACCATGAAGTTTCTAAAACCCATTCATATTGTCACATGTTTCTGTAGATTGTTCATTCCCATTTGCTATATGATAGCCTCCTATGTCACTATATCCTAATTTATTTATCCATTCTATAGTTGATATGTATTTGGGTAGTTTTCAGTGCGAAGTTATTAAAAATTATGATTCTTCTATAATAACTGTAGTTCATTATTTTGGCTAATATATGTACACATTTCTGAGAGGAGGTGGTTTTATTCCTGATTTTAATTCTTATAGATGATATAAATATTTTAACAATATTAATTCTTTCAATCCATAAGCATGTTTTCATTTATTTGTGGACTCTTTATTTCATCAATGTTATATAATTTTTATTGTAGAGATATTTGACCTCTTTTGTTAAATTTATTTCTAGATTTTTGGGGGTAGTTTTTGTACCTAGTGTAAATGGAATTATTTCTTGGATTTTTTTGTTGTTTTTTTTTTTTTTTTAAGTAGTTTGCTTTTGATGTGTAGAAATGCTACTGACTTTTCCATGTTTATTTTGTATCCTGCAACTTTACTAAATTCATTTATTAGTTCCAATAGGTGTGTGTGTGTGTGTGTGTGTGTGTGTGTGTGTGTGGGTGTGCGTGTGTGTATGTGTTAGTCTGTAGGATTCTATGTATATGACTATATAGTCTGCAAATAGGGACCATTTGACTTTATCCTTTTTAATTTGGACATTTTTTATTTCTTTCTTTTGTCTAATTGCACTGGCTAAAACTTCCAGTACTATATTTAGTAAAAGTAGACATCCTTGTCTTGCTCCAGATCTTAGAAGAAAAGCTTTCAACTTTTCCTGTTCAGTATGCTGTAGACTTGTCATATATGGCCTTGCTTGTATTGAAAAATGTTCCTTTTATATCCAGTTTATATTATGAAGAGATGTTGGGTTTTACTGAATACTTTTTTAGTATCTACTGAAATAATTATATTGTTTTTTGATTCTCTTTTTTATTGCATTTTAGGTTTTGGGGTACATGTGAAGAACATGCAAGATTGTTGCACAGGTACACACATGGCAGTGTGATTTGCTGCCTTCCTCCCCATCGCCTATATCTGGCATTTCTCTCCATGCTAACTCTCCCCAACTCCCCACCCTCCGCTGTCCCTCCCCTATTTCTCCCCTGAGACATCCTTTCATCTATGGGATGAATTTCACTTGATCATAATGAGTTTATTTTTTTCTGATACAGGGTATCAATCTCTCACCCAGGCTGGAGTGTAGTGGTGAAATCACAGCTCATTGCAGCCTCGACCTCCCAAACTCAGGTAATCCTCCCACCACAACTTCTCAGGTAAATGAAATTACATGCATGCAGCACCACACTGGGCTAGTTTTATGGTATTATTTTTTTATTTGCAGAGATGGAGTTTGCCTTGTTGCCCAGGCTAGTCTGAAACTTCTGGGATAGAGTGATTCGCATGCCTTGGTCTCCCAAAGTTGTGCAATTGCAGGCATTAGCCACTGTGCTTAGCCAGTGAATGATCTTCTAAATATATAGTTGAATTCTGTTTGCTAGCATTTTCTTGAGGATTTTTGTGACTGTGTCTATTAGAGATAATGGCTTGCAGTTTTCTTTGTGTGTGTGGGTATATTTTGTCTGGTTTAATATCAGGGTAATGTTGCTCTGGTAGAATGAATCTTAGAAGTCTTTCAATTTTTTGGAAGAGTATGACTAAGGTTGGCACTAGTTTTTCTCTTAATGCCTGGTAGAATTTAGCAGTGAAGCCATTGAGTCCTGGGCATTTCTTTGATTGGAGATTTTATTGCTGCCTAGATCTTATTACTTACTATTGGTATATTTCTATTACTTTCTCATTCAATCTTGGTAAGCTGTATGTGTCCAGAAACTTATCCATTTCCTCTAGGTTTTCCAATTTGTCGGCATATAGCTGTTCAACTCAGAAGAATTTCCAAACAAAATCTAAATATGAAATGCATCTTGACCACACATTTTCCCTATGGCTGTGCACCATTCTTCTACTCACATTTATAAGAAAAATCTTAGAAAAACATGGCCATTTTCTTTCATTTTTTTTTCTTGAACCCTCTCTCAGCTTAAATAAAGGATCCAATCAGAAAATAAGGGACTCACAGAGACCTTGCAGCGTGTCAAGCTTTATAAATAATTTCAAGGATAGAAGCAAATAAAGAGCACAGGCATAGCAGGGTGACTCCCTGTCCTTTATTTCAGCATGAATGTACCTTCTAGCTCTGGTCAAGAGGAGTGGTCTCTAACTGAGATAAACAGTAGCTCACACAGCAAGGAAGATTCAGATAATGAAACAGCTCTATTCTATACTTGGATAGTTACACAGTTTACGTGATATTTTCCAAAATCCCAGGCCTCATAAACCTGTAAAGTCTAGGTTTGTTTACCATAGTCACTAAACCAATGACTACTAAAATAATCTAATGAATAAGAACTCTCTTCCAATATCATCGGTTTGTTTTCTAGTAGGTTATTGTTAGTACTTTACAAGTGGAGTAACCTAAACTTAACTGAGTTTATTCTTCCCTAGAAACATCAGCCAGGTAGAGGTAGACAAATGAACCAAAGTTCAAATGCTTTAATTTTTGTCTTCCCATCCTCTCAGAACGCATTTGTTTATCAAACCATCAATAAAATTATACAAATTATATATTTTTTAATTTATATATTTTTTATTTTCAATGATAAGTTCTCAGTCTTTCTTCCTATTTGATCTATTTGATCAGCTATTCTTGTAATGTACTTCTTCTTATTTCTTGGCTTCCTGGGCACAGAATCAATCTCTCTCTCTCTCTCTCTCTCTCTCTCTCTCTCTCTCCCCCTTAGTTTCTCTCTCTCCCTTTTTTCCTTTCCTCATTGGCTACTAATTTTTCTCCCCTTTATTGATATTATTTTAATTTTGTTTTAAATGTCTAGGTATCTTGAGAGTACAACATAAGGAATAGTCTTTTGAATTCATTTCTCCTATTCCTTTGTACTCACAGTCTAACAATTTCAAACCCCATTTATATGTTGAAGACTCTAAAATGTGTATCTTCTTCCCTATCCTTTCTCATTTCTTCATATGCCTAGCTGTCTTTCTTGACATCTCTGTTTACATGCCAATGCCCATCGGAAACTTCACATGTCCAAACTAAATTTCTGTTCTTGTTCTCCTCTCATATACTTTCCCATCTGGAGAAAAAAAAAAAAAAAAGGCAACTCTTTTTTTCTAGTAATTCAGGCTAAAACCATTGTACTTCTCTTGCTTTCTTTCCTTCTCTTACACTCACAGGCAGTCTATTATCAGGTTCTTTTGGCTTTATCATCAACATTTATAAAATATGTTGATATAACACTTATAAATAAGCAATTTACTTCTCCTCATCTCTGTCTCCAAAAATGAATTTAACTTGAAAGTAATAAACCTTAAGCTTCATGACCCCTCCTTAGTATAAGTCCTTTCTATTCCTCCGGGAATGAAGGAGAGTCATCAATCTTTGTGCAGTAGGCACAGGGTTCGGTCTGCACTACAATGCGTGCTGGTGAGAGATTGGAAGCCAGGAGTAGGGAGCAGCATGCTGGCAACACTACCTCTACAACCATCAAGTCCAGAGCAACACTTGCCCCTATTTGACCTTGAACAGTATTTGGACTCAACAACCACTCATTCCAAGAGAGAAGTATCTGAGGGTAACTTGGTTCTTCTCTCTGGGAGATGACCATTGTGAGCCAGGCTTATCCAGCCCCTGAGGACTATCACAGTGGTAGCAATGGTGAGTTAGAGTGAGAAACTCCAGAAAATGAGGAGCAGGTCAAGTTAGGACTAGTGTTTGGGGTTGTGTATTTCCCTAGGGTTCAAGGACGGAAGATTAAAGAGGTGGAGCTTCAGAAGGGTTCACGCCAGCAGCAAGGACAGCCTGGCAAAGAACTACAGTGAAAGTTGTAAAACAGAAAGTTACTTTTTTTAAACCATCAAAGATTAAAGAAAAATTTTGTTCAAGCATGCTTGAATAAAAGAAGTTTTGACTTTTTCAACAAGACAATTATCTTTCTATTCTTTCTGCCATAAAATTGTTATATAAAGGGTTGACCAAGGAAAATGCATCTGGAGGTATCGGAAAAAGCAACACAGAGATACAGCAGGCAGGTAATAATAATAACACTAATAACTTACCAATTCTAGGTCTTTTATGATGCCTGTTGATATCATGTTGACAGTTTTATAACATTTGAAGTCTCCGTTTTCTAAATAAATATTTACTCCTACCTGGCTTGGTAGCAATAAGTTTGTATTTTCAAAATTCACATCTGCTCCTGTGTCTTGCTTACTCTTTATTCCAGGTGTCCATTTTTCTCTCACATAGATAACTGACCTTCCTGATTTGTCCCTGTCTCTCTCCACTCAATTCACAAAAGGACAGCCAGAGGAATTATTTTATACTGTAATCTAGGCCAAGCCCCTCTTCTCTTTGAAAACTGTCAATCACTCCTGGTCTCATTTACAGTCAAGGTAAAAGTCATTATCAGTGGCCAAAATCTTACCCTACTTCTCTCTCTCACCTTACCCCTCTCTCTCTCTCTCCTCTTGTGTACCACTCACTCACCTTCAGTCAGATTGGTCTCTTTGCTGTTCTGAGAATGTAACAATTAGCCTCCTTGGTTAAGAACTTTATACTTGAGTCCCTTTTCCTGTAAAATGCTCCCATATTCACACAGTCTTTTCCCTGATTTCCTTAGGAATTATAAACAGCAGTATCTCCGTAAGAATTCTCCAGTCATTTTATTTAAAATTGATTTCTCAACACCTACAAGGACATATTCTCTCTATTGGATGCTTCTGAATACCATTATCACCTTCTAAAATACTATCATGTCAACCTGCTTGTTTGTTTATTGCATTTATCTTCTCCTTGCTCTCTATAAAGACAAGAAATTCTGATTTGGTCACTTTCTCTTCTCTCTTCTAATATCTAAAAAATGCCTGACACAGTGTTGGCCCTCAGTTGATGCCTGAGGCATTCATGAATAAGCAAGTGAATGAGTGAATTGTTTATGCCTCCTGAACTCTTACAGCTCAAATTCTAAAGACAGAAACAGCAAAGTCTTCAATTATTGTTTTGATCCTAAGTATACTAGGAAGTTGTTGACGATTTGTGATTGATCAAGTAATGTCAGGAGATATTTATGGAAAATGGTTTGGAAATTTATTGAAGTACAGAAAAGCACCTGGATCCTAAGTGTATAGTACTGTTTGGGGAGGTGGCCTGTTTGGGGACAAGATTAGAGACCAATTATTTAGTAATAATGTAAACTGGATCTGCACTAGAGTAACAGAAACAGAATAGGTTCATGGCACATTGATCCTGAAAGTTTTATGAATGATTTTTCTAGTTTTATTTTTGTTGTCTTTTCTATATTTATCCAAATATTTGGACTTGTGTAGGAGATTCCCAAATTCAAACTGAATTACCAAAAATTTCTAATGTTACTAAAGAATCCAAATCTACCATTGGTGAGGTTGTTAACAAGCCTTCAGGAAGTTTTCTTCTAGGAGCAAATGATTAATTATTTTTTAAAAATTCATTTGCTGCCATCATTTTAACCTGCAGAGGGTACAACCTGTGGTGCCTACCACCTTAATGTGTGTGGAAATGGCATATACATTTATTCCATCTGTGCATAAAACCACAGGGAAACTTACTCAACAAAATAGAAAAGGATACTAGTGGGAACAGTAGGTTTCCCCACATCTTTGGTTCCCAATGTTTATGGGAATCCCCTATCCCAAACCTAAAGATAGCAAATTACTCTTCACAGCCCAAAACATACACATGAAAAGCTGGAGAAAAGAGAAAACAGGTGGGAAGGGAAGAGGAGGGGGTGGAAGTAAATGAAAGAGAAGCAGGCTGACACCTGTTTTCCAGCACAATGATCATTAAAGTCATCATATGTTCTGCCAGAAGCTTTATTTTAAATACCCTTGTCTGCTACCTTCTGGGTTAAATAGTTTTGAATATACATTTAATTCAAATTACTTTCTATCACAGTCAGTGACTGCAGTTAAATTTACTAAACAGCTTTAACTTCTTCCAGAAAAATAATGAAAGGAGGTACAGGAAAGGCTATCCCCATCTTGTTCATTCAGGAACATTCATTACATCTGAATTTAAAGTAGTCTTTTTGGTACCTCAATTAATGCAACCTGATTAAAGCCAGCTATCATAATTCTTAAAATATAAACATTTTTTAAAAGTGATAAAAGGCTTAGAATAGGCAATAATTTAATAGAGTAGTACTGGCCCCAAGAGGAATTCTCACTATGAGGCTAAGGTTTAATATTCAAATGGAAATTTCTGGTTACCTAAGCTATACCTACATCAAATTAATGTCTTACAAACATAAAGGTTAGTATGTTATGCTGCTTCAGCTAGCTGTGAAAATATGGGTCAGTGTTAATAATTGCAAGGTCCATCTATGATACAGCAAATGTTTTTCTGTTTTTTAAAATTAGTATTTATTGATTAGTATATAGTTATATGCTTCACTGTTATTACTATATCTATTAAATAAATATAATAATTGTTGCTGAACGCAACAATTGCATTATGCTTTCTCTTGATATTTATATGTGTTTGTTGTGATGAACATAATGATAATCTGGAAGTGTTAAGTTCTGACTGTACGAATAACACTCATGTTTTTAAACAAATGGTGTGCTGATTTAATTTACAACTGTAGAATTTATTACTAACTATAGAATCATTACTGATAATTTTTAGGATATCAATAAAAAACTGCAAAAAATATATCCATTCTTAGATGAAAATGAACAATGTTTTAAGATTATCATGATATTAAGTATCTGGAATCAGCTTCTATGCTATGTCTTGTTAACTACCAATCACACAAACACTAGTATGTATGATTGGTTGGTAAACCAATCATACAGTCTAGACATAATAGTAAAAACAGCCACGCTGGACGACGATCAGCAGAAGGCAGGTTGGTGGGGAGTACAGACACTGGAGAAGGGGATTTGTACAAACAAAACTCCCGTCTTGTGATTATGGCACAAGCAGAGGGTCTGCTGTTCTTAGTAGAATAACTACAGTGTTGTAAGGTAGGAAGTCAGAAAAATGAATCCAGGGAAACTATGGCTACTGAAAGGACTGGAGTTCCTGGAAGGAAGGAACCAGAGAGGTGATCACATGTTCTATTATTGGCCCCTGAACTCTTCATACATGATGCAGTCTCAAATCAGCTAAACTAAATACATCAGATTGGGTTTGAGATGGGCTTCTACCCAAGAAACAGTTTACATTTCTAATTTGTCTAAACTGACTTTGAAATGGCCCAGTTGTTGGAACTAGCAGACAAGTGTTTAAAGTGGCTATTATAGCTCCCCTCAGTAAAGTGAAGTAAAATATGCTTACATGAATGAAAATATAGGAAATCTCAGTGGAGAAATATAGATAATGTAATATAAAAAAACTAAGTAGAAATTCTAAAACTATAAAACAAATATACAAAATGTATTACTAGATGAACTTAACCGTTCAATATAAATAATAGATGAATCAGTGAACTAGGAGATAAATTAAAATAAAGTATCCAATGTGAAGAACACAGAATAATAAAGCTTATAAATGATTAAGAGAGCCTCAGGGACCTTTGAGAAAATATCAAATGGTCTAACATACATATTATTAGAGCTCTAGAAGGAAAATAAAAGAGAAAATAGACCAGAAGAAAAACAAAGAACTAATGTCTGAGGATTGTCTAAATTTGATTTAAGTCAGAAGTTTCCACATAGAATATTCTTTTTTTTTTTTTTCTTTTGAGACGGAGTTTCACTCATGTTGCCCAGGCTGGCGATCTTGGCTCACCGCAACCTCCGCCTCCTGGGTTCAGGCAATTCTCCTGCCTCAGCCTCCTGAGTAGCTGGGATTACAGGCACGCGCCACCATGCCCAGCTAATTTTTTGTAGTTTTAGTAGAGACGGGGTTTCACCATGTTGACCAGGATGGTCTCGATCTCTTGACCTCGTGATCCACCCGCCTCGGCCTCCCAAAGTGCTGGGATTACAGGCTTGAGCCACTGCGCCCAGCCCACATAGAATATTCTTAACAAACAATAAGCAGATGAAAAAAAAATACAAAAAAGCTGTGCTTCAGCACATCACTATTAAATTGTTGAAAACCATAAATAAATTAAAAAGGAGCAGATCTTGAAATTAGCAAACAAAAAATGATATATTTTATAAACTACATAAATGAGATCACTGATTTGATTAATAACTTACTTATTAACAGTATGTATATCCACTAAAGCATAAATAATGTGGGCTGTGAACCTATATATTTACATGGTTTTGTATATTTTACATGAAAAGATACAATGCATATTTTAATTCATAACTTAAATAATAAAATATTATAAAATAAACCAAGATTTAAACGTTGATAAAAAATTAAAATTATATTCTAAAGGAAATGTCAAATAAGAAAAGAGAAAGAGAACAGCACTAGAACAGAAATGGGAGGTGGGATAGAAAACAAATAATACAAGAGTGGAGCTGCACCCAATCAACTATACTACATGGTTATTGGCAAAACACTTTAATTAGAATGTAAGATTGTCAGAATGGATTAGAAAATAGCACACACACACACAAAAGGGAAGATTTAAATACATGCTATTTATAGGAATGCTACTTTAAATATCAAGACACAAACGACTTAAATTTATGAATATAAAAAGTTATACTATGCAAACAGTAATCCTAAGAAGGATAAAGTCACTCTATTCATATCAGATTAAATCAATTTTAAGGCAAAATATATTTTTGGAGATGGGAATAACTTTTTATTGATGAAAAGGTTAAATTGGCAGGGAAAACATAATAATCATAAACATGTAAGTGACTAGTCACAGAGCTTCAAATACAGGAATTAAAACTTAAAAGAAACAATGGGAGATATTACTTAATTCCACAGTCCTAGGTGGATATTTTAACATCTTTCAGCAATTGAAAGAACTAAGAGAAAAATAAGAAGACTTAGCATATTTGAATAGTGCTACCACCAACCTTGATTTAATGTCTCTTTCTTCTTGATTTCAATGATACTTGCATTTATAAATAATAACCTATATATTTTTCTTTCTATTTTTCTGAGACAGGGTCTTTTTCTGTCACACAGGCTGGTGTGCCATCACAGCTCACTTCAGCCTCAAAATCCTGGGCTCATGCAATCCTCCCACCTCAGACCTCAGGCTCTAAAGTAGCTAGGACTATAGGAATATAACCCCATGCTTGACTAATTTGTTTCATTTGCATTTTTTTTGTAGAGATGGGCTTTTTTTCTCTTTCTGTTTTCAGTCTTGCTCTGTCACTCAGGCTGGAATGCAGTGTCATGATCTCAGCTCACTGGAACCTCCGCCTCCCAGGTTTAAACAATTCTCTTGCCTCACCCTCCTGAATAGCTGGGATCACAGGTGCATGCCACCATGCCCAGGTAATTTTTGTATTTTTAGTAGGCACAGGTTTTTGCTATACTGGCCAGGCTGATCTTGAACTCCTGACTTCAGGCAATCAGCCCATGTTGGCCTACCAAAATGCTGGGATTGCAGGTGTGAGCTACCATGGCTGGCTGAGATGAGCTTTTAAAAAATGACCTTATGGTGTTTCATAACAATTTCTTAATAAATATAAAATGACTAGAATTATGGGGAAATCATTTTCTGACCAAAATTAATAAGAAATTGCTGTCAAAAAATACTAGGAAAGCTCAATATATTGGGGCAAAATGACACACTTTTACATATTCCATTGGAAAAAGAAGAAATCACAAGGTAGCTTTGAGTTAAATGATAATAAAAAAAAACTGAACAAATAAATATTTTGAGGGCACAGCTAAATTTTCTATTTGAAAAGAAAATGTATAATTTAAGTTAATAAGTTAATAAAAAGAAAGGTCTAAGAAATTCAATAATCTGAGATCCAACCTTAAGAATTTGAAAAAGAATAAATTAAACCCAAAGTAAGTATAGGGAAAAAGATAAAATAGAAAAGGGCAAGAAGTTAATGAAATATAAATCAGAAAAATAATAATATAAAAATCAATAACCAATAACTAAATGAATTGGTAAATTTTGAGAAAGACTGATCACAAATTAAAGACGTGGCTCTGTGGCACAATGGGTGGCACACTGGACTTCTAAAATAGATATACAGATGAATGGAGCAAGTTAGAGCACCCAGAAATAAAGCTGCAAACCTACAACCATCTGTTCTTTGGCAAAGTCAACAATAGCAAGCAATGAAGAAGGGATTCTCTACTCAATAAATAGTGCTGGAATAACTGGTTAGTCATATGCAACAGATTGAAATTGAACTCCTTCATTTAACCATACATAAAAATTAACTCGATGTATTAAAGACTCAAATGTAAAACCTAAAACTATTAAAGACGTTAGAAGGAGACCTAGGAAATACCATTCTGGGCATAGGCCCTGGCAAAGATTTCATGACAAAGTCTCCAAAAGCAACTGCAACAAAAACAGAAATTGACCAGTGGGATGCAATTTAATTAAAGAGCTACTGCACAGCAAAATAAACTACCAAGGGAGTATACAGACAACCTACATAATGGGAGAAAATAGTAAGAAACTGTGCATTCAACAAAGGTCTAATATCTAGAATCTATTAGAAAATTAAACAATTCAACAAGCAGAAAACAACCCCATTAAAAAACTGGCAATAGACATGAACTTCTATCTTTTTTGAGATACTTCTCAAAAAAAGACATACATACAGCCAACAAGCATATGAAAAAAGACTCAACATCACCAGTCATTAGAGAAATGCAAATCAAAATAAGATACCATCACAGACAAGTCAGAATGGCTATTATTAAAAAGTCAAAAACAATAGATGTGAGAGAAATTGCAAAGGAAAAGGAATGCTTGTACACTGCTGATGGGAATGTAAATTAGTTCAGCCACTGAGGAAAGTAATTTGGAGATTTCTCAAAATACGTAAAACAGAATTTTATTAGAGTATATGCCCAAAGGAATATCAATTATTCTGCCATAAAGACACATGCACATTACATGTTCATTGCAGCACAATTTACAATAGCAAAAACATGGAATCAACCTAGATAAGCATCTAGGTTGCCCATCAGTAGTAGACTGGATAAAGAAAATGTGGTACATATATACCAAAGAATACTACACAGTCATTTAAAAAATGGATTTATGTCCTTTCCAGCAGCAGAGATGCAGTGGAGGCCATTATCCTAAGTGAATTAACTCGGAAACAGAAAACCAAATCCTGTATGTTCTCACTTGCAAGTGGAAGCTAAACCTGGTGTACACATGGACACAAAGAAGGGAATAGACACTGGGACCTACTTAAGGGTGGAGAGTGGGAGGAAGGTGAGGATTTAAAAACTATTGGGTACTACATTCACTACCTGGGTCACAAAATAATTTGTGCACCAAATCCCTGCAACACAGAATTTATCCATGTAACAAAACTGTACATGTACCCTCTGAAACTAAAATAATTGGAAGGAAAAAGCAAATATAAAAATAAATTTAAAAAATGAAATAAAATTCAAAAAATAATAAAATAAGTAAAAGAAGAAACATTACCCATATCAGAAAAAATGGGGTTTTGCTTATGTTTTCATTTTATGCCATAATAATTTAAAGATCATCTGATGAAGAGTGGTTTCCATATATTCTGCAAACATTTGTTGTTTGCAGAAAGGTCTATTCAGCAACATGTAGCATGATTTAAAAAACAAATTCCTCCTTGATTTAGTACAGAAATAAGTTTGATGACTAGAAAAATATGTTTAATTTAAACTAGAAATCAAATAACATTTACGGACAGTGTTTTGCCACCTAAAAGTATAAATATAGGTATGTGTCTAACATGTTTTAAATGTTGTCATTTTTTTCTCATATGTTATGGTATTTACCCTGGCTTCAAGAAAGCTTAAAATAAATATTAACATTCAGTTTTAATAAAAATATAGTTCTAATTTAATGACACATAATTCTTCCACATTACTTAATTTCATATGCACTTAATATTTGTCAAATATGTGGTTTACTATTTTAAAACAATGCCAATACTTTTAAGGCAAGCAAGCTACAAACAATGATAACAAAATAGTTTGTAAAAAATAGTTTGTTTCTGGGATTTCCAATCTGTTTGTTTTTAATTATTAAATTAAAATGATTTATTATTTTAATTATTTGGTTGTGTTCTTAAAAATCAGCATTCTTTTTTTAGGTCAATTTCCCAAAACAGGCATTTGGCAGCACTGCTTTTCCTAAGATCTATCATAAATTCCAATGGCTGTTAAAAGTAACAGTATACATTAGCAGACTCTCATGACACTATATACCAAAAATGTCTAGGTCCACATACACCTCCACAAACACAACCTTCCCCTCACATGTATGCATACAAATGTAATTTCAATCAAGTGGATCATTGAAAGTACAGACTTTTAAATTTGGAAAGCACACATATCTTTTTCAAATACTTTTTAAAATTACGTTATATACATGTATTATATAAGTAACAAATAAATATATTTTATGAATTGTAAAAGCAAGAGGAAAACAATTACTAGCTATGGCCATGCTGTGATATAGGAAAAATGGTTTATGAGTAAAATATGTGAAGAAATGTATGTGATTTTTCTTTTAGATAAAGTCTGGAAATTAAGGTCAATACAAGCATAAAGTATTGTAATATAGAATAATTACGTTGAACATATAATTAATACATGTCACATACATATTTTGATATATGTAAAGATTACTTCAAAGTTAATTGATGCTCATGGGTCATTTTCTAAAAGAATTAACCAGTACCTATTCATTTATATGGCATTGCTAAGTTTATAGAGTCTTTGAAAAAGGAATATGCACACATGCACACATATACACAACTTATTTGGATTATGTTTTTTTCTATTAATTTTTAGGGTGGCGTGACCATATTCTATGCATTATTTAAATAGTTGATTTAAACATTCTCACAACATCTTCTTACTCACATCATGCTCAGCTATTATTTTCATTCTTTTTCATATGCAAAACAAGTATTAAGCAGAGGAAATACTTACATTTTTCTCTAAAATTGCATTGACTATAACTTGATATTTTATTATACAGAATTTATAATAATCATGAGCCATGGAATTATCATTAACACTTGTCATTCCACTGATGAGAACTGAAATGGTAGAAAATGGTGCTCTAATGAAAAAGAGCCAACGAAATTTGCTTTTACATCTACAAGGATGGAGAAGTATTTGCTAGTGCCAGTCATCAATTCATGTTCTTCTGAAGAACATGAATTGATGACTGGCACTAGCAAATACATCCAAGATTAAGTGCATAGATTTCTTGGATAATGAATACTATGAAATTGTGGCAGTGTTCTCTGTGTGTAGGTGGTCATGATATTCATGTACCCATATGGAAAGGTTCTCGGTTGACATGGTATTTCATCTTCTTTTGTGTGGCTTGTTATAGAATGTTTTAAAAATGCTCAGAGAACTCTATTATCACAGGAGATGCTAATTATTCATTCTGTCATATATATTACATTGAAGATCGGTTGATAGAGTCATTCAGTTGGTGAATCTTTAATTTCTGAGTTCCCATAGCAGATACACTGCTTTGAATATGAAATGTTGTTATATTGGCCAAGATAACTCTTGAATTGACAAGAGTTGAAAAGCAAATCCAGAGATATATACAGGAATCTTCATGTAATACCATATTTCAACACTTAAAAAATTACCTTGCTATCTTCAAGGATCTCCACGTAAAGTCAACAGGAGAATTAAAATATCTTCTCTAAAACTCAGGAGCAAATTTGCCCTTCTTAAATTCATAAAGTGAAACTGAGAAAGTCCAGGTCTCCTGGACAAATATCCTAATCCTACCCTTGAACTGGCATCGTTACAAGAGGATTGTTGTTAAGAGTTCAAGTGAAGCTGGGAAAGAGAACGGTTGCCAGCCACTGCTCTCTAGGAAGCCCCACTAAGACCATGGGAAAACAAAGCCATTTCCAAAGATCACAGACTTTGAATTAAGAGAACCCAAAGAAAAACACAGAGTGGTGTGAAAGTTATGAACTGAGATGGCTCCACTGGCTTCATTTGGGGAGTGTGAGCTTGTCTGAGTGGCACATTCTACCCACACAGACCAAACACCTTATTCCCCATTAACAAGTATAGTCATGTGGGTTTCTAACACAGTTGGCTTTTTCAGCTATGTGTTAATCACTCTTTTAACAGCAAAGTAGGAGGGCAGAGGAAAACTTTGAGAGTGAGAAATTCTCCTGAGATGTCAACTTGTAGAAAGGAATTAATGACACAAGTCAAACTGTTGTATTTTTTTTTTTTAATTATTGATGTCGATTTGAGCCTGACCCTACAAATTTCAGTCATTTTGTAAACACATTCCTCTAGATTTGACCTCAGTATCCCTGTGGGGTAGAAACTACTAGATGGAATTTCTAATTAAAAAAATAGGGCTCCCAGCAATTTAACCCCAAGTTCCCTCATCATTTACCTTCACGCTCTCTCTTATAAGTGGCCTATAGTCTTTTATTCATACTGACAACTTGTGCTTGACAGCACCCATGAAAAAATGACAGCTTTCCTCCAAAAGCAACACGCTGCATACTGAAGTTGCTTCAACACCTTGAAATTTACTTTACATACTGAAAGCTTTCATATGTGATGATTAATACAAATCACAAAGGACCTATTTATAAAAAGATTCCTTGTGCACTTAGGGGATAGTTGCTAAAGCAATTTTCTTTTGCTTTGGGGCAAGACTGAGGAGAATTTTGACTTCATAGCTTTCTAGAACCTTCTTGAATTTACACAGGTGTGGAGTTCACACGTTTGATACGCATTTTTTTGTCTCTCTCTGATTTCTCTTTGTCTCTTCTCTTTCAGTCAGCCTCTGTCTGCATCCCTTTCTCATACTCCAGCTCCCTCTTTTTAAAGCTGTTTTAATGTTGATGGTAAATGAAACACACACTAGAAACTATACAATCATTGATCAACTTTCAGATTCCAGATTGTTCTCACCAGGCTGACTGACATTAAAATGGCTTCATTATGTGTATTGACAGGTTGGTCCATCCAGTCTTTCTCTGGCTTGCCACAGGTAGCTAATATATGGAACTTAAAATGGTATTTTACAATGCCACCTTTGCAATTTGTTTTGGTTCTTGAACAGAGCCAGAGGAATAGAGGAGTCCCCTTCTATCTGTGGGAGAAAGATTTCAAGATTCCTTGTGGAAACCTGAAACAGCAGGTATTGCCAAACGCTACATATACTCTGTTTCTTTTTTAAGTATGTACATATCTATAATAAAGTTTAATTTATAAATTGGGCACAGTAAGAAATTAGCATCAATAATAATCAAACAGAATAATTATAACAATAAGCCCACATTACTATTCATACACTTTTTATTAAGTAAGATTTACTTGAACACAAGCAGTGCAATACTGTGATAGTCAATTTGAAAACTGAGATGGTTACTAAGTGAGTAAATACCAGGAAGCACAGACAGCTTGAATACACTGGACAAAGGAGTGATTCAAGACAGGCGGGATGGAGCAGGACAGCATGAGATTTCATCACATTACTCAGAATGCTGTGCAGTATAAAACTTATGCATTGTTTCTGGAATTTCCTATTAAATATTTTTGAACTGTAATTGACTATGGGTAACTGAAACCACAGAAAGTAAAATCGTAAATAAGGAATGACAATTGTATTAGATATCTAAATCACAACTCTGAATTGTGGGATTCTCTCTCTCTCTCTTTTTCTGATATCCAGCATTAAATATATTCATTACATAACTAAGGAAATAACAGTAAGATACTTGGGCAATTGCTAAGTAAAATATTTTACTATTTGCATTTGCTTTGAATCACTCTGGAAAATTATGTCAATGGTCATTTTGTTTTAGACAACCTGATCTATTTTTACGTCCTTTTTTGTTAATATGTAAAACAGAACTTACTCCAAGTAATCAAAAATCAGAAAGAACAGCTCCATTTAGTCTCTCCCAAGATACTTCCTCCAAATCCAAGGGCAAGGAAGCTATCTTTTCTGGGGTGTGTTTGTTAGATGATGTCACAGAGATAGGAAGTTAAGGAAATAGATGGTGCCATAGTTATGCACAGGCTTTAAAAATCAGTTAAAAGCACTCCAATCATTCCTGAGGGGTAGTGAAACATTTAAAAGAGATTACAGTCATAAAACTGAGTAAGGCTCAATTTTTTACTAATAGTTAACTCTTCAGCTGGGTCTAATTTTTTTTCCGCATTTCTTTCTACTCCTGTTAAAATAATTTCTTTTAAAATCTATTCCTTCTGCTCTAGGCAGTTTACACATTAAATACATAAAGAAGACTATGCCAGTCAGGGGCTAAAGTGCACAGGCTATTTTATTAATAGAGAGTCCTAATTAAAATTTTTGTTTTAATCTGTTTAGCTGTTATTATAAATTACATTAATAAGGACTTATCTTTGCATATTTCAGGTATGTACTCAGCATTGATTTTCTTTCATAAATTGGTTTTCTTGATTTAGACTAAAATTCTAAAGCTTAGTCACAATTCAAGAAGTAACTTGCTAATAAATAATATTTCAGCCATAGGTAAAAGGATTCTCAAATAGAAAGTCATAATCAATTTTTACTTCATCTTTGGATAGAAGACTAAATATTTGGTATTGTTGAATACTGATTATCAATTATAAAATGACTTTGATTTAAAAGAAGAATGCACCCAAGTGAGCTTTGATTGTTTAGTACCTAAAGCAAAGTAGAAATGTTTACCTTTCGCAGTGGAGACAGTCCAATAAAATCACCAAAGTTTTAAGGAATACTTAACTTATAAATTAACCAATCATATATATTCTAGAAATAGAACATTCTAAACCTTTTGTATCTGGTATTTTGTGTATTTCAGGATTAATAGGAGCAGATTTGCCTTCAGGCCTCTTCCACACTAATCTTCCTTCCAAGAATAATCAAATCTGGAAAAACATCCTTTGGTACCTTACACAATTCTGGCTTTTTCCAGTGGAAATTCATGTGTAGCAGCTGAGAGATGAAAAATAGTGGATCACTGCTGCATTACAATTATTTTTTGAATATTTTTCAATGCCACTACAATACATATATTTGGGGGATGTGTGGAATTATTGAAAGACAGAGAAATTCTCAGAGTTTTTATATTGATATTTAGTAATATATCTCATATGAACATCTCAATGTATCTTTTATATATATATATATTGTTTATATTAGACACTATGAGGAATTTTTACTGATTTTTAAAATATTATTTAGTTCAAATAATCTTTGGTTACTGGTAATCTTTACAAACAGAATGTTAGAAGCATATTACAGGATGTCTGAATTTTTTGAGGTCATCATCATGTTTGATAAGTGAACACTATGACATAAATTGGCAAACACTACATTTAGAGGCTTACAATAGACCTAAGGAGGTACACACGTTTAAGGCAAGGAGTTTGAGGACCATCTTCCTACTTGTCTCTGAAACTAATTCGATTTAATGTAATCAACACATCTGATAGAATCAGTTTATTCTACACCTAGAAAAATGTTCAACTCAAGGAAGAGATTAGGTCTAAGTTATAGACTCACTAGACGAATGAGCATCCAACACAGTTCCAAATATTAAATAGAAGGTACAGACTGGCTTTGAATCAACCATATTTGGATTCTGGCCCTTATTTTTAATCTTTTTTTTATTTAAAGCTGCAGTTTTCTTCATGCATAAAAAAGATAATTGTAGTCACCTCATAAAACTCTAGTAAGGAACACATGAAATGTTGTTTTAAAAGTACTTTTGGAAATGTCAGGCAATTGATAATGCTCACATAAAAACAACATAGTGTTCTTTTTCTTCCTCTAATCCAGGGATTGAGCAATGCCCCTGTACAGAACTCACTCTGAAGAATAAAAAATGTATAAATTACATAAGAACGAGTAAGACACAAGAATGTAAAAATATGAATTGTGTTTTGTGTTCAGAAGGTGAGAACTTCTCTAACTGAAATGGAACAAACTATGAATACATGGAAGTGAGGGAAGATAGATTGGGGGTGGTAACCCTTAGGCAGTCTTAAATTACAGATTAATGAGTTTAGATTATATTTTTTTAAGGAGTAGGAGACACTAAAGGCTTCTGAGCAAAGAAAATGACACAGTCAAAACTTATTTCAATTTGCCTGCATTATATACTATTAAATGTAGAATAGCATACCAGATATGAAGTCTGAGCTAAAGAAATCCAGGAGCAAATAAAAATCAAGGTTTAAGTATAAGAAAAATTTCAAAGGCATAATCAACAGGGCTTACAAGAGTGATTACATGGGAAATGGCCAAGGAGTTTAACATTATTCTGAAATCATTACATGTATGTATGTTAGAGACCAGTTGACTTTGGAAGGAGATTATGAATTCTGGTTCTGACATGATAAATGGTTGAGGCACTCGTACGATATTAAAATGGAACTATCCAGTTGAGAATGGGAAAGGCAGGACTGGGGCTGGAAAAAAAAGGTTGGAAATAGAAATAGAAGTTTGAGTATCATTGAAATGTGGGTAAATTGTGTTATGTAGTTGCTGGGAAGTACCAAACTTCTTCTCCTAATTGAGAATAGGCTTGGCCACCTAACTTGTTTCAGGCAATGCAACTTGAGTTGAAGTAAGATGTCTTTTGGGGAAGTGCTTTGAGAGCCATGTTCTGCCTGGTCACATCTCTTTTGCTCCTCCACATCAACCAGCAATATTCCCCATGGTATAGGTCTGAGGTGTAGCATGTAAACAATTATATGGAACAGAGTTCCTGACCTCTCCTGCACCACGTAACTCCACTCCCACTGTCGCAAGTGTCCACTGCTGTGGACACTTCTTGGCCAAGGACTGTGAGGGGAATAAAACTATGTTGTTACAGACAACTACAATATTGAGTTGAGTTGTTTATCGCCACCGCATAACTTAGCATATTTTGATTGATACAAAGAGAAGTAATGATGAAGACTGTGAGAGAAATGGTATCTAAAATGACAGAGAGTCAAGAGGTCAGGAAAAGATGGAGATTGAACCTTTGAAAGTAACTTCAGAAAATAGGTAGAAAAATAAAGTATTAGTGACCTGACTCAAAAAGCATAATTTTCTTCAGGAATATTCACTTAACATAATAAAATATTATAGAAAAATAAAGAAGCATGTGGCCTGAGAATTGAGACATTTAGAAAATGCCCCTGAAGAAACTTCCAGCGTTCAATACTATTTTTTAGAAATGACTCTTAGTGTTTCTGCATCATTCTTGTGCTGGAAAGATACTTAAAATTGCCAGAATTTGCAAAAATGCAAAATATCTGATGTTGTCAATACATGCAATTTCTCCCTTCTCAAGAGGTAAATTCTACCCATTGATCAGAAATGGTTACCAGGAAAATCTGCTTGGACCTCATTAACTTGTAATTTTCCATTTTATCATTACTATCATCACCAAAGAAAGTTTATTTTTCATTAAATCAGATATATAAAATGTATTTCTGCATTTTTCTACAATTTTAAATATCATGATAGTCATTGTCTAATAAAATATTGTATAATACATTGATGTATAAGATCTTCTATAATGATCCAAGTGATGCATTTCTAGACCTTTCATTTCTTAGAAGATAAATTAGAGTGTCCCTAAGAACTGGGAAATGAGGAAAATAGAAACACTCTTTAGAGGTTAAACTAGAAGATCAAAACATAAAACATGCTGAAAATGATATGCAGATTTACTCCAAAGAAGCAAACTATAATATTTGACTGTAATTGAAGTTTTGCTTAGATTACCTTAAGGAAACGTGTTTTCTTTATTTATTTATTTTGTGTAAATATACCTGGGAGTTGGAACTGAAATTGGAATATCATCAGAAATTGAGGCCCTCACAGAGAAGGGTCAGGGCACTCCTGGTCCCATGAGTAGCCATCCATTCATTTCTGTCCAGGTGAGGCCAAGGATTATCTCTCGGCTTGGTTGATTTTATTAAAGTAATGTGCCCCATTCGTTATTCTCTTGGGAGGCAACATAATCTCCTGTTAGAATTTCTCTAATATTAGCATATTATATGGGAAACATGTTTTCATTTACATATGTACATATCTGTTTCATATCCTTCACTTGTAAATTAGTTAACATATAAATTACCTAGAAATTGCCTGGCACATACTTAATGTTATAGAAATATTAGTGATTATTTTATATAAATAATTGCAAGCTTCCAGTTGTGTGGCTTTTTTTTTCCATCCTCTGAATTTCTATATAAATTTTTCTTAAATTCAAATAAGACCACACCAAAGGCTCTTCTGTGTTTTACATACAAGATAAGCTTCAATTACCTTCTTAAGCTTCGAAGACCTTTATTTCCAGGCCAATGCCTAACTCTATGGCCTTACTAAGCATCATGTTGTTAGCTTATCCTTAGTGTAAATTCTTTGAAGTTCCTTTGCATTTAGCTAGCTAATTCATGCCTGCATGACTTTTCCTTTTTCTTTTCCTTCTGCTTGTGGACATTTCCACCCCACACCAGTCTTATTAGCTAGGTAGGGTCTTTTTGTACAACACAACGTTTTGAAATATATATACAAGGCCGGGCAAGATGGCTCACACCTGTAATCCCAACACTTTACGAGGCTGAGGCAGGCGGATCATCTGAGGTCAGGAGTTCCAGACCAGCCTGGCCAGCATGGTGAAACCTTAAAATTATAAAAAAAATTTAGCTGGGCATGGTGGTGGGCACCTGTAATCCCAACTACTCGAGAGGGTGAGGCAGGAGAATGGCTTGAACCCAGGAGACTTAGGTTGCAGTAAGCTGACATGGTGCCACTGCAGTCCAGCCCGGGAAACAGAGGGAAACTCCATCTCAAAAAAACAAAAAAGAAAGAAATATGTATACAAAATGGAATGGCTAGATCAATTTATTTAATGTACTTGTTATCTCACATTCTTATCATTTCTTTGTCATGAGAACACTTAAAATTTACTCTTAGGGATTTTTTGTTTGTTTTATAAGCCTTTTGATTTTTTTAATTGTTCTTCAAGTTCTGGGATACATGTGCAGATCTTGCAGGATTGTTGCATAAGTACACACACGCCATGGTGGTTTGCTGTCTCCAACCCCCTGTCACACACATTAGGCATTTCTCCCAGTGTTATCCTTTCCCAACCTCCCCGCCCCCTACTGTCCCTCCCCTAGCCCCCCAACCCCTAACATACCCCAATGGGTGATGTTTCCTTCCCTGTGCCCATGTGTTCTCATTGTTCAATACCCACCTATGAGTGAGAATATACAGTGGTTGGTTTTCTGTTCTTGTATCAGTTTGCTGAGAATGATGGTTTCCAGATTCATCTATGTTCCTACAAAGGACATGAGCTCATTGTTTTTTACGGCTGCATAGTATTCCATGGTTTATATGTGCCACATTTTCTTAAGTATTATACACTGTTATTAACTACAGTCACCAAGTTGTACCATAGATCTCTTAAACATATTCCTCTTATCTAATTAAAACTGTATGTTTTTGTATCACATCTTCCTGATACCTCCTTTTCATTTTTTTTAATTTGGCTCTCATAATTTCTTTTCCAATTACCTTTTATTTGGAGTATTCTAACTGGATCACTGGCTTCTCAATGTCTCTGTTATTCAATCATCACAGGGATCATGGTTTAAAATAATGTCCTCTTTGAAGATTTTCTGACTGTCTACATTGTATGCTCTTCAAGGTCAGGAACCATGTTTAGTTTATTTCAACCTCAGTACTAGTCAAACTGTCTGACAAATAGTAGATGTTTGAATGAAAGTATGGAAGATATTAGTGCATGTAAAGCAATAAATTGCATAAGTTTTATTTTGGTACATTTATTACTATATTTTCTTTGTTTTCTATTGTCTTAATATATTAAATATTGGCTGCCTTTGTCAGTTCTGGAGTTACATAGAACAAATACTTTAAAAATATGAGTGTAAAATCTTTGCTTTATGTGAGATCAGAGAAACAAATATAATTTCCTTGATCAACAGATGAGAAAATTAAGGATTAGGAATTGAGGCATTTGCCTGGAGAAACATTGGTAACAATGACAGAAGAATCTCTAAATGCTAGAACAACTCAAGCACAAGTTTAATAACATTTCCATTAAATTGCACTCTTTGTTTACTACAGGTCAGCACTCTGCAAATTACAAAAAAATTTAGAGTAATGATGCAATGAGAAACACAGATACTAACTTTATCTGCCAGCTAACTATTTTTTAACAAACATCCATTGACCACTTACACTGTGTCAGACATTATATATATATTACCTCTGTTGAGCAATTTAAGAGCCAGGCAAGCTAAGATTGATACTCTCTATTTTAGGTTTGAGAAAATTGAAGACAACAACTTCAATTAGAATTCATAAACATCCACAAACAAATGATATTGCAACCAGGGTGTTCTGTGTCAAGATCCAGCCTATATCAATGTTGAACTAAAACTGGCACATTATGCAAACAGAAGCTACTCTTAATTCCCTATCCATTAGAAATCCATTTTGGGGAGCAAGCAGGAGAATGGGAATAAAGGATAACAGTAAAAATATAAAATTTTTAAATGCATCATTTAATTTGTCAGGTGGAAAAACTGAGCAACCACCAGTGACAATGTTTCAGGCACTCTTCTCCAACTGCTCTGAAATGAAGATATTTTATTCACATCTCAGACCTGCAAAAGTGGAATATTTAAACTCAATTCAGTGTCTTACTCCATTCTGAAACTCTCTGAACTGGTATCAATCAAGCACAAATTAAGAGTTGGTTAAACTTCAAAAGGCCAGTGTGAAAAAAGACAGTCTGGGTTTCAGGTAAAAGATACAAAATCAAGACAATAGAGGCTGGGCGTGGTGGCAAGACAATAGAGGCTGGGCACAGTGACTCACGCCTGTAATCCCAGCACTTTGAGAGGCCTGGGTGGGTGGATCACCTGAGGTCAGGAGTTCGAGACCAGCCTGGGCAATATGGTGAAAGCCCCTCTCTACTTAAAACACAAAATTAGCCGGTGTGCTGGTGCATGCCTGGAGTCCTAGCTATTTGGGAGGCAGAGGCAGGAGAATCACTTGAACCCAGGAGGCAGAGGTTGAAGTAAGCTGAGATCATGCCATTGTATTGCAGCTGGGTAACAAAAGCAAAACTCCATCCCCCCCCCCAAAAAAAAAAAAAAAGCTAATAAAAAAGAAAATGTAGGCTATGTTGAGAAGAAAACACAGAAGAGGAAGTTGCAAAGGGGAGAATAGAAATAAGACAGGAACAGTAAATTAAGTCTTTGTAGTGAAAAGCTTCAAATGGCAGATTCAGCAGGGATGAAGGAAACATGAAGTACTTTTGAAATCTGTCAAAGCAGGGCAAAAGTAAAGCTAATATGACAGTGAAAGCTGTAGGATGTGCTGGATCCAGAAGTAACTGTGAGTGACGAATCAGGTAGTTAGTCCAATATTTCTAGTAATGATAATAATGTTTCAAATTGAAGTAGTGGTAGTGAAGAGAGAGGTAGTGAACAAATATTTGCTACACATGATATGTACCAGAGTATAGGTAAATCTGTGCTATCACTCTGTGTATCTTAATGTTTTTTGTACCCAATGAATAGAATAAAAGCACTGAAAATAGTCTGGGCACAGTGTCTCATGCCTGTAATCCCAGCACTTTGGGAGGCCAAGGCTGATGGATCATGAGGTCAGGAGATTGAGACCATCCTGGCTAACACAGTGAAACCCCCTCTCTGCTAGAAATACAAAAAATTAGCCAGGTGTGGTGGCATGCACCTGTAATCCCAGCTACTCAGGAAGCCGAAGTAGGAGAATTGCTTAAACCTGGGAGGCAGAGATTGCAGTGAGCCAAGATCATGCCGCTGCACTCCAGCCTGGATGACAGAATGTGACTTCATCTCAAGAAGACAAACAAACAAAAAACACTGAAAATAGTGTAGAGGATACTCATTTGTTTCCTGTAATCACATAACAATATGGAATGGAATGCCAAATGCATGGGGAGTTAAGTTATTCCTGCACAGAACCTGCCAAGCACATGAATAAAGTTGCTAAACACATTTGAAAGTGTCAGGTGGATGCTTTTAGAAAACTCTATGTACATTTATTTAAAAAACAATAGCTGCTGAGACACATAAGTCAAACCAATGTGTGTTTAAAAGTTTGGTAAACCTGCCCCAGATACCCTTTCTTTCATATAATGTGCTTTTTAACAAAGCCAAACTTTGTCTAAATATTTCTCTCCCACATGATGTTAAAAGAAATGCCTTAGACCAAATCTAATTTAATTTAATTTAACAATTTCCTCCTTTCAGTCAGCTTTTCAATTTTGAGGACTGACACCCTTTCTGTCACCATCATAATAGAGACCAAATTATTTGGTCTCAGTATGGAAGTCTCAATTAACAATGTCAAATTAGTTGGATGACTTTTTAATGCTTTCTTTATGTGTTATGTTTACCACAATGAGACCACTTGGTGTACAAAGGAAGGCTGCATACAAGCACTTAAGACTTAATCTTAAGGATAAACATCAGAGAGACTATTATAATGTCTATCAGGAAGACAATACCAAGAAACTGAAGTGTACTCCTTAATAGAAGTATCTGCAAATGACAGATCAAAATTAGTTCAAAATTCAGGCAACAAAAATAGTTAAGCAGTCCAACAAGTCATAGACTTTGTTCAGGGTATGATGGCAATTAAGGACCATAGTTTGTAGTAAAATGGCCTTACTTACAAATATATTCATGTTTGTCTTTAGCCCAGTAATACAAGTCATAGTAACCTGGAGGCTCACTATAAATATAGACACATAAGTAATTAAATGAATAAGTAAACAAAGATTAGAAAACTTTGGGTAGGTCATGGGCGAGAGGAAACCTTGGAATAGTCAAGCTTGCCATGCACCATTTAGGATGCCTTCAAACCAACTATTAGCTGCTCCCATAAATACATTATATGTTTCTTCCTTCTGAGAAATTTATTTAATGTATTTAATGGCAGTGTCTAAAGAACTAGGAGTAACAGCCACCTTTCTAATTAAGCTTTCTGTGATAATAAAATCAGGGGAAAGATAAGTGCAACATTCCATTTCCTACTGCACCACACATGAGCCCCAACATGGGAACAGAGTCACTCTAAAGCATTAAGTGTTTTTATTGAACATAAATGTTCTCAACTACCTTTTGGAGAGTAGCTTCTACCCATCTGAGCCCCACGGAGGTCTGATCCAATACTTTTCCCATTTTGCAAATTAGCTTTAAATTTCATACAATAAGCACCTCACTACCACCAAGGCTGGGCCCCGAAGAATCCCGCTGGAACTTTTCTTCAGTAAAACCTAACATATCCTCATCTGTTTTGAGGTTGGTACTAATTTCAGTCAATGACCACTTTGGCTTCTTATTATGAGAGGTCTTCCTGGGAACTTTCAATGAAAGCTATTCAGAAGGCAGGACTGAGCCAGGCCAAATAGTAAAATCTGTATGAAGAAGGAGATAAAATAGAATAGAAATTTCTCTACAGACTCCATATAGCTCCTCAGAGGATGGAAAAGAAGGCTATCAAATGGTGTTTGAGCAGGGAAAGATTTACTTTTCTTGTGGTTCTTTTATAAAGAATCTGTGAAGGTTCATGACCACACTTAGTGAAAGGGAGCTTACGGGATTTAATAGAGTAACATCATACAAACATGTTTTCTAGCCACTTAAGCAGTACCAAGGCTTTGAGTGAACAATCCCTGAAAGTACAATATACCTTTTACAGGCATCACTTGGATAGATTTTCTATATTTTGCAGCAATTAAGTTATTGATTAGAAAAGCCAGGGTATTATTTCCATTGCATGTAGGAAAGCAAATAGTAGTGATGTCTAGAAAATCAAGAGTCACTTTCCATTTTTCTTTTTGGTTTCAGGATGACTCATATTAGGAACACAGAGACACATTGGCATTAGTAGAGTTGTTTTCTGATTTTGAGCAATAGTCCATAAACCCAATAATTTCTCTGGATTCTTGCCAGAGCATAAGCCTTTGCTATAGCAATCTACAGATTATGTTCCTATGGATTGTTTTGTATGAAAAAGGAAGGGACTCTGTATGAGCTTGTTTTCAAATATGCTAATAAAGACATATCTGAGACTGGGCAATTTACAAAGAAAGGTTTAACTGGACTGACAGTTTAACGAGGCTGGGAAAGACTGAGAATCATGGCAGAAGGCAAGGAGGAGCAAATTCCATCTTACGTGGATGGCAGTAGGCAAAGAAAGAATGAGGAAGATGCCAAAATGGAAACCGCTGATAAAATAATCAGAGCTCATGAGATGTATTCACTACCATGAGAGAAGTATGGGGGAAACCAGCCCCAGGATTCAATTATCTCCCACCAGGTCTCTCCCACAACATGTGGGAATTACGGGAACATAATTAAAGATGAGATTTGGGTGGGAACACAGAACCCAAGTATATAATTCCACCCCTAGTCCCTGCAAAAATCTCATGTCTTCATATTTCAAAACCAATCATACCTTCCCAACTGTCCCCCAAAGTTTTAACTCATTTCAGCATTAACTAAGAAGCCCACAGTTCATCAAGATGAGATTTGGGTGGGAACACAGGGCCAAATTATATCATACTCAAACAATAAAAAATAAGGGAAAAGTAAATTTAAAAAGATAAGGCTTTTGTGACAGCAAAGCAATTTTGATTTAAATGAAATCAAAACACAGCATGGAAATCTGCCACATAATTTCCATGGTATTTAATTAATTCTTGTTCTGCTGAATATTAGGTGAGAAGCTCTATGAACCAGTCCATTTCTTCACTAGAGTTCTGAGAATTCTTACCTAATCTGATGGTATGATCTAAAATTTATCACAAACCTGTACTTGCGAGAGTCTTTTCCATGAATTTCCTTAAAGGTAAAACATTTTCCCAATCTTGGGAAAGCTGTTCACATCTTGAATACTATCTGCTTCTGGGGAGAATTTCCTGGTCAGCTTTATCTTAAGATCTCTAACAGGTGTAGTGGTTCAGGGGTCTGGATGGGCCCTTGAGACTTGAAATATATAGAGCCAAGACTTGAATCCCTGAAGTTTTGCTGCAGAGAAGAATATGTTATGATTTGTTCTCGTGGAATTCAAGGCCTGTTTTTCTCTGGTGTGCTTTTTTCAAAAGATCCAGTCTACAGGTTCTAGATCATGAAAGATCTGGTTGTCATCAATTGGTGAGTTACAAAGGATTTCTTTTACCTATTATGAAATTATGCTTTCATATAATGCATTAAAACCTTGCACTACTGAGTCATGTCAAATTTTATGAGTGAGAGTTATGTGAGGTTCTATTATTAAAGCAATGGGCATTGAAGTAACTATTTCATAAGGGATCAATCTATGCTTTCCAGTGAGAATAAGTCTGGTTGCCATCAATTGCTTATGTCTTTGACCAAGGAAATCCAATTGGTTCAGTTAGCTTTGTCAAATGGATTTGTATACCTTATTTAACTGGTTTACAACTTGTCCAGTGAAAGAAGTACTTCTATCACTGGAGATTTCTTCAGGAATGTCCCAAAAGTTAAACACATTTCCTAACAACCTTTTATTATAGCTGTTACAGTACTGACCTTCATGGATAAGAAAGATTTTATACACCCAGAAAATATACATTGAAGGTGACAGTTGAATCAAATTCATCTGCAAATGTTCAAATGATTGAGCAGGTGCTGGAAACGAACTTCCTGAGGTTTTTGTTTTACTTTTTACAAGAATTACTGATTTGACAAACCAAACACTGATCATAAACCATTTTAGTGATTTTAGAATAGTCACTTCACCAATACTTTTTCATAATGTAAATTATTTTATCTATTCTATGGTAAATCCTGGAGTTTAACAATGGAAGCTTTAAGGACTCAGGAAGAGTCCATGCTTAACACTGAATAGAGGTGATTTCATATACCAAGTTTGTTTTTATGAATCAGGTGCATTGCACTGTTATTAAAATAGTCTATTACATATAACTTGACTTTGATCAATCTTAAGGAACTCCTTCTAATAGCAGTGCTTAAAAATTTTAATACTGGGTAATACAGCATGCAAATCTGCCACATAATTTCTGTGGTATTTAATTAATTCTTGTTCTGCTGAATATTAGGTGAGAAGCTCTATGAACTAGTCCATTTCTTCATTAGTGTTCTGAGAATTCTTACCTAGTCTGATAGTATGATCCTAAATTTATCACAAACCTGTACTTGTGAGAGTCTTTTCCATGAATTTCCTTAAAGATAAAACACTTTCAGCTTATAGTTGTTGGGAAAGTACCAGATTAAACAATGAACTGTCTATGAATTACAAGACTTAAAATGGTCATAACTAAAGATCCAATAACAGTTCATTAAAATAATTATGCACTTGACAAAGAAATATGATTTCTGTTAATAATCAAAATATTATTTTAAGATAACTAGAATTATCACTAATAGTGTTACACCAGGACTAATAGATTTATATGAATTTTATATAATTTATGAAACACATAGTAATGACACATCTCATTCTTAGAAATACAACTCAAAGAAGGTTTTAGCAGTGATATTTAACAATGCTTTCCATATAACTTTTTCTTATTTTAAAAAAAAATTACAATAGCTTTTGTGGTACAAGTGTTTTTTTGGTTATGTAGATAAATTATATAGTGGTGGAGTCTGAGCTTTTAATGCACCCAACACTCATGTAGTGTACATTTAGTTTAATGTATCAAATCAACTGAATTAGTTTAATATCTGTCCTTTAATAAAGAGAGGTATACTTTTGAGAAGTTTCAAGGGTCCATCTGCAAAATCCAAAGTTAATTCAGGATTAAGTAAAAGATTTAATTTAGAACTTAATTTTAGTAAGTTTGTTAAAGATACAAAAGGTTGAAAACACTTGATCAAATAGCATCACAGGTAACTGTAGCAATAGTAGAAAGTTCCGTCATTGTAGGAAAACTTTAGAGATGATGACTCCATTTTCTTATGTGATCAAAACTTAATAAAGACAACATGAAGCACAGAAAATTATCTGGGTAACACAAAAATTTTTTGGTGTCCCAGGTAAATTATCTAAAAGATAAAGGAAAAACTTTGATGATTTCATATTAAGAGTAGACCAATACTTTAAGAAAATTATTGTTTTAACAAGGAGAACCAAATTCTAGTTTTGCACTAGTTTACTTTTGATATGAATTCTCAACTTTTAGAAAACAAATCTTGTAAACAATTTCCTTCTAATCTTAGCCAGTTTAATCAAACAAAATGTCTTTCACAAGACTTATCTTTCAAAAATCTTCTACAACTTTGTCTTTCATTCAGTTTTCATCCTGCACTTTTTCTCTTCTCATTTTGGAGCAACCACTCATTCTTCTTTAGGACAAAAATTACTTTTTTTCTTGCGAAAATGAAAAAAACATCCTCACATCTTCATAGCTTTTTCTTAACAAAAGCACACCTTACATTCTTTGCATACTTGCATAGAGAATTGCTTCTCATTATTTCTAACAATTTTAGTTACATATATTACTTAGAATGTTTAATTCTTAGTGACCTTAATTTTCAGTGAACACTAGGAAGACACCAGTTGTGAACTGTCTGTCACATCAGCAATCTGTCAATTGGCAAATCTATGAATCATAATTTACAGAAGTATATGCTTCCTCATAGGACAATTTGTCAATGTGGGATAGAACATGTTTACTAATAATACTAACTACCTTTTGTATCTCTTTAATAAGAAACTATAAAGGAATCACAATTTTAACTTTATATTCACGCTTTTTGGTTTTTGTGGATAGGCCTGGGAATTAAATTTTTGTTTGTACAAATTTCTCTGAGTCTCATCTTTCCAGTCTAATGAAAAGAATGTTAAAGCCTTCTAACATAGGAAGGACATCTTTACATGAGAATTTTATCTTGTTTACATCTATTTAACTAACTTATTTTAACAGTTATGTTTGAATTGCATGTAAGGTAAGACTTTAAACAGCTAGTTATAATCTTAAGTTACTTTTCTGGTTTCCAATTTTATAATATACAGATAACTTAACGCTTGTTTTACCTTTAAACCTAAGTAGAAAATGCCATGCATCTGTATTGTTTAATACTGAAAACTCTGGAGATATGCGTGTTTTAATCAAATCAACAGCATTTTTATATACCAAAGATTACTGAATTTATGTGAACTTGAAAAGCATTCAAGCTAGGTTTTCTTTTTTTCTAAAAGAATGCTTCATTTATATAAGTATTTATTTTTATTAAAGCCACATAAATGCAGGTATTTTACAATCTAAATCGTGATATCTTAAGGAGATAAATGTTACACATATATATTATGCATACATATATAAACATATAGACAGAAACAGATCTTATAGAGCTCATTCTAAAATTTTATTCATGCACCAGGTATATAACACATGCTCGATTATTTATTAAAATCTGTTTGGATTCCACTTGCTTCTCTGGCCAATGAAATAAAATTTTCTCTCAAATGGCTAAAGATTTTAACTAATATTTATGAAAAGATACTTTTAAGATTTTTAATTTGCCTTCTGTAAGGAATCTTTCAAAGAGGAATTCTTGGTTTCATTTAAAATTTTAGATGTCTCCGTGTAACAACTAAAGAGTTCACTCCATTACTTTTGTGGCATTTTTGATATTTTCTTTCCTAATAGACTTTACAAATGAACAACTTTATGTAGGTTAGAACTTCCCCCCTGTGGCCACTATAAATCTAAGTTGTTAGTAGTATGATTAACTCATTTTTCAAAAAATATACATATTCTAGGCCCATGATTTTTGTATTAGTACGTAAGGTTAGCTGGTGTCCTAATAGCAAAGACATGGAATCAACCTAAATGCTCATCACTGATAGACTAGATAAAGACAATGTGCTACATATACACAATGGAATACTATGTAGCTGTAAAAAAACAGATCATGCCTTTTGCAGGGACATGGATGGAGCTGGAGGCTATTATCCTTAGCAAACTAACACAGGAACAGAAAACTTGCATGTTGGGAGCTAAATGATAAGAACACATGGACGCACAGAGAGGAATAAAACACACTGGAGACTTTCAGAGGGTGAAGCGAAGGAGGAGGGAGAAAATCAGGAATAATTAATGGTTACTAGGCTTAATAACTGGGTTATGAAAGGATCTCTACAACAAATCCTTATGACACAAGTTTACCTGTGTAATAAACCTGTACTTGTACCCCTGAACTTAAAAGTTCACAGAAAAGAAATGTCACAAAATGACAGCAGGCCCTCAAAGAAATCCATATATTTTACCCCAAAATACATTTTTATTTTTTACCAGTTTTGAAATGATCCTGCAAAGCTGCCTCTTGTGGGGGAAATTTACATTTGGTAGAGAATCTCCTTCTTTATTCAGGTGTTTTTCTGATGCTAACGAGATTAGGAAATTAGCAGATTAGCAGAGAGTCTAGTACCTTTTAAAGGTCTGAATAAGAAACATTTCCCATCTGTTAACTCTAAGGGCAGCCACCTGTGAGACAACAACATAATAAGAACCTTGGTCTCCACAATCCATTATTTTAACCCAGATATTCTTTCTACTATTTCCAGGTTTTCAGAGTTAAATTGTTAACTCTTTCAGCAATTGCCTATCAGAAAATCTTTGAATCTGCCTATGACCTGCAAGCTTCTGCTTCGAGTTGTCACACCTTTCCAGACTGAACCAATATACACCTCACATGTATTGATTGATGTCTGCCTGTAACTTCTGTCCCCATAGTATGTATAAAATCAAGCTATAACTTAACCATCTTAGACACACGTTTTCAGGTCCTTCTGAAGCTGTTTCATGGGTCATGGTCCTCACATTTGGCTCAGAATAAATCTCTTGGAATATATTTATTTTTAAATTGCTAGATGTCCCAGTAAGTATAGTCAAAGATTCCTTAGATTTAGATGAACCATTTTCAAAAAGTGGCTACCTGAGGCCTCTAACAGGATCCAATCCAGTGAATTATTGAATCCAATTCAACCCTGAACCAGTCCAGTAAAAAATGCTTAAATAAAATCAGTCAGCTCAAAACACAGATCCATGAAGTTGAAATCAAAGAGAAAACTTGTCCACAGTGGGAGTTTGCCACAAGAGATTTTATAGGCACAAGGGACCCTCTTGAGTGCCTTTGCTTGGTCATTCAGAGCACCTGGGAGTCCTCGAGGATCTATGTTGAAACCCATTTTTGATGCCAATAACTTAAAACTTACAATAAATTGAATTTAACAGAATTTATTCAAACAAAGAAACAATTCATGAATTAGGCAGTATCCTGATCCAGTAAAGCTTCAGAGAGCTTCACCCAGAAACATGGGCAGGCAGTATTTATAGACAGTAAAGGATAGTATTTATAGACAGAAACAGTCTGATTGGCTAATGTTTTGCATTCACAATAGGTGGACATGTCCAATCAGTTTGCAGCCTATGATTGGCTGAAAGCCCAGCTGCTATGATTGGCCAAAATTCAATTAGTGTTATAAGAAAATATTCTCAAGCTAAGTAGCAGTTTCTTTACATATTAAGTTAGGTTAAAGTTCATTAAGTACAGAGGCAGTTATAGGCCAAATTTAATTTGACTTAACGATAGTAACTAGCATTCATTATTGTCCCACATCCCAGTGCATTGTTGATGGTTGCACTTTTTGTTACTTAGAAAATTTTGGGGGGGAAAGGAATAAAGTATTTATGAGTTTCTAAAGATGTCTAGAAACCAATTTTCTTTTTTTGTAATTTTTAGATGGAGTCTTGCTCTGTTGCCCAGGCTGGAGTGCAATGGCACAATCTCGGCTCATCACAACCTCCGCCTCACGGGTTTAAGTGATTCTCCTGCCTCAGCCTCCCAAGTAGCTGGGATTACAGGCACCCACCAAAACATCCAGCTAATTTTTGTATTTTTAGTAGAGACAGAGTTTCACCATGTTGACCAGGCTGGTCTCGAACTCTGACGTCAGGTGATCCACTCACCTCAGCCTCCCAAAGTGCTGAGATTACAGGTGTGAGCCACAACGCGAAGAAACCAATTTTCTACAGTTATACTCTAAACCCTCCTTTCCCCTCCTACCAAGTGACTGCTTCTTCAATATAAATTAAATTCCTATTTCTTATTTCCTTGGATTAAACTAATTTACTTAACATTTGCTTATTCTGTCTTCTTTAGTGCTAAACTTTGCTGCACTCTGCACAACATCTGAACTATTTCACTTGTATATACTTAGGATACTCCTCTAAACTATAATTTCATTCCCCTTTTAATCATGGAGTTGAAAGTCAAGAGACAACTGTTGAGGGTTTTATTATGTGATTCCAAGTTGTTTTAATAACAGACTATGTGGAAACAGGGTGGGCAGAGAGGAGTCATGTGAAAAAGGGAGCACAAATATTTCTTGACTTCAAAGCAAAGAGAAAAGAAAAAATAAGTCACTCTATAGCCATCAACTCCATATATTTATTACCTTTTAAAACTGGCCAGAGGAACTGGAATATAAATGAAAGAAACTACTAGGAAGTCTGACATTCCTCTCACTCCCAAACTATTCAACAATGCACTTACTCTGAGAATGCTGTGTGCACTTTTAATTTTTTTGTCTAAATTAAACAACAGAACATGCTTGCTTAACAAACTTTAATAATATATAGTAAGCTGTGTAAGCCTTTCTGTGCCTTTTCTTTGTCCTTAATAGTTCAACATTTATTAACCTTTAAATTTTTTTTTCTGTGCATATAAATATAAATTTTATATGTTCTACTACAATTCTCTTTTGATGTTTTAACAAATTGGGATTGGACTTTTTGTATTGTTCTGTAGCTTGCTATTTTATTTAATAATATGCAATTAATATTTTCTAAACCAGAATCTAATTTATATATATTAATTGCTGCACAGTTTTCCATTTATGGATATTATATAATTCTTTCTCTCTCATACACATACATACTCATATACAGAGATACACACACACTTTTTTTCATATCACTGGCAATATTGTCATGCGATTCCTTGTTCACACATTTGTATATATGGGCTCAAGTATTTTGTAGGAAATATATACCTATAAATTGTTCAGTGCTTTGTATATCTTTTTCCCCTTCATAGTTCATATAGGGAATGAGAGATTCACACATACACACACACAGTTTTTGGCTGTGTCTTCATGATCTCAATAGACTAAATAAGATATTTTAGGCAAATATTTAGAAATGTTATAACCAGAGTGCTGAACATGATTAAGTGTAATACTCACTTAATAAAACATTTCTATACATTACCCTATTCATACTCATTCTGTATCAGACCCCATATTTGATTTATGGTCTATTATCTTCTTTGTTTGACATTTATCAACATGCTGCTGATGCTATTTTATTTTTCTCTTGTCTTCCAGCAATTTTTAGTATCAGCCTGTATCAGCAGTAAAGAACAAAGCTGCAGTGGAAATGACAGCTTCCCTAGAAGCCATCTAAGTATCTTCCTAAGCTCTGGGTTTGTTTGTTCTTTTTAGAAAATTAGAGAGCACAAAACACAGGCTACATCTGACAAGATTCTGAGTTGAACTCATTTTTAGCAGACATCATGCTGTGGTTGATAGCTTTACAGCCAGAAGAGTGATTTTGGACAAGTGAAGGGAAAATGGGACAGTATTATAGCATTTAATTTTTATTTGCAACCACATTGATATTTTAAAAGAAATATCTGTTGTATAACAAAGATTATTGTTATTTTTGTTGAAAAACCACAAACTTAAAGGGACACTAGTTTCATGAAAATGAAATGAATAAGTTTAGTATTAAAGAGTGAATAGTTTATGTGTGCTTATAATTACAGAAAGACAGAGATGGGTATAAAAAGTGGAAAAGTAAAGAAAACTGCATATTTATTGAGTTATTTTTTAAGACCTTCTGGAAGCAGTGTAGGTAAAAGAAAGGAACTGTTTTTAGAACTACTGTGAGAATTAGGGAAGCCAAAGTCTATCAAATCATATTTTCATAATGGATGATTGGATACAGGGAAAAGCTCATGTTTTCAAAGAAACATTGATTTCTAAAGATAAGAATACTTGAGATTTTACATTACGCATTTATTTGAGAAACTTATTTAAATAGGCCACGTCTCCTGTTCCTGTAGATATGGCAGCCCAGAAATTATTACTGTTAAGATGTAGGTTACATGGACAGCACAAGCTTGTTTTTTCATCAACAAATGGAAATGATAAATCTATTTATACAGGATAGCAGCCATGAGAAAAACAAAATTGATTGAATCAGATAAATTGTTTTCATATGCAAGAAATACATAATTTTAACTAAAAACTGCATTTATTTCTGTTGACTGGCACCCGTTGAAAATCAGCGTGATGGGATCATTAGGTACTCCATGCTGTTCTACATGACCTATATTATTTGGTTAATTTTCTGCTTCAGGACCATTATATAGCCACCACTAAGGCAGGCCAGACAGAGTCAGGAAAGCATGATTTATGCAGCCTACCAAAAAGCTATTGAGCTTATACTTATTTAAAAATACTTGAGCTTTATTAGAGTGGGAAACCTAAAAATCAGGAGTGAAATAGTACATTGTATATAGTTTGATATTTAATAGATAGCCACCACTAAGGCAGGCCAGGCAGAGTCAGGAAAACATAATTTATGCAGCCTATCAAAATGCTATTGAGCTTATACTTATTTAAAAATACTTGAGCTTTATTAGAGTGGGAAACCTAAAAATTAGGAGTGAAATAGCACACTGTATATAGTTTGATATTTAATAGTAACAAAGAGGGAAGTACAAACAGTAATTTATTCTTTTTTAATCCCCACAATTCCCTCAAATTTACATCCTATTTCTGTATCCCCCAATGCACTGTGGTAAGATTGATTGTGCTCTTCTCTAATTCCTTAAGCATTATATACTAGATGGCTGAGAGTTGCACTCAGTACTGAAATTATGCCAATATAAATATAATATTGCCTTTTAGTTTTCAACAACTTGAGTTGCTCCCTGAAAGGAGCAATTTCCCCAAATACCTGAGCATCTGGAGACATTTCTTTTATTTACAATTTGACTACCAGACAAGTCATTAAGAATTTCAGAAATTGCTAGCTATGTTTTCAAGATAGGAAGTCCAAACTAAATTATGATGCAGAAAATCCATTTGGCTAAAGTGAAATTTTATGCAATTAAATCCACACAGTAAATATATTGCCAAATTATTTAGACTGCTCCACAGCTTTGGGACTATTTCCAACAGAACTAAGATGGAAAGAAATCCTGCTGGTTTAAAGTGACTTCTTCTTCCACACAGGGTTTAGACATTGTGATTCTGCAATGCCTTATTATGCTCTAGATCCAGAGCTAATGGAGTGGATATGAGGCACTTTTAAAGTTTCTGGTCATTTATTTTTAGCCTGAAGGCACTTATTTCTCTAAGTTGATTGCTCTAGGTTCACTTAAGGGTATAATGTTTTTTAATAGAATCCAAACATCAATTTAACTTTGGATTGTTTTATAACCACTACTAGTCCATTTGACATTTTTTGTGTTGTGATTTCAAGATGTGTTTGGAGTTGACAGCCTATGCCAGCAACTCCTGCCCCCAAATTGTCCCCTCATCTGGGCACAGTTCTGTAACATAATCGGTTCAGCTGTTCATGACAGCTCTGTGTTTTTAATTAGTCTCTAATATTTGTCATATTATTTCTTGTACATCCTCTTGATTTTAAGCTATACCTAGAATGTGCTGACTTTGTCAAGGATGTTGTTTCATATTTTAATGAAATATGTTACATAAACATATATGATTTATACTTTTTCAGCCTCTCTTTTATTTACTTTAATGGGAGTATTTATTCATCTGTTTTTGTTATCTCAGACAAAGAAGTATTCCTCCCTCCAGCTGGGCTTAGCCTCTCATCACTCCCTCACCCACTCAGGTGACTGGCTGTTCCAGTATTCCCCTCTGGGAATTTCATTTATATTTCAGTACCGCTGGCCATTTTTAAAAGGTTTTCATTTCTCCACATCATTGCCAGCATCCATTGTTCCCTGATTTTTTAATAATCACCATTCTGACTCGTGTGAGACGGTATCGCATTATGGTTTGAATTTGCATTTCTCTAATGACCAGTAATGATGAGCTTTTTTTTTAGATGTTTGTTGGCTGCACAAGTGTCTTCTTTTGAAAAGTGTCTGTTCATATGCTTTGCCCACTTTTTGATGGGGTTGTTTGTTTTGTTCCTGTAAGTTTATTTAAGTTCCTTCTAGATTCTGGATATTAGATTTTTGTCAGATGAGTAGATTGCAAATATGTTCTCCCATTCTGTAGGTTTCCTGTTCACTCTGATGCTAGTTTATTTTGCTGTGCTGAAGATCTTTAGTCAATTGACTTGATCCCATTTGTCAATTTTAGCTTTTGTTGCAATTGCTTTTGGTGTTTTCATCATGAAGTATTGCTCATGCCTATGTCCTGAATGGTATTGCCTAAGTTTTCTTCTAGGGTTTTTATGGTTTGGGGGTTTACATTTAAGCTTTAATCTATCTTGAGTTAATTTTTGTATAAGATGTAAGGAAGGAGTCCATTTTCAGTTTTATGTATATGACTAGCCAGTTTTTTCAGCACTGTTTATTAAATAGGGAATCTTTTCCCCATTGCTTGATTTTGTCACATTTGTCAAAGATCAGGTGTTTGTAGATGTGTGGTGTTATTTCTAAGGTCTCTTCTCCTCCATTGGTCTACATGTCTGTTTTGGTACCAGTACCATGCTGTTTTGGTTCCTGCAGCCTTGTAATACAGTTTGAAGTCAGGTAGCTTGATGCCTCCAGCTTTGTTCTTCTTGCTTAGGATTGTCTTGGCTATATGAGCTCTTTTTTGGTTCCAAAAAAATTTAAGGTAGTTTTTTTTTCTAATTCTGTGAAGAATGTCAGTGGCAATTAGATGGGAATAGTATTGAATCTATAAATTACTTTGGGCAGTATGGCCATTTTCATGATATTGATTCTTCCTATCCATGAGCATGGAATGTTTTTCATTTGTTTGTGTCATCTCTTATTTCATTGAGCAGTGGTTTGTAGTTCTCCTGGAAGAGGTCCTTCACATCGCTTGTAAGCTGTATTTCTAGGTATTTTATTTACTTTAGAGCAATTGTGAATGGGACTTCACTCATGATTTGTCTGTTGTTAACGTATAGGAATGCTTGTGATTTTTGCACATTGATTTTGTATCCTGAGATTTTGCTAAAGTTGCTTACTAGTTCAAGGAGATTTTGGGCTGAGATGATGAGTTTTTCTAAATATAGAATTATGTCATCAGCAAACAAAGATAATTTGACTTCATCTCTTCCTATTTGAATACCCTTTATTTCTCTCTCTTACCTGATTGCCCTGGCCAGAACTTTCAACACTATGTCAAATAGGAGTGGTGAGAGAGGGAATCCTTGTCTCATGCCAGCTTTCAAAAGAAATGCTTCCAGCTTTTGCCCATTCAATATGATATTGGCTATGGGTTTGTTATAAATAGCTCTTATTATTTTGAGATATGTTCCATCAATACCTATTTATTGAGAGTCTAACATGAAGGAATGCTGAATTTTATTGAAAGCATTTCCTGCATCTATTGAGATAATCACATGGTTTTTGTCATTGGTTCTGTTTTTGTGATGGATTATGTTTATTGATTTGTATATTTTGAATAAGCCTTGCATCCCAGGGATGAGGCTGACTTGATCATGGTGGTTAAGCTTTTTGATGTGCTGCTGGATTCGATTTGCCAGTATTTTATTGGGAATTTTTGCATCAATGCTCATCAGGGATATTGGCCTGAAATTTTCTTTTTTTGTTGTGTCTTAGCCAGGTTTTGGTATCAGGATGATGCTGGCCTCATAGAATGAGTTAGGGAGGAGTCCCTCCGTTTCAATTGTTTGGAATAATTTCAGAAGGAATGGTACCAGTTCTTCTTTGTACCTCTGGTAGAATTCATCTGTAAATCCTTCTGGTCCTGGCCTTCTTTTGGTTGGTAGCCTATTAATTACTACCTCAATTTCAGAACTTGTTATTGGTCTATTCAGGTATTCTATTTCTTCCTGGTTTAGTCTTGGGACTGTGTGTGTGTCCAGGAATTTACCCAGTTCTTCTAGGTATTCCAGTTTATTTGCATAGAGGAGTTTATAGAATTCCCTGATGGTAGTTTGTATTTCTACAGAATCAGTGGTGACATCCCATTTTTATTTTTTATTGTTTCTATTTGATTCTTCTCCATTTTCTTCTTTATTAGGTCTAGCTGGCAGTCTATCTATTTGATTAATTTTTTCAGAAAAACATTTCTGGGATTCATTGATTTTTGGAAGGGTTTTTCATGTCTCTATCTCCTTCAGTTCTGCTCTGATCTTAGTTATTTCTTGTCTTCTGCTAGCTTTTGAATTTGTTTGCTCTTGTATCTCTAGATGCAGATTCTTCATAGTGTTATTGGTTTTTATATTTTTGAGGGTTTTTGCAGTTGTTAGTACTGATTTTTCCTTTCCATATTTAGTGCTTCCTTCAAGAGCTCTTGCAAGAAAGGCCTGGTGGTGACAAAATGCCTTAGCATTTGTTTGTCTGGATAGGATTTTGTCTTTCATTTATGAAGCTTAGTTTGTCTGGATACTAAACTCTGGGTAGAAAATTTGTTTCTTTAAGAATGTTGAATATTGGCCCCCAATCTCTTCTGGGTTTTAGAATTTCTGCTGAGAGATCTGCTGTTAGTCTGATGAGCTTCCCTTTGTAGGTGACCTGACATTTCTTTCTGGTTGCTCTTAACATTTTTTCCTTCATTCAACCTTGGAAAATCTGATAATTACATGTCTTGGGGTTAATCTTCTTGTGGAATATCTCAGTTGTGTTCTCTGTACTTCCTGAATTTGAATGTTGGCCTGTCTTGCCAGCTTGGGGAAGTTCTCCTGGATAATATCCTGAAATGTGTTTTCTAACTTGGTTCCATTCTCCCCATCACTTTCAGGTATGCCAATCAATCATAGGTTTGGTCTTTTCTCATAGTCTCGTATTTCTTGGAGGTTTTGTTCATTCATTACCATTCTTTGTTTCTAATCTTGTCTGCATACCTTATTTCAGCAAGGTGGTCTTCAATCTTTGATATCCTTTCTCCCACTTGATCAATTTGGCTATTGATACTTGTATATGCTTCCTGAGGTTCTCTTGCTATTTTCAGCTCAATCATGTCATTTATGTTTCTCTCTAAACTGGTTATTCTAATTAGCATTTCCTGTAACCTTTTATCAAAGTTCTTAACTTCCTTGCATTGGGATAGAACATGCTCCTTTATCTCAGAGCCTGTTATTGTCCACCTTCTGAAGCTTACTTCATCAGTCTCATCCTCCATCCAGTTTTGCACCCTTGCAGAGAGGAGTTGCAATCATTTGGAGGAGAAGAGGTATTCTGGCTTTTGGAATTTTCAGCATTTTTGTGCTTGATTTTCTTCCTCTTCTCGGATTTTTCTACCTTTGATCTTTGAGGCTGATGTCCTTCAGATGGGGTTTTTGTGGGGGGCTCTTTTTTGTCAATGTTGCTATTGTTGTTCCTTTCTGTTTTTTATTTAGTTTTCCTTCTAACAGTGAGGCCCCTCTTCTGCAGGTATGCTGCAGTTTGCTGGAGGTCCACTCCAGACCCTATTCACCTGGATATTACCAGTGGAGGCTGCAGAACAGCAAAGATTGCTGCCTACCCCTTCCTTTAGAAACTTTATTCCAAACGGGCACCGGCCTGATGCCAACCAGAGCTCTCCCATATGAGGTATCTGTCAACCCCTTTGGGAGGTCTGTCCCAGTCAGGAGCCATGGGGCTCAGGGATCCACTTGAAGAGGCAGTCTTCCTTTAGCAGAGCTGGTGCTCTGTGCTGGAAGAATCCCCCTTGTCTGGATCAGCTACTCCTTTCAGAGCCGGTAAGCAGGAAAGATTAAGTCTGCTGAAGCTGTGACCACAGCCACCCCTCTCCCCAAGTGCTCTGTCCCAAAGAGATGAGAGTTTTATCTGTAAGCCCCTGGCTGGGGCTGCTGTGCTTCCTGCAGAGATCCCCTGTCCAGTAAGGAGAAATCTAGAGAAGCAGTCTGGCCACAGCCACTTTTCCATGCTGTGGTGAATTTGCCCAGTCCAAACTTCCAGTCTCCTTAGCACCGTCAGGAGAAAACTGCCTTCTAAAGCCTCAGTAATGGTGGATGTACCTACCCCCACCAAGCTCAATCATCCTAGGTTGACTCCACACTGCTGTGCTGGCAGTGAGAATTTCAATTCAGTGGTTCTTAGCTTCCTGGGCTCCATGGGAGTGGAACCCATTGAGCTAGACTGCTTAGCTCCCTGGCTTCAGCTCCATTTCCAAGGCAGTGGATGGTTCTTCTCTTTTGTTGGAGTTCCAGGCATTGCTGGAGTATGAAAAAACTCCTGCAGCTAGCTCAGTGCCTGCACAAACAGCTGCCCAGTTTTATCCTTGAAACCCAGGGCCTTGGTGGTATAGACTCAAAAGGGAATGTCCTGATTTGCAAATTGCAAAAATCCATGGGAAATGCGTAGTACCCAGAACAGGTAGCACAGTCCGTCACTGCTTCCCTTGGCTGGCAGAGGGAGGTCCCTAGGCTCATTGCACTTCCTGGGCGAAGCGATGACCCACCCTGTTTCTGCTCACTTTCTGTAGGTTGTACCCACTGCCTAACCAGTTCCAGTGAGATGAACTGGGTACATCAGTTTGAAATGCAGAAATCACCTAACTTCTCTGTTGGCATCATTGGGAGCTGACAACCAGAGCTGTTTCTATTCAGCTGCCATGGCCCCTCCTCCCATCTATATCCATCTATATATTTTAATTTTACCTTTCCTTTGAAAGCTAACTTGGCTGAATATAGAATTCTTGGTAAGCAGTTTTAATGTTGTTTTTAAACCCTTTCTATATGTTATTCCACTGCCTTTTAGCCTGCATTGTTGCTTCTGAGACACCAGCTGTTAATCTTACTGGGTTATAAGAGATGAGTCATATTTCTCTTGCCAATTTCAAGATTTTCTCCTTGTCTGTGATGTTTAGCATTTTAGTATGATCTTATTACAATTATATAAATCTCTTTTGTAGATCTCCTTGAATTCATCTTATGAAGCTTGCTGTGCTTGTACAGTGATTTGTTATAAAATAAATTTGGGAAGTTTTCAGTCTTTATTTCTTCAAATATATTCTCTATTCTTTTCTCTATTTGTGAATTTACTCCCATTATGCTGAGGTTTGTGTGCTTAATAGTGTCTCACATTTCTCTGTGACTCTGTTTATTTGTCTTCCATTTTTTATTCTGTATTTTTTGCTTGAATAATCTCTATAGAGCCATCATTGTTTTTAAGGGTCCTGGGATATAAATTGCTGTACAAATTAATGCAATCAAACTGTGGCTCCTTTGAAGAGATAGTTTCTGAGATCTGTGATCAGTATTTGTTCTGACCAAAGTGGGCTCCTCCCCACTGTATTATTCATCAATTCTTATTTGATTTTTTCAAAGCAAATAAAATAATTATTGTTCACTGATTATTTCTTGTGTCAGTTCCAATCTACTGATGCACCCTTTTAGTGATTTTAAAAATGCAGCTATTATATTTTTTAACTTCTGAATTTCCATTTTCTTATTTTTACTATTTGCGTTTTTGTATTAATGTTGTTTCCTTGACATGAAATTGTTATCATACCTTTTTATGTTTTCTTCATGTTTTCTTCTAGTTCTGTGAACATATGGTTACTTTCAATTTATTTTTCTGTTAAATACAACATCTGCTCGTTCCTATAGGCAATTATTTTATGACTACTTTTGTTTCTGATGTATGAGTCATACTCTCCAATCCTTTTAAGAAATTGGATATTTCAGGTAATATATTGAAATATCTTTAGGTACTTCTCCCTTTGCAATATTGATTACTATTTACTTGTTTATGGTTTTTTTGTGACTGATTAGATTATTTTAGGGAAAAGTATCCACCATTACTCCCATCAAACCTCCCAAAGTTAAACCTCCTATGTTGCTCCCCAGGGAGGCACAGACTTGGGTATTGCCCATAGTCACTCTACATGATAGTGATATTTGTAGGGCTCTCTTTCTCTGCCCACACTCAGCTGCTGAGCTCCACTAATTGCTTTCTGATTGCTCTATTGTTCTCAAAAGCATCTTGGGCCATAAATTGCTCTACAAATTAATGCAATCAAACTGTGACTCCTTTGAAGAACTAGTTTCTGAGGTCTATATTCAATATTTGTTCTGACCAAAGTGGATTCCTCTGCACTGTCTTATCCCTCAATCCCCTTCTGCAAATTAACTGGCCAAGAATCTAAGCTAAATCTTCATTCAATCTAGAAACCTCCTCACATTTCCCTTCCACCACATCTTTTCTTGTTCTTGAGAGTCACTACAGACTTGAAATTCTCCAAGCTCTGTTGCAAATTAGTTCACTGCTTTTTTTTTTTTTTTTTTTTTTTTTTTTAAAAAAAAAACAGAATTTCAGTCTTGTTGCACAGGCTGGAGTGCAATGGCGTGATCTCGGCTCACCACGACCTCCACCTCCCAGGTTCAAGTGATTCTCCTGCCTCAGCCTCCTGAGTAGCAGGGATTATGGGGTGTACCACCACACCCAGCTAATTTTGTATTTTTATTAGAGATGGGGTTTCTCCATGTTGGTCAGGCTGGTCTTAAACTCCTGACCTCAGGTGATCTGCCCACGTTGGCCTCCCAAAGTCCTGGGATTACAGATGTAAGCCACTGCACCCAGCCTGAGTTCATTGCATTTAGAAAGATATTAGGAACTGTTAGTTTTATGGCCTGCTTTTATTCTATACAGCAAAATTGTTGAGCCAAGGCTCATTTTCTTACTCTGAGTAAGAAAATGACAAACCCATCTCTCAGTGACACCCCTACTGCAAGAGCTGGACACTTATTAGAGAAGGTCAGTAACCTGAGATCCTCTTGACTTATCTTTTCTGGAGGGGAACTACAGTGTTAAAGGTCAGGGTAAGCAATAGTATCTCCAACATTTATAGCACACCACAACCAAAGGAGAATCCCCATTTTATAAGTGGATTTGAGAAGAAGAGAACTACTGCTTATCAGCTGCATTTGCCTGGGACTTCCGCCTCAGCAAGACTAGCTGAGGGCAGGATGAGAAACACTGAAGTTCTACTCTTCCCCATAAGAAAGCTCTGTAACTGGGAGCTGAGAGAAGAAAAATGTTCTTGGTTGAAAAAAAAAAATCTGAAAAGGAGGCTCTATTTCACTGAGGAAAGAAGGGAGCAGTCTTACTTCAAATATCATAAGCTCTAACTCTTTTAACAAATTTCCATTGATTTTCATAAGGAGATAGTTAGTCATTTGCTTTCTTTCCCTTAGGGATGTTTCCTTTAAGGTTGTTTCCAGAGACTTTGAAAGCTTGTTGTTTTTATAATTTCTACAAGTTTTACTCAGGAGCAGGTTAACAAAACTCTCCTGGACTTAGAAAGTCCAGTAGGATTCTCTCTAGACACTGGTAAATAAGAATATGTCTCTTTAAAGTAGATAATTAATATCATTCTTCCTTAAGTACAGTACATCCCTTTAAAAATGGCTGAGGCGGGCAGATCATGACATCAGGTGTTCAATACCAGCCTGACCAACATGATGAAACCCCGTATCTACTAAAAATATAAAAATGAGCTAGGTGCAGTGGCGCACACCTGCAATCCCAGCTACTCGGGAGGCTGAGGTAGGAAAATCGCTTGAACCTGGTAGGTAGAAGCTACAGTGAGCTGAGATTGAGCCATTGCACTCTAGCGTGGGTGACAGAACAAGCTGCTGTCTCAAAAGGTAAAAAAAAAAAAAAAAAATTTTAATGGCCATAAAGAAAATAAAGTGCTAATAAACTACTGAACTTAACAAAATAAACAAATTTTATGTGTGTGTGTAAATATATATACTTCATAGATAATCATATATATATGTGTGTTTGTATTTATATATAAATTAAGGGATCAGAAAGGAGAAAGTATAGAAAACATTTATTATGTCTCTCAAATTTATTGTTCTTTTTTTTTTTTTTTTTTTTGGTGTCTCTCAAATTTTGACTTAAGCTAATTTTACACTAAAGTTTAAACTATCAAATCTCACCAAGCTATATATTTGGATATTAGAAATAAGCAAATCATATTTTTACAAACTTAAGTAATTTTAATTATGTACCTTGGTAAGATAGAGATGATCTCAAATTGAAGGTAAGAGGACATTGCTTTATTGCTAGGTCTGTGAGAAACAGCCTATGATAATTTAGGCATGTTTCTTAATGTTTATGTTTCCCTATGTGCAAAATTGGATTAATTAAAGCTAAATTACATATCATAGAGAGCCAGGGTAGGATTAAAAGCAATAATGTGAACATACTATTTAAAGGTAAAGTGTCACAGTAGAATCCATAAAAAAAAAAGAAACAAATCTTCACGGATTCCACATATATCCACTGAGCAAACATTATTCTAGGCAGACAGGTTTTAGCAATGAGAGATCTAATTCTCATGCAATTTATCTTTATTGGTGGATACAGAAAATAAATGCCTTTATAAATGCAATTTGATTATACTTTTACATAAAAATTATGCTTTTAAATTTCAAGTTTTATTTTAAAATGAAATGATTGAAAACTCAAATTAACACATTTTTATAGTAATAATTTCTCCATGTTGGAGAAAGGCACATGGAGAAGGGAGTTTCCTTAGAAATATCTACCTGAATATTACACCCTTGGGGGGTTCAGAGTTTTATGACACCACTTTTATTTATGTTCTGATAAAGTAACGTATTTCAATTTATACAAAATTACAGTCTATAATTCATAAATATTTTATCAATGTCAACAATGTTATGACCTTTCTTGGCACAAGTGGGATGATTTCAGCCTGCCTGAAGAAAGTCCTGCCCTGCAATGATGGATGAGATGTCAAACATCCCTTGTATCAGAGACTCTTACAGAAGCACAGCAATGTGAAAAGACCAATGGCAGCCTTTTCCTGGGAGGAGGTTTTAATTACGAAGATGGAGGGAAGCCTGGACATGGTGCCCACTCCCTCATTCTCGGCAGTGCCATAGTTAAGGAGACAGAGTGCAGCCATGGTAATCTCTCTGAATGTTTGCATGTAGTATTAGAGCAGTAAATATTCAATAAAAATCCGGAGTCTTTACTATGGGTTTATCACTCTACTTCAGCTAATGATTCAACTTGGACAGAAAATAGGCTATGCCTGCAAATTGCCTAAAGTCAATTAGGGAAAGGCAATCAAAGAAATCTATAAGTCTCAATAGAGCAGTATAGTATCTGAACAGCAAGAAGTCCCAAAGAGGAAGATGCTAATTTCTTATAGATGAACAGGAAAAACTATACAAAGGAAGTAATCCTTCAGCTCATTTTTGAAGATAGGTATGTCCACCTGACAAACATGATGGAATGTGGGGTAGTGACGGCAGCAGGAGGGGATGCAGAAAGATTTTTATACAAAAGGGTTATACAGCAAGAACAAATGTGCACAAATACTTCCAAGAAAAAGGAATCTAGGAAAACCTTTAACTTTTACATTTAAAAAATTGTATGTAAAAAGGTTTTTGGCCGGGCACGGTGGCTCACTCCTATAATCCCAGCACTTTGGGTGGCCGAGGCGGGTGGATTACCTGAGGTCAGGAGTTTGAGATCCTCTGACCAACATGGTGAAATGCTGTCTCTACTGAAAATACAAAAATTAGTCAGGTGTGGTGGTGGGTGCCTGTAATCCCAGCTACTTGGGAGGCTGAGGCAGAAGAATAGCTTGAACTCGGTAGGCAGAAGTTGGAGTGAGCTGAGATCGTACCACCGTACTCCAGTCTGGGTGACAGAGTGAGACTCCATATCTAAATAAATAAACAAATAAATATTTATCCCTGCCGCTCTACAAAATGTTCTGATTATCATTCTGTAATAATTGTTCTATTTTTCAATCCAAATATTAAAGAGAGGACTGTATTCTTATGTACAAGTATGCCCAAAAAGTTTAATTGATGATATTTCAAAAGTATTTTTAAAATTCTAAAGTAAAAATGTATGCATCTTCTTGCATTTTTTTGAAAGAATTGTGGGAAAATAACCATATTGAGCCAAGGTAATATAAAATATTTCAAACTATTAAAATAGTGTTTCCCAATCTTGGGACTTTAAAAATTATATGAAGCTAAAATATTACTGAAAACGATCATAGTTTAGCTATGGAGACAAGTTTCACTAAATATAAATCCTAACACAAGCATTTTTTGTGTGCTAAAATGCACCTGAAAAACAGAAAAGGAGATGTAAAAAGTTATAGCTTCTGTAGAACAAATTTTATTGCTATCCTTTGGTCCACTATCACACAAACTCCAACATATGCCACAGAGGAGCTCAAATCTGTATGTTTTTGAAATACATATAAAGCTTGACAGAATTTTATTCTCCTTATTAAATATAGAGAAACCACCCCTGCCTACTTAATACCAAGTTACTCTTTGTATAGAGCTGGTTCAGTAAAGCTTGAAGAGACCTACCTGCATCTTGGATTTTTCTTTGGGTAAATAGGTGGGTGTTTCATTCTGAATTAGCTGAATGAAGCTTGACAAGCTTGCACAATGTGTTGCTGTGCAAGTATGAGTGAATGTTGTAAGGCGTCAGGTTACTTCTTTTTCTAAAAAATTTTTTTAAATGTAATCTTACATTTGTAAAAAGCTAGATATGAAATAAAAATGATTCTCCATTCAAAACTTGTTCACCTCCCAGAAAAGCTTGCTCTTCTCCATTAAGAAAAAGTTCAACAACACAAATTAAGAGCAGCCTACATTTCAGTTCCAAATCTATATTGAAATATATAAGGAAGGCAGGAAGAAACTGTGTAAAATAAAAGGGACTCTGGAGGCTCATGCCCAAAGAAGTTTTCAATCACAGTTTAAGTGTCTCCAATCAGGATTTAATTTACAGTTTAAGATTTAATAACAGTCATTGCATGTTAATTAAACAGCAATGGATCATTTAGCAACCTGTTTAATGAGGAGTAACAACTATTGCATATAAAACATACCGACATTATTATAACATTGCCATTAATTTTCAATAAATCTGTTTGAATAATTATTGGTATTTAAGTACTATAAAATCCCTAACATAACTAGGAATACCTATTTATATTTAATAAAACAGGAATTTTATTATAGGAATAATTAAATTCCCAGGACCACATTCCTATTTTTGTATGGTGAACAAATCCTTTGTGCAACTGTGGGAGTTGCAGCTCCACTAAATGAAGAATTCAAGAGGGAAGAATTCAGCCCACACTGAAAGAATTATTATTCCATCATTATTTTTAGAATCATACCTTTCTTTAGGGGCAAAGCTTACCTTTCCTTTAATTAATAAATATAATTGGAAGAGTCCTTCCTCTGCTATTCTTTTTAATGGAGAATCATAAATCCTTACTTCCCTTCTGCTTAGACAGGATAGACTAGAAAGACCCGGCCTAAGAATGCGATTTAACCTGTGGCGCAGAAAAGCAGTACTTTTGATGTTGAGAGGATTTTGTGCACCCAGCAAGGAGCAGAGCACTCTGCTGTTTGCAGTAAATATAGATAAACAGGCCTTACTTGGTGCATGTGTCACTAAGCTGCCCATGCAATGAGAAAGGTGTGATGCTGTAGAGAACTGATCTACTCTAAATAATAAAGTAAGTACAATGCTGTGGTGCTCAGAGCAATTTCAAAAGGTCTGTGGGTGGACAGAGAGCAAGTGGAGTTCAGCAAGACTGTAGGAATATGGAGCTGTGTGTGGAATAATCTTCGGTATGAAAGAATTAATAATTAGAATTACTAATATCTAAGTTTTGTGTGACAATTTATTCATGTAATACGTACCCCATTAATCCAGATTTTTAAATAAACATGTGCTGTGGTTCTCCAGAAAGTAAACAGATTGATAATGACATTGTATGAAAAGCAGATAATATGTTCTGAAGACAGAGGCAAGATCAGGAGTTCAGTGGAAGTTGGAGATGACATAAGGGAAAACATGAACAGCCAAACAGTACCATTAATCATTTACTGGGCACTCAAACTGTTTTTTCCCCTTTTAACAAATTTCTAAGTGAACAATACAATATTGTTGAATATGAGCACAACGTTGTAGCAAATTCCAGAACTCATTCCTGTTACATAACTGAAACTTTATACCATTGATCAGCAACCTCCCATTTCTCCCTTTCCCCAGGCCCTCAAAACTGTCATTCTACTCTTGAGAGATAATTACATAAATGAAAATATGGTATATACACACAATAACATAGCATTCAACCTTAAAAAATAGAAAATCTTGCTATGGATAACACTGTGGAGAAAGTGAAGAACATTAGGCTGAGTGAAATAAGCCAATCAGAGGAGGTAGATACTCATAAATCCACTTACATGAGGTAGCTGAAATAGTCAAAATCAAATGTTTATATAAATTCTGAAGGTAAAATGACCCTGTGAAGCTGGAATATTTGCTTGAGTATCATGTTTTGTTAAGTTTAGCAGAGCTCAATGTGGTGCCAAGTGCTGTTAGTTCTACCAAAGGATAAGATATAAACTCTATTATTCAAGTTGGAGAGGCATATATTATACAAACAGAACAGTAGAGAATGGAAAAAAATCAAAGTCTATTTCAGTGCTAGTTATATACAACTGAAGTTTAGGAAGAGGAAATTTTAAAAAGCAGGAGAATCGGTGAAGACGTAGGAAAGTTTTCTATAGCAGGAATTTACTCCATAAGGAGCAGAGATTGGGTAAGGAGAGGTGCATAGACTAGGCATTTCAAGGCAGGGTAAAAGCTTGAGAGAATGTATGTGTGGAAACATCTTAGCATCATAAAACAATCACAACACTTAGAAAATGATAACTTTGTAAACAGATAAAAGTCTCTTGGCCGGGCGCAGTGGCTCAAGCCTGTAATCCCAGCACTTTGGGAGGCCGAGGCGGGTGGATCACGAGGTCAAGAGATGGAGACCATCCTGGTCAACACAGTGAAACCCCGTCTCTACTAAAAATACAAAACATTAGCTGGGCATGGTGGCACGTGCCTATAATCCCAGCTACTCAGGAGGCTGAGGCAGGAGAATTGCCTAAACCCAGGAGGCGGAGGTTGCGGTGAGCCGAGATCGCGCCATTGCACTCCAGCCTGGGTAACGAGAGCGAAACTCCGTCCCAAAAAAACAAACAAACAAACAAACAAACAAAAAAAAGTCTCTGTTCTTAGTAGGGCAGATGCAATGGAATCATTGCTAAAAAGCTTGTTACTGATTAAAAAGAGTTTAGATTCTTAGCTGGGCATGGTGGCGCGTGCCTGTAATTCCAGCTACTCAGGAGGCTGAGGCAGGAGAAAGGCCTGAACCCAGGAGGCGGAGGTTGCGGTGAGCCGAAATCGCGCCATTGCACTCCAGCCTGGGTAATAAGAGCGAAACTCCGTCTCAGAAAAAAAAAAAAAAAAAAGGGTTTAGATTCACTGTCAGAAGAAACATTGAGTTGCTGATAGATTTTGCGTCAAGCGATGCCTTGTCAGAAATATCTATTTTATCATCACTCCTTCTCAATGTGTAAGTTGTAATTTATAGAGACTCCAGGAGGAATTTGATTGGATTACATCATCTTCACTTCCTCGTATGGCTAATTTGTTTCTGCAAACAGGTCATCATATTTTTTTAAATTTGCTTATTCAGATTTTTTATCATGAAATGTCCTTGTTACTTTGAACACCTTGCCACAAAAGTGAATTTGTTTAAAGACAGGAATCTGCAGCCAGGCACTGTGGCTCACGCCTGTAATACTAGCACTTTGGGAGGCTGAGGAGGGCGGGCCATGAGGTCAGGAGATTGAGAACATCCTGGCTAACACAGTGAAACCCCATCTCTACTAAAAATACAAAAAATTAGCCAGACATGGTGGCACGCGCCTACAGTCCCAGCTACTCAGGAGTCTGAAGTAGGAGAATTGCTTGAACCTGGGAGATAGAGGCTGGAGTGAGCTGAGATTGTACTTCTGTACTCCAGCTTGGACAACAGAGTAAGACTCCGTTTCAAAAAAAAAAAAAAAAAAAAAAAAAGGCAGGAATTCCGCATGAGGGCATCTTTCTCAGAGATCTCCAAAAGTTATGCATTGTGCGTGCATCAAGCTTAATGTTTGCATTAAACCTGCTTTGAACAGACAATTGAAATAGTGTCTGTTAAGACTTTTGAAGTAAAGAAATTATAGCCATTTTTAACACATGAATAGTGAAGGAGAAAATATTAAATGAATTATAAAGATGGGGCCTATCACAGGAGAGAGCTATGGAAAAAATGGGTATTCAGATTGTATAGACTAGGTTCATTATCTACTTTGAGGAGACATGGAACACCACCTGCAGAAGGCAGGGTGCATTAAGCCATCAAATATATTAAGGTCTAGGAAGATCATTTTGGAATCTGTGTCATCTGCCTCAGAAAGGTTGGCAAAGACATTCTTAGATAATCCATAGCCCTGAAGAAAGAAAATAAGCCCTCAGCTACAATAATGCCAGTATCATTTTTATGTATGCACGCGCACACACACACACACACACACACACACACACACACACACATATTCAACGAGAGAGAGAGAGTAAATACAAGAGGCACTGTGAGAGAAATAAGATATAATACAAGTAATAGACTTTTGCCATGTAAGAAGTTTGCATTTTCTTTGGAAGGAAATGAATATTTACTGTGTAGCAGTGTTTGCCTTGTTAATTTAGAATGAAAAGAGCTTTGATTATGAGTGGCAAAAAAAAGTTAACTCTGTTTTGACTTGTCACTCTTTATTTCATAGGACCAGAATTCAACTGTTTCCCAAGCAACATTAGCCTTGGCTTAGAAAAGGCCCTATTAACATCTGGCTAAGCAAAGATAACTATGTGTACAAATTATAAAAAATGCAAAAGTATCAAGAATATCAAGATTCTTATGTGGCATCAACTCATGTTTCACAAAGGAGGATGAAGTCATTGAATCAAATAGGGCGTAGGAAAATTGCTTTAAAGAGGAGTTATGTGAGAATTTAAATGTCATTCATTATGGTGTAGTAAGCGTCTTCTCTGAAGAGCCACTCTGTTCTAAGCACATTTGAATGACAGGCAGCATTCACAAAGAGAAAGTCAAATGACCAAAGTCAGGTTCAAACATATTTACATTTCCTTGGACAAAAAAAAAAAATGGAAAGGAGTAGAGTATTGTTGTGAGGAGTAGTAGGAATAAACATTGTTCAAAGGAGGCTGAAATTAGGTCCACTAAGCTCTCCAGAAACTTGTGAAAATGAGAAAAAATGTCTATCCTTAAATGGAAGTTTGACTGAGGGCTAGGTTGGTAGTATCTTTTATAATTTTTTTTTTTAATTATTTTCTGTGTACTGATATGGCTACAAAATACACAATTGATTGGTGTTTACAAGCTCCTGCTAGGGGAAGACTATATTACTGCACCCAACTTGGCGTTAAGGCTTATGATAAATACATACTAGTGAGCGCAAGGTTCTTTGAACTGGCTGCACCATAGGCCATACCCTAAGTTGAGCCATGGTGACCCTCGTGACCTGCATGTACACCTCTGAATGGCCTCCTGGAATTAGAAAATCTGAAGTGACTGGAAAACCAAGAAAAGGGGAAGAATGATCAACACCTGTGGTACCTAATTAATTTGAGACATTCTTCTGTTGTTCCTTATTCCCGCCTCCACAGATAAGGTAATTGGACTTTGTAATCGACCTTGGTCAGCCTGGTGACTCCAGACCCTATGACCCCCTCCTAGCTTGCAAAAAACTGCCCTAAACTGTAACTTCGGTAACTTTCCACGGCCTACCCCAAACCTATAAAACCAACTCCTATCCCACCACCCTCCACCCACTCTCTTTTCGGATTCAGCCTGCCTGCAACCAGGTGAATAAACAGCCACGTTGCTCACACAAAACCTGTTTCGGGGGTTTCTGCATTCAGAGTGCGCATTTTAACAGTGAGACAGAGAACAAAGCCACAACAAGCTAGCCTATCCTGAGCAAAGCTGCCTGCTGCCTCTGAAATAATACCTTAATGTTTCCAACATGAGCATGAGAAGGGTACCCACAACTTGTCATTATAAGGCCTGGTTCTAAACAGGAGACTGGGGCAAGTGTCCAACAACCACAAAATCGCTAGATAAGTAACCGTTAACTGGGTGGAGAAAGAGCATTAAAAGTAAAAATAATAAGCATTCTATAAAAATAAATAAATTGGTAATTTTAATAAATTATTAACTATTATGTATGGTTTAAAATAAAAGTGAATTTAAAATTCAGGTAAAGAATATCACACTGGTTGGAGAGGAGCGACCAAGAGATAACGATTGCAAAATTCCTTGTGTGCTGAAAATTTAAAGACATCCTTCAGAAAAAAAATGTGAAGGGAAGTTGAAGTTTTTAAATCAACATTGAAAAATAAGGAAAAAGTAGAAAACTTTTATGTATTCAAGCTCTGACCAAGTGAAGTATAGAAAGGATGGTAACAACGTGAAGCACAAGGGTCAGGCACAGTGGCTCATGCCTGTAATCCCAGAACTTTTGGAGGCTGAGGCAGGCAGATCACCTGAGGTCAGGAGTTTTAGGCCAGCCTGGCCAACATAGTGAAACCCCATCTCTACTAAAATTACAAAAATTAGCTGGGTGTGGTGGTGCATACCTATAATCCCAGCTACTTGGGAGACTGAGCCAGGATAATGACTTGAAATCAGGAGGCAGAGGTTGCAGTGAGCTGAGATCATGCCATTGTACTCTAGCCTGAGTGACAGAGCAAAAAGACTCCATCTCAGAAAAAAAAAAAAAAAAAAAAGAAGTGAAACACAAGCATCTTTTTTCCAGTCAGATGATGAGGGTTCTGCTGTGTGAAAATATGACCTCTAAACATCAGTCATTTACACTGGTGTGGTTTTTGTTCTGACTACATGGCTACTGTAGGTTGAGCTTGGGCTGACTCCATAAAATCTCTGGACTTCTTTATATATATATACACACATAAACACACACATATATGCATAAATATACACATATTGATATGCATATATATGTATATGTATATATGTATACATATACGTAATTGATATATTTATTTAGATATATCTATACATATTTATATGCATATATATGTATATGTATATATGTATATATATGCATATAAATATGTATAGATACATCTAAATAAATATATAAATTCTAACATAAATAAATTCCATATACATAAATTTTAATTTGTATAAATTTTGTACATAATGCATAATATATACAAATTTCCATTTAAAAATATTTTAAATATTTAAAATTATATGTATACACACGCACATACACATGCATATACACACATACATTATATAATTTTAAAAATATTCACAGGGCCTTGCTATGTTGCTCATTACCCAGGTTGGTCTCAAACTCGTGGCCTTAAGCAATCCTCCTGCTTCAGCCTCCCTACCATGCTGGGATAACCACTGTGAGCCACTGTACCTGGCCAGGAAGAGATAATAACAAACCACATATTGGCCTACAATGCTTCTGCTCAAGGATAACAGGTGTTATTTTCACTCAGATGTCATTGGGAAAATCAAATCATGTGGCAAGAATAACACTGGTGAAATTAAAAGTATAATTTTTCAGGGAAGGGCACCATGATAAGGGGCATTGCAGGGAGAAGCAGCAACAATGTCAAAATTAATATCCTGGTTAAGAGAAAAAAATACCATATGATACTGTAGATGAGTCAAAATGTATCAATAATCACAATGAGAGAAAATAGGCAAAAATAACTCATTTATAGAAAGTTTTACATTTTGCATAATAGCAAAACTATATGCCGCTTTAAAAAATAATTATAAGACAAGTGCATACAATAAGTCTCAAAATAGGTTAATCAAAAAAAATACAGCAAGCAATTACTAATCAAATCAAAGCTGCTATAGTAGAATCATTAGCAGATAAAAATAAAATTTAAGTCAATAAGCTTCAACAGAAATAGCCACCCAAGAAAATATTCACCAAGTAAATTTAAGCATCACCAATATTTTGCATCTAAAACCACAGCTTCAAACATATAAAGGTAACAAAATCATAAGTAGAAACCAACAAAATCCACAAACATGGGAAACTTCAATATATTTCTATCAGAAGTACATAATAAATCTGAAAAGTTAAATTTTCTTACATAGATGTAGATAGACAAATGATAAAGCTCTAACATAGATTTATATAATTTTCTACCTAATCAATTAAAGTATACGTTAAGTTCAGGATACACTGAAATTTATAAACTGGTTAGAAATATGCTCAAAGAGTAAATTCAAATAAATCTCAAAAACCATTATTGCAAGGTATTATGATCTCTGACTTTAATGCAATTAAATTGGGAAATAAAAGTTAAACTGAAGTAGGAGCGGCCTCGAGAAACAAACCTCTTGAACACCGAACTGGGAAGGAAGGGGTGATTTATCCAGCTGGGACACTGCAGCCTGGCTGCCTAACAGCCAAGCTCCAGCTCACAGAGAAAGTTCCTGCCCTTTTAAAGGCTTACAACTCTAGAAATTACATGGGAAAGGGTCTTTGGCTTACAATTCTAGAATTGTCATGTGAAAGGGTCTTGGGCTTATAACTCTATAATTTACATGTGAAAGGGTCTTGGGCCATGGAGTAGGCGTGGGGTATAGTGGCTTAGGTGGAGGTTTGATCTTGTTTAAGTAAAAACAGTGCCTTTCAGAAAGATTCCTCCATACCATGCCTTCCATCTACAGGAGGGCGATTAAGGTAGCCCCAGGTCTGCCAGCCTTTACTTCTTCTATTGAAATCCAGTGAGGAAGTCAAGTGGGGGATGGTCTTAGATGCTTAAGGGTGATTAAGGGCCTCCTCCCTCAAAACAACTATAAAACTCTTACATCTATTTATAAGTTAATATATACCGTAAATGTATTTAGTATTAGATGCAAACAAAATAATTTCATTGCAAAAACGAGTAGGATGAGTATAGTGATATTTGAGGACAAAATATCTAAAGAGAAAGTCTACGGAAAATAACAAAGTTTTTTGTTTTGTTTTGTTTTGTAATGAGATCTCTTTTTACATACATTAGACTATCACAGTCCTATATGCCATATACTGGAGAGCAGTGGAGCAAGAGATAGATAATGATACCAAAATGTAACAACACCACTTTAGAAAACAAATGTGACCATACCTGGTAAAGCAAAAGCTGGACACACCCCACAATCTGGATATATGGACCATGGAACCTCTTGCATAAGCACCCAGGGATGGATCTGAAAGAATGTTCATTTTAGTGTTATTTGAAATAATAAAGAATCCACAAAAAGGTTCTCAACTAAAGAATTCATAAATATTATGAAACGTTCATAAAGTACAACTCTAATCAGCAGGTGAAATTAATGAACTAGAGCTGCATGAATCAAATGTTTAAAATTATGGAACAATGTGCAGTGCAAATAAGCAAGTTGTGTAATGATAATTATGAGAGTATGGGAATATTTATAAAAATAATTTTAAACATTCAAGAACTATTTGTTGATTATGCATTTGCATTCAAGGATTAAAACTCAACAAATTAAGAATAGCAGTTACATTTTTCAGGAGTAGTCTGGGGAATGTGTTTTGGGAATTGTTCTCAAAGGGTTGTAACTATCTAAGTTTTTTTTTTAACAAATAAAATGAAAATATGTGAAGCAAATAGAGGAACATATTAAGACTTATTAAGCGGGATGGGGGATACATAGTTGTTTTTTATCTTAGTCTTTTGAATTTATGTAAGGCTGAAACAGTGCATGATTAAGATAAAGAGAAATGACTAAAGACATTTAGAGATGGAGACAAGGCCACATTATAAGTATGTGGCATGATGTGCCCATGTATGGTTTCACCTCATGTTTACAATTGTCCATTATTTACCTTCTACCTTAGCTGGACCACACTTTCACCATTTTTGTCTTCTCCACACAGGCCCCTAATATTCAGCTTTTCCCCAGCTAAAATATAGAATATCTCCCTAACAGTCCATGTTGAGAATTGGCTGACCACAGCAAGAAATATTTTCTATCAGATCAAAGGGATCATGCTCTTTGCTTACCTCTAGAGATCCTGATAGTGGAGAATTCTTTCTCTTACACTAGGCTTTGATAAAATCTCTGCTTATCTTACTGTTAATTTATTTTTATTGGACAGATTTTGTTGCAGAAAAACTTACCTGACAAGAAACTCAAGTGGCACTCAGGGAAATGGAGGAACATTCTTTATTACGCCAGCAGGCCCAGAAGGGTTCACACCCAAAAGTTTGGACCCCCGCTAAGAAAAGTACACAATTTTTATAGGTAAGGGGACAAGGGAAGGAACTCACAACTTTTAAACAATGCAGCAGTTTTTTTTTAAGGCTTTTTAGCTAGTAAGCAATAAGCTGAGGTCCAGAAGCAGAAAGAGGCAGTTATTAGCAGAAAAACAGGGGCAGTTTTAAAATAGGGAAGTAGCTATGTGCTAACAAAATCCTGGGCAAAACTTCCACTTCATTCCCCTCTTTGATGCTCTCTTATGGATATTAGGGAGCATCATCTTTACACCCTGGTGTATGTATTTACCAGCTTGTACCCACTGAGGGCCAGAAACTGAGCACTTGTTTTTCTAATTACTATGGCTTCAATGAAGCACGAAAGTATGTTAATTAGGCAAGGGCCGAAGGCAAGGGCCAAGCAGATTATTAATAGCAAAACAGGAAGTGACATTTTATACCAGACATGGACAAGGACTGTCCCTCAAAGGACAACAATGATGACAGCACAACAGTAGAACCACAAATGTTGTCAGAATAGTTCCAAGTATTAAGATTTCAGTCCATATTTGCTGATTCAGTGGAGGCTCCTCAAGCTTCAGCCGTGCATTGACTGGTCAGCTTCTGGTTGTGTGACTAGAGCAGGGCTTGACGAGTTCTCAGGATTCAGCCCGCCGGAGCATGATTTTCGTGGGGTGCCGAGGGTCTGATGTTCAGTCCACCAGTCCAGCGATGTGTTCGGGTGTGCCCTCTTGGCTCTGGAATAGTGTACCTACAGAACGACTCCCGCAACTTTGGGAGCAGTTGGGGTGACAAGAATTACGGTACATGGCCCTGTCCAGACAGGTTAGAGGGGTTCCTTTTTCCAATCTTTCACCCAGACCTGGTCCCAGGTTGGAAGGGATGTCCTGGATTGGCTAGGGAGATAGGTGCTCTTTCTATTACAAACTGACCTGGGATAGCACCTTTCCCAATGCCTGCAGCTGGGATGTCATGCTTGTTTCCCCCAGCTGTCTGAGGTCTGCCCTCACCTTGTTAACCAGAGCGGGGGCCTCCTGAATAGGATTTCAAAGGGTGAATAACTGGCAGGTCTCAGTGTACACTGTGACCACAACAGGGCTAGGGGAAGCAGCATATCTACCCAGGAAACCTGGGACAGAGCTTTGCTGGTGTAAGCTTCAGGATTCGATTGATGCGTTCCACTTTCCCTGAACTTTGTGTCCTGTAGGATGTGTGAAGTTTCCATTTAATCTTGAGCACTCTGGTGAGGGCTTGGATGATCTCTGCCACAAATGCTGACCCATTGTCACCGTGTATAGTGAGTGGAATCCTGTACTGGGAAGCAATGTCACAAAGTAGGACTCTCACTACTTTCGGGCCCTTTCCATCTTGGTTGAGAGTGCCTCCGCCCAGCCTGAGTATGTACATACAAGGACCAGTAGGTATTTGTACCCTTTACTGGGCTTGACTTCAGTGAAGTCCACCTCTATGTCCTCAAGGGGGTAGCCACCCACCTGTTGCACCCCTGGGGCAGGTTTCAGCTGCTGTGGGGGGTTGTTTTTTAGCACAGGTAAGGCACTGATTGCTTACTGCAGTACAGAGTGTGGGGAGAGTTGCAGTATAGTAATAACTGTTGAGTAAGGTTTCCAGAGCAGTTTTACCTAGGTGGGGGAGACCATGGCACTGAGCAACGATGGTATGAGCCAAGTTCTTAGGCACTACTGGTCTGTTGTCAGGGAGTAGCCACAATCCCCCAGCACTCTGCTTTGCTCCCTCCTGCTGTGCCTACAGGTTATCTTCCTTAGAGTACTCTGGCTTTCCCACATCCCCTCGGAGCCAAGGGGTGACTATGAACAAGTAGGTAGGGGCCTACACAGGCCCCTTCTTCAGTGCAGCTGCCTTAGTTTCTTGGTCAGCCAGCCAGTTTCCTATAGAGATAAGATCAGTGCCTCTTTGGTGGCCCTTGTAATGTATGACAGCTACCTCTTTGGGCTTCCAAACTGCTTCTAGCAGTGTGAGAATTTCTTCCTTATTTTTGATTTCTTTTCCTCCTGTCAGCAGCCCTCTTTCTTAGTATATCGCCCCATGTACGTGGACAGTTGTAAAGGCGCACTTGGAGTCAGTGTAAATATTGATTGCTTTGCCTTCTGAGAGGCACAGGGCCTAAATAAGAGCATGTAATTCCGCCCGTTGTGCTGACCAGCCTCTGGGCAAGAGGGCTGCCTCGACCACTTCAGTGGTGGTGGTGACTGTATACCCTGCATACCTTTCCCCATTCTGGACATAGCTGCTTCCGTCAGTGAACAGGTTTAAAAATACCTTAGGGAGGGGACAGTCCTTGAGGTCTGGCCAACTGACAAAGACCTCATCTACCATTTCCTCGCAGTCGTGGTCCAGGGACCCCTCCTCTGTGGATAGAAATGTGGCTGGCTTGAGGCCATGCACAGTCTCAATAGTGACCCGCGGGTTTTCACAGAGTAACCCTTGGTAGTGGGTCAAACGAGCATTTGAGAGCCACCGGTGCCCCTGGCTGCTCATGAGGGTGGACACCGAGTGGGGCACTTTAATATGGATAATCTGGCCCAAGGTTAGCTTGTCAGCATCCTTCATCAGAATGACTGTGGTGGCTAAGGCTTAGAGACAAGGGGCCATCCCAGCACCACTGCATCCAACTGTTCTGACAGATATTCTACTGGCCTCTGCCAAGGCCCAACGGTCTGGGTGAGGACCCCAAGTGCTGTTTTGTTTTTCTCCTGAACAAATAGATTGAATTCCCAGGTGACATCTGGAAGTCCTAGTGCTGGGGCATTTTGAAGCAGTGCCTTGATTTCCTGGAAAGCCATGTCTTGGCTCTTACCCCACTCAAGAGGTTTATCTTCCAGCCCAGTTAGGGCCCCATAGATGGGCCTTGCTATGTCCGAGAAGCCGGGAATCCATATGCAGCCAAAGCCTGCCACCCCGAGAAACTCCCAGAGCTTCCTCTTGGTGTTGGGAGTGGGCATGGAGCAAATCACCCTTTTCCTCTCCAGTCTCAGAGCCCGATGTCCTTTGGTGATGATGAACCCCAGGTACCTCACCTGCTGTCTGCAGATTCGGGCCTTAGACTTTATATCCTGCCTCTGTAAGGAGCTGCAGCAGCGGCACCTTGGTCCCTTCCCAGCAGTCCTTCCACCCCCTGCTGGCAAGAGGTAGGTCATCCATGTACTGCACCAGTGGGCAGTTAAGGTCCTCTCGTGGGAAGGCAGCTAAATCTGCAGCAAGTGCCTCACCAAACAATGTGGGAGAGTTTTTAAATCCTTGGGGCAACAGAGTCCAGGTCAGTTGCATCTTCCTTCATGTTTGGGGCTCCTCCCATTCGAAGACAAAAAGTGGCTGGCTCTTTGGTGCCAATCATAGACAGAAAAAGGCACCTTTCAAGTCCAGGCATGTGAGCCACTCAGCTTCAGAGGGGAGATGGCTCAGGAGAGTGTATGGGTTAGGAACCACCCAGGGGAGGGTGATTGCGGCACCGTTTCCTGCTCTCAAGTCCTGTACTGGGCGATATTCCCCACCGGGCTTTCTCATTGGCAATAGGGGGGTGTTCCAGGGAGACTGGCATTCGACCAAGAATCCCCCCTTTCTAAGCTGTGAAATGTGTTCCCAGATTCCCATCTGGGCCTCTCAGGGTATTGGATACTGTCTCTGCCTGACAAGGGAGGGCTCCAGGCTTGAGGTCAATTATCAGTGGTGTGTGGGCCTTGGCTATTCCGGGGGGGTTCATCTCTTTCCAGACTGCAGGGAAGGTGCCCAGGAATTCTGGTGTGTTTTCCTCTGACCTATCAGTGGTGTGCAGTTTCCATTCTTCCTCATGTGGAAGCTTGACTTACAGGATTAGGCCCCCCTTCGGCTCACTTAAAGTAAGATTGGCTGGGCCCCTGGTTCAAAGGTGATTTGTGTCCCCAATTTGCTCAACAAGTCTCTCCCCAAAAGGGGAACAGACAATTCCAGCAGGTAGAGGAACTCATGGCGAATCTGGTGGCCCCCTAAATGGCATGTCTGCTCTTGGCAGAACAGCCAGGGCTCTACCTGGTCACCTGTTGCTTCCACAACAGTTGCCTCTGGTTGCTAAACGGGGCAACCAGAGTGGTGACCACCGAGTACTCTACTCCGGTATCTACCATTAAAGTCATTGGGTGGCCCTCGACCTTCATCTTGACCATGGGCTTTTGGGGCCAAGTTTCATAGAGCCTGGCCTGTCCTAGTCTGAGTCCATCCAGGCCAAGCCGATCAGGTGGGCCTGGCTGTGTTCTGGCTGGTATTCTGCCCTCCCTCAGGGGGTGCCCTACCTGGGACCGTCCACTTGGGGCACTGGTTCTTCCAGTGTCCCACCTCTCTGCAGCATGCACGCCGATCTAGCTACAAGGGAGGGTGCTCAGATCTCCCCTCTTTGCACTGGGGGTGTGTCAGGCAAGGCTGGTGGACTGGGGGCTGATGGTGCTGGAAGGGCATAAGGCAGTGGCAGCTCCTCCTCGGGATCATCCTGATGAATAGGTTGCTTGGGCCTCTTAGTTGCTTGGGCCAAGAAGACCTTGCACTGTTCCTTCCTACAAGCACAGAATCGAACTCAAGGGGGAGGGTCTGAGCTATTTCCAACCAGGAATCAATATACCGGAACTGGTCCAGGTGGCCAGGGTTACCAGTCACAGCCTTCCAAACAGCCTGTACCTTGAAGACTTTCAGGGTGCCCTCTGGTGGCCAGCTGACGCTAAGCACCAGACACTGATCTGCAGAGGGTTTTTAGCTTTCCTGGGGTAATTTTAGCCCCATAATCTGCAGAAAAGCCCTTCCTGAAGTTTTTGACCATACTGTCTAGGACTGTGGGCTTAGACTGACTTTTCCCCATGATGTGTATCCCCTTTTGAATGGTGACGCAAGACAAAGGAGGGGTGTCCCGTGAAGGAACACTCAGATGCCCACCTGGTCGTGCCCCTTGCAGGAATTTAGGCGTCTCTTAGCAGTCAGGTCTGTATAATCCCCCGACTCAGATCGAGCTCAGCTCGATACCTCCATAAGCCATATAAGGTTCCCCACAGAAACGCAGGCTCGGGCCCTGTCAAGCTCCGTAACTTGCACCGTGGAGCTACAGATTGAAGGTTCAAGAGCAGGCTCTTGAACGCCCGACACACTCACACACTCACTCAGAGGTTATCACATTCCCACCCTAACGTGAGAAATCCACCTGCTATCTCCAAATGGAGACCCCGGGAGGTGATCAGGCTCCCATTCCGTCCGCAGGTAGGCCTGCCTAGAGTCGGGTCCCGTGACCTTACCTTATCCGGAGTTCACCTCAGTTCAGTCCGTCTTCCCCTAGAGTCCGGTGAGCAGCAACGCCGGGGCAGCAGCAGTTCCCCTTCCAGGGAAGGAGGCCCTGTAGAAGTTTACAGGGCCCCTTCCTCGTTCCCGGCGGGGAACAGGCGAGCTCTTGGTCCTTTCCGACCTCAAACGGTGGCTCAAAGGAGCCAGTGCGGCTGAGTTTCCCGGTCAGGGAACCAAATGCTCTGGAAAATTTTACCTGACAAGAAACCCAAGCCACACTCAGGGAAATGGAGGAACACTCTTTTATTACGCCGGCGGGCCCAGAAGGGTTCACACCTAAAAGTCTGGACTCCCGCTAAGAAAAGTACACAGTTTTTACAGGTAGGGGGACAAGGGAAGTAACTCATAACTTTTAGACAACACAGCAGTTTTTTTTTTAAAGACTTTTTAGCTAGTAAGCAATAAGCTGAGGTCCAGAAGCAGAAAGAGGCAGTAATTAGCAGAAAAACAGGGGCAGTTTTAAAATAGGGAAGTAGCTGACTATGTGCCAACAAAATCCTGGGGAAAATTTCCACTTCAATTTAAGGGAATGGGTTAATTGGATGTGGCCACAAGCTCTGGTCTGTGTACTTTTCCCACTTTAGTACAGGTACTATTTAAATTATCATTGAGGTCAGGTTTGTAAAAGAAAAGTTCATTTTTTTTTTCCTTAAACAGTGTGATCTAAAAGGATGACAAATATAAGTTGTTGTTGTTGTTGTCTTGCTATTTTCCTCTGAGATACGATGATCATACCTTCTGGTATGTCTGGAACAGTTTAGACTATAAAAGTTTACACCTATTATAAATTAACACCTGTTCATTTTTTAGCGTCTCTCATTTTCACTTTCAAAGAAGTTTCAGTTTAGATAACAAATGTACAGTCAACCTACCTAAAAACATTTAAATGTTTAGACATGGGTAGATTTTATAATCTCTAGGGATAGTTTAAAAAGGCCTGAAGACAAAACTAATGCAATGCTTATCTCTTACCCTCAGCTATTATTTGGCTGAAATTCACTATGGGATGGGGTTGTCCCGTGCTCTCTCACTTTCCTTCTCTTTTGTTTTTGTTTGATGGGGTAGGAGAGGAGGAAGAATACTGCCCGAGGTCAAATACTAATCTGATAGTCTGGGCGTGGTGGCTCACACCTGTAATCCTAGCATTTAGGGAGGCCCAGGCAGGCAGATCACTTGAGGCCAGGAGTTTGAGACCAGCCCAGCCCCATCTTTATTAAAAATACCAAAATTAGCTGGGCGTGTTGGTACACATCTGTAATCCCAGTTACTCCAGATCCTGAAGCATGAGAATCGCCTGAACCTGGGAGGCAGAGGTTGAAGTGAGCTGAGATTGCACTACTCACTCCAGTCTGGGAAATAGAATGAGACCATCTCTAAAAAACAAAACATATACACATTTGAAAGATTTTGTAGTTTGCCATAGGCCGTAGCTAATTCTTTGGGTGAGAATTACTAGGCTTTAAGGTCCAGTACAGGCTGTTTTGCTGGGTCCTATAGTGTGTTCTTTCTGTAATCTTTGTGTGGACGGGATATTACACCTTCAGGACACAATTTCCTCAAGTGGGAAATCCCCTCTGATTAGACATCTTTAAATGATGGTGAAAGGCTGGAGGAACAGGGCAGTTTAATCCCCTCTGAATAAGCCCTGACAAGGTTTTCAGGTCCCCAAGTGCTTACTCCATAGTTTGGAGAATATTTGAAATTTCTCTGCTTTCCTTTTTCAATTCAGAGCAACAGGAGATGTATGTGAACATCCTCTTCATAGCCATGACTGGATGTCAGAATGGGACAAAGAGGGTGAGTCAGGGTCATTTGCAAGATTCTCCAATCATAACGGTGTTAAAGTTTCCTGAGACTACATCTGTGGCCTAATGAGTGATTGAAATTAGCTATCAATTGATAATTTGGAAAACATGAATATTCTGATTCAATTCCCTGCCATTACCTTAAGAAACAACCTCCCTTTCAGATCAGGAAGAAGGGGTGCTTGCAGATCTTAAAAATGTAAATGTAAACTCAAAGACCTATTTCGATGTTGATTTAAAGCAAGTTTGGGTTTGTTTGCCTTTTTTGTTCTGTTCTGTTTTGTTTTTATGATGTCATGACTTATTAGTGTAAACAGGAGGAAGTTGACTACTTCAATTTTCTCAGCAGAGTTACATTTGAGTATTAACAACAATGATAATGTCAGAGGCCTTTGAACCAGAGCAACTCCATCTTGAATAGGGGCTGGGTAAAAGGAGGCCGAAACCTACTGGGCTGCATTCCCACACAGTTAAACATTCTGTTGCAGGATAAGTTACAAGGTCAGCACATGATACAGGTCATAAAGGCCTTGCTGATAAAACAGATTGCAGTAAAGAAGACGGTTAAATCTCACTAAAACAAAGATGGCAATGACAGTGACCTCTGGTCATCCTCACTGCTACACTCCCACAAGCAACGTGATAGTTTACAAATGCCATGGCAATGACAGGAAGTTATCCTATATGGTCTAAAAAAAGAAGGCATGAATAATCCACCCATTGTTTAGCATCTAATCAACAAATAACCCTAAAAGTGTGCAAACAGCAGCCCTTGGGGATGCTCTGTCTATGGGGTAGCCATTCTTTCATTTCTTTACTTTCTTAATAAACTTACTTTCACTTTACTCTATGGACACACACTGAAGTCTTTCATGTGTGAGATCCAAGAACCCTCTCTTGGGGTCTGGATCAGGACCCCTTTCCTGTAACATCTTTCTGGTGATCGCAGAAGGAATTATCATACAGAAATGCCCTAACTTTTGGTAAGTGGCAGGATCTGATAACAATACCATAAGATGATTGGAAAAGAAAAGCTCATTTATATTATTGTGTAAATGGTTTGGCAAAAAATATGGATAATCTCTACCATCCTGCCTGCTTGCATGACAGAAATATTTTAAATATGTGGTGCCTGTTAGGTGTTAGCTATGAGGGAAATAGCTTGGATATAGGTAACATGTTCTTTTTTATCTCTCTCGCTCTTTTTTTTTTTTTTTTTTTTAGAGAGAAGAGGTTTCACCATGTTGACCAGGATGGTCTTGATCTCTTGACCTCATGATCTGCCCACCTCGGCCTCCCAAAGTGCTGGGATTACAGGCATGAACTACCGTGCCCGGCCAGGTAACATGTTCTTATACCTCCTATGATGGTTAATCTTATAAGTCATCTGGGCAACCAGGAGCCCAGATATTTGGATAAGCAATATTCTGAATATGTCTTATAAGGGTGTTTCTGGATAAGTTTAACAGTGTGAGTGGGCATCCTCCAATCCATTTTAAGCCTAAATAATAGAACAAAAGGTGGAATAAGAGAGAATTTGCTCCTTCTACTTAACTGCTTTTGAGTTAGTGTAATACTCTTTTTGCACTCAGATTGGAACTTACTCCGCCGGCTCTTCTGGGTCTTAGGTTGTCACACTCCGTCTGTTGGGAGGGATTGGAATTTCATTTTTGGTTGGTGATATCAACTTTTCTTCAATATGGAAAATTAGTAATGGGCTATTTTACATTTCATTTAATTGTTCTAGGTCTTCAAAACCTTGTATGTATTTTTATACTTAAAGCACATCTCAATTTAGTTTAGCCATATTTCAATTGCTTGGTAACCACACCTGGCTACTATACTGAACAACAGAGCGCAAGACTGTAAGCTCCTTACATATTCTTGAAAGTCTCTCATAGAGACTCACTTCTAGATCCCCAAAGCCTAGCTCAGAGCTTAGCACATAGTAGTTGCTAAATAAATGTTTGATTAATAGAAAACATCCTTTAGGCTAATACAGAATAGCTTTTTGTATATGTTGAGAAGGTTAATTTTTAGACATTAAGGAAAAGAATAACAATGAGAAAGGAAGACAGGAAGTAGTATTTCATTTATATATGCGTGTGCACTGTAAGTATTGTATATTGCGTTGTTGCAACAATTTGTTTACGTTTATCTTGTTGCTATTGTTTTGGCATTTGAGGCGTCATATTGAAAATACCCTCTAGGATGTTCCCATTTTGTTATGCACAATATGTTCTGAAACTTTTTTATCACCTCTATTAGATAATAGTGGCATTGGAAGGCAGTATCTTTTTCTCAGTCATCTTCTTATTCCCTGCAGTACAAATAACAGAGCACCCACTAAAGATGTGTGCCATCTCTAGAGTAAATTTCCTGAGGTTTGCCTTCTTCCTTACAGTTTATTCACCATAATCTATGAGGAATCTGCCTGCTGCAGGCACAGTTTTCAATGTCAACTTTCTTATTAAATTTTGTGGCTTATTTTTGTATCTCGTATAAAGAATAATAATGTAAATAAAATGCCCCATGCTGTTGAAATGTATATTACAATCAATAAACATATTTCTTAATATCAAAAGAATTTTTGAAATATATATGTTTTACTTTTTCCCTATGTTATCTAACAAAACTAAGTTCAGTCTTCATATTTTTATTATAACAATAATATTTAATTATATGAAATGTTAAACATGTATACTGTCTCTTTTGGATATATATATATACTTTTTACTATATACACAATTGAGCACAGAAATGAACTCTTAATGATTTTAAAGCAAAAAAAGATCTCGGTATAGAAAATCTTAACATTTTCTTCTCAAGGTTAAATCAAGAATTTTCATTTAGAAATGTTTCACTTTGTGAACTCTTAGGAAAATAACATGATTTCCAGCAATGACAGCAGGGTACTTAGGACAATAAAGAAAATGGGGAGTAGATATGAAATTTCTAGTGAAAATATATTGGAGCTGAACATTTTGAATCTTCCCATGTGTTTGTTATAAGTAGCTATTTGAAATGTCCTTTTGGATAATGCTTTAGAGTATTGCAAACTAAGAGCAGATGGACATAAATGTCTGGAATTCTTTAATTTCTTTAACTATAGCAGAGACTGCTAGAATGCTTGTGTTTCCTAGATTTTATCCTGATTCTGCTATTATGTAAGCGGAAGGTTAGTATTCAACACCTGCTCTGCTGTTGCTGCTGCAGCACACATACTTAGGAATGCTTGGGTTTATCATCATTTATTAATTACTTAATCAATAAATTCTGTAAATGGTGACTGTAATTATCCCAGAAGGTCATTGAAATTAAGGAGAATAAGGTCCCAGGGCAATGAAGCCCAGGCTCACATCTATTTATCTGAAGCTACATGACAAGATGCTATTTTTTATTTCTGCCTTGAATTTCAAATTAACAGCCAGCTGAAAAGATTGTGTTGAAAAATGAATCCATAATAAAGGGATTTACTCCTTTTCCTTGGAGTTGTTTCTTTGCTGCCATTGATATTGATTAATGGAATATGTATACCTTAAGGGAACACAACCACCCTTGGACTATCTTCTCTCTGGAGTATGTTCCGATGCTGTTAATGTCTTGCATTTCTAAACACTCAGGTCAATCAAGTGTTTTAGACACTATGTGTTTTATGGAGAGAAAATCCAAAAAAACAAAATAAAATACAACATATAGAGGGTGTTCCCATTTGTACAAAAAGAATTCTATTTATACTGTCTTTTTACTCTGCTCTCTGACTTCTACATATAGAACGTATTGTTTCTGAAACATATGATTGCTTTTTTAATTTTGACAAGGGCAAGACAGATTGACAGACTTTTTTTTTTAGTATACATATGCATATATATGAATGTATTCTATATATCCTGAAGGTATACAAAGGAGTGATTCTCATCATTATTTGTTTGTGCTGTTTATTTTAAGTTAGTTTCTTAATATATAATTTATATACATTAAAAGGTATGAATGTAAGTGCAAAATACTATGAGTTTTGGCATATATATCACAATCTGAGTATGGTGTCAAACCACCAAAGTCACAGTCTAGTACTGTGCCATTTAACACAATAGGAATCAAGTGTATACAGTGCTTGAACATTTGAAATATAGCTAATGCAACTTGATGAATGATATTGAGTTAAATAAAATACACGGTGTAATTAAATTTAATTGTACCTATTATTATCTTTCTAATCTGGCTACTAGAATTTTAAAAAATTGCATATTTGGCTGGCATTGTATTCCCTATAGTACAACATAGATATAGAACATTTTTATTAATACAAAGTCTCCTCATGCCTCTTTTCATTAAAATGGTCAGTTCCTGACAACCACAGATCTACTTTCTGTCTCTAGATTGACTTTTCTAGAATTTTATATAAGTAGGTATGTTAGCTTGATGTCTGGCTGCTTTTACTTTGCCTAAAGCTTATGTGACATTTCATATTTTTTTTTATCAGTAGTTCATTCCTTTTTACTGCTCAGAAGTTGTCCATTGTATGGATAAACCATCCATCTATTTATCATTCACAAGTAAGTGATTATTTGGGTTTTATCTGATTTGGGGCTTATAAGAATAAAACTGCTATGTACATTTGAGTAAAAGTTTTTGTGTGACCATACATTTTCACATAGCCTGGAGAAATACCTGGGAATGAGGAAGCTAGGTCATATAGATGGATTAAGAAACAATGAGACCATTTTGCAAATTTCCTGTACAATTTTACATGTCACCAACAATGTATGAGTCCTAGCTGCTTCTCATCATTGCCTACGTCTGCTGTTTTCAGTCTTTAACTTCCTAACTCCTAGTGAGTGTGATGTGGTATTTCAATGTGGAATTAATCTTCACTTCTTGAATGAGAAATGATATCTTCTCATATGATTATTTGCCTTTTGTATATATTAATATCTGAAATACCTAACTTTTTTCCATTTTCTTTTAAGAATTAACAAATCTTTTACTTAGAAACAAGCCCTTTATCAGACAAATGTTGCAAATATTTTCTATCTTTCTGCGATTTTCCTGTTCTTCTTAACATTATTTTTTGAAGAACCAAAATTGTGATTTTTCTCTCCCTCTATTTTTCTGAGCAGATTGAGTAGCATTGGTATTAGTTCTCCTTTAAATGTTTCGTAGAATTCAGCAGTGAATCTAGCAATCACAGGCATTTTTATGGGGTGAAAATTTTATTATGACTTTGATCTCGTCACTTCTTATTGGTCTGTTCAGGTTTCAGATTTCTTAATGGTTCAATTTTGCTAGGTTCTATGTATGTAGGAGTTTATCTATTTCTTATAGGTTTTCCAATTGATTGACATATAGTTGCTCATAGTGGCCTCTATTGATCCTTTTAATTTCTACAGTACCAGTTGTAATGTCTCCATTTCCCTGTCTGATTTTATTTTGTTGGGTCTTCAATCTATTCTGCTTAATTAATCTAGATAAAAGGTTTGTCAGTTTTCTTTATCTTTTTCTAAAAGCCAACTTTTTATTTTGTAGATCTTTTGTACTGTTTTTGTCATGTCAAACTAATTTATTTCTGCTCTGATCTTTACTATTTGTTTTCTTCTATTAATTTTAGGCTTGGTTTCTTCTTGCTTTTCTAGTTCTTTAAGAAGCATCACTAAGTTGTTTATTTAAAGTTTTTCTGCTTTTTTATGTAGAAACTTATAGCTATAAACTTTCCTCTTTACACTGATTTTGCTATATCACGTAGGTTTTGGTATGTTGTGTTTCTATTTTCATTTGTTTCAGGAAATTTTCAATTTTCTTCTTAATCTATTTATTGACCCATTGATCATTCAGTAGCATATTATTTAATTTATATATATTTGTATACTTCCCAAAATTTTCTTTTTGTTGATTTAGTCTACTGTGATCCGAAAAGATGCTTGATATTACTTCAATTTTTTTGAATGTTTAAAGATTTGTTTTGTGACCTATCATATGGCATATCCTTGAGCATGACCCATGTGGTGAGAAGAAGAATGTGTATTCTGTGGCTGTTGGATGAAATTTTGTATAAATATTTAATATCTATGTGTTCCATTTGGTCCATAGTGCAGATTAAGTCTGACATTTCCTTGTTGATTTTCTGTCGAGATGATTTGTCTAGTGCTGAAAGTGCAGTATTGAAGTCTTCAACTACAATTGTATTTGAGCCTATCTCTCTCTTTAGCTCTAGTAATATTAACTTTTCATATATGTGTGCACCAGTGTTGGGTACATATATATTTACGATGGTTATGTTCTCTTGCTCAATTGATCCCATTATTATTATACAATGACCTTCTTCATCTCTTGTTATAGTTTTTATCTTGAAACCTATTCTGTGTGATATAAGTATACCTGCTTCTCCTCTTTTTTGATTTCCATTGGCATGGAATATCTTTTTCCAGTCATTTATTTTCAATGTATGTGTGTCTTAATAGGTGAAGTGTGCTTTTTGTAGGCCACAGATTTTGGGTCTTTGTTTTTAATCCACTCAGCTACTATATGTCTTTTGATTGGAGAGTTTAATCCATTTACTTTTAATGTTATTAAAGATAAGTAAAGACTTACTCCTGCCATTTTGTAATTTGTTTTCTCGTTATTTTGTGGTCTTCCTTACCTTTTTTTTCCTCCTATGTTTCTTTAGTGAAGATTATTTTATCTGGTGGTTTGTTTTAATTTCTTGCTTTTCATTTTTTATCTATCTATTGTACGTTTTCAGATTTTAGGTTTCCATGCAGCCAACAAATATAACTCATTATTTTAAATTGATGACACTTTAACACTGATTGCATAAACAAAAAGCAAAAAGAAAACTAATAAAAATGTACACTTTAATTTCATTTCCCTGCTTTCTAACTTTTTGTTCCTGTTTATATCTTATTATAAATAGTGTCTTTGTTTTAAAAGGTGTTGTAGTTATTATTTTTGATTGGTTCATAGTTAGTGTTTCTACCTAAGATAGGGGTAGTTTACACATCGTAATTACAATGTTAAAATATTCTGTGGTTTTCTTTGAACTTACTATTACAGTGAGTTTTATATCTTCAGATGATTTCTTTTTGCTTATTAGTGTTCTTTTATTTTAGATTGAAGAATACCCATTGGTAGTTCTTGTAGAACAAATCTAGTGTTGATAAGATCTTGTAGAACAGATCTCAGCTTTTCTTTCTCTGGAGATGTCTTTATTTTTCCTTCATACTTGAAGGATATTTTTGCTGGAAATGCTTTATTGGTATAATTTTTTTTTCCTTCAGCACTTTAAATATGTCATGCCACTTTCTCCTGGCCTGCAAGGTTTCTACTGGAAAGTCTACAACCAGATGTATTAAAGCTCCATTGTAGCTATTTGTTTCTTTTATCTTACTGGTTTTAAGATTCTTTCTGTATTTTGACATTTGAGAGTTCGATTATTAAAAATATTGAGGTAATCTTTTTTGGGTTAAATCTGCCTAGTGTTCAATAAACTTCTTGTGCTTGAATGTTGATATCTTTCTCTAGGTTTGGGAAGTTCTCTGTTATTATTCCTTTACATAAAATTTATACCCCTTTCTTCTTTCTAGATCCTCTTTAAGGCCAATAATTCATGGATTTTCCCACTTTAGGTTGTTTTCCAAATCTTGTATGCATGCATCATTGGCTTTTTAGTTTTCTCTCTTTTGTTTCCTCTGACTGTATATTTTCAAATAGCCTGCCTTCAAGCTCACTATTTTTTTTCCTTTGCTTGATCAGTTCTGCTATTAAGAAATTCTGATGCATACCTCAGTATGTCAGTTTAATTATTCATCTTCAGAATTTCTGCTTGATTCTTTTAAATTATTTCAATCTCTTTGTTAAATTTACCTAATAGTATTCTGAATTTCTTCTCTGTATTATCCGGAATTTTTTTGAGTTCTCTCAAAACAGTTAGTTTGAATTTTCTGTCTGAAAGGTCACATATTCCTGTCTCTCTAGGACTGTTCTCTGATGTCTTTATTTATTTCGTTTGTCGAGATCATGTTTTCTCAAATGAGCTTGATGCTAGTTGATATTCTTCAATGTCTAAGCATTGAAGAGTTTAGTATTTATTGTAGCCTTTGAAGTCTGAGTTTGTTTGTATCCATCATTCTTTAGAAAGCTTTTTATATATTTAAAGAAATTTGGGTGTTGTGATCTACGTTTTTGGTCACTGGAGCAGTGTGTACATTAGGTGCCCCATTAAGCCCATTAGTGCTGTGGTACTTACAAACTCATAGATGCTGCCTTGGTTGCCTTGGGTTTGCCCAAACAAATGGAGTCTTTTTCTTTGTGCTGAGTTGCCTGGAGCTATGGAAAATTTGACACAAGTACCTTGTACCTACCACCATCAGGACTGCTCTTGGGTCTTACCCAAGTCCTGCTGTAACCATGACCTGGCGACCGCCTGTGTATGCTTAAAATTCTAGAGCTCTACAATTAGTAGCTGGTGAAGTCAGCCAGGCTTCTTTTCTTCCCTTCAGGGTGCCAAGTTCCCTCAGACTCCTGGCCTTGGGTGGGTTCAGAGATGCCATGTGGGAGCCTGGGTCTGGAGCCAAAAACCTTAGAAATCTACTTAGTACTCTGTTTTACTATGGCTGCTGACACCCAAACCACAAGACAAAGTTTTAAATCTCTCTTTCCTCACATTTCCAGTTTCTCCCCTTGGGGCCACCAATACCACAGGCCCATGGAGGTAATGCCAGGCTACTACCAGTGTTCCTTTACATCCCAAGGGCTCTTCAGTCAGCTTGAGGTGAGTGCTGACAGGCCTGAGAATCACACTTTAGGGCAGTGGGCTCTCCTCTGTCCCAGGGCAGGTCCAAAAATGTTATGCCATAATCAAGGCCTAGAACTGAGACCCTAAGAGCCCACTTGGTGTTCTACACCACTGTGGTTGAACTCAAGCTACAAGACAAAGTTGCCTTTTCTCTTCCCTCTGCTTTTCTCAAGCAGAATGAGTATCTCCTCATAGTTATCATAGCTGGGAATGTTCTGGATCACACCTGAAGCCAGCAAATCTCAGAATCTCACCAAAGGCCCTCGATGTATACTACCTGGATATTGCCGTTGATTGTCCAGGGTCCAAGGACCCTTAAATCAGCAGGAGGTAATTCTCACTAGGACTGGGTCCTTCCCTTTAAGGCAGTGCATTCCCTTCTGATGCAGGATGTGTTTAGCAATGTTTTATGGGAGCTAAAGCCTGGAATGTGAGCCTCCCAGCTCTGCTTACTCTCTATCCTACTGTGGCTCAGCTGGTATCCAAGTTGCAAAACAAAATCCTCTTTAATCTTCCCTCTCCTCTCCTCAAGTGGAAAAAAAGTCTCTTTTGGAGCAGCAAGCTTCACTGCCTGGGGTTGGAAAAGGGATGATGCAAGCACTCTCTCAGCTGCCCTGGCTGGTGTCTCACTTGGTCACACACCACCACCCCCCCACCCAACTCCACTGGCTCTGAGCCCAGAACAGTACTAGGACTAGCTTAGGAATTGGAATTTGTGGCCTATACTGTTCTCCAAGTTTATTTAGGACCCTGAATCATGTTAGTTCACAGTGGTGAGGCTCGCCAAAACTCAAGTTCAGACCTCTGGTATAGGAAATTCCCTTCTCACTAGGGCTCATTGAAATGCTCCCTCTATTGGCATCAGCTGAGTTCTGCCCACTGTTGATGGCACTGAGATGCAAATTCCTACTATCACTGTATTCTCCCTCCCTCAAGCATACAGATTCTCCACTTTGTACAGCAACTTCTCTGGCTGGAGGAGGGGTGGCACAGACAATTCAAGATTGCCTTTCCTACCCTCTTCAGTACCTCTTTCAGCAATATGAAGTTAAAAATCACTGACTGTGAGTGATCATCTGATTTCTAGTTTTGTGAAAGTGCTTTTCTTCTTCTAGTTGTTACGTTTGGTGTTCTTGAAGGGACAATGATCTGTGGAGGCTTCTATTTGGCCTTTTTGCTCCACCTCCCAAATTATTTCTGTATTCATTGTATGCCCAACAACAGTTATAATTATTGCATTTTGCAAATTGTCTTTTAAATTAGATGATAGAAAAAAATAGTGTTACAAACAAAAAGAGTCTCTTGCATTATGTTTTTATGTAATTAACTTTTAATGGTGATCTGTAGCTCTTCATATGAATTCTAATTATTCTCTAGTATATTCATCATAGTCTGAATGACACTGTTTAGTATCTCATGTATGGAATCTCTGAGATCAATAGATTTTCTCATTTTTTGTTTTTCTGTAATGTCTCAATTTCTCCTTTTGTAGAAAATATAGTTCTGCCAGATGCAGAAATCTTGGTTGATAGTTTTTGGGTTTTTTTCAGAACTTTTTGATATCACACTACCTCCTGCACGTGTGGTTCCTGATAAGAAATCAGCCATTCATCTTACTGAGACTCCTTGTACCTGATAACTTACTCTGCTCATATTGCTTTCAAGATATCTGTTTGTTTCTGGCTTTCAATACTTTGTTTTATGTATCTAGATATGGAGCTCATTAAGTTTAATTAGAAGTTCCTTGTGTTTCTTGCATTTATAGATTATTTTTAAAATCAAATTTGAGAAGCTTCTACTTGTTATTTTTTTAAATGTTGTTCCCGTCTTCTTTTCTCTTTTTCTCTTCTTCTGGGATTCCCATCATGTGGATTGAAGCATTTGTAAATGACCTGGAGGTCAATTGTGCTTTTCTCACTTTTTTCATACTTTTTTTCTTTTTCTTCCTTTCAGGATACTCATTAGATTATCTATCTTCTAGGTTTTCTTTTTTTTTTTTTTTTTTTATCGTGCCTTTATAAATTTTCTATTAAGAATTACTAGTCAATTGTTCATTTTACTAATTGCAATTTTTATTCTCATTTATATTTATACATTTCTTTGTTGATATTCCCTATTTCTTGAGACATCATTCTCATACTTTCCACTGTTAACTGAATTATGTCCTCTCAAAATTTAAATAATGAAGCTCCAACCCTCAAAATGACTATATTAAAAATAGAGATAAAATAGAGCTTTGAATGAGCTGATTAAAGTTAAATAAGGTCATAAGGATAATCCTCTTGCTCAGTAGGATTGGTGTCCTTATAAGAAGAGAAAGACACACCAAAGCTCTTTCTTTGCATGTGAAGGTAATAGTGATAAGGCAGCACTCTGCAGGCCAGGGAAAAAGCTCTCACCAGAAACTAAACTCTATGCTACATTGATTTTGGACTTTCTGTCTCCAGATCTGTAAAAAGAAAATCATGTTTGTGATATTTTGTTGTGGAAGCCCAATTAAGACGGATTTTTAAATCAAGCAGTGGATGTTGCTGTAACAAATATCTGAATATTTGGAAGCAGCTTTGGATCTGGGGAACAGACAGAAGTTGAAAAAGTTTTGAGGTGAATGCTAGAAATGTGAATTTTAATGGCAAATCTAGTGAGGTCTCAAGTAGAAATGAGGAACATGTTTTTGAAAACCAGACAAAAGGTTCAGTTTTCCTTGGTATAAAGCAGAAAATAACCTGGTTGACCTGTGTTCTTGTATGTGGAAGGTTGAAATTGCAGTGATAAAATGGGATATTTAGCTGAGGAAATTTCTAAACAAAGTGTTGACACAATGACTTTGCTTCACTGTGACTGCTTATGGTAAAATGTAAAAAGAAAAAGATGAGTTGAAAAAGAAACTTTTAAGCAAAACAAAGCAGAACTTGAAAATTTGGAAAAATCTCAGACTATCTATGTTAGAAAAGTGAGAGAGGTTGCTCTGAAAAGAACACTAAGGGTGTGAATAAATATCCATTTGATAAAGAGATAACTGTTGTGACTCATGGACTTAATTTTAGCCATGTTAGAAAAGCCAGGAATAGAGATGGGATTATATCAGCAAAGACGTTGCCAGTTGAGAGGAAAGAGGACAGAGGAAGTGGGGTAGAATGATAGAATTCCTGTAGAATTGTTGGATTCTACAGGACTGGGTTATTCAACTGAGAATGTGTACTGTTTTTTAAGAAACTGCAAGAATGACCTTCAAGGCAATTCATAGACCATCAGGGCTACCACTCCCACCACAGGACTGGAGGTCAAGGCTGTTTTCTCCTCGGTTTTTATAGGTGGGGTCACCTCTTTAAGTTTCAGTGGGCCAGATGATCCCACTTAGTGCCTCATGGGCAAGCCTACCTTTGCAGGGAGAGTCACATGGTTGGGACCCTTACAGAGAATTTGATGGATGGGACCTCCCTGGAAAACCAGGGGACACTGCTACTACAGTGGTCCTGGAGTATAGGATATAAAACCAAAAAGAATTATTGTCAAGCCTTAAGATCTAATAGAAATTGCCTTCTTAGATTTTGGACTTGCTTGAGACCCCTCACCCCTGTCTTTCTTCCAAATTCTCCTTTTCACAATGGAAATATCAATCCTATGCCTGTCCATCAGTGTATTTTAGAACATATCTCTTATCTGGCGCAAAAGGTTCACAGCTGGAGATTTTTTCCTCAGTGTAAATTATACCTCATTTCACCTGTAACTTATTTAGATTATGTTTAAATGAGACTTTAATGCTGGAATTAGTTAAGGCTATATGGACTGTTGGCAATTCATAGATCATCAAAGCTGCCACTCCTGCTACTGACCCACAGAGCAAGGCTATTGGGATGGAATGAATCTATTTTGCATAAGAGAAGAACTTAAATTTTGAAGCACCAGTTGAGGGAAAACTATGGACTAAATTGTGTTCTGCCAAAATTCATGTGTTGAAGCTCAGTCTCCACGTGTGACTGTATTAGAGACAGGGTCTTTAAGGAATTGATTAAGGTTAAATGAGGTCATAGAGATGGATCCCGTATGTAATAAAACTTATGCCCTTTTAAGAAGAAGATGAGGGACCAGAGCTCTCTCCCCACCATGTAAGAATATAGTGAGAAAATGGCCATTTGCAAGCTAAGAAGAGAACCATCCCCAGCACCCAGCCATGTTGGTTCCCTTATATTAGTCTTCCAGCCTCCAGAACTTTTCTGTTTCTAAGCCATTCTATTTATGATGTTTTGTTATGAAAGACTAACCTGTCTAATGCACTTTTCTTTAGCTTTTTAGACTTGGTTTCCTATAGATTTTCAAATTCATTTAACATAGGTGATGTAGTATCTATCTGGCTAGTCCAATATCTGGGAATCCTCTGAAGCAGATTCAATTGACTTGTTTATTTATTGTCTATGAACTATATTTTGTTTTTTCTTTGAATTTTTTATATCTTTTTGTGGTGCTTGTTAAAATCTGGACATTTTAAATTATTTAATACGCTAACTGTGAAAGATTCCCCCAGGATTGCAGCTGCTTATAGTTTTTGTTGCTGTTGGTGTGCTTAAGTGATTTTCCTCAACTAATTCAGTAAAGTCTGTGTTATTTTAGTTTGTAGGGCCACTGAAGTCTCTGCTTGCCGAGGCTTGTGGCCATCTAATGATTGGACAGATATTTCTCTAAGTGCCCAGATCTGATAAATTTCCTAAGCTTTGGCAAGAAACTGTGTGTGTTGGGTCATACCACCAATAGACAGGCAGTATGTTTATAACTCTATCTTATCCTTCACTATCTACTCTGTCAACAGGAGGTGAGGAACTTCAAAGGTCTCTACTGTGCATGTCCACGACCCTGATTATAAGTACAACTTGACAGTTGTACATGACCTTCTAGATTTCCAGGAATATTTCATACATTTTCAAAGTCTCCTATGAACATTTAATTCCCACATCTTCATTTTTAGATTGCTGATCAGCATCTTGTTTGCCCTAATTATTATCACTGTCAGGCAGTTGCATTATTAAACAATTGTCATTGATCATTTTTCACTAATGCCACTGTGAAAAAGACAGTTTACACTGAGAAAAGTCTAATTTAGGTGAAATAATGACAAACCCTGTGAATGAGGGTTCCTAGAGAATTACCAGACATGTCAAATAATATCCATGTTCTTGCGAACAGTGTTTGGAGGAATTTCCAAACCTGTTTTGTCTGCCCCAGTGGCTGCTGGCATTCAGATTTTCGCTGCTTATGCAGGGTTGTAGAGCTAGGAAGAAGGAGAAGAGAATAGAACAAGCTACCAGGCTTGCTTTTCTTACCAGAATTCAACTGTTCTTCCTGAGATTGAGCTGTTTTTTTCTGGAATAAATACTACATGGGTTATTGTAAGCTTTTTCTTATATTCTAGGATTCTGAAAAAGTTCAAGCTATATACTTTTTTTTTTCAATATTTGCTAATGCTCTTAAGGAGGAACAACTGTTAGAAGAGGCTTATTCCACTAGCACTACTGATTTCACATAGCAATGTTTTCTATTTTCAGTGTGTATATTTTCCTTAAGTTTTTGTTTTTAATTTATTCCTAAGTATTTTGTATTTTTGATGCTGTAATTTTTCCAGATTTCCATTTCTCTTATTTATTTGTTTATTTATTTATTTATTTGAAAGGGAGTCTTGCTCTGTCACCCAGGCTGACAATGTACAATGTACAATGGCGCAATCTCTCACTGCAACCTCCGCCTCCTGGGTTGAAGCGATTCTCCTGCCTCCGCCTCCTAAGTAGCTGGGATTACAGCTGTGCACCACCATACTCAGCTAATTTTTATACTTTTAGTAAAGATGGGGTTTCACCATGTTGGTCAGGCTGGTCTCGAACTCCTGACCTTGTGATCCACCCACCTCGGCCTCCCAAAGTGCTGGAATTACAGGTGAGAGCCACCATGCCTGGCCCCCAAATTTCAGTTTCTAATGGTGCATTGTTATTATATAACAATATATTTGGTTTTTGTATATTAATCTTATATCCTTTGAGCATTCTAAATTGATTTACTAATTCTAGAGGCATTTTTATAGATAGGTTTTCAACACTCACAACCAGGTCATCTGTAAATCATTCCAATTTTACTTTCTCTTTTCCAATCTATATAAATTTCAATTTTTTTTCTTGATTTCTTTTATTGGCTAGATCCTCCAGTTACAATATTAAATAGGAGTAGTTAAACATGCATGTCTTGTTCCAAATCTTAAGGGGAAGAAATTCTGTTCTTTATCATTAAGTTTGATGATATCTTTGTACATTTTGAAGACACATTTAGTAGGTTAAGGATGTTATCTTCTCTTTTAAATTTTCTGATAGTTTTTTTTTTTAATCAGGTTGGTGCAAAAGTAATTGAAAGTACTGGCAGAAACCACAATTACTTTTGCACCAACCTAATATAAATTTATACCGAATTTTGTTTTCTTTTTGCATCTTTTGAGATGATCTTATGGCTTTGCTTTTTTAGTAGTTCGATTGCATTGTTGTTGATCTTGTTGTCCTGAATGTTTGTGGCATAGCCTAAGTTCTTTGTATGTCTGGCTAATTTTGGATCCAGATGTTGTGTATTTTACAGAGATGGATGTTAAATTTTGTCATATTCTTTTAAATATTGTTTGTTGATCTTTGATCTGGACACCCTTAAATTAATCGGAGTCAGTTTAATATTTTTCAACCTTTTATAGGAAACCTTTTCCAGGATAAGTCAAGAGAAACTTGATTACAGAGGAGATACCATTCCAAGTCTCTACCTTTAGGAACGGATTGTATAATTACACAGATTATATAAACTATCATTCTGGTTTGACATGAAGTTGCTTAATGATGCCCTGTGTTTAAAGAAGCCTTTCATGTCTGACTGAGTAAAATACAATCTATTTCCAGCCCAGTGTGAACTCTGGAAATTGTTCTGCCAACTTTTCAGTGGTTCTTTCTCCAGTCTCAGCTATTTTACTCTCATGCATGCACAGATCAATGTTGGACCAAAGCCTGGAAGAGTTTCCTTCTATACAGCTCATTCTCTCTCCCTCTATTCAACACTCTTTTCTCTGATATTTTATTCCATAAATTCTAGTCGCCTTGATCTCCCTGTTCTTTTGGTCTTTGTCTCCTCTACTCACCAAAGGTGCTACGCTTAGGTTCCTATTCTGTTTGATCTAGAAAATGAGGCCAGGCGTGGTGGTTTATGCCTGTAATCCAAGCACTTTGGGAGGCTGAGGAGGGTAGATTGCCTGAGGTCAGGAATTTGAGAAAAGCCTGGCTAACTTGACGAAACCCCATCTTGACTAAAAATATAAGAAAATTAGCCAGTGTGGTGGTGTGCACCTGTAGTCCCAGCTACTTGGGAGGCTAAGGCAGGAGAATTGCTTGAACCTGAGAGGTGGAAGTTGCAGTGAGCTGAGATCACGCCACTGCACTCCAGCCTGGGTGACACAGTAAAACTCCACCTCAAAAAAAAAAAAAAAAATATATATATATATATATATATGTATATAAAAGAAAATGAAGAGTACACTGGAAAAATTGTTGAGTTCACTTTAATATTTTTTCTTTTTTTACCAGTCACAGCGTAACATCTATTGTTCAGTGTCTAAAAGTTATTGTTTATATTTTGCTATTTTATGAAAAGTGAGGGTCAGTTTCCTCCTAATCATTTGCCACCTTTTAAAAATTGTTTGACTCAGATTTACGTTACAGTTATTTCCTGAAACTCTCATGCCCTAAAAAGATTAACAGCTAACATTTACTCCAAAAGCCCTAAGTTGTTATTGGGTACAAAAAAGTAGTTAGAAAGGATAAATAACGCCTAATGTCTGCTAGCACAACAAGATTACTAGTAGTCAAAAATAATTTAATTATACATTTTAAAATAACTAAAGGAGTATATAGTTTGATTGGTTGTAACACACAGGATACATATTTGAGGGAATGGATATCCCATTTACCCTGATGTGATTATTGCACATTGCATGCCTGTATCAAAATATCTCATGTAACCCATAAATATATACACTTACTGTGTGCCCATAAAAAATAAAAATAAAAAATTTACATTTAAAAACAAGCCCCACAATGATTTTAGCTTATGTATTACTTTCACAAACTATGTGGCATGTCTCTCATGACTTCTGTAGTGAAGGCAATGGAGCAAAAATAGGATTGAAAACAAGGGTTAGGTTAGTCAAGGAAAACTGAGTGCTAAATTTTTTAAAAGCTATGATGACATTGCTGAAGAGATCATGAACTAAAACTAAAAGACTAGCTGATCATTTCAGAGAATAAATGATGACAGCTCAATGATAGTACTTAGAAGTTCAGGGAGGATTAATTTAAAAACTAACAGGTATAAATAACCCACTCTGAGACTTATATTCAAAATTTTTGCTTTTAAATATTACAGAAACTTCAGTAGTTAAAGCTATTAAAATATTCATGAAAAATATCAAGATAACATGTAACTCTGAAAAATGCAAATGAATGAATTACGTTCTTACATGCCATTTTCGTGGAGTTGTGTTTCTCTGGACTGAATACCTATGTATCAGTGCAATCAGAGACCAGTGTTATTATAAATATTTAAATGGTATATGTTTTTCAAGGTACAATGAACAATTTATATCACAGCATTAAGAACAAACATTTCTTATTTAGCAAGAGCATGATGAAAATGAAAGTTCACATTTTAGAGGGAAAGCAAATTCACACACTAATGCAATGTCTGCTGCCATCCTATAATGTATTTTACATGGCCATTTCCTGCAGTTACTGGAATACCCTACTGCTAAAGTATGAACACAGTTTTGTTTCCGTCTGCTTCCTATTGTGTGCTTCATCTCCAGATTTTCACCATGGTTTAGTTACTTATTGGAAAATATTCAATACCATGGTAAGCTGATTTCATAGTTTTAGGTAAACAGAGTACTACAGAAGGCTATTCTGTACACCAGGATAATTTGAGTTTCTTGAATTTATGTTTCTTACAAAATTGTACGACTTAATGCAGAAAAGTAACTTAAGTACAAGGCTTAATGCTTTTCACACAGGAGGGGTTTCACAAACACTTGTGGAGTTGAATATTCTACTAAAAGCAATGCTGTGTAGTGAAACAGGCTCAGAGGTAGGAGAAGGGAGTTAGAGAATAGCTGCATTTTATGTGGCTAAGAGGACTTGATAAAGTTGAAAAGTTGCTTGGCATGCACTTTCCTTGTTTCCAATGGAAAGAAGCTGGCCTGAATCACTTCTAAGATTTTTAAAAGTCATTCTAGGAATACAAGAATATGTGCCACTTAGATGAATAAACATTTGTATGCGTCTGGAGATGAATAAACATTTATATGTGTTTGCATGTAGACATTTCTGTGTTTCACATGCAAACTTCTGTATCTCTTGCTCCAAACACAACTACAGTAATGCTTCACTTAGAAATTTCTAGAAATCTCCAAAGGTATTTCTTTGCAATCCACTATTTTCTTTTATACCTGTTCTCACTCTCAGACTTACCAATGTTCATGCCAATATGCCAATGCCACCCCAAGTTATAGGCAATATTTCCAACATTTCTGTTAGTTAACAGTTTTAGGTCTCTGAGTCTGTTGCTCCCAATGGCCCACAGAGACTTTAGTGACACATTTCTTTTGCTGCTTTCCTTTAGCATTTCTCAGATAAACTTTCCTTTCATATAGAAATCAGAAATAAATCTTTGCTAAGAGGTTTAGAAGGCACCCAGAATAACAATTTTTTTTTCCCAGTATTATTCTCTAATTTACCAGGTGAATTCTTGGACATCTGCACTTAAAGAACCATGACATTTGGCACACACACACACACAAAGTATAAAGAAAATAAAAAAGAACCATGAAGAAGGCCAGGTGCTTTGGCTTATGCCTGTAAACCCAGCACTTTGAGAGGCCGAGGCAGGAAGATCACAAGGTCAGACATTCAAGACCAGCCTGGACAACATGGAGAAACCCCGTCTCTCCTAAAAATATAAAAATTAGCCAGTAGTGGTGATACGCACCTGTAATCCCAGCTACTCAGGAGGCTAAGGCAGGAGAATGGCTTGAACCCGGGAAGCTGAAGTTACAGTGAGCTGAGATTGTGCCACTGCACTCCAGCCTAGCGACAGAGTGAGACTCTGTCTCAAAAAAAAGAAAAAGAACCATGAAGAATCTGCACTACTAATCTACCAGAATGCCCATGTGTCTGTATGCTAGAGTAAGCACAATTCAGTTTCAAGTCAAAGACTATGCTAAAGATGTGTTCAAAGTAGACTGGGCATTTTTATCTGGTAAAATGCAACTCCCAAGCCGTTTTCAAAGTGTATGTAGATTTGACAAGATACGAGATAACTTAATTAGCAAGAACTGAACTATTTTCATTCTCCGAGTCACAGCAGGTATGACCTTTCAGTTTACTGCTTTCCACTGGCCTTTTCAAATACAGAAGCTTATATGTAATGTGATCTTTCGCAGCAGCAAAGACAGGCGCTCTCATAGGAATGAGAACAGGCAGTAGCAGGTGCTTTGTCATTCATGGCAGTAGCCTGCTACAAATCACAAAGTTACTGGCATGGCATGGAAATCTAAAGGACCAAAAACTGCTCTATTCTTGGTAGTATATACAAATAGGTATTATAAGCCCTAAATTCGTATTAAATGGTTGTTTAAAAATTGACAGTAATTGTTTTTTATTGCTGAAATTAAAGCCCCTAATGATTGTTGCCAGGTGTACAATGGTGAGCTCTCTAAACATGTACTTTCGGAAAGGTGAGCTATCTTATTTTGACTTCAATCTTGTAGAAGCTTTTTTTTGTGTGTTTCAACCTAGGGTACATGATGAGAATGTCTAATAACACACTGAATTGAGACTTTTATCAGTTTTTGGGTAAATCAAAAATTTTATCTTTCAATAAATATTTTGATTTTTTAAAACCTATCTGTACATTTTATTTTTGTATTTTTTATACTTTTTTTTTTTTTTTTTGAGTTGGAGTTTCACTCTTGTTACCCAGGCTGGAGTGCAATGGCGCGATCTCGGCTCACCGCAACCTCCGCCTCCTGGGTTCAGGCAATTCTCCTGCCTCAGCCTCCTGAGTAGCTGGGATTACAGGCATGCACCACCATACCCAGCTAATTTTTTGTATTTTTAGTAGAGACGGGGTTTCACCATGTTGACCAGGATGGTCTCGATCTCTTGACCTCGTGATCCACCCGCCTCGGCCTCCCAAAGTGCTGGGATTACAGGCGTGAGCCACCACGCCTGGCTTTTTATACTCTTAAATATTTTTCTGGTGAAATATTCACATTAATATTTTAGCTCCAATAGAAGAGCCTCAAATATTTTTATGTTTATATCTAGAAAACTAGTTACTATTAAAAATGTAATTGTACTTTATGTTGCAAAGTGATAAAACAAAAAATAAATAGCATGGAGATTTTAGTTTGTAAATTTAACTTTATAAAACTGTAAAAGACATGATGTTCTTTGTAAACTTAAAAGTTAGTGTGTTCTAATTTCTTAATAAATGTCTATAAAAGTAAACTTTAAAAAGTATTTTTTAGGTAATTAGTGAATACCTAAGTAAGTGTAGATGAACAGTTAGTACAGAAACATCCTTCTCTTTTATACAGTTTTATTTTTTTTTCTTCAAAGATGGAGTATTCATGTTTTGTTGAAATGAAAACTCTCTGACCACTGAATACTATAATATGAATAGCACTTGCAAATCTCTTGAAGAGAAGGAACATGGCAACATGCCTTCTTTGTGGTGCACAACAAAAGACAACTTTGTAAGGAAAAATCCATTCAGATGATTTTACTATGGCTTTTAACTGTTAAGTTTTCATTTGAGCTTTCTGTCATCGCAATACGAATGGGACAAATGCATGTTTGTTAAATAAATCTGCAGGAAAAAAAAGAAAAGTTCAGAGATGCTGCATTTAAAAAATAAATATCAGTATCAGCTCAGTAGAGTAGGCAATTAAAATAATATGTGTTTTGATATGGAATAAGTGACCCTGAATTATCCATTTTGTGTGTTTACATTGACTAAATTATCTTAAAAAAATTTTTTTAAGTAAAAGGAGGTTATATGATCATTATTCCATTTTACATGTGTACTTCCAAGAAGGTTCAAGTAAGATAAAAGGAGATATTTTAACATCCATTTCTAAATAGATTAAAAATAGACAAAACTTGTTGAATCAGGGTTGAAAACTGCTTGACTTAAAACAATACGTTGGGTCTTTTAAGACCTAAAACATATTTTTCCTCCGAATACTTTGTCTTTTAATTCACCAAGGCATGTTTTTGAAAGAAATTTAATATTCTAATTTCTCATTTACTTACTCTGAAACCATTAAGCTGTTATTTTGTAAAACCTATTTAAATTTCAGGAAACCTTTTAAGGATGTTATAAAGAATCCTTTTTAAAACCACTTTTCTAAAAGCAGGATATTGTGCTTTTTGCCAAGTACAAGTGACCTTGAACATAAGAATTTCACATTACATTGGAAGAATCAAACTAAAAATGAATTTTAAATTTGTTTTAAAGTTGATTAAACAATAGTTTCTCCAGCCCTTAAACATCAGTGTGGATAAGAAGGAGAGATACAGGAATTTTTAGCCAGGTAGAATAATCCTAGCATAGTAGGATTACGAGTTAACATGCTTCATAATTGTTAAAGAGAAACAGTAAACATGTGCTGCATTATTGGAAATTAATAAAATATAGAAAAATCATGGGACATTCCTGGCAATCACTCACTAGGCTATGCTCTACATTTCGTTTGTGAAGTATTTCATTGCTTATCATCTCACATTTTAAGATGTTATTCTTCATAATGATGTATTTGATTTTCTTTTATTTAGTTCCCATTCTAAGTTTAAGGCCTGTCTCAAGTATAACATTTAACATGTAACATTCCTTGTCTTATTCAGCCTTCTCTTCAATGAGAGCCTATCAGAATGACATTCAGGAAAATTCAATTTAACAGTAATGTTTCTTATTTTCTCCCTCTCTCTTACATAGAACTGTTTCTAATCTCCTTGTAAATATTGTAACTTCTTGAGGGAGAGTCATTTTTGTCTTTTACTGCATCTAGTACAATGTGACTAATACTACTTAAGCTCAATATGTAATTGAATCACTGTACTTTCCCTATTTCAATAGCCAAGCTTCTTTCATTTTTCATATGTTGAGATTATACCATGATTGTAAATTTCAATGAAATCAACATATAATGGTAAAATGACAAAAAGACAGTAGAAAGTTGTAGTCATAAAAGAAAGGTCCAGAGTTTCCAACTAGCCCACAAGAAGTTATAAACTAATTATGCTGAATAAAAACTTTGTACAAAATTCCAGTGTTGGGGAACAGAATAGTATACACGTCCCTGGCTGATGTGAATATTGGCTCAGTCTCTACCCATATGACCTTGACCAAGTAGCTTAATCTTTATTGGACTTCAGTTTCTTCAACTACAAAATGAAGAAATTGGTCTGGATTTGCAGTTTTCAATTTTTCCTGCTAAAAGCCCCAGGAAAAAGTTTAATTTTACCCTGGAGATGGTAGAGGAAGCTGAAAAGAGAATTCTGGCCTTCCATTATTTTTATTTCATGAAGAACAACTGCAACTTTCACCTGAAACATTTTGTTTGCCCCAAATGTGTTCATTTAAGAAACAAGTGTATTTCAAAGCTAAAAACAAGTTCGTATGTTATTAAAATGATTATCTGTAAAAGTCTTTTCTACTTTCAGATCAGTTAATCTAGGCTTTTGTCTTTAACACCATGGGAGCTACTTCTTGAAATGTCTTATGGCTTTGGTCTCTATTGTCCTTCCAAACCTCCATGATCCCCTTCAAAGAAACCTTTATTTTCACACAACAGAACCTGAAAGAAGAAAGCTCCAATAAGCCCCACAATAAAATGTCCGTCTTTATTCTATTCTCAAAAATAGAGTAAATCAATTGTTTATTCTTAAACATTTTTTTTTCAAATCAATTTAAATGTTTTATTGTTTTATTGACAAACTCTTTTAATTAGGACCTTTTCTGTCCAATAGGTAACTTACCAGGCTCTGTTAATTCCATTGAACCATGTTGCTGTTCATTAAGGTACCTAGGGATCAAGCTGTAAATTTTCAGTTAAAAAAGAAAATGTTTTCCATAGTTATTTCTCCATTATACATTTCTATTGCTGTGAATGTTGTTGATTTACATTTAAGATACAAAGGAACATACGTACTTTTCACTTTTTAGGTGAACTTTAAATTTGTTTAACAAAAATCTGAGAACGTGCTATGCTAGTCTATACTTCATAAACTTACAATCCACAGAAAAAAGCAATAAGAGTGAATCCTGTGAGTCTTTGTGTGGTTAAACATCCATTCTGCAATTCACAGACTCCTTCCTCTGTTGAAAAATAGACAGGGCATTTTCCAGGCTACCTTTGTACCCTTTCATCAAAAATGTATTCATAGATGAAGACAGAATGTTATAAAGGTAGCGTAGATATTCTTCTAGATGTCTTCTTTTCTTTTCATTAGAACCTGCCACATCCATTGATATGTAGATACAGAAAACAATGTGTTAAACACATACACATGCATGCATGCACACACATACACTCATATCTGTCAGCGTTATTCTCATTTCAAACTAGGTTTGTGGCAATAAAATCAATGACATTAAGCATAGATAAAATATTAATAGCACTGGTGATTATATCACAATCAATTAAGTTTATAGCTTTGAAAATAGTTTTTTATTAAACCTGATGGACATTAATATGACTTTGTATTTCAGGGGATAACCTAAATCTGCTCAAGGGTGTTAGGATGGGAGGATAACAGAATAAGAGAAGCTGGCTGAAATTGTTTTGACCAAAAAGTATGCAAGATAACATGTTAGGTGAATTTGGGGGTCCACGATCAGTAAAATGATGGTAATGAATTAGCTACAGATTTTGGCAATCCATGAAAGATGTAAAATTTCTGCTGTTACTGAAACTTCTAAAGGTGGAACAGAAATGAAGTGGTAATGACACATTGGAGAAGATTGATTTGCAGCAACATTATTATTTAAGGCATCATTGTGAAAGAGGACATACTCTAGAGTGATTTCCAAAAGAGCAACTTTTAGGACAACCTCTCTTACTAATTGCCTCTTTAAATGTAGATAAGCCTAAAGAAGTTCTCATTTTTTAAAAAAAGCATTAAACTTGGTTCTAGAATGCATTAAAATTCTTCAAGAGGATGTTTCAAGATGCTAAAGGACACTCAGTTCAGCATATAAGGAAATTTCTTTCAATGGAATTATATGTAAATAAAATGTTTTGCATTGCTAGTTGACAAAATTCCTTAGAAAGTATTCCCAAACTAGCAAAATGGCCTTTTACTGGAGATTTTGCAATGTCTGATGGATTTGTGCCAAAGGCATTTGCTTTACAATTCTTTCAGAAACTGAGTCAACATAATCCTTAATTTTATATTTCTGAGCTTCAATTTCCTGATTTGCAAAAATTAAATTCAATCCTTACTGGATCTCTAAGATTTCTTCCAGCTCCAAATTTGTGTACTTATGATATAATTTGTCATTTTCTATTGGGCATGATGACTTTATTTCTCCAAATTAATGAAGAGTAATCAATGTTAGACTAATACAGCTATTGATTCAAATTGCTTTTGAGAGTAATGTGATATAGCATATACTGTGCACTTTCTTTTTTAAATGTGGTATTTGCAACCAAAATTTTGTCAAGTCAAAGGTAGGATAAGATATAAGAACTGCTACAAAGAAATAACTTGGAACCATCATTTTTTCTCGACACATATACACACACATCTATTTTAGATTAAAGAACACACAGAGCTCTGTAACATATTTTTTAATTTGGGTACAAACTTCAAGTTGAAATTGAAGAAAAGTTTCCATAAAGTAACAGTAAGTAATAAAAATGATAATAAATATTATCATTATCAGTAATAGTCATACCTCTAATGATAGTTAGTATTATTTTACAGGAAAAATTATCATATAGCATTTACACTTTATTAGAAATGGTTCTATGTACTTTACATATATTGATTCATTTTTTAATGAATACTCATGATGAGTCTGACATAGGTGCTAATTTTTTCTCCTTTTTAGAGAGAATAACACACAAAATATACAGAGAGTACCATTTACTGTGGTTTACAATATGATAGGCTCTGTTAATTATTTTAAATGCTCCATATATTACTGAATTCCCACATTAACCATGACTGGTAGATAATGCATTTTCCATTTTATGGATGAGGAAACTGAGGCTTCTGCAGGTTAAATAGCTTGCTCAAGTGCAATGGCTAGATAATCATAAAGAAGAGGTTTAGTCAAATCTATTTAATTCCATAATCAAGGTTCTTGACCACTATACTTGGGACTTTCCGGGGTAATTCCTTTTCAGTAACTCTAATGATTCAACATCTGTCCCGGGGAGAAGATAAAATTATTAGCACAAACATGTTTTATACTGTTAATCACAGCTCAAGTTTCTTCAGATACCCATAAAACCACTTCACTTTTTAAGGTAAGGTGTGCATTTGATCCAAAGTTGATCATTCATAGTAAAACTGAACCATATGGAAATTACTGACACATGACCCATAACAACAGTAGACTCATAATTTAACCAATTCATGGTCCTTCTAGCACATTTTGAGAATAATTTGCCAACTCAATTAAATATTGCTTGTTGATCAACTGGCAAAGAAGAAGCACCCTAGCAGCTAATTTGTACATACATTTTTATTAAATTCGAACTTGGACCTCCCTGGCATTATTATAATTAATGAGTCATGACTTTAAAGTCAGACATTGCCTATTCATTTACCATTCCTTACATGAGTGGTTCCAAATTACCAAATGTCAGAAGCTTTAGCATTTAATAATTTCACCTCCTTATGTCATCAGACCCTATGTACTCAATATTCTTGTTATAGCTTAGACATGGAACTAAGCCTCAAACGTAAACAAAGAGAAGGAATAGGACAGCTACCTAGGGCTGTTCCAATCACATGTTTATACTACAGGCTCTGATCATAGGAAAGCCCTCATAATTGATTCACTCACTCTCCTGTTCTGTTTATGAAGCTGCTGTTGCTCAGCTGTAAATCTTTTCCTCTATACTCAGCTCCGTTGGCTCTGGTGCTGAGATACTGCAAACTACAATTACTTCTTGTAATCTTGCTTCTTCTTGGCTTATGCTAGCAGGGGTGCTAGCTGGGACTGCAAAGCAGTAGGGTGCAGAAGGAGATGGTTCTTCCTGGCTTATTTTCTGATGCTATAAAAGATGATTTTAGCCAGTGCTTTTCATCCAGCACTACCAGTTGACACCAGTAGAAATTGGTTCTAGTTTCCAGTTTCTTCTCCCAATCCCAGAAACAGCCTCCCAGAGCTTCCTCAGATGAAACAGCACAAGATGTGCTGTCCTTTTCCTCAGATCTGAGTCCCAGCTTTCTGAGGCCCTTCCCATTGTAAGTTCGAACAACTTTAAACTCTGCCCTTTTAGCCTCCGTGCCAGAAGGTTTGCTATCATGACTGTCTCTGTGCTCATTCAAAGTTCTCATGTTGCTTTTAATATCTATTTAACCAGCTTGCTACAGGGTATTCTGTTTGTCGAAACAACTAGAGTGGTTTCTGTTTTCCTGCCTGATACATCCCAAATATTCTAACTCGTGTTAATAAGTTATTTCTGGGCTGGATGCAGTAGGTCACGCCTGTGACCCCAGCACTTTGGGAGGCCAAGGCAGGTGGATCACCTGAGGTCAAAAGTTCGAGACCAGTCTGACCAACATTGTGAAACTCCATTTCTACTAAATACAAAAAAATTAGCCGAATGTAGTGGTGTATACCCGTAATCCCAGCTACTTGGGAGGCTGAGGTAGGAGAATCACTTTAACCCGAGAAGCGGAGGTTGTAGTGAGCCATGATTGTACCATTGCACTCCAGCCTGGGCAACAAGAGCAACACTCCATCTCAAAAATAAGTAAATAAATAAACAAGTTTCTTTGGCATGAAGATGTTTGTTTAAATCCTAATAAAAATTGTGAGAATAATTCGTAGGAGTAGATCATGTGTTTAGTAGAAAGAAATCTGGTTGATAAATAGTAAAAATTTGACAATTCCAATATTTGATATCAGTTTTGAATCATAGATTAGAAAAGAGAAGATATCAAAAAGAAATCAGAGAAAAGATACTCATTAAAGGCATACTCCACAATCAATTGTGAAAAGTTAGCTTCTTTCTGAAGAACTTCAAGGCTGATCTAAGAGGTACTTTTATGCAGATAGGATTTATATGCTGCGTGAAAGCCTATGTTCTATATGCCCACATTTGCATTTGGTGTGTCGAACAACTTTTTTATTTTTAAGGACTAATCATCACAAAGTATTCTGGCTGGTGAACCTGGTTCTCAAGTCAATTGTTCATAACAGTGAGACTCTATACGTACTTTAAAACTGTTGTAAATTGAAGCATGGTTTGAGTCAAGTTTTTGCTGCTCCCTTTTCCATTTATCTGTCATGTGCAAGGGCATGTGGGGAGACCCTTTTTTGTTTTTAACCAAAGGGCTGAGCTTTCTTTTTGAAAGGCAGTGACAGCCTAACTGGTTTTATGGTTGCTGTGCTTAAGTAATTGGGTCAGTACCCACTGACCTAAAATCTACTTTCTCACTAGATCTTTCATGATAAGCCGAAGTCAACAGCTTGTTCAGCTGTTATACAGGAATTCTGCATTATCAAGATGCTTAACCTTTCACATGCTCTCACTTTTTCAGTCTTGTTGCTTCGACTAGTAGACATTTATCCTGTTGCTTTCCTCTAATACTGATGTTGAAAGGGCTTTATTTCTGTATTATTTATTTTAATCTTACAGCTTTTCTGGCTTCATGTGTGCATTTGTGGTTGCCATTCCCTTGCTTGCATATATTAAATGAATTTCTCTTGATAAGAAGCTAAAGCATAATAAAGGATGCCCTTTATGATCTGGAGCTCCCTCTCTCTCTACCCTTAGCCCTTTCAACTCCTGCCTTATGCTCTCTAGCCACACACAAACTAGCAGCAATTTCGAGAACAGTTTTTGCTTTTTTTCTTGCCCTTTTATTAGGGCATGTTACTGCTTCTTCCTGGAATATCACCACAACTCATGCCTTCTTTCCAGCAAACAACCATGCTCCCATTGCTGGAGAATTAGCCTAAGTACCCACTCTTCCAGTAAACATTTAAAATTCCTTTGGGTCCCCCCTTAGAGTTGCTAGCCTAGCACTTTGTGTTTTCCTCTCTCGTAAATCTTAGTTCAATCTGTTGTAAGTGATTTTAAGGCTTTCTTCAATTTAATAATTGAGACTTATAAAAAGTAGATGATATGTGTACATTATGAACATAATAAAATTCACCAACAAAACCAAGAACTAAAATATTGCATTTATTTACATATTTTCACTTACCACATCTCATTGGCTCACGTCTGAGAGGTATCCACTATCTTAATTTTGTTTTGCAATTTCTTATATTATTTTTAAGTGTTTTGATCATATATGCATGTGTCCTAAACATTCTCTTTTGAGTCTTCTTTGAAAATGGTATACATATATCTACATATATATGGCATATATATAGAGAGAGAGACACACATATGTAATATATGTATGCAAGTGTGTATAGTCTTCTGAAGTGTTCTTTAATTCAACATTTATGAGATGAACAAATGTTTTCACGTATAGTTCTAGAATCCCACTTCTACTAATTATCAAGTGATCAAATTTATCTACTTTGTAAAATTGTACTACTAGTACTTATGTAATTTTAATTTAGAAATTATCTCTTACTACAAAGGATACTATTATGTTATTTTCTGTAAGGAATTAAATGTTTGTACATATTTTTAACCATTTTGATTATCTAGCATTAATTTCTGTATATAATGTGAGGAAACAATTCAATCTTCTTTCCTGTTCAATTTTTTTTTCCACATAGAAAACCAAGTGTCCCAATACAATTTTATTCAGTGGTTCCGCCTTTCTTAGTGATTCTTAATGTCCCATCAGGATTTTGAAACTTTATGTCTCTATCAGAAGTCTTCATCCTATTTTATGTTGATTTGCTGCTTCTTTGGCAATGACATGTTACTTTTTTATTTTTAGTGTTTTGTAGTTTCACTGTGAATTGGTCTAGACTGGAGTTTTAAAAATTTATTCTGCTTGACATTCTAAATCTGTGAATTCATATTCTTCATCAATTCTTGAAAATTCTCAATCACAATTTCTTCTAAAATTGCTTCTTCTCTGTTTTATTTATTCTATTTTTTTTTAAGGAATTTCCTGCCTCTGGATAGATTGTTCTTACATGGGAAAAAATTGCTTAATTTCACTATAAAATATATCAATTTCTCAACTAGTAATCACATAATATCTGGCCAGTGACAGTCATTAAAACTCAAAATTCTTAGTCAAATTAGACTTCTTCAGGAATGGAATCTAACTTTGAAAGCTTGTGACAGAACAGGAAGATCCATGATAGGTTTCTTCTTGCTTTACAAACTCTATTGCTGCTATTTATTAATTGCTGCTATTCTGTCAAATAATACTAAGGGAATAGGGCCTGGGTTTACATGTTTAGCAGTGTCATCTGGCACCAAGGTCCTCTGGGTGATAGATATGTAATTGCTGACTTTCTCTAGTGTATTGTAGGGACTGCTACATTCTACTTCCTTGACATCAACCACATCTCTGTTCTTGAAGGCTGTACATGACATTTGCTTATTTGTGACTTTCTGATCATTCATGCATAATTAAATTTTCACTGTGTGGTGGCACTGATCCTCTCTTATGGGTAAATTTAATACATAAAGAATCTTATTCATCTTTGTCCCACCATCAGCAAATGTGAAATGTATCCTCCAATGTATCCATAGCTTTTGCATTCTGTTTTCCTAATAGACAATTACAGCTCAAAAATGTTGCCTTTAATCTTTTATTTATTCAACAAGTTGTAATTGAACATACTTTGTGTATATATCAGTATTTTAGAGTCCAAGATTATAACAGTAAACAAAAAAGATAAAACTTTGACACTGCAGAATTTATATGCTACTAACGAAACAACAAAGAACTGAAATAATTTATAAATTTATAATATATAAAGAAGTAAGAAGTACTATGGAAAAATACAAAGCAGTGAAAGGTAGGTGGGAAGAGTAGGAGTGAATATGTTGTTTGCTGTTTTTAAATTTGGCATCCAGTAACTATCTCAATAAGGCAACATTTAAGCAAAGATTTAGAGAGTCTCCTAATATTTCCTAAATGCCAGAAGATAAATGTCCCTTTCATTTATATTCACCTGGTTTAAGATGAGGGGAAATACCTGACTTCCAGGGATGAAAGTAAGGGTGGACTAGAAAACACAGAATTCTGACAAATTTTTCTAAATAAATATTCTCTTTTTGAATCTTTAACTCCCACTACTTTATCGACTGAAGAGAGTGGCCTCTGAAGTTGATAGATGAGTTTTATAATTCTTATCATAGTCTGTGTTCTTCATTGGTAACCTAACACCTAATATATTGTTTTCTGCCTTTAGAATTTCAACTGAAATTAAACAATTCTCATTCCAATTTCTGGTTTCAAAAACAAATTTTAGAAGCAAGACAAAATAGATGTTGAATAATCTTAGCAGAGGGACATCTTAGTTTTAGAGACATACATACTCATAGGTACTATGAAAACCTACACATGCTAGACTCATATCTCTTTTAGCATATATTACCTGTAAGCCATGCACTACACTGGATCCTGAAAGGATGGCAGTGAACAAAGCAAGCATAGTCCTGAGTGTTGAAACTCTAGTCTGATGAAGAGACATGTACACGAAGCAAATAGTTAAAACAGTGATGAACGTATCAAAGGAAAGCCTGGGATGCTATGGGTATAGGGAATCTAGCAACTGGGTTTTTTGGAAATGTCAGGGAATGCTTATTTGAGGAAATTACGTTGAAGCTTTGAATGTCGTAAAAAAATCGGGTAGCTATAGTTAGCTCTGGGAGTCTACTTCTAAAAGGGAGACAGCCAGGGACATGTAAACAAAGAAATGAAAAGAATGCTTTTTAAAGGGCAGAGGATAAAATCATAGTAAGATGGATAAAAAATTAGCAGCAATAACAGCAATATTTAAGATATTTGGATCCAATGCAATGAATTAGGTTGTTGACTCAGAACAACATTATTCAGGGAGCTTACCCAGTTTTAAGTGTTACCAATAAATCCAAAGATAAACGCATTAGGAGCAACTCTATGAGACAAATACCAGATAAAATAGGTGTCCCTGCAATAATTAAACTAATTTTGTAACACTCTCATCAAAGAGAAGAGATCTGAATTATCATATACAACTTCCTAGACCCTCCTTTCTGGATATACCTTCTCTGGTCCTAAATAAGATGAGGTCCTTAAGTAAGTTTTGTGAGTCACTTCATTTCATATGGAGGAGACAAGTGATTAAATATATCGAAGAATATTATATACCTTGATGACTTAAGGTAGAAAATGACATAAATGACTTCAGGGAACTGTACCTTAAACATTCATAGATTGTATGCATGTTTACCATCTGCAGTCCAAAACTGGGGACATCTGTGAAGAGCACTCCATTGATATGAACTTTTTTTCTATAGAGTATCATCAGTATATGTCTCCCAGATTCCCAGTTATTATGTTTCCAAGGAGATTAGACTAGGTTACCTGCCTACTTTTTCCTTGGAAGCATTTGCTTAGTAATCAGAAATGGAGCAGTGTACAGGCCAGTTGCTTTAATTATGTCTTTTTCAGATGTTTAATAGGCATCTCCAGTTTTTGTTTTTGTGTTTTGGTACATTGTAGAGTCTTTTAATAAACAAAAGGCACGTTCCCACTCCCAGACTGAGACCCAAAACTTGAGTGAGCAGAGGCAGCCTTTTCGTTTTATAAGTTTTTTAAGATCACAGCTTTTGTCAAATCCTTTGACAGCAATATGCATTAATAACTCCAGAAGCCCAGGTAGGTAAGAAAAATATCACATTATTTTTGATAATTGAAGTCAGTTTTGATTCTTAGTCTCTACTCTGGCTTTATGGCATAGTTTAAATCTTAGATGTTATTAGATTTACCTTCATTCTCTGAATCTGTAAATATCCTAGGCAGCCGATCCACAGGAAAACATTTATGTGGCTACTTTTGAGAGGCCTATTGTCCAATCCTGCATAAGCCCTAAAGATTCTTATGAACCTTAGGAATATATTGGAGACTGTACTGTTTAGAGGCTGTACTGTTTAGCAAAGAGTTAAATATCATCCATGTGTTCATCTTCTGTCTTGCAGCTAAGTGAGGCCATATGTCAGATTCTGGTCAAAGGGCTGTGAGCAAAATGGACATGTGTCACTTTAGAGCTACACCGTAGAAGACCACATCTGAGCTGTCACTGCACTCTTTTCCTGCACTTCCTCAAACATAAACTCAATGTTGAAATGGAAGAGCCTCTATTAGTTTGAGTTTCTGAGCAACTGTGTGAAACAGGGCTGTACAACATGTGGGATAGGTAGTCATAAACATTTCTTGTGACAGGCATTTGAGACTTAGGAATTGCTTTTTCTGCAGCTTGCCCCAGCCTCACACATTGATATGGCTTGGCACTATGTCACCACCCAAATCTCATGTCTAATTGCAATCCCCATATGTCTAAGGAGGGGCCTGGTAGGAGATGAATGAATCATGGGGGTGGACTTCCCCCATTCTGTTCTCATGATTATGAATGAGTTCTCATGAAATCTGGTTATTTAAAAGTGTACAGTGCTTCCCACTTCACTATTTCCCTTTTACTCCACCATGTAAAGAAGGTGGTTGCTTCTATTTGCCTTTCCATTATGACTGTAAGTTTCCCGAGACCTTTACAACCATGCTTCCTGTACAGCCTGCAAAACTCTGAGTTGATTAAATTTCTTTTCTTTATAAATTATCCAGTCCAAGATAATTCTTTATAGCAGAGTGATAACAGATTAATTAAGAAAATTGGTACCAGAGAGGTGGGAAATTGCTATAAAGTTACCTGAAAATGTGGAAGTGACTTTGGAGCTCAGTAATAGTCTAAGGTTAGAACAGTTTGGAAGTCTCAGGAGAAGACAGGAAGATAAGGGAAGGTTTGGAACCACCTAAAGACTTATGAAATGGTTTTGACCAAAATGCTAATAGTGATATGGATAATGAAGTCCAGGCTGAGGTGGTCTCGTAAAGAGATGAGAAACTTATTGGGAACGAGAGTAAAGGGTTTATCAAAGAGACTGGCAGCATTGTGTCCATGATCTGGAGATCTATAGAACTTTGACCCTGAGAGAGATAGTTTAGGGTATGTGGCAGAAGAAATTTCTAAGCAGCAAAACATTCAAGATGTGGCATGGATACTTCTAAAAGTCTATGCTCATTTACATAAACAAAGAAATAGTCTGAAATGAAAACTTATATTTAAAAGGAGCAGAGCATAAAAGTTTGAAAAAATTGCAGCCCAACCACGTGATAGAAAAGAAAAACCCATTTTCTGGAGAGAAATTCAAGGCTTCAGAAATTTGCATAAGTAAAATGGAGTGGAATGTTAATAGTCAAGACAATGGGAGAAATGCCTCCAGGGCAATTCAGAGAACTTTGTGGCAGCCTCTGCCATAATAGGCCTGGAGGCCTGGGGGAAATATGGTTTTGTGGGCCAGGCCCAGGGCCCCACTCCTCTGTGCAGCCTCAGGACAGGACACCTTTCATCCTAGCCACTCTAACTCCAGCCATGGATAAAAGAGGTCGAGGTACTGTTTAGGCCATTCCTTTAGAGGGTGCAAGCTCCAAGCCTTTGTGGCTTCTGTGTGGTGTTCGGCCTGTGGGTAAGAAGATGGCAAAGGCTGAGGTTTGGGAGCCTCCATCTAGATTTCAGAGGATGTATGGAAATACCTAGATGTCCAGGCAAAAGTTGGCTGCAGGGTGGAGCCCTCATGAAGGCCCTCTACTATGCCAGTGAGGAGGGAAATGTGGGGTTGGAGCCCCCACACAGAGTCTCCTCTGGAGCACTGCCAAGTGGACCTGTGAGAAGAGGGCCATCATCCTCCAGACCCCACAATGGTAGATCCACTGACAGCTTGCACCATGCACCCAGAAAAGCCATAGAAAATCAACAGCAGCCTGTAAAAGCAACTGCAGGGGCTGTAACCTGCAGAGCCACAGGAGTGGAGCTGCCCAAATTCTTGAGAGTCTCCACTTCTCGTGTTAGTGTGGCCTGGATGTGAGACATGGAGTCAAAGAAGAATATTTTGGGGCTTTAAGTTTTAATGACTCCCCTGCTGGGTTTCAGACTTGCATGGGGCCTGTAGCCCCTTTGTTTTGGCCAATTTCTTCCATTCAAAATGGGATAATTTATCCAATGCCTACAACCCTATTGTATCTTAGAAGTAAATAACTTTGCCTTCTTTTTACTGATAGGCAAGAGGGACTTGCCTTGTCTCAGATGAGACTTTGGATTTAGACTTTTGAGTTACTGCCAGAATGAGTTAAGACTTTAGGGGAATGTTGAGAAGGCATGATTGCATTTTGAAATGCGAGAAGGACATGAGATTTGGGAAGGGCTTGGCAGAATAATATGATTTGACTCTGTGTCTCCATTCAAATTTCATGTTTAATTGTAATCCTCATGTGTTAGAAGAGGACCTGGTAGGAAGTGATTGAATCATGGGAGCAGACTCCCCTCTTATTGTTCTCATGATAGTGAGTGAGTTCTCGTAAGATATGTATTTTTTTAAAGTGTGTAACACTTTCCCCTTTACTTTCTCTACTCTGCCATGTGAAGAAGGTTCTTACTTCCCTTTCACCCTTCTGCTATGATTGTAAGCTTCCTGAAGCCTCCACAACCATGCTTCCTATACAACCTACAGAAATGTGAGTCAATTAAACCTTTTCTTCATAAATTACCCAGTCTCAGTAGTTCTTTATAGCAGTGTGCGAACAGATTTATATACACATCTACTACTATATTGTATTTTTTTCTGGCTGTGATAGGTTTTTAAAATCCAATTATTCTATGGACCCATTTAATGTAGCCTCTGAGGTTTTTATCATCTTTCTGAATCTATAATGAGGAACCTGTTAGGAAACTCTACCATTTGTGAAATTCAAAATTTTTAAAACACTACCCAGTATTGAAGGATATTGATTCTTAGTCTATCTCCAAGTCGATCCCACCTCTTCCTTCTTATAAAAAACTTTAAATATAATATTTATTTTTCTTTCCATTTCAAAATGTACAGTAAGATAAATTATTTTCTCACAAGTTCTTCTAATTTTAAGAAACACATAACATACACCTCTTTGTTGAATCAACGAAAAGAAGGCAAAAGAGGTTAGGGTATTTTAAATAGAATGAAAACTTTTTCTCCCAAAGCTTGGGAGCTCAAAGGCTGTTCTTTTTGATTACTTTATAGCATTAAAACCAAATATTAAATATATATCTCAATAAATTTTACTATGACATAGCTAGAGTTCTTGAAAACTTGACCCTGAATCTTGACATCTCCCAGATTCTATTTAATATATAACCATAAACCTTGATTAAATAAAATGACAGTGCACAGCCTTTAAAAAGAATTCTCTTACTGCACTAAACATCCTCTATAGCTCTCACATCAAACTTTTGGAGATCAGACATTCTTAGGCAGGAAGAGAGAGCGACCTTTGATCTCAGCTCCTGACCAGCAATTTTCCCTCTCTTTCTCATACTTTTTCTTTCTTCCTTCCTGTTCAACTTTTTTCTTCATAAAATGCTTCTCCTTTTTCTTTATTTTAATTTTAAATATGTTTCTCTTTTTGCCTCAGTATTTGATGAATGATGAATAATGATTCATTATATACATCTGGTTTATAAAACATATGCTTTTTATTCTTTTTTCAGGAAAAATTGACTATACATAAGAGTTTGTTTTTATTTTAATGGACAAACACTTCCAAAACAATTTTAGTATTTTCTTTTCATAATTTGAGAAATATAAGATTTTTATTTTGTGAAAATCTGGATCAGAGAGAAGAGTGATTTTTGCTATTACCATCTGATTTACACAGTATGGACAATTGGATTCATTATTATTCTCGGAGTATCTCCAAGGTCTCGTCTCCTAAAAAGCAGTGCCTCCCTCTTTAAGCTATACTCTTTGTAACTGTGGTATTGTTGCCTGAATGCATTAGCTATACTTCAGAATCAGGCCACGGCAGTGAGCAAAACTGTGCATTAAAGAGCTCTTTATTTTTAGATCTCCATTTTCAAAGTTACTTTTTCCCTGTATTTAAGAGTTCTGTTTTATATTCACTGGTCACTCTTTTCAGTAATCAAATGAATTCATTTTTTAGAAATTACACAAATAGTTTGAAATAACTTCTTATTGTATTTTTAGAAATTTAAAATAATTTATAAAATAATTACTATGAAGATGCAGCTATGGTTAACCCCCCAGGAGTTCCTATTGTTCACAAGGGGAATTTATTTAGTTGATATCTGTTTCTGTATCTATAAAATTGTAAAATTGGATTACATATGGGACACCTTCTTCTGCTGGGCTAAAATTGATTTCTAAGAGAATTATTAACCATACTGATTTTATCAGTGAAACTGGGGATATAGAATACTCTGTGATAATTAGATGCTAGATATTAGAAATCAGATAAAATTCAACCATGTATCCACAAATGTATTAACTTCCACATGCTTATGTTTTATGTTTCAGCAACTGGCTTTAATTGGTGAGCAAGCCCACACAAAACAACCTTCTGTCCAGAAGTGATTACAGTATTGAATTTTGCTGACTCAATAAGTGTTACATTTTTTCACTGAGACACAGTGAATCACTTAAACGTATATAAATGAGTATCACTGGTGTTAATGTTTGGATGAAAAAATACTCAAGAAATTATTTTATTTTCAGTCTGTCTTTTCTATTCTTAGACTGAGGTTACTTCATCTTTTGATGTTGCCAAGATACTAGCATGCTTCATCTACTCTTATTTCCACATTTGAGAATTCTTTTTGCATATACATATACATATACATATGCAATTATATAATTTCATATATTACTTAGATTATATAGATTCTGTCCTTACAACGTATTCATCAGTGATTGAGAAGCAATATTTTAGCATTACTAGACTAAATCCTGTGGGGCAATGGTGGTGTCTGTTACGTTCTGGCATAAGATGATAATGATATGTGTTTTTGACAAACAGAACTCAGTTTTGCCAACTTTAAGTCACTTTAATGTTACATGCTGCACATCTCCTTTTTTATTTTTGAGACAGAGTGTCACTCTGTTGCCAGGCACCAGGGTGGAGTGCAGTGGCACAATCTCAGCTCACTGCAACCTCCGCCTCCCAGGTTCAAGCAATCCCCCTGCCTCAGCCTCCTGAGTAGCTGGGACTACAGGCGCATGCCACCACACCCAGCTAATTTTTGTATTTTTAGTAGAGACAGGGTTTCACCATGTTGGCCAGGATGGTCTCGATCTCTTGATCTTGTGATCCACCCGCCTCGGCCTCCCAAAGTGCTGGGATTACAGGCTTGAGCCACCATGCCTGGCCGGCATTCATTAATATTAAAACAAAGGAAATAATAATGGTTACTATAAATGCTCTTATTACCATTAGCCAAATAGTTTAAACTCTCCAAATTCTAGGATCATGGTGAGTTTATACTGCCTTGTCTCCTTGTGATTTCACTAGGCTTTGATACTAGTTCTGGCCAATAAATTTGGAGAGAAATGATTTGTGTGTAAGCAAACACAGAATTAACAGTGCTAGAATATCCAGAACTTTTTCTGTTTTTGCATGGCAACTATGATCAAGATGGTGGTTGCTCTATCAGGCTAGATACCTGAGTGATTGTGATGAAAGGAAAACCTAAAAATCCATGTTAGACAAGAGTGAAAAATAATCCTTTTCTCTATTAAGTGACTGTGTTTTGGAGTTACTAATGTATAACATATCCTAACTGGTGCAGATAATTTACCCAAGTGTTAACATTTTACATGGAGTGATTTAAACCTTCCATGCACTATGCAAAATGACAGTTTTTTTTATTTGTGTCTTTATAATTAGGATTTTAAGTGTTGCTCCATATCATACTTATTCCTTTACCAATTCACAACTACCCATTTCATACTTCTCAGGAGCCAAATCCATATTTGTTAAAACTAACATTCTTCTAAAACTTTCAGATTTACTCCACTCTGAAATATGTTTGTCCCTCACTGTATAGCAGTTTCTATTAACAGAATGAGACCTATCTCCTTGCCTTGAGAATGATACACACTCACTCCTAGCTGAATGCAAATCTGTGCACCAGCGTTCATATGAACCGGTGTAGACAAATGGTCTAAATTTTATCAGATACATGCAGATGAAGACCAGTGTACCTGCCACTAATTTAAAAAATGAACAAGGGTGTTTTCATAAGATATGTTATAAAGACCATTTTTTTTTGCATCATAGAATTTGTTTAAAGTTCTGATGATCATACCTTCTCCAGGATATCTTTAAATTGTGTTAGATATATGTATATTGGCCCTTGAAATTCCTCCATTGAGAACACATGCTGCCTGATAGCTACTGAATCTGGCTTTGGAGACGATCCCTCTCTGCCTTTCCAAGTTTTATGCCCATTATTCTTTCAGTGTAATCTTTTTAAACTGCAGGGAAATTCTGGCAGAACCATTTTAAACATCTTTTGAATCTCATCATGTTTTTTTAATCAACACAGTAGACAATGGAAGACAGTCATTGTCCTACTTTTCACTAATAAGCCATACGTGCCAGATTTGTAAAATGCATCTATAATGAGAAGAAGATGGGAGGTAGGGGAAGAAAACTTTTGTGAGTCACATCAGCTCACTTCACTGGGCAATACTACCTTAAAATGGTTCATGTGTTTGTGTTATCTGTCTCTTTTAAACTATGACTATAAATTATTGAAAGAAAGGGAAGATCTATCTTCTGATGCTTTATGCCCCCTTATTCTACATAATAAGGTTGCCAGATAAAATATAGGACTACCAGTTAATTTTAAAATTCAGAAAAATAATGAATATATTTTTTAGAATGAATATGCTCAATAAAATATTTGCAATATATTTATATTAAAATACTTTACTTCTTATGTAAAATTCATATTTAACTGAATGTTCTCCATTTTTACTTGTTAAATCCAGCAATCCTATATAGTAGGCAAGAACACTTGACAGAACCCAAACCTAACTTTTCTTTCCAGTACTAGAAAATCTAGAGCTAGCAAACCAGAGTTTTCTAATTCCTGTCAGATATCTTTTCTTCATATCAGAGCTGAATGCCATGATGGACATAAGGACCTTGGAGAAAAACTATTCAGTTCAGCTACATACTATCGTTTAGATATAGGGCACTTTATTTTTCTTTTCTGATTCTTGGAGGTCTCATTAGTGCAGTGGGAATTAAAATAATATCCTGAGGATATACATGAAAATATCTAAGTTGACAATAATTGTTATTTCACAAAAATAGAAATTATGTGCAAGTCATTTTTATGTTCAAAGTCTTTTATGAAGGTCTGCTAACATCTAAAGAACTTTCAAAAATTTATATTTTAACAAATCATTGCTTCACAGTTTCAGAATATCAAGAACTTTCTGAAACTCAAGCTCTGTGATGATAGAATGAATCTAGTATCAATTTTACTTACATCTTAGAACTCATTATATTCAAAACAGACTCTATTAAATGGGGTTGGCTCATAAACACAGTAGATCTGCTGTGTTACTACAGTAAAACTATCATTTCTTAACCTTGGGATCACCAATCATTCTTTCTTATACAGAGCTGAGACGCACAACTGGAGCTAAGTTAATGGCATATTGTTGACTCATGTGTTCTCTAGAGGGCTTCAAGGTCACTTACAGCATTTTGCTAGTTGGGCACACATTTAATTTTCTTGATCCTGTATTCTGTGATCTGTAGCCTTGAACTTAAACAGTGAATTTTTCAGGGTACTTCACACAAACTACGAAAAAAGGAACTCATCATAAAATGCTCTTTTATTTTAATTGCATAATCCAATATGATTTTTTATTATGTATTATCCAAGTATACTTTGTCTTATCCAGTAATTTTTATTCATTATATAAATTTTAAAAGTAATTCATGTGATTTTATTCTTTCTTTGCTACCCCTACCACTGGTTGTAAAAGAAAGTGAAGTATATAGATGCAAATATAAATGATGTATTTATTTGCAACTACTGCTATATGCTTAAATGCCACATAAATTGCACAGTGAAGTAAAAAAGATTCAAAAGTTTATGTATAATCCTTTGTCTTTAAGATGTCTGGAGTCATTAACTAAAGGCCAGATCATTTTATATGGATTTTTAAGCCTGGCAATTCTCTGTATGACAAGCAGCATTCCAGATGGATATATTATGTAAGAGGAACATTCTCCAGTTAGCAATAAAACTGCAAAGTAGCACAACTGCTTTATCTAGGCACAGATTTTTAGTAAGTCATATAAGGGACTTCTCATCCTTATATATTATTAAGAAATAAAATTATTGAGCTCAGTAAGGTTAAACAATTTTCCAGGCTCACAAGATGGTAAATTTGCCGAACACACTTGTAACCTAGGCACAGTAACTCTGTATAGTACTTGGCTGCAGCTCCTGCTGCTGCTAAAAGTAGCCATTTATTGGTACATACACAGATTGAAGAAGGAGTATGACCATCTGCTTTTGAGGATGACTTTCGTCCACCTTCACAACAATATGATGTGGTGGGTACCCTTGGTTATGTCATGTCCATTTTCAGAATTAAATAACTAACATTTTCTAAAAAACTAAAGTAGCTTGTTCAAACGAAAAGGATAGCGGGGCTGAAGCTAGGATTTTAAATACTAAAATTCTAAGATCTATTTTTTTGCATTTTTATGTATCTGAAATCATGATTCATCTTATGATCACTGTGCTTCAGACAACAAGCGTGACATACTTGTCATTTTCTTTTCAATAATTAAACTTGGTCATAGCTACCCTCAATGTCATTCCTTCAACTGAGTTATGCACATTGTTAAAACTACAAATGCTAAGTGTAATTGCTATTTAAAATGTCTTCAAATAAATTACATTATCCTATAGTCTAGCACTAAAACTAAAAGTTATGGTTTAGATATTTTTTCTTTCCAATGTGGCACATAAAATAATAATGGATTTTATAATCTAGGCATTTAGATTTGACAAAATCAAATAGGTATGTTTGTATTCAATCTCCCAAATAAGCATAATAATGTTAATTATTATCTAAATGTCTAAACTATTTTCCACAACTATTGCTGGAAAATAGTTTAGTTTGCTACCCTGTGCAAATGTCATAAACATATTCGTGTTAATTATATTTAAAATCAAACATCCATAATTAAACACAATAGTGTGACATGATGGTTAGGTATTATAGAGTTTGGAGACCCTTGACAGAGGGATAAAATATTTAAAGATAGCTTTCTCCTGGACCATTTCTAGTTACTTACTACAAATGTTGAAGTTAGACCAACTTGTGAGTATATTGTGTAAATTTCACAAAGACCATGCCATAATACATTTTAACCTTTCTTTGTGGAAGCACAACAAAATTCAGAAAAGAAAGTGTGTACTGAGATTGTTTTCTTTGTTCTTCTTAAAGACTAGGCACCCAGACACATGTCTAGTTTTTTAAGGAGAATAAGTTGACCTTAGAAATTAAGCTAATTAAAATCCCTCTCCAGAATTATGTTAGGCAGATTCTCAAAAACAAAAATTCACACATCACAATAAATAAATAAATAAATAAATAGAAAAATGTTTAGAAATACTAAATAGTTACAAATCAGATGTGGTTTTTCTCTGGCTTTTCTGCCTAGAAAATTTCATTTACAACCTCTCTCATTTGCACATTGCACTAATGATATCTGTCCACTATTGGTAATTAATCTAGATAATGACATTCCTAAATATGATGCCAGATCTCTGGACACTGAAGTGTGTCCAACATGCCATTAAAATCCTATTAAAGCTTTTTTTTACCAGTCACAAATTAAAAATAAACATTGGTGGTACATAAGAGAATAACGATCACAGTGACCTTGGTATGTTTCTTCTCCAAAGCCTACAGACCAAAATAAAGGTGAGCTAAGACTGGAACATTCAGAGAAATAACTTTAGGTAGAAATCTTAGCAAAGAGCTGGATTCTTCATATTAGTTTCTTTAGCAAATATGATTTAGATGTTCCTGAAATGAGATGCATCGTCAGAAGAAAATTTTTCTGTTTTCTTTTTGCTTTTTCAAGAAGTCATGGATATAAATGACTTAACACAGCATTATATATGAAAAGAATCTTTATGTATTTACAGTCTACTACCCTAACTTTGAATATTATGCTTGCTTCAGGAAGTTTTAGGTTAAGTTAAATCTAGAGTAGGTAGGCACCATCCAGTGAATTATTAAAGTAAGTTCCCAGGGATTTCTATTTTTTTTAAAGCTAGAGAATCTTTGCAACAAATTTCAAGTTCTAAGTCTGGAGGTTTATCCTCATCTTAGAGTGCTTGACAGATCACTATGGTGAGCTACTGAGTGTCTGTTTGCCGAGGACCAGAATTTTCTCTATGAAAGAATTAGCTCTAAGGTAAGAAATAGCTAGATATCATGAAATTAATGCAGAAATCAAGTACTGATCTTCAGAAGGCACAAAGAGTACTTTGAAGCACAGCTGACTATTTTTGAAATTCATTTTTTTTTCTATCCTTGACGTTGCATAACCAGGTCTTTGAGAAGAGGTGACTGGTCAGCAAGCATACTGACTACTGTTTGATTAAGCCTTGAAATACATTGCAACCAAGTTTTTAGCCTTCATCACTCATGAAATTATATTATAGCATAAAAGGAATGATTGACTCTTTCTAGCTTTGCCATGGCACAGAATACAGCTTTGATGACTTACGTGTTAAATGGGTTTAGTGGAAAAGATGGAGAAAGTATTACACAGAGTAGCCAATTAACAGAGCAATAAATGTACCTGCTGTGACAATCAAAGTTGACACCCTCTAGGGAACTACTAACTATATAAAGCATCAGTGATCATCAAGAAAAACCATGGTTTTCGGAAGAAGAGCACTGAAGAATGATAATAGTGTCCAGCAACGAAACACAAAATCCTTCCAAAGCACATACTCGGATTCAGTTAAAGGCTTGGAACAGAGTAGATATTTGCTGAGGATGAGAGGCCCTGGTCAGAAGATAAACATTGCCACCCAACAAAAGTATGGCTTTAATATTAACGTGTCCTTATTTTTATTTATGAATCAGTAATATTTGTGTTACCAAACAATTTCAGGTCTTTCCTCTTCACAGCCCCTTAAAGACAGTAGCAAGCTACCTCTGAATGTCATGGTGATCACTCAATAAAGCAACCCTTAAAACATTGTTAAGAAAATAACTGAAATTAGCTGGGCATGGTGGTGCGTGCCTGTAATCCCAGCTACTCAGGAGGCTGAGGCAGGAGAATTGCCTGAACCCAGGAGGCGGAGGTTGCGGTGAGCCGAGATCGCGCCATTGCACTCCAGCCTGGGTAACAAGAGTGAAACTCCGTCCCAAAAAAAAAAAAAAAAAAAAAGAAAATAACTGGTTCATGTTCAGGGCCTCCTGCACCAAACTGACAATACTTTGGGTTACCTTATCATCTAGTTGTAAAAGTCCAGATAAAAGTAGCACTTAATCTATTATGTTGTTGACAAAATGCCCAGTGTACCAGGCTGTGGTCTACCAATGTAGTTCCCATGCAGCCTAGAAGCTCTCAAGATGCAAAATGTTCATTTTCTGTACACATTTTTCTGTCTTGGTTGCATCTTAAGGCTGTAAGAACAAGGAAGAGGATATAAGATGCATATGCTACACTCTAAAAGTGAAGGCAACCAGTATATATATTTTTTCCATAGCAACAACCAATGCTTCAATTCTTCACATGAATAAGGTGTCCAACAATTAAATTTGATTCTGACACTAACTATCCAGAGCTAGCTCAGACCTCACAAGTTAAGGCTCAGTCTCACAATTGACTCCACTTGAGACATCAGTTGTAAGTCCAAGGGACCACCTGCATTTTTGACCAACCAGCTATAAATTTGAGGGTTCATCACACAACTTTCTTCTCAAGTTTCATAATTAATTAGAACGACTCACAGAGCTCAGGAAACTGCATCACTAAAGTTCACATGTTTATTTTAAAGGAAACAGCTCAGAAATAGCCAAATGGCATAAATGTATCTGACATATTATGGGAGTGGGAGTGGCACAGGACTTCCATGCCCTCTTCTGAGCACACCACATTCACAGAACATCAGTGTGTTCACCAACCCAGAAGCTACCCAAGTCCTATCATTTCAAGATTTTTTTAATGGAGCTCTCCTTACATACTCATGGTTGATTAAATCACCGGCAGTTGGTGATTGAACTCAATCTCCAACCACTTTCCCCTCCCTGGTGGTCAAAAAGTGTGACTGAAAGTCCAACTCTCTAATAAATTACTGGTTTTTCTGACCACAACCCCCATCCTGAAACCCATATGTCATCTCATTAGTATACAAAACATAGTATTATGCCATTACTTTTAATGGTGAAAACCATAATTACATTTGTACCAACCTAATAAATTCCATGGGTTTCAGGAGAAACCAGGGACAAAGACCAAATATTTATATTTTATTTTATCAGGGAATGGAAGGGAACATTTTCTGCTATAGGAAATCAATGGGAACCCAATGAAGCATCAAATTCCCTCTCTAAAGGCAATGGAGAACTACATCCACTAAGGTCTGATGTATCAGAGTGATAAACCTTGAAACCTTACCAAGTTTATTTTTAACTATTACTCTCAAGTGGTTATGAGTAAAAACAACAGAGAATATTTGGAATATTGAAAATTGTGTCTTTCTAGACAAAGAGAAAGGGGAAAGATGGAAAGACAACTTTTTTTCCCATCCAAGATTGAGTTAGCAGTGAGAAAAATACAGAGTAGCGCCCATAGTTACCATTTCAAAAGAAGAATCAACAGACAGAGTTCTGGGGCTATAACAAAAAAAGCAAAGATATTATTCAAGGCCATATGTAAAAGGGGAACTGATAAAAATGTTGTGTCCCAGTACAGAATTCTATGTGGACTTCTCTGATAACTTTCTAACTTCCTGCTCAATTCCGTCTTTTTTTTTTTTTTTTTTTTTTGGTCATAGTTGGATGTTTCAGCCATTAAAAAAGCTGAATTTCACTGTCAATTTAACCAAACTTAACACTTAACAACAGATAAATAATATTTTAACAAAAATATCAGACTTACTTTATCTGGCATTTTATGACCCTTGAAAATGTCAGCCAAGCCAAGCATACAGAATGACTCCAGATTAGATATCAGATACAAACTGCAAAAAAATAGAGCTGATCCCAATCAAATACGAAACCATATTTCTTCTCATTCTTTAATTTAAAAAGAGATATTTTGTGTTTTTAAATTAATTTTTAGTCATGTTTACACCCAATCCATGCTTTGTAAAAACTATTTCATTAAAATATTTACAAAAAATCATTAGATTGACTGAAAATAGTAATTCATTACTGAAAGAGATGTTCTTAACCATGTTATGAATAACTATAAAAGAGTCTGAAATATAACTTCATAAAACAATAGCTATAAAGTTATTAGCTTGATACTATGCTGTTAGAGTTATCTAAAAAATGAAAATAGCTAAATATAAAATACATTTATTGGCCAGATGTTAAAGGTATTTGAAAAATTACTTTTGGCTTAAATATATACTTAGAATCCTTATAGACCAGATACTGCAGTGATACTTTTTCTTATACATCTACTGCCCCAAAACTTTCATTTTGCTGAAAAAAGAGAGCAGACATGTATAAAAATTTCAAACATTCATACAAAATGATTTCCAAATAATTCATTCTTATTCTCAGAATTTGTTGGACCAACTTAAAACACCAGAAGAAATCTCTTAATGCCTCAGTAACTCTCAGTTGTACAATTAAATTACACAAAATATAATACAATAAAAAGAAAGGAAACACCTATAATTAAGAATATTAACTTTTGAAATTCTCAAAAGTATTGGTCTCAGAAAGAACTCTGAGTTGGGTAAAAGGAGCTTTGTTTGACCATTTCCTTGTAAGATGTCTCAAAGTAATGTTGCCTGCTCTTACATTCCTTGAGACAAAGGGAAGGAAGAATTTCAGAGAAACAGCCTATTCATTTATTTATTTACTTACTAATATTTGCTTCTACCATGACTATAAAAATAAGAACCAAAAATAGACAATACTTAAATTCATTGTAACTTTTATCTAAACTTTTCCTTTTCTTCATTAGTCACAGGTGATTTAGAAATAGAGCCTTTCCTGGCATGAACTCTTTTCTGTCTGAATGTCATTACAGTACAATATTATTCTGTTTTTTTCTCTCAAAAATCTGCTGCTCAATAAGGTTCAAGGAATTCACAGTCAAAGAGAAACACTTGTATAACTAAGTCACAGGCTTCCCCAATTAACCTGATAGAATTGGGCAGAACAGACAACATGAGTGGGTAAAGAGAGGACTTCTTCCTCTGGACGTTCTATCCTTATCATAGGTTTTGGGAAATAATATACAGATTGAAAATATAAGCATCCATTTCAGGATGGTACTCTCCATAATAAATCAGTTGAAAGAATTCAGAAAATGTGAGCTTCAAGGAACACCTCAATAGAGATTTGCTGCAAAGTTTCTTAGCTTTGCAGAGCTTTAGGAGGTGAAGAGAACATAGGATAGCAATGGAATATCACCATTTCACAACAGGAAAAAAGAACAATCATTTCCAATGAATTTTGATATGTTTTTAGAATAAAGAAAGTTATAAATTGAATTCAGAGTTCAAGGCTGGACTCAATCATGGGTAGACTAGTACTACATTTTTATTTATCTTTGCATGTTACAATTAAAACTAATTACACTGTGTGTGTATAGAAAACGCAATTATTTAACAGTGCCTCAAAATAGTTATCTGTTTTCATTTTTACAAATGTCCTCTGGTATTGTGGAGATTTCAAAATTACTATTTTGCAGATGAGTAAACAGACAGTTTATATCAATTGATAAGGATCTTTTGAAATCACAAGATGAGTTGTGAAAGATCTGACAGTCAAACACAGATGTTCTCAATTTGTTCTCAAAAAATATAACAAGACTCCTCTTGTTATAACATTTTAGATGTAATATATTGCACACTGTTGTTATTTTTTAAATAAATCATGGAAAATTAAAATCTTTTCAGAATTTTTAGAGAATATTTTGTTTTGTCTCATAATGCAAACTTGTGGGTAAACAACCTTGCCCAATGTCCTTTTTAATGGCTTTGGAACCCCAGGTATGAATGAACTTTTGAAAATGTTTTAGCAGGGCCGGGCGCGGTGGCTCAAGCCTGTAATCCCAGCACTTTGGGAGGCCGAGGCGGGTGGATCACGAGGTCAAGAGATCAAGACCATCCTGGTCAACATGGTGAAACCCCGTCTCTACTAAAAATACAAAAAATTAGCTGGGCATGGTGGCGTGTGCCTGTAATCCCAGCGACTCAGGAGGCTGAGGCAGGAGAATTGCCTGAACCCAGGAGACGGAGGTTGCGGTGAGCCGAGATCGCGCCATTGCACTCCAGCCTGGGTAATGAGAGCGAAACTCCGTCTCAAAAAAAAAAAAGAAAGAAAGAAAGAAAACAGAGAGTCTCATAAAACTGATGTGAAATGGTATATATAAATTATTTTATGTGCATGACAGTTATAGGCATTCATTATTTGATAGCAATTATAACTATATTTTTATTCCACAAAACATTAACATATGATGCTTTCTGATACCTTCTTTGTTAGGGGCAAATATAATCCTTTTGAGTTGCTGCAGTACTGTCTTTTAAACCTGTTACACAAAGACAGCTAGCAGAGCACATAGGGCTTCAGTATTCACTTCAAGAAAATGTGGGAAACTTTGGAACCTTCTAGATACTTGTTGAATGGCTTTAAAAAAATGTTGATAGTGATAGTGATATGAACAATAAGGACCAGGGTGAGGTGGTCTCAGATGAAGATGAGGAACTTTTTGGGAGCTGGAGCAAAGGTGGCTCTTGTATGTTTTAGCAAAGAGACTCGAGGCACTTTGCCCCTGCCCTAGAATTTGTGGAACTTTGAATCTGAGAGAGATTATTTAGGCTATCTGGTGGAAGAAATTTCTAAGCAACAAAGCATTTAAAAGATGACTTGGGTGCTGTTAAAAGCATTCTATTTTAAAAGGGAAACAGAGCATATAGAAAATTTGCAGCCTGATGATGCAGTAGAAAAGATAAACCTATTTTTTGAGGAGAAATTCAAGCTGGCTGCAGAAATTTACATAAGTAACAAGGAGCTGAATGTTAACCCCCAGGACAATGGGGAAAGTATCTTCAGGGCATGTCGTAGGTCTTCATGGCAGCACCTCTCATCACAGACCTGGAAGTCTAGGAGGAAAAAAATGGTTTCCTGAGTGAGGCCCAGCATCTTCATGCTGTGTGCAGCTGAGAGATTTGGTGCCCTGCATCCGAGCCACTCCAGCTGTTGCTAAAAAGGGTCAAGGTACAGCTCGGCCCATAGTTTCAGAAGGTGCAAGCCTCAAACTTGGCAGCTTCCATGTGGTGTTGAGCCCATGAGTGCACAGAAATCAAGAAATGAGGTTTGGGAACTTCCACCTAGATTTCAGAAGATGTATGGAAATGCCTGGATCCCTAGATAAATGTTTGCTTCGGGGCGGGGCCCTCATGGAGAACCTCTGCTAGGGCAGTGCAGAAGGGAAATGTGGGGTCGGAGCCCTCACACAGAATCCCTACTGGAGCACTGCCTAGTGGAGCTGTGAGAAGAGGGCCATCATCCTGCAAACCCCAGAATCATAGATCCACTGATAGCTTGCACCATGCCCTTGGAAAAGCCATAGTCATTTAATGCCAGACCATGAAAGCAGCTAGAAAGGAGGCTATACCATGCAAAGTGACAGGGGTGGAGCTGCCCAAGACTATGGGAACCTACCTCTTGCATCAGTGTGACCTGGATATGAGACACATCATTTTGGAGCTTTAGAATTTGATTGCCTTGCTGGATTTCAGACTTGCATGGGCCCTGTAACCCCTTTGTTTTGGCCAATTTATCCCATTTGGAATGGCTGTATTTACCCAATACCTGTATTACCATTGTATCTAGGAAGTAACTAGCTTGCTTATGACTTTACAGGCTCATAGGTGGAAGGGACTTGTCTCAGGTGAGACTTTGGACTGTGGACATTTGGGCAAATGCTAAAATGAGTTAAGACTTTTGGGGACTGTTGGGAAGACATGATTTTGAAATGTTAGGACATGAGATTCCGAGGGGCTGGGGCAGAATGATATGGTTTGGCTCTGTGTCTCCACCCAGATCTCATCTTGAATTGTACTCCCATAATTTCCTTGTGTTGTTGGAGGGATGTGGTGAGAGATAATTTGAATGATGGAGGTGATTTCCCGCATACCGTTCTCATGGCACTGAATAAGCATCATGAGATCTGATGGTTTTATCAGAGGTTTCTTCTTCTGCATCTTCTCTCATCTTCTCTTGCCACCACCACATAAGAAGTGCCTTTCACCTCCCACCATGATTCTGAGGCCTCACCAGCCATGTGGAACTGTAAGTCCAATTAAATCTCTTTTTCTTCCCAGCTTTGGTTATATCTTTATCCGGAGTGTGAAAATGGACTAATACACCATGTTTAGGCCAGGCACAGCTGGACAGAAGGCAGCATGGAAGTACTTCAGTAGAGATAAATCCTGTCATTCATAGTAAAAGGACAGCAGGGGATAGCTGGGGCCTCTGTGCCAGTGGTACTTCCTGGTCCAAGAAAGGCTCTGCTTAGAAAAGAAGCCCTATAGAATCCAGTAGGTGGTGTCTGCCTATTCTTCCACTAAGCAAAGTCAGACATTCTGAGCCCATTGTACACTCATTTCCAGGACACAAGAATGAAATGAGCCTCTAGGATGTCTCTATTTATGTCTCTACTTATGGCTATTTTCTTGAACAACGTTGTACCACATTCTTCATGTTAGGAAAAGGAAAGTGTATTTGCTGTGACCAACAGAGGACAAAGCTCATTATCTAATCCAGATCAACATACCTAGAGTGAATTGGGTATGAATAAGAGGGACAGTGAGTTGGAAGGTTGACAAATCTGATTTGAAGTGTTTGCCAGTTTCTGTGGTGTAAAACACCCTTGTTATTGATGATTTCAAGTTAACGCCATAACATCACTGAATGAAACATTGGAAAGAGCTTCACATAATGAATTCATTTGCTGGTATGAGCTAGATTCATTGTACCACTGGTTGAACATATGATTTTTATACCTGAAGGGGCACTGGTTAGATTTAATCAGGGACGTAAATGTAAATTGGAACAGGCCCAGGGGAATGGGGACATATAAATGCTACAATTTTAATAGAACGGAAACATTTAAAAGACATTCAAGAAATCTTCCTCTTGATATAACCCAAGACTTTCAATTCACTGGTTTGATTGGAGTAGAAACCGTATATAAGACTTATTCTTAAAGGGTTTTATTTTTTAAGGGCAGTTTTAGGTTCACAGCAAAATTAAGAGAAAGACACAGAGATTTCCCACATATCACCTGCCCTCACATGCATAGGCTCTCTCCTTCTCAACATCCCCACCACAGTGGTACATCCATTAAACTGATGAGCTTACATTCACACATCATTATCACCCAGAGCATGTAGTTTACACTAAGTTTCAGTCTTGGTGTTGAACTTTCCTTGAATTTGGAGAAATTTGTAATAACACATATCCACGATTATAGTATCACACAAAGTAATTTCATGGCTCTAAAAATCCTCTGTCCACCTCCTATTCATCTCCTCTCTCCTCCGGAGGTCCAGGCAACCACCAGGGATCTTTTACTGTCCACATAGTTTTGCCTTATTAAGATGTCACACAGTTGGAATCATATAGCATATAGCTTTTTCACATTGACTTTTCACTTAATACTATGCATTTAAGTTGTCTCCATGTCTTTTCATGGCTTGATAGCGTGTTTCTACCATTGAATAATATTTCATTATTCAGATGTATCACACTTTTTTTTTTTTCATTCACCTACTGGAGGGCATGTTGATTGCTTTCAAGTTTCAGCAAAAAAAAATTTTTTTTTTTTTAAGCTGCTATAAACATCCATGAGCAGGTTCTTGTGGACACAGGTTTTCAATTCCTTTGGGTAAATAGCAAAGATCACATGATTCCCTCCAGCAAAGAATAAAAGTTGTTGTTGCTCCATATCTCCCCAGCATTTGGTATTGTAAATGTTCTAGATTTTGGCAATTCCAACCAGGTATGTACCAGTATCTAATTGTTGTCTTTATTTGCACATCCTTGGTGACATATGAGATGGAGACTCTTCACAGTTTTATTGCCAGATCCATATTTCTTTTGTGATGTAACTATTAAGGTTTTTGGCCTATTTAATTTTTTTCTTGCTGTTGAATTTTAAGATTTGTTTGTATATTTAGAATAATGATCCTTTATCAGATACTGTTTCTCCAAATACTTCCTTTCATTCTGCAGCTTGTCTTTTCATTCTCTTGATGGCGTCTTTCACAGATTTGAAAATTTTAATTTTAATAAAACCTAGCTTATTAATTCTTTCTTTTCTAGATTATGCTATAGGTGTTATACCTAAAAAATCATCATCAAACCCAAGGTTATCTAGATTTTTACCTAAGCTATCTTCTAAGAGTTTTATAGTTTTGCAATTTACATTTATATCTGTGATACATTATGAGTTAACTTTTTGTGCATTGTGTGAAAGATTTGAACCTATATCTTGATTTATTTTATTACATCTAGATGTCCGATTGTTTCCATATTGTTTCTTGAAAAGACCATCTTTTATTCATTGTGTGGCCATTGCTTTTTTTGTCAAAGGTTAGTTGACTGTATTTGACTAGGTCTATTCTGGGGCTCTCTATCCTGTTCCACTGACCTGTTTATTTATTCTTCACCCATACTACACTTGCTTGATTATTCTACCTTTATATTAATTTTGAAGTTTAGGAATGTCAGTTCTACAACTAGTTTTCCTTGATACTTTGTTGACTATTCTGGGTCATTTTCTTTTCCGTATAAAATATGAAATCAGTTTATAAATATGCAAAAAATAACTTACTGGAATTTTGATTTTGTTTTCACTGAATCTGTTGATCAAGTGGAGAAGAACATCTTGACATTATTGAGTCTTATCTATAGACGTAGAATGTTTTTATTTAGTTCTTTGAGTTTTTCATCACAGTTTTGTAGTTTTTGTCACGTTTCTTGTACCGTTTTCTAACTATATCTAAATATTTTATTTTTTGCATGCTATTGTAAATGAAATTGTATTATTAATTTCAAATTTTACTTGTTTATTTCTAGTATTTTGTATATTAACCTTATATCCTATAAACTCGCTATAATTGCTTATTAGTTCCAGGATATTTTTTATCAATTTTTTCAAGTGTTCTACATAGACAATCATGTCATCTGTGAAAAATAAAGAGACAGCTTTATTTTTTCATTCTCAGTCTGTATACCTTTTAGTTCCTTTTTTTTTTTTTCTTATTGCATTACATTCAGTAGTGCTTTCCTTAAGATGCTGAAAAACATTGGTGAGAGGGGACATTCTTGACTTGTTCTTGATCTTTGTGAGAAAGCTTTGGGTTTCTCACTATTAAGTACGTTATGTGTAGCTTTTTGTATATATCATTTTTCAAATTGAGGGAGTTCCCATTCTATTTGGAATCTGCTGAGAGTTTTTTTTAATTATTAAAAAAAAAGAATTATTACATTCTTTTTCTGCATCTATTGATATAATCGTATAATTTTTCTTCTTTAGCCTGTTGATGTGTTGGTTCACAGCAACTGATTTTCAAAGGCTGAATTAGCCTTGTGTACGTGGGATAAATTCTATTTGGGTGTGGTGAATTTTTCTTTTATACTTTGTTATATTTGAATTACTAATATTTTGTTGAGGATTTTTGCATCTTTGTTCATGAGAGATATTGGACTGTTGTTTTGTTTTATTTTCTTGTAATGTGTTTGATTTTGGTGTTAGGGTAATGCTCGCTTTATAAAATGAGTTAGGAGGAATTCCCTCTACTTCTATCTTCTGAGAGATTTTGTAGAAAACTGGTTTAATTTATATTCAAAATGTTTGGTAGAATTTACCAATAAACCAATTTGATACCGATGTCTTCTGTCTTGGAAGGTTATTGATTAATTATTGGTTAAATTTCTTTGATAGATACAGCTGTATTCAGGTTGCCTATTTCTTTTTCAGTAAATGTTGGCAGATTGTGTCTTTCAGTGAATTGGCTCATTTCATCTAGGTTATCAAACCTCTACACATAGAGTTTTTCATAATATTTCATTATCATTTTCTTTTTTAAGTTCAAAGTATTTGTAGTGATATTCCCACCTTCGTCTCTGATAATAGTAATTTGTGTGCCTGCTCGTTGTTTCTTAGTTAACCTGGTTGAAAGCATGTTGATGTCATTGATTTAAAAAAAAAATAGCTTTTGGTTTCATTTATTTTATCTATTAATTTCATCTTTTCAAATGTATTGATTTTTGCTATAATTTTTGCTATTTTCTTCTGCTTACTTTCAATTAATTTGTTTTTTCTTTCTAGTTTTCTATTTATTTATTTAGATGGAGTCTCACTCTTTCACTCAGGCTGGAGTGCAGTGGTGTGATCTCGGCTCACTGCAACCTCCACCTCCCAAGATCAAGTGATTCCCCTGCCTCCACCTCTTGGGACTACAGGTACCCACCACCATGCCTGGCTTCGTTTTTATATTTTAGTAGAGACGGTTTCACCATGCTGGCCAGGATGGTCTCAATCTCCTGACCTCGTGATACGCCAGCCTTGAATTCCCAAAGTGTTGGGATTACAGATGTAAGCCACAATGCCTGGCCCCTCTTCCTAGTTTTCTAAAGGGGAAGCTTTGGTGATTGATTTTAGTACCCTCTTTTTCTCTAATATTTACATTCAATGCTGTACATTTCTTTCTAAGGACTAATTTCACTGCACCCACAAATTTTGATACATCATGTTTTTATTTTCATTTAGGTCAAAATGTTTTTAAACTTATCTTGAGATTTCTTCTTTAAACAATGCGTCATTTAGAAATGTGTCATTCAGTCTGTATTTTTAATTTTTTTCAGCTATTTTTATTTATGTTATGGACTGATTAATTGTACTGTGGCCTGAGAGCAGGCATTGTATGTTGTCTATTCTTTTATATTAGCTAAGGTGCATTTTATGGTCCAGAATGTGATCTGTCTTGGTGAATGTTCTATGAGAGCTTAAAAAGAATGTATATTTTGCTGTTGTTGGATAAAGTAGTTTACAGGTATCTATTACATTCAGTCGATTAATGGTGCGGTGAGTTCAGCTATGTCCTTACTGATTTTGTGCCTTCTGGGTCTATCCATCTTTGATAGAACTATGCTGATGTCTCCAACTATAATAGTGAATTCATGTATATCTTCTTGCAGTTTTATCAGTTTTTGGCTCACATATTTTGACGTTGTGTTTATATGTATGAGGTTAAGGATTCTTATGTCTTCTTAGAGAGTTGACCTTTTTATCATTTTGTAATACATTTCTTTATCCCTGATAACTTTCTTTACTGTGTAGTCCACTCTGTCCAAAATTGATATGTTACTTCCACTTTTTTTTCAATTGGTATAGTCCATATAAGAATTTGATGGAGATTTGTAAATTAGCTCTTCTTTGATTTTAAATCATTAATGGAGTTTCTTAGAATAGAAAAATAGCTGAATATTTTTTTACCCAAATTTCCCTTGAAGTGACTTTTCTTTAATTTCTAATACTTAGAAATTAAACTTTGAAGCTATACAAAGCCTAGTAATTCCTACAATATCTAGCTGTTATTTGTTTCTGGGTGTGTTTTTCTCAAACTGTAAAGCGCCTTTTAAGAATTTCTAATACTGCTAAACAATTTGCCTTTTGTCTTCATTCTTCACTTTGGCTAGACCCAGTTCCTATTGCTTGCAACCTCACATACTCCAAGTAGTTTGAGGAGTGAAGATGTGAGTAGGAAGTTTTTTAAAAAAACAAAAAAACCTTAAGAGTTTATTTATGGAAACAACTGTCCTGTTCCAGCAAAATTTTTTAAAAAAGGTATTTCCAGGAATAATTTTACAGACTAGAATTAACTCACAAATATGTGAAAATATTTTTCAAAGCTACAACACTAGATGATAACAGAAATGAGCTTCAAACCAAATTTCTTTTCTGTACTTTTCTACTGGACTGTCTTGTATGCACCTGATCACACTTCTTAATGTTACATCCACAGATGGCAGTGTCAAGCTAATTTGTTCATCATGTATATTTCATAGGCTCAGAAAATCAAACAAAATTGTTTTTGTTACGTTATCTACTATTAGGAAGTTCATGTTCTCAACAACACAAGAAAAAAAATTCTGTGAACTTTTTTCTTCATGGTACTCCACATAAAATTCAGTATACATGTCTTCAGGAGAGATAAGTTTCCTACACATTTATGTATGTCTGAAATGTTTGTTATTGGTATTTGCTAGACTGTGTTCTAAGACTTGGACACATCTATGAATAACTCTTAAGAATAGATTGTAGCAGAAAATGTTTACCCCTCTCCAATAGGAAAACAAAGTGTTTGACTTTTAATATCCAATCTGAAATTTCTCTTGAAATGATTACTGGAGATCTTCTTGGATTAGGCAAATGAAAACAAATGAGTTGTCGTTTAAGACCTTCTGGTATACCTCCTGTGTGGAGGTGAAAAGGGTTACCTGATAATGGAGGCCAGCCTCTAATACACATTTCTGGACTGGCTGAGTTGATCTAGTAAGGATCCTGAGCTGAGTAAATGGAGTATTACTTTTTTTCTTCTCTCCCAAGAGAGGCAACAACTTCAGTGAGTATGAATTGTGTCTGTTCTACAAATTCAAACTCTTCCATAAGGGTACTTTTAAAAGGCCATAAAGAAGAGTAAGTTGGGGAAAATTTGGAAACTTATATTTTCTCTCAAATATGCTACATCTCCAACCAGCTTTTCAATAATACAGGTGTTATTTTCTCTGTCTGATGATTCCTTTGGTTTATTTCTAGAGTTCAGGATTCCAGTCAGGAAACTTAATTTCTTTTTTTGTTATAAGAGAGCCCATTTTCAGTTACAGTGTAGGTGTTAGACAAAGTTAAAAGTATGGCATACATAGTGTTGGGTTTTAGAAACAGGCAAAATTTCTGTATTTTATTGCATAAGGAAGTAAGCTGAATTGTACCCTTTAGGGTACTTTGGCAATATTTGTGTTGCTGTTTTGAGGAGAATCAGTATGAAAGGCTAAGTTCTAACCCACAACATTCTGCTGATCTTTTCAGAAGTAAAAATCAAAGTGAAAAATAGACTGGCATCATGTGTTACATAAAAAGGGTAAAAAGAAAGCAGGGCATCAGCAATATTATCTCATAAAGAGAGTTCATTGAAAGCCAATTAGTTGGATCCTTATATTATTTTTAATATATATTATGTCTATTAAAGCTAAAATTGTCAATGAAGCTTTAACATAGCTGATAAAAATAAGATGGATAGTAATTGAAGAAACAAAAGAAACTGATGACCTCTGTTATTTAAGTCCATACAAATCAAAAATAATCCATAGCAATTTGCTGTTTAGTTGTTTCCTCTGTGATTAGTTTCTAGAGATTACAAGTGCAATACACTTTCAGATGTAAGTAGCATTCAAAATGCAGGGTAGAGTCTGCATTCAAAATGGTCTAAAACTGATATGTCCTTGTGTCACACTAACATGATTTTTTTTTAAGATTATATTCAGATAGGTTTCTTCACACTGACCCAGGTAATAAGACTGACATTGAAAAGCTTTTTGATGACAAAAATTAATGCGATACTTTCAGTATATTTTAGTATTCTAGAGGGATTTTTTTGTTTTCCTCTTAATAATATTAACGTTACTGTTAATTATTATAAATATAATCAATATCTTTAAATTCTTTATCAGAACTTTTAAAATACAGGAATATATAAAATGGTCATTATAATTTTACTGAACTTTAGTTACTAAAGTAATGTATATGTGATCTCAATTTATACTCAGAAAGATTTTCAATGTTAGCATAATTATCCTGAGATTGCTAGAAAATTTGAGCCTGAGAGATGTTCACTGTTTATAATTTCACACATATTGAAAGAATTGCAGATATAATTAAACAATGATATTCTTATCATCCAAACAAAATTGCTATTGACAGCTTAATGTGTTTCGTATATGTGTATGTGTTTGTATGTGTGCTCTACATTAGGGTAAAAATACATAAATTTATGTTACTTTTTTTTCTTTTTATTATGTGATGTTTTTATAATATGATGATGTAAATATTCTTAGTAAACATTGTTTTAAAAAGGCAATTGAAATTCTATTACTTGTCTGAGCCACCATTTTTTACCTATATTGCTCCTATTTTTTCCCCACATGTTTGCCTCATAAATAAGACTGTGGTGAGCATCCTTGCACTTTATCTGTTGTTCAGTTCTCTGAATTGTATGAATGACTGGACAAAGTGGTAAAAACATTTTCCATGTTTATTATAAAACGGTAATGTGGAAAATACTTAACAGCACTCCTGTACCTTATACAAAATACATAAAATGATGAGCTTAACTGAACTGGGAAGGAAGTAAGAGAAAGCTCAGACACTAAATTGACTAGATACTGTGAAACCAGGGAGATCAATGGGCATTAATGTGAGTGGTTGTCCAGAGAGGCACTGTCAGTTCCTGGTGGTCAGTGTTTTAGATTTCATGAACTGTCTACACAGAAAGAGACACAAAGCTCAGCCCTCTTTTAAGGCAGGAAGTTTGGACAGACATCCCTGTTTAATGATAAAGCCTTATCTTTAAATTGTGTGACATCCTCATGCCCCTCCTTACCAGGAAGCCTGTAGAAAATGCTCATAATTTTGTTCTGTGTCAGAGAGTGGGGTGGCTTTCTTGAGAATTCCTATTCTAAACTACTTCTCTTAAGGGTTTTGAAGGCAGAATTTATATCGCTTGTATGGCTCAACTATCCAAGATGAATTTAAAGTTGATTTAGGATTGGCAATGTCGCCAAGGAACATGGTATAGTCCAAGCTTACAATCTTTCTGTAGGAAACATGCAACGGTCAAAGGAGTGGAATATTTAAACATAAATTTCCATAGAACCTGAGTTTGAAATTAACTAATACTACATCACAGAAAACAAGTCACCACAGAGAGTAATTAGTAATGAACAATTATATCTCTACCACTTGATATGTTAGAGGGATCAAATATAGATTATAAAAATAAGAATGTTCAATATGTTTTTAAAATGTAATCAAAAATGACAAAAAATAAAATGCTGCACAAAATGGCCGATAAGAAAAAGAAGTACTTTTACAACTATTGATTCTAAAAGAAAAACTTTTAGAAATAAAAATTGTAGTGATTAAAATTAAGAATTCAATGTAAAAGTTAACTGCTTTAAGAGAAGCTGAAGGGAGAATGAATAAATTATAAATAGATGTAATAAAATCTTTGAAATTGACTATAAGTTGACAAAAAATAGACAACTTACAGAGTCACAAGTTATCTAGGATGTAAAATTTTTTTTAAATTATTTTTGGAACACCAGAAAGAGACATTACAGAGACAGGGTAATAAAACACTAGTTACTGGGCGCAGAGATGATTTTTGACCAAAACCCAACACAATGAAGTACCTCCTTCTGAAATTTAAATTGGAAATCAAAGATATCAGCGTTGATCTCTCTTGTGTCATAAAGCATGGAAATGTAAACTTGTAAAGTGTTGATCAGAATCTCTCACATTTTAAATTAAATTAACTATTGCCTACAAATGTTACTAAGCTAAACTTTAGTTTACTCAGATATAAAATTAGGGTAACAATTAAGTACTTAATGCTACCAAGCACATAAATAAAGGTACTTATGTTACTTGGTATATTAAACTAGACATTATAAGTGATCACTACCTGTAAGCTATTATCAAGGCTGTTGCTTAATCTATATGTTTTTGTTGTTCTTTTCAAATTAAAGAGGATAACATAGGAAATACCAAAATGCAGAGACAGAGGGGTATTTTTGAGACCCTTAGAGCAATATAGATCTTTGGAACTGAGGAGAATTAATTCTTTGTACTATCATTTATTTTCTGTTTTAAAGAGCTCAAAAGAGCTCTTGTTACCTAGGCTAAGTATGTCCCAAGTAATACAATTATAGAATATCATTAAAATCAAATTAAGTGTCCATCAACAAATTATGAAAAAGGAAAATGTGATATATATACCCATAACTACATATATATGTGGATACATATGTATGTATACACACATACACAACTGAATACTACTCAGACTTAAAAAAGATATCCTGTCATTTGTGACAACATGGATAAACCTGGTGGACATTCTGTTAAACCAAATAACACAGGCACACAAAGAAAAACAACTTATAATTTCTCTTATATGTGGAAACCAAAACAATCACATTCATAGAAGCAGAGAATAATAGAGTGTTAGTTATCAGCAGCAGGAATTGGAGGGGAGGACTTCAGAAATGTTGGTCAACATTTACAAAATTTCATTTAGAGAAGAGGAATGAGTTCAATAGATATGTTGTACAACATAGTGATTATAGTAAATAATAATGCATTGTATATTTTCAGGATAATATGAGAACAGATTTATTTCTCATTGCAAAAAGTATGGTATGTAGGTAACACATGTTAATTAGCATGATTTAGTCATTCCACTATGTACATATATTTCAAAACATCATATTGTATGCTACAAATATATACAACTTTCATTTCTCAATTTAAATAATTTTTAAAAGAAGGCTATAATTTAAACCTCCCAGAGACACATGCTGTATTAGGAAGGGAATTTGGAACATCTAAATAAAACAGTGATTGCCCCAAAGAAGAAAGATTATATCTGAGAGTTGCTTTATAATTGGTTATTGGAAGGACTAACCAAAACTCACTGTTCCTGCTTTCTCTGTTCCAATATAACTTGCTAAAAAGAGCTTTAAATTTAAAGTCGAGCACGGCCCCTCTCTAAACAGGCAATGATTGAACTTTGTTGTTCTTCTTCTTGTTATAGGGTTTATCTCATCCAGGATGAAATACAGTAGTGCAATCACCGTTCCCTGCAGCCTCAACCTCTCCGAGCTCAGATGATTCTCCTACTTTAGCTTCCAAAGTAGCTGGGACTACAAGTGTATGCCACTACACCTAGCCAATTTTTTTGTGTTGCCCAGGCTGGTCTCAAACCGCTGGATTCAAGCAGTCTAGCTACCTGGGCCTCCCAAAGTCCTGGGATTACAGGCATGAGCCACTACACCAAACAAGGTAATGATTAAACTAAAAGTAATTGATATATTGGCATCTTGATTCATATATGTATTTATCAGTTTTGTCTATTATAAGAGGACAAATAAGACAGAAAGTTGATAGTCAAGTCATTCAAAACAAGGCAGCGTCTAATTTGAAATTATAAGCATTATAATGCATGAGAAAAACCAAACACACTTAAAGATAATTTTCATGCATTCACACTGGTGACTATCGAAGTTTACCTTTATTGACACATAAAAAGTTATTGTAGATTGTTATGACACATTATTTCTTGCTGCCTTTTTTTCCCTTAATGACTTTACCAAAACAATGTGATAGAAATTGCTACTAGCATAAAACACATTCCAGCAATAGATAAAAACAGTTCCTTGGCTGGAAGAAGCATATATTTCAATATCTGCTTCAGGCAGAATACATTGAAATTTATGCCCTCTATTGTTATTGGAGTAATGCTATTTCTGTTGTTTCTCTCTAGGGAACTACAATACTAATGTCTTAATTTTTCAGACATCAATATTAGTTTTATGAGTGAGACATAATTGCGAAACTTACTAATAAGGTATAAACTAAAAAGTCTTAATAAAATACCAAAATCAGCAACTTGAAGGAGTTTTCAAACTTTACCATGGATAAATTATATACTCTCTTTAAAAAGTCAATAAAAAAGAGAGAGCATTTTTTTCCATATCAGTTGATTTTCTTAAGGCTTAAGGCCTATACTGCACTATAAATTCACTAAATAAAGATCTTTTAAAAAACTTATTTTATAAAATAAAATAGCGTACAAAACTATATTTTATTATTTAACATATTAACAGATAATTTTAAGTGCTATCTTAAAACAATTTCTGGAACTATAAAAGAAATACTTCATCATCATAAGCCTCACTGGAAGTCTTTACATGATTCTGACAATACATCCAATATAGGAAGCGTTATGGGTAAGAGTGCTTTGGTGGGTATTGGTAATGGTTGTGGATGGGTCAGATAAAATTTCCCAGGGTAGGTAATATCTACAGTGCTTGAGTAACAGTTAGTCCTATGATGTTACAGAGAACTATGACTACAAAAACTCAGGGCTTAGAGAGAACCTGGGAGATTTTGCCAGCTTCAGATACTTTTGCCTGCGTTGAATGTGGATGTGAAGGAGAGAAAATCGGTGAGGAACACCTGATGTTACACATCATGTACTACATTAAAGAGATTGGATTTATCTGAAAAGATACTGGGAGCTAATAAAGACAGGCTTTAATGGAGGACACTGATGTGATCTGATTTGTAGCTCACTCTGGTAACAATATCAAGAGTAGATGCAGGGCATGTTGGTGTGACAGTTGTTATATCAATTATTGCAATAAATGACAAGGGCCTGAATTTCAACAAACATGAAATGTCAGTAGGGGTGGAATTTTTCTATCAAAAATAATTAGGCTTTCCAACTATGCTTAATAAATTTAATATATTGAATAGCTTACAGAGAATAAAATGAATGTGTAGTAGATAAAATGTGGAAGATACAGATCAATAGTGCATATATTTATAAAGATATATTCTTCTCAGTCCAAGGATGAATATCATTTTGGCCAAAACCCATTACCAAGCAGCTGTGTGACTCGCATTTAATTTGGTAGGCTTTGTCTGTTTAATTTAATTTACCTGCGAGGTAGGGACTCTTATTCCTCTTATAATCATGAAGAAACTGAGTTATATAGAGGTGTGTGAGTTTCCAAGGCTTCATAGCAGATTCTGGAATGAAAACATGTCTATCTTCAGAGACAATGGTTGTAATAATTATGCAATATGCCCCTTCTTCTAATTCAAATATTTGGAATGTTTTGTCTACAACTATAGTTAATTCCACACCAAAGCTGAAATTACTAATAGTAGGTAAGACGTTCACGAACTAAGTGATTGAATCCTGGCTTCTGCAAAGCCATTAGATAATAGACACAGACTTCACTGCAGGTGCCATGGGTGCACATTTGCAGCTTAATGACCAAAGAGGGCTGATGAGTAGTCATGGTGGCAATCATTGCTACAAGGAAAGGAAATGGAAATGAGGACAGACTGCTGTGATGGGAGACAGAGATTGGAAGCACTAATATCATCAATATTAATGCCAGTTGCAATGTGAGTTCAGTGCCAGGGAGGCCAGTGAAGTAGGCACCCATGAGAGGCTCATAGACACATCTGATCATCAAAGGGCAGATGTTAAATGTGATTCAGGGGAAAGTGAGAGGAAGTGTTAACAATGGCACAGATGAAGAGATAGGCTGATACACGTGGTGAAAATTGTCAAGCACAAGCATTATCTTGGAGGAAAGCAGAGCAGAAGGGAGAGGAATTTATTCCTCAAAATCCATAATTTTATTTATTAGCCAAGCCATGCACAAGAAAAACAAAATAACAAATATTTAAACATATTCATAAACCCCAATATTTAATCAAAATGTCAAAGCAAGTGATTTCTTTCAAAGGAAATACCGTGGTATTATCATGGAAATGTGTCTTAAAAACATCTTTATTGAGTGAAGGAAAGAATAAAAATAAAAATGGCAAAAATATCAATGCTGACATTCTTTTTGTGTGTATATCCATATATCTATAGATCATCTTATACAGAGAGCTTCTTCTTATCTCCTTTGAACCTTTGTGCTTTGCTGCTAATGGAGGCCAGCAGGAATTTAACATCAGTGAGTGGTGAAGCGGAAGTTAAAAGACGTTGTTAATCTGTAAATTGTAGAGCTCTTTCTGTAGTGGCTCAATCGGTTTACCTGTTAACATAAAAGATCCCTATTTCAAAAAATGCAAAACAGTATGAAAGTGTGCCTGAAAGCATTAAAATGTGTTTAACTTTGACCTTCTTCATCACTTCCAATTCAGTAAACAATCTTCCAATACCGCTAACAGCACCACTCAGTAATATTACTGTAACTAGTGCAAGTCATATTCCCAGGCCAAAAGTAAAAATTTCTTAGGATGTCTAATCTGTAGTTGCAGCAGCTAGTAAGTTTCTACCTGAGAGAAATATTTTAAAAGTGAACTGAAATGACCCTCTCAACTATTGACAATTGGACACAGAGGAACTCTGCCAACACTGAAAATAAAAAGTTGTGAAGACATGACTTATGGGAATGTTTAGCATTAAAGCAATTGTGCTTTTTCATACAACAAGACACACATCACATTTACTTGATATAAATAAGAATAAGTGAAATATATGAAGAAGAGAAATAATTACTGAAAAAAGATGATAGAATATAAAAATAAAATATAAGGATTAAGAGTAGTGAAGACATAGATGTGAGGCTTTCATAAACAATATGTTATATATAAAACAAAAAAGAAATACTGGGATGGAGGAAAGAAGAACAAGACTTTGGCAGCTTTAGATCCTAGTATTGCCCTCAATTTTGCCTTATCAACTCCTGTTCTCTATACATCTCACAAGAGCTTCTAATTTAGTCAGGTTGATTACCTCCCATAAAGATTGTCTATAACCTCACCTGGAATAGCGTAAGAAGTTAACAACTATTTATAGAGCTAAAGAACAAATGTAGCCTAAAACAGGTCTTTTGATTTCTGTACTTACAGCTTTATTTCTACTTTTCACCTTTTAAGTTGTCATCTTGAATATTATTCAAATGATTCCAGATCCCTCTAAAATTTCTTAGCTATTTTTAGACATTTTTGGGCAGTTTTAGCCCCAAATAATTTATCTTATAAAATTAAATATTTTTGTTTTTATTAATATAACAATTATATACTGTACAAGAACATTTTAATAGTTATTTTGTGGTACATATGTATACAGTCTTCTATGTTTGTATATGAGTGCTATGGTCTGAAAGTTTGTATACCCCCAAAATGTATTTATTCAAACCTAATGTGATGGTAGTCATGTGCATAGGACCATTATGAATGGGATTAATGCCCTTATAAAACAGATTCCAGAGAACTAGCTTAACCTTTTCATGTGAGGAAACAGTAAGAAGATACCATCTTTAAACCAGGAGAGGGGCCTTCACCAGACACAAAATTTGCTGGTGCCTTTATCTTGGACTTTCCAGCCTCGAAAACAGTGACAAATAATTTCTGTTTATGAGTAACCAAGTCTACTATATTTTGTTATAGCAATTTAAACAAAGATAATTTAAGTATAGCTATTCAGTGTCATGACAAGTTTCTTAAAAATCAGGAGCTCATTACTATATATTTTGTATATTTACTTAGTGCCCAGCATATTTTTGTGTCATTATATGGGTACAGGAAAATTGAAAGAATCATTCAATAACCATTGAAACAAGGGTAGAATAAAAAAAAAAAAGCTCTATGAAGACGAGTTTTAGACTCTTTTGTATGTATTACTTCAGGAAATTAAAGAAAGTGATGATTGAATAATTTTTCTTCAAATTAAGTTAGAAGAGAAAATACTGATAATACTACAACTACAGATTTGCTCAGCAAAGCATTTACAATGATACTTCCTATGGTAAGAGGGAACTCTTCCTAAAATTGGTGCTGTAAGCAGTTAAGTAAATTAAACAACCAAAACATTCAACTACTATTTTATCTTGATGCATCAAAAATTACATTAGCTTGTAAACAAAAAATAAAAGCATTTTTGTAAATTTTGCTTTTGTTTTCTTATATGATATATTCGTTTCATCAGATAAAATGCATACATTAGGTTTAACCCAATAAAATAAACTTGAAAGAATGGTTGGGTATAAATGAACAAGGACCAAGAAAATGAGAGCGATGACATCTTAAGAGAGTAACTGTAAACAATATATTGAAAGTTAAAAAGCAATGTCTTCAGTAGAAAAAACATAAAGGCCTAGTAACAGGGATAGTTATGAAAAACAAGCTGAATCACCATGTATGTCATAAGAGATGCTCAGGGTTGGATAACCTGTTACTGCAGAAGAATGAGATAAACCTAAGAATATACTTTGATTGAAACTCTGTGGAACAATTTGACTTCTGGTACTCCCACTGACCTACTGACAGTTTAAGCCGTTCTATTCTCCAGTCGTCATAGGAAATCTGAGTTTTTTATTTATTTTTAAAATTTATTTATTTTACTTTAGATGCATACTATATCTGGCATTGAAAATCTGAGTTTTTTTCCTCATAGAAATTTGTTCTGAGTTGGGAATACTAGGCTGGTGGAGAGAGGCATAGGGATGACATATGGTATTTCAGCAAGCTGAAGAGTATCAGCCACAGTGTTTATGAACCAATTGACATTAACGGCGCAATATTCATTGTTAGACCAGCAAAAGCCTGGATTACTTCCTTTTCCTGTTGCAGGAAGCTTATCATGCTCCAAGTACATCCCACAAAAATCTGAGCTTGCAAGAAAATTTTAAATTCTTTATGATGAGACATGAGTGGAGAGCAATGACCTTATATCTTTGGGGAGAAAACTAATATAAAACAAAATGATTAAAAAAAATTGAATTAATAATAATAATAACTAATGGCAGGTCAATGAGCTAGTTCCAATTCAGTGTTTTACTTCTGGTGCCTACTATAAGTAATCCCCAGAAAAGGAAGCAATGACAAGATAGCAATTAAGTTCTGATACTAAGTAGTAAAGATCTAACACCACCAAAGTGCACTTGTAAAACCTAGAAGAGGTGGCTGACTCTGTAAATATGTAGGCATCACTGAAAGATGCAAGAATCATAAAAACTCAGAGAAATTTAACTTAACCCCCTCAGAAAAAAGATAAAAAACCAACAATGCTCCAGCAATGGATCGCATCCAGAAGAATTCAAGATCTCTGAAATGTCTGACAGATAATTAGGGAATAATTCGGAGAATCACAAGAAAATTTGAATAAAAAACTAAATAAAATTTTGTAAACAATACGGAAACAAGATGATGGAGAAAAATTAAAATAATTAAAAAAAGAAATCCCAGAAATGAGTAATATAATAAATGGACAAAAAAACTCATTAGAAATTTTCAACATCAGACTTGGTCAAACACCAAAAGAATATATGAGCTTAAAGACAGAACATATGAAATTACCCAATCTGAGGAGAAAAAGAGAAAAGAAAAAAAAGAGTGAAGAAAGCCTATGAGGAATATAGGCAACATCGATAAATTAATATCCACCTACTATGAATCCCTGAAGGAGATGAGAGAGGAAAAAGCCTTGAAAGCAAGCTTAAAACAGTGACTGAAAATTTTCCAAATCTGGAGAAAGATGACAGCATTCAAACACAGGAACCTCAGAGGATACCCATGAAATTCAACTGAAAGAGGAATTTTCCAGACATATCATAATTAGTAATTTTTTTTTAAAAAAAAGTAAGAATACTGAAGGCGTCAAGAGGAAAGAAGCATATCACATTCATTGCAGCCCAAATATGGTTTAGTAAATTTCTCAGTGAAAACCTTACATATCAGAAAAAAGTGGGATGCTATATGCAAGGTGCTAAAAAAAAAAAAAAAAAAAAAAAAAAAAAAGAAATACACCTGTCTATCAAGGATATTGTACACAGCAAAGCTAATATTCAAACAAAAAAGAGAGATAAAGACTTACTTTCTCAGATAAACAAAAGCTGAGGGAATTCATCAACAGCAGGCCTATATTACAAAAAATACTGAAGGGAGTTCTTTGATCTGAGTGAAATTGAAATGGACACTAACATGTACCAAAGAAACAGCTAAAGATATTAAACTCACTGGTGAAAAAATAAAACAGACAAATTCAGAATTGTTTAATACTTTAATTGGTGTAAGTAAATCACTTGCATTTAAGTATAAAGACTAAAAGATAAAACTATTGAAAAGAATAATAACTGCAATAATTGGTTACAAGTATAAATAAAACATCAAAAAGAAAAAAAAATGTGGTGTCAACTTGAATTTCTTTTCAATGCTTTTATTTGTGATTAAAGTTAAGTCATTATCCATTTAAAATCTCATTATAAGATTTTTTATTTTTGTAATCCTCATGGTAACCACAAAGCAAAAACCTGTAATAGATATACTAAAAATAAATAGCATAGAATCCAAACATGCTAACAGAGGAAATCACTTAACCACAACAGAGTAAAAAGGAAGAAATGATTTACAAAACAACCAGAAAACAAATACAAAATATAAGCAGTAAACCCTTACCAATCATAAATAACCTTGTATGTAAATGAAACAATCCAATTACAAGTGATAGAGTGGCTAAATGGATTTTAAAAAGATTTAACTACCTACTGTCTACAAGTGACTCACTTCATTTATAAAGATATGAAGATATGCATACACTGAAAGTAAGAGATGGAAAAATATATGCCAGGAAAATCAAAGACAGAGAAAAGTAGAGTAGCTATACTTAGACAAAATAGACTTTTAGTCAAGAATAGTAAAAGAAAAAAAAAAGGCAAAGAAGACCATTATACAATGATAAAGAGGTTGATAGAGAAAGAAAATATAACAATTTTAAACATATATGCATCTAAACGCCAGAATACCCAAACACATAAGACAAATATTAATAAACCTAAAAGGATAAGTTGGATGTGACATATTAATGGTAGAAAAGTTAAACACCCCACTTTAAGCAATGAACAGATTATTCAGCAGAATTTTTTTAATTGAATTTAAATTTTTCTCTAGACCAAATGAACCTAACAGATATTTATGTAACATTTCATCCAACAGCTGCACAATACACAATTTTTACAAAAGCTTATGAAACATTCTCCAAAATAGACCATATGTTAGGTTACACCATAGGTCTGAACATATTTTTAAAAACATAAATCATATCAAGTATCTTCTCTGAACACAATGAAATAAAGTTTGACATCATAACAGAAGGAACATTGGAAACCATACATATTTATGGAAATTAAACAGCATGTGCCCAAACAATGAATGAGTCAAAGAAAAAATTAAAAACAAAATTAAAAAATCCCCTGAGACAAATGAAAATGGAAACACTTATACCAAAACCTATGGGATACAGCAAAAGCAGTTCTAAATGAGAAGTTTATAGCTATAAGCACCCGCATAAAAGAGTAGGAAGACTTCAAATAAACAAATAATAATGTACCTCACAAAACTCAAAGCAAAATCAAACGTAAACAAAATTAATATAAGGAAAGAAATAATGAAAATCAGAGCAAAAATAATTGAAATTGGGACAACAATGCAAAAGTTCAACAAAACAGTTTTTTTTTAAGTAAACAAAATTGGCAAACGATTTGCTCAACTCAGAAAAATAGACCCAAATAAATAAAATCAAGACCAAAAGGAGATTTAAAAGAATCCACAGAATTACAAAAGATCATCACGAATATATAAAAAAGTGCCTACATATTGTAAAACCTAGAAGAAATGGATACGTTTCTGGACTCACACAACGTACCAAAATTGCATGAAGAAGAAATAGAAAACCTTAACAGACCACTACTGGGTAACAAAATGTTTGAAGTAGTAATAAAATGTCTCCCATTAAAGAAAAGCCCAGAACCTGATGGCTTTACTGCTTAATTCTATCAAACTATAAAAAAACAACTAGTACCATTTCTGCTCATACTTGTCCAAAAAACTGAAGAGGAGAGAATACTTCCTATTTAATTACACAAGGCCAGGGTTATCCTGAAAAACAAATCAGACAGGAACTTAACAATGACAAAAAACTACAGGGTAGTATCTATGATGGACATAGATGAAAAATTATACCAGCAAACCAGATTCAACAACACATTAAAAAAGCATTAATTATGATCAAGTAGGATTCAGCCCAGGGATGCAAGGATGCTTCAACATATGCAAATCAATAAACATAATATACATCACATTAACAAATCATTAGCACATTGCAAATTAAAACCGCAATGAGATAGCATGTTGACCCATTTAAAATGGATGTTATAAAAAAGTTCAAAAATAGTAAATGCTGGTGAGGGTACAGAGAAAGATAGACACAAGTGTTTTATTACTGACAATTTGGCACTTCCTCAAAACACTAAAAATGGAACTACCAGACAGGTATAGTGATGCACAACTGTAGTCCCTGCTTCTTGGGAGGCTAAGGCAGGAGGATGGCTGGAGCCCAGGAGTTCGAGTATGCACTAAGTTGTGATCACACAACCGCATGCCAGCCTGGGTGACAGAGTGAGTCCCTGTTTCTATAAAAACATTAAAAATAAATAAAAATAGAGTGAAAATATAATCAAAAATTCCACCACTAGGTATATAGCCAAAAGAAAAGAAATTAGTATATATTAAAAACATGTGCCCTCCCATGTTTATTGCAACATCATTCACAGTAGTTAAGACATGGAATCTACCTAAGGGTTGATAAGTTGATAAATATGTTTTGCAATATACACAATGGAATATTATTCAGCCATAAAAAATGAAATGTCATTTGCAGCAACATGGATGAAATTAGAGGACACTATATTTAATGAAATAAGCCATGCATAGAATAAGAAATATCATACATTCTCACTCAGATGTGAGAGCTCAGACGTTGATCTCATTGGAGGTAGGGAGTAAGATGATAGTTACCAGAGGCTGGGAAGTACTGAGAGGAGGATGAAGTGAAGTTGGTTAAAAAATACAAAAATACAATTAGAAAGAAGAAGTAAATTCCAGCCTTTGCTTGTGCAGTTAACTGACTTAGTTAGCAATAATTTATTGTACATTTCAAAATAGTAAAAAATAATATTTGGAATATTCCCAATACAAAGGAGTGACAAATATTCAAAGCAATATTGTTGATAGATATTGATATTTATCCTAATTACTCTTGATTGAATTATTATATGTTGTATACATGCCTCAAATTATTACATGTATCCCATTAATATATACAATTATTATTAATAAAAAATTACAAAGAGAATAAGTTAAACACATCAAATGTGGTAATTTTTTTGCTTTTATAATAATACTAAACAACATCAAACAATGATTTTAGAAAGCACTCTCTTTAATTAACCTCTGAGGATGTTTGAAGAAACACCTCATTATTTTGAAAACTAATAAGTAAGGGAATATTAAACATCGCATCATTTTCTATACAAACTGTGCCTCAGGGTCAGCAAATAGTTGATGATGAAATGTGTTTTTCTTTTTGAAAGTTTTCCAGCTAAATTTTGGAAAAGAAAATACATAATTACAACAGTACAGAAGAGAGGGACATAGTTTAAATGACACCATATGTAGCTGATCAATAAAATCGAAACCATCAGAAATTATAGTAGGAGACAAACCAACCAATTTGCTCATCAAGTAAGTTGATAGGAAAAAGATGAAACATGTTCCTTGAGAAATGTGAGACTGTTAAGAGGAACATCCACCTATATCTTATTTGGATTGTAATTCAAACACACACACACACACACACACACACACACACACACACACTCACACCCAGACACAGACAGACACACATGAAATCTGGGAAATGGGTCATTCACTATATAAAAAATATTGTCATTTTTATGTGTTTTGCTTGGGGTTTCCAAGACCACTGCAAGACTCAATGATTTGCAAAAAAGATCTCACAAATCTCAGAAGAGTTATTATATTTACCATTATAATTTATCATAGTGAAATGATGCAATGTAAAAACAGCAAAGGGAGAAGGCTTATGGGGAAACATTAAAAGAAACCAGGCACACTTTTCCAGGAGTACAGTCTTATTCTAGTTCAGTCTTAAGGATACATTTAATTCTCCCAGTAATTATGTGTGACAGTACGTGCAAAGTTTTACAACTCAGAGAAGCCTTCCTGAGCTTTGATGTCCAGGGTTTTTGTTGGGCATCAGTCCTGTATGTATGATCTAATTTCTTCTGACCTGAAAACTTATCTAAGCTAATCAACCTCCAAAAACAGGTGTTCACATAAATTATAGTGTTAGTATAAATTATCTGATCAAACTGTTACTGCATGGCCCAAAGCTTCAAGCATACAAAAATTCTTGTCTTAAGAATATTCCAAGGGCTTAGCATGCCTTTTCCAGAATACAGCCAAAAACTTCCTAAAGACATATCTTTTTTGAGAATGTGTGGGATTTGAGGAAGCCAAGCATGCTGAGTTGTCACTTCATTGCACAGTTGTGATAATAAAATTTCTATTATATTAAAAATAACTTTTATCTTTTAGAGGTTATATCATAATATTTAAATATAAAATATGATGCCTGGGACTTTGCCTCTAAATTATATCATAGAAAAAAAGGAAGTTCGTTAGATTTTAGATAAGACTGTTCATAATTTGAATTGCTAAAGCCTTGTAACAAATACTTGGGGATTAATATCCTCTCTACTATAGATTTGTAATTTTCAATAATTTTAAAGTATATATAAAATACAGTTAAACTTATAAGACTTCTGTGGGTGAAGTTGAGCACCTCACTCCTCTCCAAATTAGATAGAAGACTGGAAGTTTATATTCTGATAGATTAATGGAACTTAGAACTGAGGAATGGCACACTAGGAGGAAGATGTTTTGTTTAAAAGAGGAAAATTGATGAAAGTCTACTATTTAAGATCTAATATCTAATTAATGAATACTCTCAAGTTATTAAATAGGTAAACAAGGGGTGGGGGAAAATTATTAATAATTTAAGAAAACTTTCCAGAACTAAAGAATGTATTGCATATGGTGTCTCTAAAATTAAAAAAAAAAAAATCACCAAGCATATGACTTTTTAAATGGCTGTCTGTGCAAGATGCAGCAGTTTAATTTTCATTTTAGAAGAAATATGTCAACATCTTCCACACAAAGCTGATAAAATTTCATCAGGTTGTGTGCCTCTGAATTTTTGTGGAGGGATGCTTTGAGACTATGCTAAATAGCCTGATCTTTGCTATTTCATTCACTGGATTTGTATTCATTGATTATTCTTGCCTGAATAAATTATAACTATGACAGTTGGCTAATAATGATATTCTAATTCCTTCATGCCTTCTATATATGTTGGCATTCTACTATTAGGCACAAGTGGTCTTCCCCTCTCCATTTTATTATTTTATTTCTTTATGTAAGTATATACCACGTCAATAATCTATTACTATTAACATTATTTTTGATGTTCAAAGGTCACAGATTGGCCAGCATTAGAACTTTCAAGAAATCTCCTTCATTCTTTTGAGACCTCCTAATCATTATTTCAGCATTTTGTTAGCATATGGAATCCTAGGTTTGTCTTTGAATTTTCCCTGCTCTAGTACTGAAGCAATTTTTCTAAGGAGCTCTGATTGCTTTTAGTAGAAAGAGTATTTTAGCAACCAAAGTCTGGCTTTTTCCCTCTAGGCTCTTACAGTAGGCAAAGCTAATAAATATATATTTACATACACACATGTACATGCCATATCTATCTATCTATCATCTATCTATCTATCTATCTATCTTCTATTCAAAATCATCAGTGCATTTCAATTTTTCCTAAACCAATCAGAAATTATTGGTTTTCTGTCTTCTGTCTTCCCATATTTCTATATAACTTCTCTAACAACCAGAAAGCTGTTCTATGAATCAATCAATTTGTCTGTCTATCTACCTATGTATCTATCCATCTATCTATCTTCTATTCAAAATCATCAGTGTATTTTAATTTCTCCTAAACAAATCAGAAATTATTGGTTTTCTTTTCATATTTCTATATAACTTCTCAAACAACCAGAAAGCTGTTTGTTATTATCCTCAAACTCTCCTGTAGGTATTTTCTGAAAAGGTGAACTGCTGCTTCAAAGGACCTGAACCCATAGGCCCTGTCCATGCATGTTTCTTGCTTGGTTCTGAGGCCACCAAACATACTGGCTGAGTTTTCTGTATTCACTCTGACCTTTCAATGCCTTCTAGGAGAGCAGCCACACTGAGAGAGCTGCAGCATGGAGCCTACTCAAAGGAAAATACATAAATGGACTTATTAGAATCTGTGCTCAGTCTTGACCAAATGCCACAGTGCAAGCATTAAATTGAAATACCTTGATCCATAATTTAGATTATACCTCAGTGTTCTGTATGTTTATTAAAAAATGAAATTTAGAGAGATAATGTTTTAAGATAACAAATTAGATGTTAAGGATTTTCTCCAAAACCTTACTTCAAGAAGATAATGTTTTAAAATATCTTCTTGAGATAATGTCTTGATAATGTCTTCTTGAGATAATTAAATCTTCAAGAGATTATGTTTTAAAATAACAAATTAGATGTTAAGGATTTTCTCCAAAACCTTACTTTAAGAAGAAGAAAAAGAAGTAGGAGGAGGAGTAGAAGAGGAAATCAATTCTTTTTCATGTAGTTTCCTATCCATACTTACATAATATATAGTCTGAATTTTACAAGGTCAGCTAGATGTTCACAAGGTAGAAAAACTGGAATGCATTTGAGGGAATGTATTCTCTTTCTGGGTCCACAAGGGGGTGTAGTTTTAAGGGCAAGAACTTCCCAGTGCCATGCCACCCTCCCATCTCTGTCTATCCAGGAGATTTAATGGTTTATGTTTAAATTTCACGGGCGCTGGAAGAAATTAAGAGTCGATCACTACAGTGGAAGTTCTAAGGAACCCCTTTCATTGGCAGAGGAACTTGGGGAGGTGGGAATTTCTCCCAGGATAAATTCCCCTGCTCCTTCACCCACACTGGATTTCCAACTCTCTGGAATCCCCTCCCACATAGTGAAATCTCTCTTTCCCCTCCTGGATTTCCCCTCTGGGGTCCCGCTTCCACATGCTCTTTGTGGAAGTTTTCTCTCTTCTTCTCCTGCTTCTCTCTCTCTCTCAATAAGTCACTTTCTACAAACACTTTTGAGTCCAGCATTTGCTTTTATGAGTGAACTGTGCCATGGTCTCCTCTCCCATTCTTGGGGAGTGACAGACCAAGAACCTGGAGAAATGCCCTCTCAGGGGAACTGAGGGCTCCCCTGAACTCCTGAATCACAGCATTACACATTGACTCATTTTATTAGGTGTGAAGATATTTTGGCTTTAAAAATTTTAATATTTATCTGTAGACTTTGTTTTCTTTTACCATTTGATTCTCTGAGATAACATGATTATTTCCTTTTCTCTCCCCTAAAAAGAAAATTACAGTAACTTTGGAGTAATAGCTCTTACTATTATCAGGCTTCATTTTGATGTGCTTGGAGCAAGGCCTTTAATCTGAGTACTTCAAAACTTTTATGGATCTAAATCACCTTTACTTTTTTTCATTGTCACATCTATTCAAGCTTCATTTCACTCATAACCTCACCGAACTCATAAAATGACATTTTGTCAATAGATGAGCACTTCATTGTCCAAAGAGGTAAATGCAAGTTTTGCCTAGTTATCAATTCAGTTTTGACTTTTGAACCTTAAACCTAGCAGCAAGACCATTCTAATCCTATAGGCAGGAGGAGTTTAAAATAGCTTCAACAAATGTTCCCACATGTAGACCTTTATCTCTGCCAAAAACTTCATCTGCTCTTCCCACTTCCTATCCCTCTTCAATGAAATATATACATAGCTTGAAAAGCACATATAAATTAAATATATCTTGCCTTTTAAAATAAAATTTAAGGCAGTAGAGAAAGTTACCATAGTTTTTAGAATCTGAGCTTTAAGAAATATATTGTGAAGCAGATTATTTTTACATCTAAAATTTGAATGAAATTCATTATACTGGGTTTTCTCAAGATTCATACACCTTTGTTTTTAACATTTATGGTATCATCTATGTGTTGGCACAAAATATAAAAGATAATTCCAGATGAAATCATTTGATTTTTTTAATGGGGACAGAGTGAAGTGGTTGTTTAAATCCTCCCATACAAAATAATTATAAAAACAGTATTCATTTTGAAAGCCAACTGCTTCAAGAAACTGAAAAGTATCTAAAAGATGACAAAAGCCAGAGGGACATTTACATTTGAAGTTACAAATAAGAGGAAAACTATGAAGGTCAGAATATTAGAACAATATATTCAGATCTTTCAAATAAAATAGGAATGTCAACAGAGAATTCTATATCTCACAAGTTTCAGATGAACAAAAACTGAGAGAATCTGGAGCCAGCAGACAGGCACTCCAAGAATTGCTAAAATAAGGGTGTGATACCAGAAGGCTAGTTGTATTTCAGAAAGCAATCATAAGCACAGGAAGTGGTAAGTATGTGGGTAAACAATATTTTGTTACTTGGGTTTTACCATTTCTTTTCTTAATTTCTTTAAAAAATCTGCTAAAAGCAAAATTGCAAGATATTAAGAGATTACTAACATATATGTGATAAAATTAATACAAAGTACAGCATAGAGTAATAAATGAAAATATGCTGCCTTAAAATTTCTATATTTTACTAGAAATAAACTCAATACTAACTCTAAGTAGACTAGGATAAGTTAAGGATACACAATTTATTTCCTGGACCCTTAAAATACACACTGTAATTCTAACCCTTAAAAATTATGAACATAAACATAGCTAGAAAGCAAAAATAAGACAGAAAATTGAATACTAAAAAAATCTGATTGACATAAAATAAGACAGAATAAAGGTTGAACAAAGAAAATGGAAAAGAAAATGTAAAACAAATAGCAGAGTGGCAAATCAAACAATATTTTTGTTAATAAGTAGAATAACATTCTAATTAAAAAGCTTTGGTTTTCAGATTGTTCTCAAAACCAAGAGCCAACTCCATATTCTAAAAGAGATGCAAAACCAAGAGCTAACTCCACATTCTAAAAGAGATACCCTTTATATACAAAACATGAATAGAAAGTAACAGCAAGAAAAAAATACTACATAGGTAGTAAGCTAAAGAAAGCTGAAGGGGTCATATTTATACAAGGATGTCTTCAAAAAAATCACAGAAAATGCATATTTTGAGAAAACTATGCATAGATTTTAAAATATTGTTTGCACTAGAATGAACTTGTACTAACTTGTTATAACATGTCTGAACAGGATCCTTTTGTTTGAGGCACTAAAAGGACAAAACATCAGTTTGCAAAAAGCCCCTGTCAGAGCAACATAAACCCTACTAAAATCAGTACAAAAATAAACATTAAATTTACACTGAACCTTGGGTAGAAGAATGATGAAATCACTGATGCTTTACCAAAAGGTTTTAGGGACAATGCCCCAAAGAAATGAGCACAAATGAGTAATTCATTTTAAAAAGGGAAAAGATGAAGTTGAATATAAAGCCCTCAGTGGCACACAATCCCCATCAATTAATGAGAAAAATATTACTCTTGTTTGTGCCCTAATTGAAAGATGCTGATAATTAACAGCAGAAACAATAGCCAACACCATAGACATCTCAATTGGTTCAGTTTATACAATTCTAACTGAAATATTAAAGTTGAGCACACTTTTCACTCAATGGATGCCAAAACTGTTGTACCCAGCTCAGCTGCAGACAACAGTAGAGCTTCCAATGGGAATTTCAAATGTGGGGTCAATAACCTGAAGCATTTTTTCAAAGGATTGTAAGAGGAGGTAAAACATGGCGTTACCAGTATATATAATCCTGAGCACAACCAAAGCAAGGGCTACCGAAAGGGAACGTGGTCCAGTAAGGCAAAAGTGGATCCCTTCAGAGCAAAGGTCACAGTGGCAGTTTTTTGGGATTCTCAAGGCATTTTGCCTGTTGACTTTCTGGAAGGCCAAAGAATAATAACATCTGCTTATGAGGGGAGAATTTCAAGAAAGTCAATTAAGCTTTGGCAGAAAAATGCCCAGTAAAGTGTCACTAGAGAGTCCTTTTGCCACCAAGCTCCTGCTCATCTCTCATTAAATAAGGGCAACTTTGTGAGAGTTTCAATGATAAATCAGTAGTTATCCATTTTACAGTCCTGATTTGGCTGCTTCTGACTTCTTTAGGTTTCTTAATCTTAAAAAAATTATAAAAGTCATCCATTTTTCTTCCGTTAATAATGTAGAAAAGACTAAATTGACATGGTTAAATTCCCAGGACCCTCAGTTCTTTAGGGATGGACTAAATGGCTGGTATCATTGCTACAAAAGTGTCTTGAACTGGATGGAGCTTATCTTGAAAAATAAATATATATTTTTATTTATATATTTTATTACTAATAATTCTATTTTTCTACAAACTTTTTGAAGTCCTCTCATATCATACAAAAGAGACTGTGAGGCAGGAAAATTCCAAGAGCTAAGGAGAAACACTTAACAGTAATAAAAGTGCCAATATATCAGGAAAATAAAATTACATGTAGTATGTGCCTAATAACAGATATTCAGAGCTAAAAGTGGAAATCAAAAACCTAATAATTATATTTGGAAACATTAACACACCTTTCTCGGTATTTCCTTAAAAAAAAGAGAAAAAAAAACTAGCTGAAATAATGATACTATAACCATCTTTTAACCTACTGACATTTGTAAAGAGACTACATACTCAACCTGTATAATACACACATTAGAAAATAAGAAACTACTAAATGTAATGATTCAGTTTCCCTCTTTAGGAAACTAGAAAACTAAAGAGAAAATTAATCTTTAAATAAGTCAAAGGATATAGGCAAAAATAACCATAAAATGTAAAAACAGAAAAAAGATAAAATGAAAGGGCAACTCATTTAAAAAATCAGTAAAGTCCATTATATATGTCCAAATAGGTTCAATATCATTAGTTATTGGGAAAAAAGAACCTAAAGCATTAGAATGTTTAAAATTAGAACACTTAAAATACCAAGTGTTAAGGAACAGGTGAAAAAAATGGGAACTCTCATATACTGATGAATATTAAAAATATTATAATAAGTGAAAGAAATCGGACACAAAAGAGTATATGCTTAATTATTCCCCTTATATAAAATTTTAGAAACTACAAAATTTGTGTAGCGATAGAAAGAAAATCAGTTATTGTCTGGGGACTAGGGGTAGAGAGAGGGAATGACTGCTAAAAGAGGAAACTTTGGGAGTGATGCAATTGTGGCTTGTCAAGATTGTGACTGGGGTTCTGTAGGTGTGCATGTCTATCCAACTTATTTAGTTCTACACCTTAAATGGTATAGTTTATTGTATGTCAAATATACCTCAATACAGTTTGTTTTAAAAGTATATGGAAAACAAGAAAAAACAAAAGAGGAGATCTTTTCTAATGAGGAGACTGGTTCGGTTATTCTGAAGTCAAGCCACTGCTAATCATGGAGGTGAGTAGTTAGAAAGGGTTTCAAAGAAAAGAGAGGAAAGCAACAGTCATATACTGAGTGCTTACTATGGGACAGAAAATTTACCAATTTACTAAATTTCCACAATAGTGCTCTAAAGGGGGTGCTCTCCTTATCTTAAAGATGAAACAACTGTGTTTTAATACAACTTATAATAAAAGTTCACAGAATTGTAAATATCGAGGTTTTTCAGATTTTAAAGATAATGTTCTTTGTTACTCCTCACCCATCTCTGTTAACTGCTGTTCACCAGAATAGTCTAAAATATTAATGAAAATGGCTTGGAATAACTTATTTGTTATTATTAGTAAAAGGCCTCATGCAACACAAATAAGTAATCTATAACTTTAGAGAAAAAAGAAAGAAAACACAATTCTTTTAAAATTCATCTTAATTGAATATTAAAATTCAATTGTTTTTGTTCTTATTGCTAGCATTGTTATACTAGTAAATGATTAACAACAAGTTCACTGGAAAGACTAAAAGACAAACCAACCTGGGTTTACAGCATTTGACAATATCCATTGATGTGAATATTCCCAGCAAAGCCAATTTCAAGCTATATGGTGATGTCACTATACACCAAATTAAGCAGAAATGCATACACTTGGCTCTCCCCAGCTGATGCAAGCCAGCTCCAATATGGCTGCTTTTTAGCCTATTAAATAAACAGAATGGAATGAGATTTTTAAATTTTATTTCACAGCTTTTTTGTTAACAGGAAATTTCTTTGTCAGGTGTTAATGTAAGTTTAGTTTTATGACACTCATTAACAGATATTGAAATTCATTAGCAGGTTTATGTTACTTACAAGAGAAAATTTTCCTGATAACAAGTTGAGTTTAGTGCATCACCAATACAGGTGACTTCAGTCTTCAAAACATATCCCTTTATGTAACAGTATGTTTAGAAAATATAGCTTTATGCCTTCCTTGATTCATTTTCTTTTACAGCACATTGTCGGTCTTTGAGAAAATCCCAAAGGCTTTACTTTTAACATGCACCTCACCATTTCTCAGCACTTTCACTTCTAGTCATCTGTGCACAACCCCCTGGATTATGGCAATGGGTTCTCAACTTGTCTCTCTTCTTTCACCCTTGCTCTCATCACCTATTCCAAATAGAGTAACCAACACTAGATTTCTAAACTCTAAATCTGATCTTGACAGTGCTCGGCTCAAATCCCATTGATAGTTCTGCATCACATTTATGGTTGAAGGCAATGTTCTGACCTTGACCTACAATGATGCCTTACATGATTGTAGCACTACTCATCTCTCTAGCCTTATTTTCTGTTACTCTTCCCCATCACTGACTTTCCCAGCCTTGCTATTTGCTAATGCCTCTGACACTTTCTGCCGTACGCTGTTTCCCCTGACTGCAATTCTCTTCTGGCAGGTTTTCACATAGTTCACATCTTCATTTCCCTTATGTCTTTGGTCAAATATTACTTTTTTAGTGGAAACTCTACTTTCTCTACTGTCTTTAAAATTGCATGCTACCAGACTATTCCTATCCTGCTTCTGCCCCCTGCACTTCCTATTCTCCATCCCTGCTTTATCCCCACAACACTATGGCCTTCTAATGCCTATAACATTTACTCCTTTATTTTCTAATCTGCATCCTATTTCCTCACTGTAATATAAGCTCAGTAAGGGCAGTGGGTTTTGCCTGTATAGATTTCCTAGAACAATATCTTATACCTCATAGATGTTCCATGTCATTTATTAAATAAATGAGTGAATTGAAATGTTAAATCACCATGCATTAAGGGAACAACTGATTATAATCCCTGGCTCTTATATTAGAGGACTGCTTTCCCTTGAAGGGAAGTGTTTAATAAAAACAATTTGTCCGGAAACAAAAAGATCTGCCCAAACCTCTATTACTGAAAATGGAGCAGAAAAAACTTATAAAAGATTGAGTTACTACTATAGGATTTTATAAAAGATACAAATAATTATTGAGACTCTTCTGAATATCTAGAAATTATTTGATGAATGTTAAAGGTTTATCTGAAATATTCTATACTTGATATATTGATATCATTGATGTCATCAAATATTCTAATATAATTATAATTTTATTAAATATTTTTTAAAAACCAATGCATAGAGCTGTGTGTGTGATAAATGAGCTATGATAGGCTATAGCACATGATTCATAGGCTTAAGAAACATTAAAGAATGCAAATGCAAATTACAAGAAAATCAATAATGCCCAATATCAACTGCTAGTGCCACATTTTGAAATATGAAAAGGAATATAAGAAGAAAGTTTGGAATGTGGAAAGCCATAGAAGCAGAGTAAAGTTGTCCCTCTGTATCCTCAGGGAATTAGTTCTAGGATCTCCCCATGGATATGAAAATCCAGGGATGCTTAAATTCATTATATAAAATGGTGTAGTATTTGCATATATCCTACACATGTCCTTCCATAAACTTTAAATCATTTCTAGATCACTTTTAATACCTCATACACTGCAAATGCTATGTAAATAGTTGTAATATTTTTTATTTTTATTATCTTTTATGGCATTTTTAAAATGTATTTATTTTTTAAATATTTTTAATCCACAGTTGGACCAACTGTGACATTTAGGGAAAGCCCTGTAGAACAAGTGGAGGATACACTGAAACTTCAGCAACTTCCTGTCACATGTGAACAACCAGAAAAAAAAAATAGCCTTGATAAAACAATGTACCCTTAGATTGTCTTCTCTGAAAACCAGCAACTTGATTGACTTAGTAATAAGGGATCCTATGTATTCATTTATCATCTTAATTTTTTTTTTATTTTTAACATTATTAAGGAGTTGATCAGTTCAAAATGATGAGATTCTTCCTTCTAGGTGAGGAATAGTTTCCCTTTATTTTCTGCAGATAACTATATAAAATACACTCCCAGGAGGACCAAGCAATGCAGATTTGTGCAATGCCAGGTTCCGTCATTCCCATGGTATTCCATGAAAATGTCATCCTTTGGAGAACACATAAACAGTATGAATCAGGATTTCAGGGGCCCTTTTATCTAATAGAGTCCTGATTAAAACTGATTTCTTTAAAACCAGAATTTTTTTTTTTTTGTAAGTAGGGATGAGTGAATAGTCTTGCAGTTGTGTATCAAAGTTCATCCAGAAAAACAGGACAAGTAAGAGATATAACTTAAGAGATTTACTGCAAGATATTGGTTTACGAGATTGTAGGCAATTCCAAAAACCACAGGGCAGGCTGGCAGAAAGAACAGGCTGAAGCTGCAGCATGCAGGTGGAATTTCTTCTGAAAAATCACATTTCTGCTCTTGAAACTTTTCAGCTGATTGAATCAGGCCCACCTAGATTTTCTAGAGCAAGCTACTTTACTTAACGTCAACTAATTATGAACGTCAATCACATCTGCAAAATATCTTTGCAGCACCACAACCATTAGTGTTTGATTGGATAACTGGAAACTGTAGCCTAACCAAGTTGACACTAAAATCTATCACAGGACAGACTGAAAGATCGGTTTCTCTCTCTCTCTCTGCTTGCCTTTGTTATCCCTTTTGGTGGCCTAGCATTCAATGCTGCAGTTTTGAAATTATATCTTTATTTTTAACTAGGAACTTTATTGTCAGTTTCTTCTCTACTTTTTAAAAACTCGCATTATTACAATTGCATAGCATCCTGCAATAAATTCTGTAGTCCTGGTAATTGTACTTATTGACAAGCTTTAGTTCTCTGTTCCTCACTTTCCAGTTCAGTGGTTGCTACTCATGGATGTACTTCAGTGTCACTCAGAATTGGTGCCTTGGAGTTCATATTTTTAATGAAATACTCTCCAGATTATGCTGATATATAGTTGGTGCTAATAACTGTAGCTATACTTTTATGGTTATTCATCTCTGTTTTCTACTGAATACAGCAAAATAAACAGTTTTAATGTTTTCATTTTCTTTTTTTGTTTGTTTGGTTTTGGTAAGGGTAGGGATTAAGTATTTTTCAGAGAAATCCTTAGCTTAATATTAAACATGAAATAGCCATTTTTTTTCCCAATGTCAACATGAAACTACCCGTGAATTACCAATAAGCACACAGTCTAGCCTTCTCTAGTAGCCCAGGGAGGTTGTCTACCTGTTTAATCTCCAGTATTATGTATAAGGCATAAAATCACAATCCTTCTCAAGCTGCCAATCAATGTTTTCCCAAGAGGGACAATAGCTAAGGAGGAAAATTTAACTTTATTAAGTAGGAGGAATTTCTACCCTTGCTGAGCTAAACCATGTCAGAGAGTGCATCTTGTACTCTTAGATTGTCAATCCCTGCCTTATGTTTCTAGTGGCGTGCAATTGGTTTATAACAAGGGCATGATTTGACCTTTTCATGGAACAACTGCAGATCAGAGCAGGAAAGGTCAGCGTGACATGGTAGCATCATGATATGCATTAGCAAAACAACTGGATCACTGTGGGTTTATTTTCTTTTATCTTCATTTTGGAAACCTGTATTTGCTTCCGTTTATACCTGTGGTTTAAATGTGTAAGGTTTTGCCTTAGTTTTTAAAAATTCTTATGTAAAGAAATAAACCCCATGTGACAATGTTTTCAAGTAGTGTTTGTTAAAAGGCAAGTGGTATTTATGTTCAAAATATGTCAGAAAGGAAAGCATGAAACTCTTTCATGGCAAAACACAGTGTAGTTAATGACTAGCTATTAATTAACAGGCCCAGGGAGCCACCAGGCTGCAACAGTTAAGTGTTAGCCCTTCTAGGAATAACTAGCTTCAGGCATTAATTGCTATTATAATCGATTTTCTCTGATTCAAAGGAGACCATTGGTTACTATAGTAACAGAAGATAGTAACTAGCCAATTGGGTAAGCTCTTTATTGATTTCAGAGAGCCATACTTGACCTCAAGCAATCCTCCAGCTTTGGCCTCCCAAAGTGCTGGGATTACAGGCATGAGCCACTGGCCTGGCCCAGAGCCAGACTTTGTATGCTAATTTATTGAAGATCTCATCACCAGTTTTCCAAAAGTAGACTTTAGTGACTAAAAGAGAAGTTATCTCTACATTACAGATTTGTTGAGAAATAAATTACTTAATTTACTGCTGAAACTTGCAGCCAATCACAAATTTTCATTCATATATAAAGGCTGGTAATAATGATAATAACAGTGCTAGAAAAGGCCTTTTGCAGAGAAACAGAAAACCCTTTCTAATGGCTCCCATCATTTTGGTGCATCACTATTTAACAAATATATTGGTCTGTAGTTTTCTTTTTTTGATGTGTCTTTGTTTGATTTTGATATTTGGGTAATACTGGCCTCATAGAATGAGTTTAGAAGTATTCCCTTCTCTGTTGTTTGGAATAGTTTCAATAGGATTAGTATTAGTTCTTTATATGTTTGGTAGAATTCAGCAGGGAAAGCTCCAGTTCCCGGACTTCTACAGGGAGACTTTTACAGGGAAGCCACCAGGTCCTGAGCACTTTACTGGGAGACTTTTTTTTCCTAATTATGGTTTCCGTCTTGTTACTTGTTATTGATATATTCAGGTTTTGGATTTCTTCATGGTTCAATTTTGGTAGGTTGTATGTATCTAGGAATTCGTCCATTTCTTCTAGATTTTCCAATTTATTAGCATTTAGTTGCTCATAGTAGCCACTAATGATCATTTGAATTACTGCAGTATTAGTTGTAATGTCTCCTTTTTCATTTCTGATTTTGTTTATTTGTATCTTCTATCTTTTTTCTAAGTCTGACAAAAGGTTTGTCAATTTTGCTGAACTTTTTAAAAAACTAACTTCTGTTTCATTGATCTTTTGTATTGCTTTCTTAGTCTCAATTTAATTTATTTTTCCTCTGATTTTTATTATTTATTTTTGACTTATTTTGGGTTTTATTTTCTCTTGCTTTTCTAATTCTTTAAGAAACATCATTAGGTTTTTTATTTGAAGTGTTTCTTCTTTTTTGATGTATGCACTTATAAACTTTCCTTTTAGTACTGCTTTTGCTATATCCCATAGATTTAGATATGTTTTGTTTCCATTATTATTTGTTTCAAGAATTTTTTCAATTTCCTTCTTAATTTCTTCATTGACTCACTGGTCATTGAGGAGCATATTGCTTAATTTCCATGTATGTTTATAGTTTCAAAAATTCGTCATTTTTAGTTTATAATTTTATCCCATCGTAGTGTGAAAAGATGCTTATATTATCTCAAGTTTTTTTTTAATGTTTTAAGACTTGTTTTGTGACCTAGCTTATGATCTTCCCTTGAGAATGATCCATGTGCTAAGGAAAAGAATGTGTATTCTGTAGCTCTTGGATGAAATGTTCTGTATATATCTATTAAATCCGTTTGGTGTGTAGTGCTGATGAAGTGTGATATTTCTTTGTTTTCTGTCTTGAAGAGCTATCTAATGTTGAAAGAGGGTATTGAAGTCTCCAGATATTATTGTATTCAGGCCCATCTCTCTCTTTAGCTCTTACAACATTTCCTTTATATCTCTGGTTGTTCCAGTGTTGGCTGCATATATATTTAAAATGGTTATGGCCTCTTGCTGAATTCATCCCATTATCATTTTATAGTGATATTCTTTGTCTTTTCTTATAGTATTTGAGTTGAATTCTATTTGTCTAATATAAGTATAGCAACTTCTATTCTTATTTGTTTCCATTGTCCTAGAATATCTTTCTTCATTCCTTTATTTTCAGTGTTTGTGTGTCTCTATAGGCAATGTGTGTTTCTTGTTGACAACAGCTCAATTGGTCTTGGTTTTTCATCCATTTAGCCAGTCTATGTCTTTTAATGGAGAGTTTAGTCCACTTACATTCAATATTATTATTGATAGTAAGAACTTACTCTTGCCATTTTATTATTCATTATCTGGTTGTTTCATAGTCTTCTCTTCCTTCTTTCTTCCTTTTCTTTCTCCCTCTAGTAAAGGTGATATTCTCTGGTGATATTATTTAGTTTCTTGCATTTTTTTTTTTGTATTCATTGTATGTTGTTTGGTCTGAAGTTATCATGCAGTTTGCAAATACTATCTAATAAAGCATTATTTTAACCTGATAACAATACTATTTGCATAAACAAACAAGGAAGCAAATGTAAACTAATAAAAACTCTATGACTTAACATTGTCCCCCTCTCTTTTTAACATTTTGTTATTTCTATTTACATTATATTATACTGACCATTTCTTGAAAAGCTGTTGTAGTTATTATTTTAGATTGGTTCACTGTTTAGTCTTTCTACTTAGGATTAAAGTAGTTTCCATACCTAAGTTACAATGCCATATTTTGTGGTTTTCTGTGTACTTACTATTACCAGTGAGTTTTATACTTCAGGTGATTATTTATTAATGTCCTTTTCTTTCTGAGTGAAGTACTCTCTTTAGCATTTCTTGTAGGACAGGTCTGGTATTGATAATATCCCTGAGGTTTGGTTTGTCTGGGAAAGGCTTTATTTCTTCTTCATGTTTGAAGGTTATTTTCACTGGATACAATATTGTAAGGTAAAAACTTTTATTCTTTCAGTGCTTTAAATATGCCATGCCACTGTCTCCTGGCCTATAAGGTTGCTACTGAAAAGTTTGCTGCCAGATGATTGGTGCTCCATTGTATGTTAGTTGTTTCTTTTCTTTTAATATAGTTGTAGAAATCTTTCTTTATCCTTGACCTTTGAGAGTTTGACTATTAAATGACTTAAGGTAGTCTTCTTTGGATTAAATCTTCTTGATAGTCTACAGTCTTCTTATGTTTGGATAGTGATATCTTCCGCTAGGTATGGGAAGTTCTCTGTTATTATCACTTTGAATAAACTTTCTACTCCTATCTCTCTCTCTACCTCCTCTTTAAGTAAATAACTCTTAGATTTACCCTTTTGAAGCCTATTTTCTATGCTTCATTGTCTTTTATTCTTTTGTCTGTCCTGACTATGTATTTTCAGATAGACTGCCTTCAAGCTCACTAATTCTTTCTTCAGTATGCCTATTGCATATTTCAGCTCAATAATTTCTGCTTGATCCTTTTAAATTATTTCAATCTATTTGTTAAATTTATCTGATAGAATTCTGAATTCCATCTCTGTGTTATCTTGAATTTCTTTGAGTTTCCTCAACACAGCTATTTTGAATTATTCATCTGAAAGGTCACATGTCTCTTTCTCGAGGATTTTACCTTCATGACTTATTTGGTTAGTTTGTTGAGGTCATGCTTTCATGGATGGTATTGATACTAGCAGATGTTCTTCAATGTCTGGTCATTGAAGAGTTAGATATTTATTATAATCCTACTGCTTAGAGTGCTTATTTATAGCTGTCCTTCTTGGGAATGATTTCCATATATGTGAAAGGACTTTAGTGCTGTGATCTAAGCTGTATCTGCTTTAAGGGGTACCTCAGGCCTAGGTAGATCCAGAAGTACCATCTGGTATTCAGGGACTAGTGTCAAAACCTTATAAGTCTACCTGGTGCTCTATCATATTGTAGCTGAGTTGACACACAACCAACAAGAGGCAGCCTGTCCCACTCTTCCCTCTCTTCCAAAGGCAGTAGAACCTCACCCCATAGCCACCTCCACCCTGGCTATAAGAAGTACTGCCAAACTACTACTGATGTCCCCTTAAAGCCCAAGGTTTCTTAAGTCAGCTTGACATGAATGTTGCCTGTCCCAGGAATCACTGTTGAGAGCAGTGGGCTTCCCTCTGGCCCAAGGCAGGCCCATAAATGGCTGTCCAAGAATCAAGTACTGGAATCAGAAGAGCCCACTTGGCGCTCTAGCCACCTGTGGTCATGGTGGTCCCTAAGGTGTAAAGCGAAGCTCTTTTTATTTCTCTGCTCTTCTCAAGAACAAGTTTTGCCATGTAGCCACCATAGCCAGTAATGTGTTGCATCTCACCTGAAGCATCAAGTCTCAGAGGCTCACCCAAGGCTCTTGATGTAGTACCTGGATATCACTCCTGGTTATTCAGGCCCCAAGGGCTGTTCAGTTAGCAGGTCATGAGTCTTGCCAGGACTAGATCTTCTTCTTCAAGGCAGTGGGTTTCTTTCTGGCCTAGGGTATATTAGAAACATTATCTGTCATGGGGGCCTTGTGACTGTGACCACAACAAGGAAAATCTTGCTATGGCTGAGCTAGTATTCTCATGCAAGATAAAGTCCTCACCACTTTTCCATATCCTCTCCTCAAGTGGAAGGAAGGGGTCTATTTTGGAGTTGCATGCTGTGCAGTGTAGAGTTAGGGTAGGGGTGATGCCAGCACTTTCTTGCTTATCCCAAATAGTGTCTCAGTATGTCATATGCTCTCCCTGCCCTGAATCCACTGTCTCTGGGCCTAGTTCAGCACTAAGATTCACCTAAGAGTTGCAGTCTTTATGGCCTCGACTGCCTTTCATTTTACTTGGAGACAGAGTGCTGTAGCCCTCCATGGTGAGATTATCACACACTCAAATTCATCCCACTGTAATGGGCAATTTCCCTCTGGCTAGGTATGTTTTAAATACTCCATTGTAGGCAGATATCAGCTGAGTTTGGTCAAAGAGAGTTTTGTCCAAAAGACTTCAGTAGAAAAATATTCTTGAGAGTTATTCTTTGTAAAATATGTGAATCACCAAATTTTAAGTGGAAATTGAAATTGATGAGTCATGGATTATTAATTTCAAGTCTTCATTTACAAAGCTAAATTGTTTCCATAGAAGTACTTATAGTTGGAAGGTCCACAATCAGGTAATATATTGCCTTATATAACAAGATTGTCACTCCTCCAGAAAAATTAGAAACCTTCCCTCTGATGGTCAAAGGAAAATATTTAAAACACACCTTTTATCACATGTTTTTTGGCACATGTTTGCATAGATTCTGTCATCTCCTCATCTCTTAATTTCCAATGAGATATTTCTTTTATCAAAACTAATACCAAGCATTTCTTTTTTACATAAGTGAAGATGTACTGGCTCTAATTTAGTTGTCACTTTATGTTCTTACTTCCTGAAATAAAATTAACCCAGTTTCACTCTGGTAATTATTTTGGAGTCAAACACAACCACTAGTCCCACAGGAATAAGACACTTGGTGAATAGAAATGGAACTTTTTCAAGTTCTCACTTTTCTCAATCATCCTTAGTGAACCTCCAGCACTCTATTTATTCATTAGATTTTTTTCGGAACTATGTCCTTTGCAAAATTGCCTCAGGAGAAGGGCCAAGAATGACATTCCAAGAAAAAAATATACCACAAAAATAGATGTAATGGACATTTTAAAATTAGCTATTTGTTTAAGCAGTAGAAATGACGTTCTATTTAAAAAAAAAAATTAACTTTCCCAGTGGAGGTTCAATAGAAAGCATCTGCCTTTTCAGATTGATGGTTGGAGTAGGTAAAGCTGGTTTTAGTTAAAAAAAAAAAAAAGAAAGAAAGAAAAAAATGGGCAGAAAAGCTTGGGTTTACATAATGTTTTCTGTTCTGTATCAGGAACTCAAGTACTTCTAGTGCTAGCTAGAGCATGTACTGTGCTTTGCAGTAATTTTCCTAACAGGATAAAAATCTGGTGGATGATTCATTACACTTGAAAAAGGATGTGATATGACAGAATATCAGTGGTAACTGGACATTGCAAGGAAAAGCTAAGATCCTTGTTGCGGTCACTAGATTTGATATGAATCTCAGTGACATGTTTTATTGTTTTGCATTACACAGTAAATGAAAAATGAGTGCTGATACTGAGAAGAAGAAGTAAAACTACAAACCACTCCTCCCATTGAAACAAGATTAACACAAACAAGTGAAGAACACTGAGATGCTTGGAACTTTTAATTTTCATGGGATATTAATTTTCATGACACGATTCAGGGACCTTTTGAAAAGTGAATTAGATTTTATTCAACCTAGACATTTACATTTAAATACATTTCTCTACCTACATAAAAGTTGTCAAGGTGGTTATTCCTCTCAGATATATTTGCATTATATTGTAAAGAAATGAAGTTTCAGCCATACACCTCAGTTGATAATCTTTTATTCATTTAAATAGGCACACTTTGAGTTAGACCTCTGTATGAGACAACAAAGTAGAAAATATACATGGAATATTATTTCAAGGAGCACATATCCTTGAAGAGATAATTTAGAAAACAACCAGCTATGAAAAAGAGATTGTCTATAATATATGATGTAAAGTGTATTATGAGAATTTTGTAGGACAAAAATATCTTGGGTTTGGATAGCAGGCCTAACATTAAGGCTGATCCAGGTCAATGAGCCTATAGCTTGTCCAATTTCCTAATCCCTTTCAAATATAATTAAATAAGAACACAAAATTGTGAATACACAATTTCTGCATCCTCAGAATCTTAGAACGAACCGTGCAAATGGGGATTCCTGGAGCTTAATTCTTATGGTAACCCTACTTTTGCTCTCTAGCAAATACTGCCCTGGATTTCATGAAATAATTTTCATTCACAAGCTCTATTGTATTGAAAGACAGGGGAAGCTAGGAAGAAATTTTAGTATTTTTTTCTTGTTTGAATAAATGTTAACTCCTCATATTAGATGGTAAAGTCTAAAGGTGTATCGCAGTGAATTGTAAATGTCAATCACGGGTTTGGGACTTCATTTACTAATGGATCTAGTGGAAATGACAGAAATATTTCATGGACAAAACTACTTAGAGATGCAAAAACCTTAGAGATATACTGAATTAGGGTTCTATTGAGATCACATGCCACTTGAATAACAATAAAAGCCTTGACAAATATTTTGACATTGGAATGAAGGTGTGAGGGATTCAATATTAGACGAAAAGCCCAACTTAATTGAACAAAACATTCAATTAGGTCAGGAGATAGAAATTATTTTATGTACTTATAAATAAGAAGCCTGAGAAGATGAAAATAAGGACTATTTAAAATATTAATGTAAACTTTACAATTTAGTGAAGATAGCTATTTTATGTTTCAGATTTTGGCAATGTCAGAGAAAAAGTGAGCTTAAGATCTTCGTGTAAGAGTCGTCACCATACAAGTCATATTTGTGGTTATAATTTCAACTCTAATGCTACCATCAAATGTGAGATATAACTAGGGTTGATGATCTCAGTGCTGCTTTTTGGACAAAATTATCATCATGATCTTTCTCTATCCTTCTGTGTAGAGTGAACTCACTGTCACTTCTTAGCAGGAGCATTTCTTTTTTACCTCAGTGGTCTTTTGACTAATATGGATTGGTATTACCATGGATTTTCCAGTCATCATGAGGTGTTTCTAAATGTTAGTGGGAGCATTACTCAGGAACCTTACTAATAAATTATTCATTTGCTCATTCAGCCAGAACCTAGTGGTTGCACTATGCCGGCAACTACCCAGACACTAAAGCATAGGGACTAATAAATTTCCATTTACCGTGAGAAACATGAGTCTAAATGAGAATTCAAACAGGGCAGGTGTTGTCATAATAAAAGGTCCGAAGTGCTGAAGCAATAAGGTGACAATGTGTTATGTATACTTCTATAGGTAAAATACACTGACATGAATATAACAGAATATGTGTGAAAACTGCTGTAATAATAAGGTTACATAATGGTTACGGTTTCTTAAAAGCATGAAAAAAATAACATTGTCCACTTTTACTCTCTAGGTACTGCCCTGCTTCTCCGTTTTCCTTCACAAATAACTGCTTTAAAATATTGCCACTATTTACCGTTATCAGTCTTCCTCATTCCATTCTTGACTTTCTCCAATTTTGATTGTTATTCCACCAAACTCCACTGAAAATATTTAAATCAGATTTCATTTTTCCAGATTCAATTGACTTTCTCTCTCTGTCTTACTTGTCAGAAAAATTGGAAGAAGGAAGCATTATTCTCTTTTTGAGACTTTATTCTCTAGATACATTGATACCATGTTCTCATGGTGTTTCTTCTTCTTCCTGGACTATTCTTTTCAAGCCTTCTTTGCTGGCTTTTGTCCTTTGTCCACACTGTAGTGAAGTGCTCTGTATCATGAGTTCTTTTTCTCTAAATATAATCTTTTCTCGGCTGATCTAATCAGCTGAATGGCTTTATGTCTCCTCTGCATGTGAAGTACTCCCATATATGTATTCGCTTCTATACTGAACTCTTGTCTGTCCTCCAGACTGGCTCATGCACCTAACTGTTTCTTCAATATCACTCTTCAATATTGAGTATACATGCCAGTTTAATATATCTAAAGTAAAACATATTTTTCCTCTTTTAACTTTTCTTCACTCATCTCCCCTATCTCAGTAAATAGCACCACTTTTCCATTTGCTAAAGTCGGAACGCTAAATAGGAAGGATTATTTTTGCAGTATCACATTCCATATCCAGCCTATCAGGAAGTTGTGTCAATTCTAACTCCAATATAAATCTCGGCTCAACAGCTTCTCAACGTCTTCAATGATAAAACCCAAAAAACAGACTAACAACCTCCCAAATTTTATCTTTACTTCACTCCTACTTCTTTTGCCATGCATGTTCTATTAATTTTCAAAATTACATCCAAATGATCTTTTCATATCCTAATCAAATCTTAGCACTCCCTTGCTTAAAACTTTCTAATGGCTTCCAGTTACACTGTTAACTAAACCCAGAATCTTTACAATGACCCACAGAACCTATGCCCCTTCCTGTCTGTGATCTGAGCTCGTACAATTCATTCACATTGTCTTGGTTCTAGAAACTTGGCCTGCCTTCTTGCCTGCCTGCCTTCCTTCTTTCTTTCCTTCCTTCCTTCCTTTCTACCTACCTTCCTTCCCTCCCTCCCTTCCTTCTTTTGTTCTTTCCTTCCTCCTCTCCCCTCCCCTTCCTCCCCTCCTCTGCCCTTCCTCCCTTCCTCTTCCTGCCTCTCCTCTTCTCTCCTCTCCTTTCTTTCCCTTTCTCTTTCTTTTTTCTTTTCTCTTTTCTTTTCCTTCCTTCCTTCCTTCCTCCCTTCTTTGCTTCCTTCCTTCCTTCTTTGCTTCCTTCCTTCCTTCTTTCCTTCCTTCTTTTCTTTATTTATTTTATTCCCTTTAATGTGGCAGAGGTATTATTATTGAAGGGCTTTTGAACTTGCTGGTTCTTTTACCTCTAAGAAGTCATGTATTTTGCATCTTGGCCTGGATGTTTTCTTTTGATCAATTAGATCTCAGCTCAAGTTTTACTTCTTTAGGAACATTTTTTATAATCACACTAATGTAGTCCTCTACCCATCTAGTCACTGGTCACTTCCTATTTCATTCATGTAAAATTTTATTTCTTTGTAGCTGGAAATAAAAATATATATTTTTTTAAATTCATGTAACCTTTCTACCTTTTCCCAGGGAAATAGGAATTTATGAAGGCAAACACTTTGTCTTCATTTTCCTTACTATATCTACTGTGCATAGGACACACAGTTGAGGTTAAATAACTAATTGTTTAATAAAAGATTGGATGAATGACATAAATCAGTTTATTATTAAGAGTGACAGAATATATAAAAAGTACCCTACTGGTTCATGTCTATTATCCATTTACTTTAGTCTTCAATGGAGTGTGTTGCTGTGCTGCCTTTTTAAAATCATCCTCATTGACTAACATGTACAGGTCATATTCTAATTTATTATAATTTCTCTTAAGCAACATATTATGAATTTATAATACATTCTGGAATACAGTCTGACTTTCTTTTTCTTTTTACCCAGAGAATGAATAGTTCACTAACACAAAAGAGAGAAAGCACAGTAATCTACACATGACCTGACATAGTTTTGGAGATTCGAAATACTATATTCTGTATTTCAAATTTAACCTCTTCTGGACTTGCATTAGCTTTGTCATGGATGATCTTATTCAAAATGTGTTTTGCTGCATGATTTGAGCTGAATATTTTAAAAATCTTCAGTGCATTCCAAAATTGATATTTATTAAGCAGGATAAAAAGAGAATGCTTACCTAAGATGAATCCCTCACCAAACCTCTTGAATTTTGGTTGCAAAAGCCAAAATCAATTATTACAGTAAAACCTTCAGGATAGAATTCCTTTTCTCACTGCATCTCCAGTCATTACTTAATGGCTGAATGTGCAACTGGGAGCAGCTAACCCAGGGAGAGCTTGTGGTTCCTTAATCACAAAGGCATTTTGTATGGCTCAGGTTCATTTTGCTTCTCTATATTCTCTGTAGTTGTAATGGCCTATAACTTTTCTTTTTCTTCTTTCCATATTCTAGTTAACACACTACTCACCCTCAAAGGTATTGTAGTGAAGAAGACAAAGCAATATTTCTTTAAAAGAAAATAGCCTAGTACAGGCTGCTTATATTATGTTATCTTCTACTTTTTAAATTTTCCTATTGTTCTTTGTCCCTATATATTGCAGATTACCTTATGTGACTAACTTTTAATTATTTAATTTTAATGGGAAAATATATAGAATTATCATGCAAAAAAAGTCACAAAAACAAAATACATTCTAGGAACATAATAATCAGTCAAACAAGCATATAGTTCATGATTAAGTAAACATTGCTAAATAAAGAAATCAAGAATGATGTTGAGACACATATTTTAATTAAGGGTTTAATTAATTAAACACAATTATGTTTTGGCATAATGCTATTGAAATCATATACTTAGTTGAAATAGTTACAGCAGCAGAAAAATATTATGAAATCTTATTTTGTCGTTCCTTTTAAAATGACATTGTAAATAGTCAATATTTCTATTTTCAATAAACAGCTCTCTCTCTCTCTCTCTCTCTCTCAATTCCTCTCTCTTTCTCTTTCTCTTCTAGATTTTAGCATAAATAAATTACAACTCATGGCCCTTTAATGCTATTTAAAACCAGCCAAAAGAATTTTAATAAGAATGGAACAGGCAACAATCTTGAGGAACAGAAGCTTTCATAACATGTCTACAAACCACATAATTGATCAGTTTTCACTTTCACAATTATTTATTGAAAGTCTGTGTATACTTTTCTGGTCAGGCGCGATGGCTCAGGCCTATAGTTCTAGAGCTTAGGGAGGCCAAGGTGAGTGGATGGCTAGAGCTCGAGAGTTCGAAACCAGCGTGGACACCATGGTAAAAAACCCATCTCTACCAAAAAATACAAAATTTAGCCGGGTGTGGTGGTGAGTGCCCATAGTCTCAACTTGGGGGTGCTGAGGTGGAAGAATCACTTGAGCCCAGGAGCAGAGGTTTCAGTGAGCCAAGATTGGGCCACTGCACTCCATCCAACCTGGGAGGGAGGGAGGGAAAAAGGAAGGAAGAAAGAGAGAAAGAAAGGGGAGAGAAGAGAGGAAGGAAGGGAGGAAAGAAGGCAGGAAGGAAGAAAGGAAGTTGTCTATATATGTTTTAGAGAAAATATAAACATTGCTAGAGCTTCACTGATTATTTTTATATGCCATTTAAAAATGTTTATCATATATTTCTTTACTAGACAGATTTTAATTTAATTTCATGGTTCTGTTTTTTAAAACCAGTATCTACTACCTGCTGCCTCTCACACAAATCTTATAAGATCTATTCAGGCTGGCATATTTTAGGTGGAATTTTGCAGTTGCTAAATGATTATACCATTGGACTGGAAAGAGATATTTTCTTAATAAAATAAAAGTAATAAAATAAAACCAAGCTATGTTGAACAATGCTGCAGGATTTGTTATTGCAAGGGAGTGGACTGTTAAACGAAATAAAAAAGAATATTTTCATTCTAACCTTATCTTTTTTAATGTGAAGAGAGAAGGTAATTTATATCAAGTGGAAAAAAACAAAAACTTGACACTTGGCAGTAGAGAGCTATAACATCACCTCTTTTATTTTTCTATCTAATAAAAAAATTATACAAGAAACAAATTTGCATAAAGTTGAGACTTTTGCCTTACAAAATAAAGAAAGGAAACATACTACAAGACTCTTTAAGAAAAGCCGTATTTTTTTTGATCCTTTGTTAACAACTTTTGAACAAGAATAGAAGACAGAAAACCAGGCTCTCCATAAAAATATTAATGAAGAGGGTAAAAATACTAATTCCTGCTGGACATGAGTCAAAGTAAAAATTTAATGCAATGCACCTTATCCCTTAGTCTAACAGTCAAACCTTGACAAACATTCAGTTGCATATATTTCTGTGCATGTGTATGTGTGCTTGGGAACACGTTTCCCTACAAAATACATGAAGAAGTTTGCATATGAATTTTAAAGAAATAATCCAATTGTAGAGAAACTGAGTGAATATTTGAGTACCTCTGAAACACTTAAATTGATTATATTCTATTTACTTTTATATATTTTGAGAGTCAAGAGACTTGCCTAATATAAATTTTGGTGAAGGAAAATAGCTTTGTTATTAGTACTAACTTCAGTGGAACGGGTTATATACAGCTTAATTTCAGGGTAGTAATTCTGTGTTAACACTAATTATCTCTCAAAACTTTATTTAGTATGTTAACTTTTATGATATTCACAATGGCCCAAATATTTTTGTATTACAGTATTTGTTTTCTTTGGACTCAGTTTCTTCATTTTCCCCTTGAAGATGTGTACAACATATGTGCATGCATACATGTTGTATTAGTCTGTTCTCATGCTACTATAAAGGACTGCCTGAGACTGGGTAATTTATAAAGGAAAGAGGTTTAGCTGACTCACAGTTCCGCATGGCTGGGGAGGCCTCTGGAGACTTATAATCATGGTGGAAGGAGAAGCAAACATGTTCTTCACATGAGGGCAGGAGGAGAAGAATGAGAACTGAGTGAAGAGGGAAGCCCCTTATAAAACCATCGGATCTTGTGAGGACTCACCACTCACTATCATAATAACAGCAGCATTGAGGTAACCACCCCCATGATTCAATTGCCTACAACTGGGTTTCTCCCTTGACACATGGGGATTATGATAACTACAATTCAGGATGAGATTTTGTTTGGGACACAGCCAAACCATATAGTGTGTGTGTGTGTGTGTGTGTGTGTATCTGTATTATTGGATGGAATCAGGTTTCTGAATCAGGTTTTATTTTATCAATGTATTAGTCTATTCTCACACCGCTATAAGGAACTGTCCAAGACTGGATAATTTACAAATAAATAGGTTTAATTGGCTCACAGTTCTACATGGCTGTGGAGACCTCAGGAATCTTACAATCATGGTGGAAGGGAAAACAGGCATGTTTTACATGATGCAGGTAAGAGAGAACAAAAAACCTAGAGAAAACTGCCATTTATTAAGCCATCAGGTCTTGTGAGAGCTCCTTTACTATTGTGAGAGCAGCATGAAAGAAACTCCACCCATAATCCAGTTACCTCCAACCAGGTTTCTCCCTTAACACGTAGGGTTTATGATTTGTGATAAGATTTAGGTAGGAATAAAGAGCCAAACCATATCCATCAGTTAAGACATAACCAGCTGATAGCATCACGTATAGAATCTTAAGGAGAAAATTTGTTTTCTTAGGCGTCAAATGCCTAAGAATTTAAGTTTTTTTCATAAGATCTAGTAGCCAACCAGTTAAGGACAGGGCTAGTACTGCAAGCGTTAGCATCTCATTCTTTTTCTCATCGGTAAAATGGTCTTTTAATATTAATGCCTTAATAAACTGAGGTGTTTAATTTGCTTTGGATGTATTGGAGGAAGCCAAGAAGAAAAGCCCTCTTTCTATTCAGATGCTTGTTCCAAGACTCAAAGAAGATAAATTGTGGGGCTTCAGATAGAGCCAGTCAATTCCCTTAGGTATGGACTTCTTTCCCTACCTATTGTAGATTACAGAAAAATTTCCTAGAGGACTTCTGGCCACTCTCCATGTGCCTTATATGTGATATTCTGTTTGCTATTGTTAATAACTGAAACTGAGAGCATTTCAGGGAAATTTAGTTTTTCTTAGTCACACAGGTGACTTCAATTTCTACAACCATTCCTTCCTCTTCTTTCTTTCCTTTCCTGTCAGCTTTGGGGACTTTATCCTTATTGACAGTGGTAAATGGTCATCTGGACTTATGCTTCGAAGTTTGAATGGTATTTATATAGTTCATAACTTCTTTGCAGCAGCATTTTCCTATATGATGCTGATTTACGTATGTCCTAGCTCATTTAATCTACACACAGCTCTAAGAGGTAGATATTGCTATGATCTGCCTTTCATAGACAGGGAAATGAAACTCAGAGAGTTATGTAACTAACTAGAAATGTCAGCACTGGTACTAGATATAGGATTTGAACATATGAGGAGGTCTCATTCTGGGCCTGGATCTTATTGCTGCCTACTTAGTAAGAAAAACATTGAGTGTCTGGTTTTCTGTCTAATAGTCTAGGAAATGGGGACTGATAAAGAATGAGATATCATCGATTCAGCCAGATAGCAAAGATTGTGTAAGAAGCTACAAATCAGGGTGATCTGCATACATTAAAGATAGGTCTGGGGAGGAGATTCTGTGATGTTTACATATTTACATATGAATACATATTATGATTCAATGTTCCTGAGGAAGCTGAAAAATAAATTCCAGTTACCCAATTGGCTCCACTTTCCTTCCCATCATATCCCCAAGTGTGTCTGTTTATCTTGTATATTAGAAATCCAAAATAATACAAGTCAGTCTGGAAGAGGTTTCAGAACATGCTTGCTTCAATTGATTCAGAATAAAATCCCTCAATACATTTAACATTTCTACTAATAGAAATAGCAGTTTGTAAATAATAGGCAACCTTGTATTACACATTGGTGAATATTTCCAAATATATTTTTTTCTGTTTGATTTGAACTGTTTTACAAACATGTAAGTATGAATGACTCTGTTGAAACATATTTCTTCTCTAAACTGAGTTACATATACTTATAAAAGAATACTCGGAGTGTCTTAAAATTCTAACTGGAATGTTTACATTCTGATATTTAAAGCAACAAAGACTACAGTAAAGATCATCACATTTTTTCCTTGCTCATGTTACCAGAGATAGAGCTGAAAATACCTTAATGATATATGCTTTTGGTGTTAGGAAATCAACAATCTTTGAAAAATTTGTATTCCGGAATAAAGTAAAAAATCTTCAAAGGACTAACAGGTGGCATACCATTTCTCTTTGATTCTGGAAAGCTACACACCATACACACTCACACACACACAAACTCACGTGTACATGCAAGATAAAGACCAAAAGATTGTCTGTTTGTCTTGCTATGCCCGAAACATTCCACTAGAGGGCAGTGCAGCTATTGTCATTCCACCATGCCAAGTTTTGATCAAATTTCCTGATGCTTTTGCAGAATATAGAAAGCATACATTCATTTAAAATAAACTGAACGCATTTGTTTTAAAAGCGCTTAGCTTGTACCTGATGGTTAATAGATCTGAATTGCTTGGAGCCCTCATGCACACAAAGTAGAGAACATAATGAATTTCTCAGATTTTTTTAAAGAAGGGAGGTTGGGGAGAAGACAAATATGAGCTAATTTTTTTCATTTGCCTTGATACCTTAAAGGGAATAAAACCAGAAATAACGCAGAATCATTATGAACAAGCTGGTAGGTATAAGTATTAGTTTACATTTAAATGAAAGTAGCTTATTGAGAGGGAGAATGGATAGGATTCAAATAGTTTCCAGCATCTTGTTTGAAATGCAAAGAGTAATTTGTATTTATATTAATTTAGGTGGATACCTCTAATTTTCTTGAGACTTCTCAACAAATTATTTCTGTGTTTCTTGGAAATGGCCATTTGGAACATGATCTGGACACTGTGCGGAGACTTCTTGAACTTGAGACCTAGAAGATTTGATACCACCTGGGGAAAAAAAGAGCCTGGGTAACTTGAAGACCCTTTACAAAGGAGAAGCGGGCAGAGAGTACCCAAGAAATATGTTAGGGTGCCATTCCCCTTTGTTGGCAAAATTTAAAAGAATAAATTTATAAACATAAGGCACCAGAAATAAAAACATCCTTTCGTTCTATTTCCTGCAGTGACAAGAGATATATATTCTGGATTGTAGAGAGAGCTGCCTTGGAGATAAATTGTCTGATTTCAGCATCTCAGCAGTGGATAATAGATTCCCCTCAGAACCACATAATTAAAAAAATGACATTTCTGCTACTTTGTGCCAACTCAGTACCGCTGCTGCCCTGGCTTCCAGGACTGGGAGTCCTGCAGGGTACAACCAAACAAATTTTGCATTATTCAGTGGGACAATGTAAGGTCGTGTTAACAAAAAAAAGTTCCTTCTGGGGGGACCAGAGGATTTTATTATTTTCTTCTCTACAAATTCCTCTTTCTGCTTTTCTACTTTTTTTCTTTTTCAATTCTGCCAACATGAAAAAGATATGAACGATGAGATTAGGACATCCATTTATTACAAGTTGGCCAGATGAAAGAGGGCATATGTGTGCAGCAGAATAAATTAAAGAGCCTAATTTTAGCAACTTTTTATCCTCCAATGAGATATTCAGAATAAGCCAAAGATGAGGCAAATGCTGTGAGAAAAATTATGTAAATCAAAGTGCTAAATCCATATCCTTAGATGTCTTTAGGACGAAATGGTTAATCCTCATATGGATCCCGCTCCCCCCACCCCCCAAATCCCTCCAGGAGATTCCTGAAAGGCAATTGACTGCAGTCTGAACAACTGTTCTTTATGGGTCTCTCAGTTCACTATGTATCTCTAAAAAAGTGCATGTGCTAGACCAGCCTCCAATTAACAGTTACTAAACTGTAAATGGATTTCCAAATGCCACATAGCTGGTAATTAGTGAAACCAGGACTAGCAATGGATTTTTTGATTCCTCTGTGAAGTGTGTTAGTAACAGCCAGTATTCTGCAGGTGTCTTTAATTCATATCATAAAAGTACAAATAAGGATATTCCTTTTTCTTAAAGGAAATAGAAGAAAATATAAGACTCTTTACAATTCATTGAATTTAAATTTTGTGATTTCAGCCGTCAATTAGCACTTTGATTTTAGGTTCACAATGCATTATTATGAAAATACATATGCACAAAGTTATTCATTTTAGCATTGTTTTAAAACATTGTATACAAACAAAATACCCATGCTATAGGTATCCACATAACCAACTACAATACAGCTATCAAAAAGGTAGATTTCTATGAACTAATATCGGATAATTCCCAGAATATATTGCTAAGTAAAAAAAAAAAGTGTGATAGAGTTTTCTATAATATGTTTCATGTAGGAAAGTTTGAAATAAGAAAATATGCGTGTATATTTTTATTTATGGAGAAAAAAATACAGGTATGATAACCAGAAACTATTAAGATGAGTTACTAACAGGGAGAGGGTGAAAACAGAGTGAAGAAGATGAAAGAATAGAAACTGAGTGGAGTGAGACAGATAAGAAGACAGTAACACTTTTGGGAATATACTTTTTGAATGGGCCTGAAACTAAATTCGTAGAATTGTTTCTCCTACCCAAAATATAGTTTGAAAATTTAAAACCCCCAGGATATGAGGGAAATCCAACATGGAATACAATCAGTAAAGGGTAACCTAACTGTATTACAAATGTGTAACATACTCCCACTTAGGAGGGTGAAAAAGTAAAGAACCTATTTAAGTAACTTTGGAAGGCAGTATTGCAATGCATACTTAAAAGTTAAGGTTAAGAAGAAAAACACAAATATACTCTAGTTAGCAACATTGCTTTTTGCTAATGTAGGCATCACAAACTTTGAAAATACTTTTTGTATACTGGAATTGAACAGATACTCAAATATTATTTTCTGGATAATGTGATCCAAGTTTCTGTATGTTAGATAAAGAAGTAACAATGTGGAAAGGAGAAAAGCTAGAACGAACTCTATAGTGCTGGATTGGAATTTATCTCATATAAAGTCATGGATTTTGAATATGTCTATAGATAAAAGGTAGAGAAATAAATATTTATGTTTATGTGCATATATTATATATCTATAAAGTGTGTATGGATGCATATTATATGTAACAGTATTATAATATTGTTGCCCAAGTAGCAATGAACACACTTAATAACCAGATCTTGATTTCTAAGTGCTATTTTCCATGTTTTCTAATTTTAAATAAGGATGGGATCTTTTATGGTGAAATAGATTGAAGAAAAATATAAGATAATGTCGGAACCTCTTGTGGCGCAAGAATGTAATGAAGTGTTCAAAGGATGGAGGCGTGTGAAAGGGACACAGGAACCAACTTAAGATCTCAGTAGCCTCAATTGGAAGGATTTGAAGTAACAGCATAAATCATGATAGTATTGGGATTGAAATATGACCCATAAAATAAATACTTATGAGTCTGTGCTGATAGGAGTAATTAACTGAATAAATAAGTAAATGATGGGGAATAAGCAACAGCTCTTCCTTATAATACAATTACAATTAAGTAATATGGAAGGGATGACAGAAACAGAAAATTACCCTTGGGCATGCACTGTGGTACAATAGTTGCAGGCAAGAATCATCCATGGAAATGAAATGTATTGAGCAAAAGTATAACGGAGCACAGGATATTTGCATAGTCAAGATATAACTCCCTGCAAGATTCCTATTAATTACAAAAGGAAAACCAGTAGCTTTACAGTGGGGAAACTTGGCAGACCCAAAAGTGACCAACTTATTAGAGTTAACATCACCAGTTTTAAGATGTATTGGCACGACAATCCTCCTGATATAATCCAATAAGAGGGGTAAAACATTATTTCAGTAGCATTTTTGCAAAACAAACAAACAAAACCAGAAAAACAAAGCAACCCTCAATGTAATCATGATAGAACATCACACAAACACAAAAGGAATGAATGACATTGTACAAAATACCTGACCATCATCAAAAGTGCTAAGCTTATGAAAAACAAAGAAAATGATAGAGAAACTCTTAAAGAAAATGAAAGAGAAACTCCCCTGGGTTGTGTGTGTCAGGGGTATGGCGGGGAGTGGAGGAGGAAACTAAAAAAAAAAAAATGACTATTAAATGCTATATGTAATCCAGGCTGATACAGAAAAAAAATACTAGTGTGACAACACAGGAAATTCAAATCAGGTTTCTAGCTTAGTTAACGAAAATATATCAGTGTCAATTATCTGGTTTTGATAATGTACCATGTTTTTGTAAGCTGTTAACTTGAAGGGAATCTGGGCAAATGATATACTGAAACTCTCTGTTATCTTGCAATTTTTGTATACATCTAAAATTGCTTAAAGATAAAATTTAAAAAAGAAAAATGATGAAAATACTACAGGATTCAGGCACTTTAATATTTAGTGCTTATTTTAAAAAGGGAAAGGGAAAAAGTACAAATGCTTTAGGCTGAAGGCGATGACAGATTCTTAACATATGTCTGGAAAAATAATCTAATTTCCGGTAATAATAATGATTATCTAATTTAATTACTTACTACTCAACTGGTATATTGGAATGCGTACATTATCTCAGCTTTATGAGATAGGTATTATTGTTCTTATCAGTTTAAAGAGGTGGCAGATAGCAATTAGGAGGGACTAAGTCATCTCTCCAAAGCACTGAGCTGAAGTTTGTTCTCTATTTACTAAACTTTTATTTATGGAGTTCTTAATAAGATTTTATTTTGCATGTGTTATGTTTAAGCCTTACAATATACAAAATGAACTAATGTTCTAATTTAAGAATTAGAGAAATAAATTCTGAAAAAGTCTATATATTAACAAGAAATTTACGTAAACATGTTTATGGTTCTATTTCTACTCTATACAACCTTATCTACTAATTTCACTTTATGCCACGGAACGGATTCAAAAATTCATATTCTCTCCCTATATATCACATTAAATCTATAGCTAAAAGGGCCTAATAGAAGCTTTATTTTACCATGTCTTCCTTATTAAAGTGAAAATGTAAACGGTAGATTTCTATATAGTCATGATTAAGTGAATAGCTTTTAAAAAAATTCTGCAAAGTAAATAGAAGTAGATAGTATTATTGCCAATAGGATGGAAGAAACACAGACACAGACACACACACATGACTAAACCAACATACCTAAACAAATATGGAAAACTCAAAACTTTACTCTTTGCTCCCTTATCTATAAATTCCTTTCCATAGTATTCGACTGGCATATGGTCTAGTGACCAGCAAGGTGCTGGCCATAATTCAATTGCTAATTTATATAACAAGATTAAGCTTGAGCCTTTAGCTCTGTTTAGTTTGGAGTGTGTCAAACTCCTCTGGGTTTTGTGTGTATAGGGCGGGGCAGGGGGTTAACTTGTAAGGCTGTTTGGACAAAAATATGTTTGTAAGAAGCACTGAGAAGCAAATTATCTGATGGAAAAAGAGGAGCATATAAAGAAGCTTGGCAAGAACCAGAGCCTTGATTGTCAGAGTGAAAGGAAATTTGGAGTAGTGTTGTATTTAATTATTCCTAGCTATGCCCCAAAGAAAAGGACATCCCACGTGAGACCAGGACTGGCAGGATTACTGGAAGAAAACAACATTAGAAAAATATTCATAAATTTTTTTGATTTTGAAGTAAGAAACCATAGGAAAGGGAAAGAGAATGAGATACCGTCTCCTGACTTTTGACATCCACCAACCACTCTGTGAGTGTTTCCCTGAGGCTCAGAACATACTGAGAATGTTCATATACTTGTTTCCAGAGTTTTGAGAACACCTGGATACTCCTGATGGTAAGTTTTCAGTCCAGGTGCTAGAGGTGCCATGTAGAATCTTTTACAAGTTTGAGTATTGTGGAAACCTCTTCAAGAAACACGACTTAAGGCTATCAGAGGAAGAAAGAAAGGAAGTAAGGATCAGTACTTGATCGAGGCAATAAAATCTTTCCTTGTGTGAAGGACACAATCTCTAGAGACAAAAAAAATTGAGTAAAATTTTAGAGAAGAGTTTCTGTGAAAGAGTACACTAACTGGTTTACAAAATGGCTGCAAAAATATCTAAGTGCTTAAACCAAAAATAATTTCTAAGGACAGGTCTATGAAAAGTAGTTTGGCCATGAATCTCTTCTTCATGTTATCATTCAGGTCCTAAATAATACTGAGTTTCTCTCATCATCTAGGTGAAGCTCCCAAAATTGCTCTGGAGGTTGCTGCTTTCCTGGAAGCAAGAGAAAAAAAAAAGAAGACATGTAGTTGCACATGGCAGATGCAGTGGGCCGGGGTTATCAACGTGCAAGTCCCTTAGCTCACCTTCCTCTGCTGAGAAAACACTTCCACTGCCACACCTCAGCCCCCTTCCACTGGTGAGAAAACACTTCCGGTGCCACACCTCAGCTTCCTTCCTCTGGTCACAAAATACTTCTGGTGCTACACGTCATTGCTGGAGAACTGGAGAGTGGAGTCTTCCAGCTCAAGAAGAAAGAAATACATGATTTTGCCAAGTACCAGAATTTAGTTCTTTGAGTTACTTTTTCAGCATACTCCACTAAGAACTGTGAGAGAGGAACACTTAATATAGATCCTGCAGATAACAAGTATTCAATAAATCTTATTGAATCAATACATGAAATCACCTCTTCCAAAATAAACTCAATTTTTTAAGTTACTAGCAAAATGCCCGAATGAAAGTTTACCACTCTATAGACAGACTATTGAGTTAGAACTTCATTCAGCCATTCAATAAATGTATTCAGTGTATATTTATAGAATAACTATGATTTGCTAACTGTTTTGGGCATGGGGGTAAGTGGTGAATAAAATCATCCAACTACCTACAGAGATTAAATTCAGCAGTACCTGCAGCAGATGAACAAATGAATAATTGCATATATTCATCCATTCAATAATATTGAATATTTTTCTTCAGAAAGCTTAAATCAGTGGTCCTCAACCTTTTCAGTACCAGGGACCAGTTCTGTAGAAAACATTTTTTCCACAGACTAGGGTGGGGAGATTGTTTCAGGATGATTCAAACACGTTACATGTATTTTGCACTTTATTTCTATTATTACTGCATTATAATATGTAATGAAATAATTATGTACCTCACCATAATGTAGAATCAGTGGGAATCCTGAGCTCGTTTTGCTGCAACTAAACAGTTCCATCTAAGGGGGTTGGGAGACAGTGACAGATCATCAAGTATTAGATTCTCATAGGGAGCATGCAGCCTAGATCCTTTGCTTGTGCACTTCACAACAGGATCATGCTGCTGCTGATCTGACAGGAGATGGAGCTCAGGAGGTAATGCTTACACCCTTCCTGCTGAGCTACTGGGTTCCTAACAGGCCATGGACCGGTACTGGTTCATGAGCTGAGAGTTGGGGACCGCTGACTTAGATTCTAGTGGAAAAAGATGGGCTGTAAACAAACTACATAGATAAATAATACAAGCATATTAGTGGGCCAGCTGTAGCATGTTGGGAAAACAGGGGCATAAGGAAATGAACAGGCTCATTTCACCAGTTGGGATCAGGAGTAGTAATTATGTAGAGTCTCTTGAGTTTGGGAGAGCTACAGAAAGCAGAAACTGAACTGGGCTTTGGCCACAGGACCTGTGTGCTGCAGCAGTGCTAGGAACCTCTCCAAATCAGCCCATAGCCCAGTTGAATAAGCCCATACTGGCACCCATATCTTGCTTGGGCAGTATCTCATGGCTTGACAGTGGAGATGAGTATGAAGTCCTCTACTGGATTAATAACACAAATAATATATTTGTTCACAAGATGATCTTAAGAAGGACTGCAAATGAGGATCCTGTAAAACTTTATTTTCCAGAAGAGAGGGTACAGAAGCTGATTTGGTAATTGATGGGAATGAGACAGCAGTGAGGAGCCATCATTTTGTTCACAGATGAGTGATCACCCAAGAGGCTGCCTGAAGACCAAATAAGGTGTGTGTGGGTAGGGAGGTCTGGGTTCTTGGGACAGTGGCCCAGTTAATGGTGTCCATTTTTTTTTTTCTTTGGTGAGATTAAGAACTTAAAAAAAAAAAAAAAGAAAAAGAACACCTGCATATTAGAGGGAATCTAGCAACTATAGGATATGCATGGGAGAATAAAACTGGGAGGCATCTACACTTTAGCTTATATTCCCAGGCCTTTCCGCCTGTAGGTGGAAGCCTACCTAGTAGCCTACCTAGCAGGTCGAGATGAGGACCTGAATCTAGACTAGTTCACTGCTGACATTTTCTACCTAAATGCCACAAAAACTACCCCTATTGTAAAGGGCTATGGCAGCAACCTGTAGATCTATGCCCTTGTCCCCATTCCTCTATGACACCAGCCACCTTATACATATTTTATGGAAGTATTGGGTTAGATAATCCCTATCTTGCCAGTATGCCAAGAATACAAGGCCTTAACTGCTCTTTGTCTGGGCCATTTCTCATGAGTTTGCAGAGAGAATTGTAAACGATAAGGTATTGTTTCCTTTCAGGACAGAGCAATCTTACCTACTTGGAAGCTATAAAAATAGTAGATTATTCAAAGTGTTGCTAGCAGCAGTGAAAAATCTACTGCAAGCTAACATCCATCCTGGCCCCCTAACTTTATAGGACTGGAAGGCAAGGGGAAACCTCTCAAATATATTGATGCTAATACTGTTGGTGGTGTCATGGTAATAAAATCTTTTGTCTCTGACCCAAGAGTTTTGTTTCTTCTGACTGCATCCAAAGCTAATTTCTTTGTGTCTAAGTGGGGTAAAAGCAAATCCCAGGCCTGTTAGGAACTCAGCAATTGGTGTTTACTTTGGTCAAGTTGTATTTGAGATGTTTATTAAACATTCAAGTGATGATGTCTAGTACATCTTGGGTGTGTAGTTCTGGAGTTCAAGGGAAAGGTCCATGCTATAGAAAACATTGGAAAGTCATCAGGATAAATAGAGCATTTAAAATGAGTTCACCAAGGATATGAAGTATTTAGATAAGGACTGAGACTTGAGACACTTAATGTTGATATACTAGCAAGTACCAGTAAATGCAATGGAGCATTTAGTGCTATTTTATTGCTGTGTCAGGAAAGCAACATGGACTTGAAAGAAGTAAAAGAAAATGCCCCTTGGATCATGACAGTTTGGTCTTTTCCTATGTCTCTATTTTATCTCATACCACTCTAATGATATTGGATATATGCTGTTCCTTACACTTACAACTTTTCCTACCATATATCCTTGCCTTCAGCACATTCCTGGGCTTGGAATGCTCTACCCACTCATTTCTAATAACTAACTGTATCTGTCCTTTTAGATATCTGCTAAAATGTCATCTCCTCAGTAAGGCTATTCCAACTACCCCACACCCAGTTATAGTTATCAAAATACACATTTGTTTTCTTCATTGAGAATATCAATTTATGTATTTATTTATATGCTTAAATGCTTCTATTACTTTATATGTCATTGCACACCTGCTTATTTACTGACTACATCCTTTATAATTCCTCATGAGAACACAGACTTCAAAAATCTTACTCTCTGCTATATTCCCAATATCTGAACCAGTGCCTGGACTATGGAAATAGTGAAGTAAATATTTTGAGAATTAATCCAGGACCTGTTATACAACATTTGGCTTCTGAATTTATGTGAGCTACAGTTCACTAATTTGAAAAATTATATCAATTTTATGGGTCTTGTGAGAATTAACCTTTTTTTAAATACTGATGACACATAGTAGGCCTTCAGTAAGTGAAAAATTTAATTATCTAGTATTTGAAGACTATATGAGAAAAATAAACTGAACATAACCTGTCATCTATTGCAAAGGAGAATTCTCTCTGCTTAGGAAGAAAAATGAATGGGTTAGGCTAGTCTACCAGTGAATAAAGAGTACAGAGTGAAAAAAGACTAATGGACAGACTGAAACTTCAAAGACTGGGAGCCTGGGGAAAAAAAACAAAATGAAGCTAAAGATACTCGAACCAAAATGAGTAAAGATCCAAGCAACAGAATAAAAAGAACATTGTACAAGAAGTGTCCATAAATCTAAAGAATGTTTTTGATTCAGAGGGAGCAAGAGATCAGCAAAGAAGAAGATAGGTAGTGAGAAATGACAAAGAGTATTCTTTGATAGAAGTAGCTGAACTGTCATAAAATAAAAAATAATACTTGCTCTTCGGGATAATAAAAGAGAGTGATGGAGAAGAGATGCAGAAAACACGGTCAAAACTTCAGAGCTGTTTGTTGTTGATGTTGAAAACTATCAATCCTGGGTCTAAAAAACTGATTAAAAATTAAGCGTTATATAACCTTGACTAAACTCTCAGAAAATTCCAGAATTCATAAGAAGGAAGTCCAAATGTCTTAGTGAATAGCTTAGCTTCCTTATAAATCCAGTTATGAAAGATGAGATTTCCTTCTTAAGTAGGGAGTGCTTGGGAATAAAACTATATTAACATATGAGTCTGTGTTTGTGTACATATGCCTATGCATATATACATAATGTGAGGACTACAATAATAAAAGCACCAAATGAGAAAAGCAAACCAAAAGACTATTTTTTTAAAGAATGGAAACAGGGTCTATGTACACCTACCAAACACAAAGTAAACATTCAATCGCAATAATAATAGAATGTTATAATCCTATTCTAATAGTTTACTTTATAAATTATTTACTAAATAATTATTATATATTATATTTACTAAATAATTATATAAACTAATATAACAGTTTACTAAATTATTATAAATTATTACTTGAATGAATGCTATACATTTGTATAAATATCTGAAACTAGAACACATGTATTTGTTCAAGCTGAAAGCCTGGGACCTTGAATTGGGCCCCATGATGAGCAAGGAAAGTCCTCAAATAAAAGATTCAAAAGAGAAGTTTACTGGAAAAATTCCATCATAGAGTGAAACTTAAATCTCATATGAGATTTCAGAGTCAAGGGTCTTGGTAGTAGGTGAAATCCAGGTGAAAAGAAGCATAGTGAAATGGTATTATATAAGGGGAAATAGAAAACCAAGAAGGTGAAGCCTGAAGACATTTCCTTAGTCATCAAATAATAAAATAGTAGACAAACTGCTGTAATAATTAATTTTATTTGTCAACTGGACCGCACCCTGGGGTGCCCAAAATAAACTGCTTTTCTAGGTATGTCAGTGAGGATGTTTTCTAATGAAGTTAGCATCTGCATCAGCGGTTTCAGTAAAGAAGATGGTGCTCCCCAGTGCAGGGAACATTATCCAATCTATTGAGGGCCTGAAGGGTACAAAAAATTATAGAAATGAACAATTTACCTCCTTTTATTCTGCCTTACTACATGAGCTGGGATACCTCATTTTATCTTATTTTGACGTTGGACTGAGATTTTCATCATCAGTCCCCTGGTTCTCAGGTCTCTGAGCCTGAGCTGAGTTAAACCATAGACTTTTGTATGCTCCAAGAACCTTGTGCATGTTCACACAAAAATACTTATTTGTTGTTCATTTCTGCATCCTTTCCTTTTCGTCATGCAATTATTGAACACCTGCTCTGTTTCTCATTCTGTGAGGAAGAAGGAGGGAGAATAATAAATAAATAAATACACTCTCTTCTCAAGGAACTAATAGTCCAGAAACAACTTCAACCATATAAACATATAATTGCAACACAGAAACATCCCAAAATTAAGAGAAAAAAGCACACATTTTAAAAGCAAAGGATAACTGTACATTATAAATCTTTGTAAGAAATATCTTTGTGTAGTAGCCAAGTGAGGCTTGGATCTCATCAAAAGAAGCACTAAAATAGTCTACATTGTATCAGAGTTGACTGGATCCATTTCAACTTTCTTTGTACCTGCATATCCTGCCCCTCATTTATAGGTAACTAATCAATAAATGTACCTGGATATTAGTTGGTGTCCCTAGCTGGTGGCTCCAACCCTAAACTTATCATATTTCCTACCGCACATGGATTTCTTGTGTATGCTTTTTCCCCTCAATTCTCTATATGTAAAGACATGAGTATTTTCCAAATCATGTTAACACACACATACACAGAGCTTAAATTTGGCTTACTCCGAGTGATCTTGGCTAGTCTACTATACTCATTTAATGGTTTCTATCATTTTTACAATATTTATCACAATTTAATTAGGTATAACATTAATAATTTATTGTTTATCTCCACCCCACAATCCCACTAGACTATAGCTGTATGCAGTACATAAAAAATGGACTATTTTATCCCTAATATCTAGCTCAGGGAATGGCATAGAATAAATATTTAATAAATCATCCCTAGATGAATAAAGGAGACATTAGTTCCATGTCAGATTATTTTTCAGATTTGTTGAAATTACTTCCATAAAAACCTTATATTGCAAACTTCTGCCCTAATGTTTGTAAACTTAAATTACTTGTCTCCCACTTCCAATTTTCTACATACAGAGATTCCATCACTTGATGGATCCCATCCATCACAACCCTTCAAATGAATGTAGCTTCTTGACTCAAAAATATTTAATAAGCCCACATTAGCAAAAGAATGATGCCCAACCTCTTCAGACTGGTAATCAAAGTCCCAAATTCCATCTTCCTGAAAACTATACTACATTTTTCGGTTGCCATGTTGGCATATGATATGCTGGTCCCCACCAAAACTCATGATGAAATTTAATCTTCAGTGTAGTAGTGTTGGGGACAAGTGGAGGTGTTCGGGTCATGAGGATGGATCCTCAAGAATGGCTTACTGTCATTCTCTGGGTAGGGAGTGAGTTCTTGCCATAGAAAGACTAGATTAGTTATCATGAGAATAAATTAGCTTCTGCAAGAGTGGGTTGTTATAAAGCCAGGAGAGCCCTTCCTCAGGTTTTGCTTTTTTGCATGTATCTACTTTTAGTTTAACCTTCTCTGCTATGCTATGACATAGCACAAAAGTCCTCAACAGAAGCAAGGACATGCCCTTGGATTTGCTAGCCTGAGTTAAATAAGCCTCCCTTCTTTATAAATTACCCAGTTTCAGCTATTCTGTTACAGCAACAAAAAGTAGACTAAGACAGCCATCCTTAAAGTTAGGTGTGCACATGTAACTAAGTTTCAGTCAATGGAATTTGAATCATAATGATGCACTTAACAGAACTGACCCATCACAAATGTCAACACATGAGTCTCCATGATCTTCTGTCTGCTGTCTGCATAACAAAACCCAAGGCAATCTTGGAAGCTATATGAAAGAGGGCAGAGCCTGCAACAGCTAATATAGTTTAATGTGGAAAGAAAATTCTCTGTACATCCAGCATATCTACAAATTGGACTTTATATGAATCAGAAGTATAATTCTATTTGATTAAACCACTGAGATGTTAAGGCTTATCTGTTACATCATATAGCATTGTTTACATAATATGTACTTGCTTACATCAATATTCTCCTTTAGAAATATTTTTCTGTAGCAAAAGTGAAGTCATACTTGTTTCACTTTACATGTGTAAAAGAAGAGACACCTTGTATGCTGTATATTACATATCTCACAGGAATAAGGCTGTGTAGACTGATATTCCACATTATTCTTCTGTGAAGTCACAGCTGTTTGCACAAATTATTGTATTTTCAAAATGGAATAAATTGCATCCTCTCTCCCAAATTGGTACAGAGGCTAATTGGACACTGACAGGAAGTGAAGCTGAAAGAAAACTGGAAACACTGTTTTGAGATAGTTTTAATAGACCATGTATAAGAAGGGCAGAGAAAATCGGTATGATGAGAGAGAAAGCCAAAAGATAACAAGGAGAATCAGAGATGAGCGCTCGTTTCCGTCACACAGAGTCAAAGGAAAGAGGAACTGCTTCTCTTCTCAGTGATGCTCATGTCCTTCTTCTGGCCTCTAGTGAGGCACAAATAAACCTTTGGCAATGGCTTTTCTACGATACCCAGGTGTTCCTCTGCTAAATTTTCTTTTTCTGGACCATCTACTTTGAGTAGTCTTCTGTCACACTCAACCAAATATCCATTTGCTAAGGCAGTAGTACTCCAAGCTATAGGTCTATGTGACTTGGCTTGATGAACTTCCTTCTGTGAAATATCATCCCCCTGACTTCTACACTTTCCAGTCACACTTTTCTTCATGTTCCCCCTCATGTTTTCAGGACAATTTAAGAGGAAAGGTACATTTTCTATCCTCCAAATTATCAAAACATATTTTTATCAGAAAAGGAAATAAAACATATTCTTTAAATGATCCATGTGATCATGAGGAGCTGTGAACACTAATTCTTCAAAATCTAAGAAAAAATATTTTATAATTCATAGCTGATGAGATAAAATTATGGACATATTTTGACATAAATATATGAAATATTTTATAAAAGCAAAAAATTTTCTCAAAGTTACTGGCATATTTTACTAAAAGCAGGTGCAATGTATCTAGTTAATTAAAATGTTTTAAATACAAATCATTTCTGCAGCTTCACATCAGTACATGTGTAGTTTCTTTTCTCGAGTCTACTTTCTATAAAAAAAGATGTTATGATTAGAAAATGTCCTCGAAAATAATTTCTTGACTGTAAAATTTATCCCTCCCATTTTCTAGTGTTAAATCTGTATTATATTATTTTGCTGGGTCATAATCTGGATATTCTCATGCCTGTCAGGACACATTCTGATATGATCTCATAGCTCTTCCACACTTAAAAATGCAACACATTTGACATTCCATCAGGCTAATGTTTATGCTCTTGGAGAAGTTGGATATTCAAAGAGTGTGGCTGCAGAGATCCAGAGAGCTTGAGTTTATAACATTTTGATACTTAAAAACATTTTGTTTGATTATCAAGAACATTTTGATATTGATCTAAAGATATTGAGAGATCTTTAAATTCATTTGATTTATAATAATGCTTATTATATTTCTTATTATTTTCTGCCTCCTTCTCAACCTTCGCCATAATCAATACCATGAATCAAGTTAGTTCTCTGCACCAGTCACTGGCTGATGTTTCATCCACATCAGCTCAGTTAATCTTTACAATCAGAGCATGAGGCAAGTATTTTTCTGAGGAGGAGGTTAAATCTCAGAGACATTCACTAGCTGACCTGAGTTCACATTTTAGCTGACAGTTTTTGAGAGCTTCAGCCTAGTTCAGTCCATAGCCCACTTTCTCAATCTCTACTCTTTCAAGGAAGAGAGTAGAGAGGAAAATCAACATTGAGGAGCAGTGCAATGTAGGACAGTAAGATGTCTGAGTCTGACAGTTGTTCTGTTTTGGAAAAGTGGTGATAGATATGGTCAGAAGATAGAAAGCTATGGCCACACAGTATATCACGGGGATTTAGGACAGTGTTTACTATGATCTCCCTGTGTACCCTCCTGGGGCGAATTAAAATGACAAAAGAATTGGGTAGAAAAATGCAAGTAATACTCTCCATGGGAAAGAGTACAGGCAGAATTGGAAGAATGCAGGCTGTGCTCAACTTACTACCTACATCATTACCAGACCTGCTACTTGAAAGGAGAGCATCCTGGGCTGTAAACCGTATTAACTATGATAGCTAGGAAAGTGTGTCTGCATCTACTATGTTACGACTTAATGCCATATGCTTCTTTCTTCTCTAGAAATAACATGGTTAATCATTTGTACAATGCTCTTATTAGTAAGAGGAATTGAGCAAGCTCAGAGATGGTGGACTTTTCTATTCGGAGCTATTTCAATATTACCATCTGGAATCCTACTATTTTGGCTTTTGCTCTATTTCTGCTACATTGTATCCAGGCCTTGAGAAGCCTTACATTCCTTCAGCAGATTGAAGCCAATTCCAGCATTAATTTAGGGCTATAACACGTTCCCACTGGCTTCACATTCTTCCCTTTTTAACTCTTTCCCCGTATCTTATTGAGAGTAAGGTTGTCTTGCTTCTAAAAAGAAGGGGAAGTTCATTTCTGAAACCCTGAGGGTAATTGCTGGTTGTAAAGTAACTGTGCCTTGCTTCTTTCTCCATAGCAAGAAAGACTAGCCAAATTTACAGTGCAGAGGTCCAGGAAAGGGCCTGGGGAGCGAGCAGGTTGTTTGCTGCCAACCCTAAAGATGCAGGGATCCAGCCATGACCATAAAGTTTTTGGCCACACAAATACCTTTGTTCAGAGAGGTCTTCAGCTGCGGTGACATTTTACAAACAAAATAGACTTGGCTTTCCTGGAAAGTGATGGAACCATTGAAAAGCCAGAAAAATAGAGTTTTAATGGAGTAAAAATTACAAATGCCATATGGCATATGGAATACATTGTGAAGAACTAATCATGAGACTAGAAGCAATAGATTTAATAAGACTCCATTCTCACCACTCATACAGACAAAATTAGCAATAAATCCCATATGATGGTATGGACAAAGTAGCATGATCATTTACCTTTTATTACTTTTCTTTATCTGTTTATTTTTACAAAGGGAACAATGAAAAGTATTCCGTGCATTTGCTTTAACTCTTATGAACAAATGCATGCAGTAAAATAACGGTAATGCTTGAATAATGATTTTAAGGTTTCCTTTATTTCGCCTTTTAGACAGTTCATTGGTCATATAATACTATAGTTAGAAATTTTGCTTCATCGTCAAGAAAGTAAATGCCTTCATACCTCAATGTAATTTTGAATCTCTCTTTGTAATATGGAAGCCGAGGGCAACTAGCAACATTTGAAAACTGGGGTTTTCTCTGTGAATTTAATTTTATTTTATATTTCATTCAGCATGGTGTATATAGAGAGTGATTTATTTAACTTTCAACTTCTCAAACATTTTCTCTATCTTCTTGTGGTTGTTTTCTTAAATTATGAGTTAAGGCTTAAATATAATGCTCCCTGAGCTTCTCTTCCATGAAAAAAAGTGATGGTGGGGTGTTTCATATTAAGTCTCAAATTATTAAAAAAATACCAGCTTTAGAATCTGAATTTACTGATATGATTTTCAATTTTCCACTTACACAAAGAAAATGAAATTTAACATAAAACCAATTGCTTAAAAATACCTTTTAACACCCCATCGTCAGTGCTTCATAGTAGAAAAAGTGGTTTGAAACTAAATTTTTTTACTCACCAATGGTAGCAATTATATTAAAGATCGAAAAATAACTTTTGTTATTGTTGGCATTCATAATTTCTTCATTCTTTTTTCAATTCTGGATTACAGCATTTTAGGATTTGGAACATATTTTGTGTAATTTATCAAATAATGTTTGATCAAAGAAATGTTTGACATATGAAAGTATATATTTTATATTTTTACATTGTGAACAATTAATGAGCTGTGTACCCACTCTTTATTTAATCTACCTAAATATTAATACTTACTCCAATCACATGACACTGACCGTTTTCTAGCGCTAACCACTGTCCTGAATATATGTGTGTAATTTTCTTGCTATTTTATACATTACAATTTTAGCTCACATACATGCCATCTTAAGCAACATATTGCTTAATTGCTCATAATTTAAAAGTTCTTAAAGTGATATCATACTGTTGGTAGCCTTCCGTTATTGGCTTGATTTTGCCCAATACTGTTTCGTGATTCAAATGTTTGTTGTATGTGGTGATAGTTTGTTTATTTTTACTGCTGTATAGTGTTGTACTCGGTGGGTATACTGCAATTTATTTATCTGTCCTCCTGATGATTAACATTCGTGTTGTTTTCAGATTTTGTTTTATTTTGGTTATTACAAAAAACATTCTTGTACATTGTATTATGCATGTCTTATAGTTCTTATGTACAAGAGAGTTTTCTACTGAAACAGCTTTTAAGCTTTTTGATTGTGACTCACAACTAGAAAAACTTACATATTGTGACCAGAAAAATAACGTGAAGAACTGTGCAGAATGTAGCATATTGTCCTACTTAAAAACTGATTACCCAGCATGTTATTATTTCATAGATGCCAATAGACGACACAAAACTTCCAAGTCAGAGATAAAGGATTTCAATACTCATGGCAAAAGCAGCAATCAGAGCTTCACATTTGCTGGTGTCAATTTCTCATACCCTCAAGTCCCAGAGTCATGACACAAAAGGGTCCATGATAGATGTCTGAACATACAGTGGGCTGTGCTAGAGGAGAGTTAACACTGAGCTCAAGTGATCTCTGCTTATATACTATGCTTGCACTTTGTCTCGGGGAAGACATTCCCTCATCACTCAAGGCTGTTCGCTGTAAACACTGTCTTGAATAATGGCCTAGAAGAATAGTCAGAGTTCTAAAATTCTGGCAATTCCAGCAAGTATCCTCAGGGATATCAGGGCCCAAAGTGGACTGCCTCTTCCTAAAAATATGTTTAAGACTGAAGCCCTTTCCTTTAAAATGTTGGGTGAATATGGATCTTTTATTTGCTGTTCTATTTCATTTTCATTAGTTCTGTGTATGACTCACGAAAATAATTTCACAAAATAATATATAGTAATCCTCAATTTAAACAACAAACAAATAAAAACAAAAATTGCTATGTTAAGTATATATTTGAGAGTGTAATTGCAGAATTATATTCTTCCTTAACATGCAATGTGAATGGTTTTATAAAGTGATTTGTCAGTTATCATTTGCCTTTTTACAAGTGATGTACGAATATTCCCCTTGCCATATGTCTTTACCACACTTGGTTTTGTCAGACATTTATTGTTTGATAATTAAGTACTACATAATTATATCTGATTTGGTTGTAATTTGCATTTTACTTATTAATGAGATTTAGCGGTGTCATATGTGTATAGGTCACTTGTTTTTCATTGTCTGCAAAATGTCTGTATATGACTTTGACCCCTCTTTAAATTGAGACATTTCTTTCTTTCAGATTGATACATGAATTACATTTGTGAGTTATGAATATTGTCAATAAAGTCTGACTCTAGATCAGTTGAGTGAAAAATTGATCTAGAGTGAGTCATTAATTTCTGTTGTCATTTTATAAATTAAATTTGTTTTAATGTTTTCAAGTATTCAATTTTAAACTTATATTTTATAGTATTTATTATGTATAAGAAATCATTCTAGATCATTAGTCATAAAGATATTCATCTAAATTTTCTTCAAAACTCTTAAATGTCTTTAAACATTTAAGTCTTGAATATATCTGAACTGGTCCAATAATCCAAATGAATCAAATACCTAAGAAAAACTGTAACAAAAGAAGAGACAAATTTATAGAGAGTATATTATAAAACATTCTTGAGGGAGAATCAATATGAACCTAAATTAATAGGAAACTATTTATGGAGGGGAAGACAGTATGTAAAGAAGTAAATTATCTTCATATTCATCTATAAATTTACTACAATCTCAAGAAAAATTCAAGTAAAAGCTTTTTCTGTTGAAATTGATAAGCCAATAATAAATTATTATATCTATTCAAAGATCTAATCATAGATAATGCGATATTGAAGACAAGCTAAAATTTTGGAGAATCAGGCTTATTTGAGTGTTGCAGTAATGAAGATAGTGATTAATTGTGCAAGAATAGACAAACCACCCAAGATAACAAAACAGAGAGTTTAGAAGCAGACCCACGCTTATATGGATCAATGATATAGGTGGCATAACAAGAGGGTGGCAAAAAGACAGTCATTTTAGTTAGTTGTACTTCATCAATTGTATATGAGAGATAGGGACAGAGAAAAAGAGAGAGATTGTTTCTATTCATAGTATAATGTATAATAAATGTTTCTATTCAGAGAGACAGAGAGACAGAGAGATAATTGTTTCTATTCATAGTATAAGCGATAATAGTTAATTTCAGGTGGTTTTTAGTTTTTTATGTGAAATTTAAAAATAGTAAATCCTAAAAGGATAATACAGAGAATGTCTTCACCACACATGGTATATAATATTAATTAAACCAGACACAAAATCTCTGATTTATTAAAAAAGTGACAAATATTTTATTTCAATGGAAGAGATTAAGCTCATGAATATACAATACAATTCTAAGATAAGTGAAAAGAGCAGCAATAGAGTGGGATGTTGCAGTACATATGACTGAAAAAAAATTACAAAATCAAGACTAAAATGACATACCACTCGAGTGGCTATAAATACACATAAGAGTAAAAATACTCTTATGTTGGGAGGATGTGAAGCATGTTCTTGGGCACCAATTATGTGAGTAGGTAGCTTTTCCTGATGATATTCTCTGTAGAGTTTTCATAGTATATCACATCTAGATCACAAATAGAATGATCTATGGCAAATTCATCATCTATCAATGACCTCAACCAATATTTGTTATAATTTTACCATGTTTAACTGTGAACGTAGTTCTTTGAGCATCAAAACACATATCCAGAAATACTATTCTCAAGTACCAGGCAATATTTATTTTTTGCAGGTACTTTTCTGCCCTATTTTTTATCACTAAGCTCATATAAACTTTTAATTTAAAAAAAAAAAACTTCAGGTGTCTGTTTTATTAATTTCAGAGAGAAGGAACTTATTGACACATGACTGATTTATTAAATACACTCCCTAAAATTTGGCAATTTTATAGTCAGCAAGCTCAATAAAGCTCAAATAAATCTTCTATAGTTCTCATATTTACATATTTCTCATATTACTCTTTACCTAAGTGTCTATCAACATTGGAATATCAAAAAATAGAACATGAGGGCCAGGGTCGTCTGGAAGTGGGGAGAGAGTATATTTCTTTGTGAGAATTTCTTGTGTCAATGAATAAGCTAAGACAATATTATAAAACCAATTATTATAAAATTTTTGATGATATCCTCTATAGCATGTACTTTGGCATTGATTATCTATGTGAGTAGGTAGCTTTTCCTGACTATATCCTCTACAGAGTTTTCATAATATATCATACCTAGGAAAATATTATTATTCAGAAAAAGATAAATCATACTGGAATAACTGATAAAGTGAATAACTTTTCAGTTAAAAAAAAACTAAATGTTCAATGAAATTTGGGACTAAATAAATGGCACTGCTGCACAATTCATATCTTTTCTCCCCTTACACTGGCCCTATTTTGTTGATTTGTGTAACCTACAGAGCCACTTGTAGACATCTCAGTGTGAGACCTCTATCCCATACCCTTTTTCCCAGAAGTTCTCTCCTTCCATCCATGATGGCTGAGTCTATTCTTAGACTAGTTCCAATGTATTTCCTTGATGTAATCATCAGATCTGTCTTCCCTCGGCACCTTACTAGGGGATGCTTCCCCTTCTCTATGACTAGGTACAATTTCCAGCCTAGACTTAGATCTGACATTTTCACACATTCTCCTCAGATTATAGTAGTTCACAAAATCTTGTCATTTCTGTGTACTCTTCTAGGTCCTAAGAAATGTTTCTCCTGGAATAACCTGTTGTCACCCTCTGATCGGTATGTACTGTTATTATGTTTTTGTGTACATTTTGTCAAGCTAATGTAACGTGATTTTATTTCTCTCACATCATCTACAGAGCCTTACATCAACCTGAATCTAATAAAGACATGTGGGACATAATCTCAAAATGATATCACTGAAACTCATTTCCAACCCAATCAGAATATTCTCCTGGAGTTGTTTGACAATCCAGAATTATTAGGCTTCTCAGTGGAGCCAGAACAATCTGTCTAAAGCCCAGTGATACTCGCCCTGATCAAGTGTTCTCATGGGTGGTTTAGAAACCATTTCTTGCTTTACAGATGTTATTTATCACGAAGTTGCCCTTAGCACCTTCAATGTTGAGGATTTGATATTAGTGGAGTTGTGGAAGTGAAATTATTAGGGTGTCCTTAAAGTCCTTTCCCATAAATGAATGATTTATTGGAGCAATGAAAGAAAGGAATAAGTTTGCCTGCTCAATATAGCCCGTCATTTTTGATGAATGTGACTCACCTTTCTGTAAGAAGTCCAATTTAGCACTGGTACCAATTCTTGAATTTTATGGAGAAGGAAATTGTAAAATGTCTTAGAAATGTGGCCATGGAGAGAACAAACTGAGGTTGAATGATGCAAAATCTGAACTACACTGAATGCAACATAATGCCAATGCTGTTCAATGCCAAGAGACTTGCAGGATAAAATTTGACTTTTTCCTTTTGAAGCAATATTAGCTTGCTATTGAGTAAAATCAGATAGCAACACTTCATGATTCCATTACCTACCCACTTTGTATTCATTAAAGTGTGGCTTTCTTGGCCTGACTGTCAGTGGTAAGCTGAGATGGCTTGCCAGAGCTCCAGAGTGGATTGTATACATTTCTCCCTGACTCCATGTTAAGTGACATTATGTTGGTAGCATGGAATTGGTCACAGTGTGGTTATGTACACCAGGAAAACTGGCACATCCTGCAAATGAAGGTTCCTGCTCTTCCAGAGATCTAATTGTTAAGTATGTATCAACATACTACTAACCTGTGTTCAAAGGTTGAACTGCAGAAGCCTCTCAAATTTCCACCAAAATGACAGTAATAACTTTGTCAGCATAATGCTGTGTTCATCTAATAAATACAAAGTTCCTTCACATTCACAACTTTGGTTGGCTATTACTAATTATTCAATAAAATAAAATACTCAAAGAAAAAAATTGATATATACAAATTTCCAGGTAACATAAAACGTGTTTAATTAGAGCTCAGCATTTATAGAGTAAATTTACCATCAACCATAGAAGACATGAACTATGGAAAGAGCACTGGGAATCTGGACTTAATTTGAATTTCATTTTGTATGTTTATTATGGGAGTCATCTTGGAGAAATTATTTAATTTCCGTGAGCTTCTTATGGCACATCAGCAAATTTGGAACTGATAATGTGAATACTGCAGAATTACTGTAAGCCATTTAAATATGAGACCACATAGTCTCCAAAACATAGCAAATACACACAAACACACACACACACATCAAAGAAAATGCCTAAATCCATTGATAAAAGGATCAGAATACTCTCCACTCCTTTGCTGTGCTGAAGTTTTTAGGGTGTTAGTTCTAGAAATCATGTCCCTGCTCAATTTGCTGGAATCATATTGGAGAAATTACTCCTTTTCTGGAATCTCAGCCATAACATTAAGTAGCTTGAGCCTGATAGTCTCAGGCTCAAGTAGTTGCTTGAGCCTGAGACTATCACTTAACTGATACAAACCTTGGTTATCTCATTAGCAAAATAAGAATACTGAAACAAACAATTTATGAGAATTACATGAAAGAATGCATGTAAAGTAATTGTCACAGAGATGTTAGCTAGTAGTTTCTTAGTGATAATTTGTTATGTTATTGTTAAAATTATCATAATTATTGTTATTTTTACCAGTACCACTTCCGTTGTCATTAATTTGTGATATGTCTTGGGTTTATGCTTCTCTCAAATAATACAAATTGAAGACGATATAAGGTGAATTCCTCCTTTCACAAAGGGTGTTTAGCTAAGGAATCCAGGCCACCTATCTGAGGAGACCAACCTGGCATTGACACTAACTAGAATCTATGTCACCAGATGGTTAAGTGATATTGGGTCACCCAGTACCCCAACTTTACCTTTTATTTCTAAATAAGCTGCAGAAAACATCCACTAAATTACCCTTCACAGGGGACAAAATTATAAATATTGTAAAAATGGAACCTGACTTTGCTTGAGGTTCCTGCAGAAAAAGCAGAGCATCCTGAGAACTGAAGTACAGGTGTCTGCCTGGCCTGTCCTCATGCTTGTCCTTAACCCCAGGAGTTCCCTGAGAGGCTGAGGCAGGTAGCAAAAGCATTAGGAAAATGTCGTGCAGTTAATACTTGTGTTTTAAAATTCAGATCTTGAAATTTTAACCCCTAATGTATTGACTCAAACTTCATCACCTTAGCCCTATTCTTCAGGAAATAAATAAGTCATGAGGGTGAAGTCCTCATGAATGGGATTAATGACCTTATAAAAGGAACTTAAGAGAGCTCCCTTACCATCTTCCCGCCATGTCAGGATACAAAAAGAAGGCAACAATCTGCCACCCAGAAGACGGTCCTCACTGGAACCCGCTGGCACCTTCATCTTAGATGTCTGGCCTCCAGAACTGTGAGAGATAAATTTCAGTTATTTATAAGCCCCTCTGTCTATAGTAATTTGTTATAGCAGCCCAAACTGATAAGGCAGGAAGGCCAATTTACAGTTTGGGGATTAGATACAAAGAATATTTATTTGGGAGGAGAGAGCCTTAAAAACATTTTCTTCAGTAATCAACATATTTTTTAATCCCTAAATTGATCTCACCCTCATAACTGGTTATTGCATTTTTTTTGTGCGAAAACCAATAAATCTTCTTCACTCTTACTCTCTCTTCTTTTCCACCTTTTCCACAACTCCCAAACCCCTGTCAAAGCCCCAAGATTCAACTGTCTTTCTTCCCAAGTGTTCCCGCAGTTTTTTCAAATATGTGCCAAGATCATTCCAGCTGCTTCCTCTGCGTTATCTCCTAGTGGTCCTATCTCACAGTAATCATTCCCTTCATTTTTAAAATGCAGGTAGGTGATTTAACTCACCCACGACCACCAGCTTTTAATGGCATAGGAGGAATTTTTATAAAGATAAATTTGCTTAAAAGCACCTGCTTTTTCCGCTTGAGTTCACTGGCCCCAAAGGCAGGGTTGGATAGAAATTAGAGGATCGAGGCAACAGTTCTAAGTAATCCAGGTGACCCTCTAAAGGGTTGTAATTAAAGCTTCTCTATTCTGAAAACTCTTTGTGAAATAAAGAAAAAAACATACCTTCCACAGCTGGAGCTGATAAAACGTGTCCTGAGAGAGAAAAATTCAGACAAAGGAGGCTCTTGGGAAAGGCAGAGTCTGGCAGGATTAGGACAGAGTAGGAGTGGAAAGAATATAGTTCCTAAAGAGAAAGAAAAAAAGGAAGACAGGTTTTGGGGAGATTTGAAGCATTATTCACACTTTACTGGTTAAAGGAGCTTTATTTCTTACGTTACAGGTAAAGATTTATTTATTCTAAAAGAGAAAATGTGTGTTCTAATCTCCCATTCTTTACCTACAACTATTTTGTTGACTGAATCACAAATCTCAAAGATATGACAGCGAAGTGGAGAAGCCATAATGTAATAATACGTATAAGCCATGCTTAAGAAACAAAAATATAAAAAGTAGAAATTTCCTCTTTCTAGGTGTGTTTTGTGGGCCATGATTGTCTATGGGGATAATGCTAGCTCTCGTCTCTGGGCGGGGACTTTGCCAAATAAAGAAAGCAAGCTGCTTTGTTGATTTTGAGATTTGTTTTTGTTTAAAACTGGTGATCGTGCCTTATATATTCAGTTCTCATTCTCTCTTCTACTGAAGTCACTCATTAAAATGACTGCAATATATCTATAAGACATTGATTATTTTAAATGTGTTCCCATTTAATCTGCTCCCCAATTTGCTCTGGTTTGCTCTGCTGACCACACAGAAGAAGAGAGCTTACCCAAGAGGCTTCTGCATGTGAGAAATAAGTAGCTCGTTTCTTAAATAAATGTATTCGTTGTTCCTCTTATAATTTGTTCATCCTGATTTCTGATCTGAAGGGATTAAATTAATATTCTTATTATATATTGTAAAAAATGAATTTTATAAATTAAGTGTAGATTTTCATTGGAAACTGAGTTAGGTGAGCCTTTTGGCTTAGCATTTTTAAAAGGAAGGGGAGTATAAAATAGTAGTTAATCCTGTGCATTCTGCAGGCAGATCTGGGTTTGAATTCTCTTCTAAATACAACACTAAATAAGTCACATATCCTGTCTAAAGCACAGACTTCTCATCTGGAAAATGGTAATAATATTATCCTTCACAATCATTCATAATAACTCCAAGTGTGTATGAATGAAGCTATACATTTTGAATGTAATTATGCATATGAGGACTTAGTACAGTGCTTTGCAGAAAGTAAAGCTGAAATAAATACTGTTTTTCTTGTCATTATTCTTCCTCATTAATATCTTTCTCTCTTTCCTTCTATCTCTTTCTATGTTTTGTATTTGGATGTATCATATGTTCACCACTTCAATTAGAATACATTTTCTTTTTCATACGGAGGTTAGGAAATCATGAAGGACTTTATTTAAATTATATTTGCTATTGATCCTGTTATGATTAAAGTTCTGTGGCTCAATCTTTATCACCTCAGCCCTATTCTGCAGTGGCTAAATTACCCTTCATTGTAGCAGCTATTAACAATTGAACTTTTCAAAGGAAAGAAAATTTAGGTGAAATTCTGTGGCTGTAAAATAAATCCTTCAGCTCTTAAAATCCATTCCTTGAGGAAGAGGGGATACAACCTGGGCAGCTGCTTTTTTGACAATGTGAAAATATTCTGAGGGATATGTGACTATAAGCAGTTTTAAAACCAGCCCCCAAAATCCCATAGATAGTTTTTTGAATAAACATAGAAATTGATCCTGCTGGTGCTAAAGCTTGAAAGTTATATTTGTTTAATCTGAGTTTCTTCCTCTGGAAAGGATCCCTTAGGCCTCTCAAAACAGTAGCAAAGAACTAAAACTCACCAGATTACCACATTCAGACAATGAGATGGGGGACCCCTCATGTATCATGATTGCTTCCTTGTCCCTCCCAGCTCCTATTTTCTTACATGTTGCTACATTTTCCCCCCACTATATAAACCTCTAGTTTTCATAGTTCAGGGGGATGGATTGGACCCTGAGCGCCCATCTTCTTGGCTGTAGCGCCTGATTAAAACCTTCTTCCTTGGCATTATGCATCTCAGTGATTGGCTTTCTGTCTGGCGAGCAGCAATACCTAGACAGAACTCCTGGTGTTTCGGTAATAATTTTACACAGAATGTGACTGTAATGCCTGAAAGAAAACTGGTGTACCATGTATGTGTAACAGCAGATTATTGTCTTTGGTGAGAAGGTAGTGTCATTTATTCTATATATTACTGGGAGAGAGAAACAGATTTCATTCCAAGAGGATAGAATGTAGGATAAGGAACAATATTCTGACTATATAATATCACTTTTTTTTTGTTCTCTCTGGGAGAAAGTTGACAATTAGAATCTAAAATTCTGTGATATGTACATTATCCTTTGAGGAACGAAGGCTGGCATATAAAAATTGCTTCTTCCTTGCATTTATTTTCCTCAATATACTTGTATGGGTTTTCTAGATAAATCTTTTTCTTACAATATCCTTTATATTAAAATAGTAGTATGTTGTACCTACTGAAAAAAAGTTTAGTTGTAAAATTTATCATATTAAATGCTTCAACTTCTAAAAGTCTTGTTATGTAGGAATGGATATTCTTTCCCTTTTGGTGCTGTGCAGAGCATAGTTCCGCTTGTGGCTTTCACAGCCAGAAAAGACATATACTTCTAGGTCTTTTATTTCATGAGCACCTTTTTATCTTATTCATACATTAATACTTTGTAACACATTCTGATAGGAATCAAAATGCAAATGTCATTTAACATGAGTGACTTAAATTTGAAATTATAATGTCTACTTTGTTCAATCCCCTGTGGTGGTCTTAAGTATGGCTGACTGTTTTAGTAAGGACAAATCAGTCTTTACCAGGCAAAGCTGACATGTATGGCCCAGTGTCATGACTGAATGACAAAATTTGTTTCTTCAGCTCTGTAAACCTCATCCTTCCCTTGTCAAGAAACTTGCAACTCAGAAATTACCATGCCTGTTACATCTCATGAAAATATTTTTAGCAAAAAAATAAAATACAAAATTAAGTGGGATTCCTTATGTACTTGTGGTAAAGCCAGTTTCTCACCAAGAGTCTAAGCACTGAAGATAAAGATTGTTAAACCTTCTTTTTATACCCAGTCCATACAACCTCTAAAGCCCATCTGTGGAATTTCTATGGATAAGAGTTCCTGATGCAGAGCAGAGCAATGACAAACTACCAAAGCAATGAACAATTTCAGGGAAAATATCTAAACAAGGAGGGCTTGCTATATTGGACAAGGTATCCTAGCAAATCCAGTAGTATTAATAAATATGTGACAACAATTCCAATAGCACATGTTCTGTGAAAAGGTCACACATGCAAAGGAACCCCAAATGGAGAAGAAGCTGAGAAACCAAAGAAGAAGGCAGACAAATTCAGTTTGTTGGTATTGGTTGATTTATTGAGGGAACTTACAGATGGAGGTGTGGTCTTGAGTGACTACAATACAGGTAGATCTCCACACCGTTAATCTCCTGACTCAAGGCTTGTGTACCACAGGGAAAGGGTACCTGGGTTCTAGCAAGACAATTAAAGGCAACCCTCCAGACAGGCAAAGATGCAGTGTGCGTCACAGCCTAGAATGTGTGCAATAGCATCAAGGATGCTTTTTTGTTAAACTAAAGACATTAAATAAAACAGAAATCAGGAGGTATTCACAGGACTGGGGCTAATCAGAAGTCAACATGACAGATTAGTATCCAGGATGGAGTCATTTCTGTCTCCACAGCAAATATCAAAAGGGGGCACATGGATTTTAAATGTTCTATAATTATGTGTTCTCTACAAAGGGGCAAATGTTTGAAATTATATTGCACTTGTTAAGTCAAGAATTTGGCTAGAAATCTCAAGAGGAACCCCTAAAATACAGTAAAGTAACACTGTCAAATTATCAGAGGACAAGATAACGTTTTAAAGTAAAAAATAATCAATTAAAAGGCATAAAGAAAGAAAAGAAACCAGGAATACGACAGCAAATAGTAAGAAGAAAGACTCACATTTATATAATAGTAATTTAATTAACATAAAACTTAAATAATGAAATAATAAATAATGTTTGCAAATTAATAAATCTACTTGCAGATAATCTATGTATCAAAAGAGAAATCTCTGGGGGACGCTTTCTCAGTTCTTTCAGCTGCCAGCTCTGCCTTTTATGCTAGGCCCTTTAATGATGTCCCCACACCTTCATAGATTAGCAGTGACTCACAGATTTGGGCAGAGTCCATACATATATGATGGAGCTCTCCCTTGCTGCATATTCTCTCTTCTAGATTTCTTTCCCTAATTTTGCAGCTTTTCTACCATAATACTCTGCCTTCCAACAAGTTAGTAAACTGCATTTTTCTGCTTACTTTGGTCATTTGGGTTTCAGAGTTTCCTCTGCAACATGTTTCAATTTATCCAGTAGAGTTCTCATCTTTCAGCTACCAGTTCTCTTCTGGCTACTGCATGTTTTGCTTGTGATAATGCCTCAAGTTTTTAAAAACATTATTTTAAAAGTGTTGATTTAAAAACTATATTTTATCCTGATTTTTTTTCTGCCATTACTAGAAGCCAGAAGTCAGGGTTCATTTGTTTTTATTTCCATAATTAGAAAGTCCATCAATTCTAATTGATGAGGAAGAAGTCTTCATATTTCAATGACTAAGAGACCTTGATCCATTTCTCTGGTTTTTGCTTTGTGAGAGTTGATTTTTGTCCCTCCATTTAGTTCCTTGTGCATAAATTCTTATATTTTCCTATTCCAAATGTGCCGGAAAGTTTTCATCTTTTATGTGGCCCAACCTGAACTCCATTCTGTGGTACAGAGAACAGACTTGTTTAATTATCTCTGCATTCAAATAGCTTGTTAATTCAGGATATGTTTGTCTGTAGTTTTAGTATTTCAAAGGGAAAATAAAAAGAAAACACATCTGATTAATTTTGATTGAAAAATACTATTTGAAAACAAATTAACTATAGATTCTATATTCTCTTTGAAGATTATAAGACATAAAGAGAACAGAGTAGATATCATGGGTATGTTAGGTCAGTACGCAATTCTATAGTCTGTCAATAATTTGTCATAGACACTAAATTTCTGAAGCCATGGCTTGCAAGATATTAAAATGCAGCATGAGACTAACCGTTATTTAACTGCCTTTGATTCTGTGGCAACTAGATAAATTTAACAGTAAGACAGTAGAGGATTTCATGAGATTTGTATCTATAGGAATGGAAAGTATGCTGTATGCTCCATTGAAGATGACAGAATTAGTATCATTTTATGTAATTCAATTTCTCTGAATTTATAAAACGTGCTTTTTATATTTTGATTTATGGGAATGATGATGTTGGTAAATATTTTCAACAGAGCTCTTGTACATGGTGAATGACAGGAACAAAGCTTAATGCAGCACATCTGCTCTTAGTGTTTTGATTGCACAATTTTAAGATTTTGATTATTAAAGAAAAACTGGATTTTATATCTGTACCTCCATTTAGAAAGTTTACTGACTTAAAATAGTTTGACTTTATTTGTTTTAGGGTAGAATAATGAAATACAAGCTATTAGTTATTAAAAGAATTGCAGGGAGAGATCATTTGTTTCTAGGTAAAAAAATTTATTAGAGAATTAGAATATGGAAGACTATCAACCTATATTTTTAAAAAACATTGTCTTTGAAACAGTCAAAATTGCATCCATAGTTTTCACAGTTAGTCAGTTTTTCTTATTGCTGTGTTCTCTGTGTGAATCAAGCTTTTGAAGTGTTTACCATGGCTGTCATTTTTAATGATAATGTATATTTTGTCAACCACTGACACAATAATTTTTATCTTTTGGTTTTGGATAAGTGTGCTCTTGTTGAAGCTGGGCAGAGATGTAAATGAAAAGCCAAGCAACAAAGGAGGGGTAATTTAAAACAACATCTGGGATCCAGAGAAGTAAATATACAAATATATAATCAATCCTATTTTGCTTCCTGTCATCTATTTTCTATAGAGAGATTGATTTGTAATAGTTATGGGAGTATTTTATTTAGTATATATTTTGACAATACACTTCAGATTCCTTTTTGAGGATTCCACTGAAAATTATTTCCAACCAAATGGCTATTACTTGTAGGAGTTAAAGAAGAAAGAAACACAAAAAATTGCTTAGCAGTGAAAGACAGGTATATTCTGGAGAATAAACCAGAGGCCAAATCAAAATTTGGCCAATTTTGATCAGGAGCATTCTCTCTTATAGACTAAAAGTATTTAAGGGTTTTGGAGGAAGAGCTTATCACAGGCTTGGAATGTTTCTGTGTGGAGGAGTTTTATTGTGGGGTTGGAATGTTTTTGGTCAAAGGGGAGGTTATCTGGGGGTTGGCATGTTTCTAGTAAGGGGGAGGTTATCTTGAGGTTGGCAGGTTTTGGTCAGAGGTGTCACTTGTGGTTTTTGGTCATACTGACATTAGCCATTAGGCTGATTTTTGAGGGGTTGGATTTAGGCGGTTTTTAATCAAGGAAAACTTAAAATGGTAGTGTTTGTCCAAGATGGCAACTCTCCTGCTCTGTCCCTACTGATGGGATTATTAAGCATGGATAGAAGGGAACGATCCTAAAAAATACCACAGCATATATTTAGGTTTTTTATTTTTAATTTTAATTTTTTGATTTTACAACTTTGAACAAATATTACTTGAAGGCTCACATTAAATAACAAGAAGAAAAACTAGAAACATAGATTATAAACTAAGGAAAATAAGGAAACATAGATTATAAACTAAGGAAAATTTCCTTATCCAAATTTTAGTACAGAACTAAGTGTATTCTCTATGGAAAATCATACAAATGATATAGAGATACAAATAAGTACTGCAAAGAGGAATAAAGCTACCATAGTGAGAAAAGAGACAAGGAAGAAACAATTTCAGCAAGAAAATTATATTTTTCCTTATTCTTTCTAGGACAAAATAAATGCACTAGGATTTGAACTTCTCAAGGATGCTTTATTCATTTTTATACTTGGTACCAAATTCAAATATCTGCCTTATTATTGGTAATTAATATTAAGTATTATGAATGAGATGATAATATCTAGCCCTATGTTTGTTGTAAGGATTAAATTAGTCCCTTTATATAGTATTTCTTCATGTGTTGCCTTGATGACATACACATATCAAAACTGTAGAATTGTAAATTTGAACTCAGATCTGCTAAAATAGAATTTCAGGTTAAGATGGTCCCTGACCAATGAAAATTTAGACAAATTGTACAGATTACTTTTAGGCACATTGAAGTTAACTTTAATTTGGAGAGTTCATCAGTTCAACTGATGTTGTATAATATATATATTAAATGCCTGGTATGTACAATAGGAAAGTTTGATAGATACAAAGCTTACAAAAGTAAGGATAACTCTCAGCCTTCAAAGAAATTACAATATAACTAGAGACATGAGAAAAAGAAATTAATATTTAAAACAACATGGGATAAATAATAGAAAAGGTATATCTTTTCAAGTTGGGTACAATAACAGCAATTATTGTAAGAATTAAAATGAAACAAATTGTCTTCCAGGGTGACTTTGCTAAGAAGGGGGTCCAGAAAAGGGCAACATTTGAATGGAGTTTTTGTATTCAGTACTTAATATGGTACTGTATTAAAACTAATTATAAATATTTTAATACAATTTTCATAGCTTGTCTATTAACATTTCATTTGGACTACATTTCTTTTAGGCTTAACTTAATCAAATTAGTTTAAGCCTATGGGAGTAAAGATTGAATGTACTCTAAAATTCTTATCAAACATTCATTTTAATACACATAAAAAGTGGCGAATCCTCTAAAATTTACTGACTCTTTCACCCCAATGGGAAACTATGACAATTTGGGAAAAGCTATTTGCTTAACAGATTTTCTACAGAAGATTGTTTTGGTTGGTAACACATGCATTTGAAAGTGAGGGCATTATTCAAAATTCTAAGACAAAACAAGCAGGGGAAATAGCAAAGAGTGTTCTGATATGTAAGAGGACAAAATTAATTTTTGTATATATTTTAATTTAGATTAACTTCACAACCATCCACAATGCTGTTATTCCTTAACTTTTCTTCAAATCATTCAAGTGATTGCGTTCTTTTTGCATAAGTTTTGCATTACATTTAATTTTGTAATCCCAGTAGAAGCAACATATCATTTTATTATGCACCTCTCTACTTCCCCCGAAGTCTCCACAGAGATCAAATCATATAATTATAACAAAAACTAATCAGCTTCCACTTGTGAGAAAGAAAATATGTCTGGGAAAGTAAATAGAAGCAGTGAATCAGGACACAATTGAGACTGGAAACAGAGCATAAAGTTACTAAATAATCCAAAAAAAGGTGGGATTGGGGACACAAAGAATTAACTTTTGCCATTTTCTATGATCACATTCTTCACTGTCTTGTCATTTGGAATATATTCTGCCTATTAATGAGAGTGAGAAGAGTAAATTTTTCTTCCTAACCAAAATTTAAAATAAAAGTAATTATTATTCTGTGTTCCCATTTTGCCCTTGGTAATAAATGCATAGGAAGAGAAGAGAAGGAGTTTTCTTTGTCCACAGCTATTGCATTTTTTTTTCTTTCCAATTTGTCCTTTAAAAAAATTCTATTAAAATAATGATAGTCTTTTTACAGCTATTTAGCTGTTCACAGTAGTTTTTGAATTACATTAAATGTTGTTAAGCCAAGTTAACATCTTTATTTTAAAAATAAAATTTGAGAGGGTGTATTATTGCCATTATAAATAGTTGTAATTAAAAATTTATTATTTAAAGCTTATTGCCATTTTTCTTAATTCATGCTAATACATATAGTCTTGTAATATTACCTGTTTTTATTGCATCATGATAATAAAAGTTGATTAATTATAATTTACTAAAGTAATTGTCAATTTTTCCCTTAAATGATTTACTTTTCATCAAATGAGAAATAATATTTGTTTTCAGGTTACCCTCGATATTATTTTTCTTTCTACTGTTTTCTTTTCTTCCTAAATTCAAATAGCAAAGCCAAATTATAAATTAGCGTGGTACAAAAAATAAAAACTATGAAATAACTCTTGGAGGGCAAAAATCAGATGATTTTTTCATTCATTAAGAGTTATTGGCTATATTATATCAAGATCATAGGGCAAAGGTTTTTGTAACTTTGCTGTCCAGTTAGCTATCGAGCCAGATAAAACAATTCCATTCCGTAATTTCAGATTTTATTTTCAAACCTTTCACTAAAGGAAGGACAATAAGCATGAAAGTGAATGGCTTAGTTTCCCCCATTATTTTCACTGGAAGGGAAAGCAGCAAAAGATTGTAGATGATTTTTATCTTATGCCAAGAGAATAGGTTTGAATTTATTTTTTCTAGTTAACTAAATGAACATGCCAATTCATTCATTTATTTTCCCATACTCTGTAACTGATATCAAAAGATAAATGTAGAATATAATTGCATAGTTCACATCAACTGTGATATACTATTCCTAAATAAAAGATTGTTCTGGTTTAAGTGTAGATCTCAACAATCAGTATTCTTTTAAGAGAGGAATAAATGTAAATTAGATTGGCCATCTTGCTGGACAATTTGAAGACATATACTGATAACTCTTTCAAAATTCTATACTGTTTCAAAGCCATGCAAAACTTAATATCAAAAAAGGGAAATATAGACCAATCACATTTGTGAATACTGTTGTAAAAATTTAAATAGTAGAGTATGTCATAAACCACGGAAGCACAGTCAACTAGAGTACCAAGCAAAACTTGACCAAAGGGAGTTTATGAAGAAATAAAATAGTGGCTCATTGATTATATTAATAAATTAACACATTTATTAATTTATTAATAGATTAATACATTTATTAATATAATCACATTAAAAGAACCTAGGAAAAATGTGATTGGTATTTTCCTTTTAAAAATTTTTTTATTTTATGTTTTTTTCTTTTTTGTTGTGATTATTTTCATAGGTCCAGTATGGATGCACATAAGCATCATACAAAAAGCATCACAAAAGTTAATTATATTCAAAACACTCAGTAAAATAGAAATTAGTAGATATACTATTAGCATAATTATACACACAGACACAAACATAAACTAACACATCTACATGAGTTTAAGGACCAGAAGCTTATTCAGTAGGAAATATAGGAAGCTTCTCTACAAACTCAGCAACAAGGTATTCAACATCTCCACTAATATCTAACAATTTATAGAAAATATTAGCTAATACAATTAAACAATAAAGATGATTAAAATTGTAAAAATAAAAAGAAAGTGTAAAACTGCCAAGAGTATGATTATAGATTTGGAAAATCCAGTAGAGGTAATTAGTAATAGTAAAAAAAAAAAAAACTGTTGCAAATACAATTTACTAAAGTAAAAGACAGAGTAATGCTGGAGCTGGCTTTTACTAGTTTGTAAGAGTATATTGTTAAAAGTTCAGGAATTTTGTGAACCACTGAATGAATTATTGAATATTTGAAATTTTCCACACTGAGACTATTTATTACACACAAATATGCAAATAATAGAACTAAGCATAACATTGAAAACAGGTAATAAAATCAGCAAAGAAAAGTCAATTAAGTTATATGTAGTAACAAAAACTAGAATGAACATATAGTGGAAAAGAGGATCACTTTTTAACAGCAAATTAAATAACAAGAAAATCACCGAAATACAGAGCTATATACTACACAGAATTTCCTTAAAACCTACATGAGGTAGAGATTCTTAGAAGGTGGCAGGGTAGAAAGCACCACAAGTCTGTCTCTACACTTACAGAATTACACAACTGGAATATGTCTCATATAACTATTTTATAATTTCTGAGTTTATTGCAGGCTTAAATTTTCTAAAGAAGACTTGAACTATAAAGTGAGGTTCATTTCAGCTCTTAGTACTAACCCCCTACACATATTTCTGGAAATCCTGTAGAAATTTTGTTGTGGGGCAGGACACATATAAAAAATCCTATTCACCAAGTATTGGGAAACTATGCTCTGATTTTTGATTGCTGCTTTTGAATACTGAGGTGTACACAAATAAGTTGGGACCACTGAAATTGTACTTCTCCTTTTATTGCAAGCTGCTCCAACTTCAGCTGAAAGGATTTCCCAGAAAATATAAAGGGACAGAACCCTTATTTTTCCTTTTTTAATTTTTTCCCCTTTTTATCATTTTTGGAGCCAGTTGTTAAAGATTAAAATATTCAATAATAAGTACATATATGGGTAAAATTAGAAAATAACCATGCATACCCAGGTAAAAACAAAAGCTTACAGAATATTTGAAAAGATGTTAACTTTATATCTCAAGCTAATCCTTGGCAAAGAGATAACCTACAACCATCCACCACCCTAAAATAATAACATAAAGCAGAAAACTTTGGTGAAGGATAAGAATCTGATTTCCACAGTTACCGCAGCTTCAAATGTCCAGTTTATAAAAAAGACTCACAAAGCATACAAAAAAAGAGGAATGTTGGGCATTCCTCTTTAAAGGGAAAAAAAAAAAGAGATAGTTTCTAAACAATGTACCAGATGAAAAACCTACTAGACGAAGACTTTGTACAATTCCTCAAAGTACAAAACGAAAATGTGGAGAAAGTCAAGAAAATGATGTATGAACAAAAGGGAAATATTAATTAAAAGTTAGAAAACTTTACAAAAAAATCAATATAAAAGATAAAATATCTAAAATAAGAAATTTCTAGAGGGATTCAAAGACAGATTTTAGTAGACAGAAGAAAACATCAGTAAGCTTGAAAATAGGACAATGGCCAATACCAAATTGTACTAATAGAAAGAAAAGGTATTATTTAAAGATGATCACAGCCTAAGGGAGCTGTGGGCCATCATCACGTGACCAAGATATGCATGATAAGAGTCTCAGAAAAAGAAAGATACAGGAATAGATATAATATTTAAAGAAACAATAGCTGAAAACTTTTCAAATTTGATGAAAGGCATGCATGTACACATGCAAGAACATCAAAGAACTCCAAGCAGAAAGAACCTAAAAAAAGATTCACATCAAGACATATTAGAATCAAATTGTTTAAAGTCCAAAACAAAGAGGCTCAAAAGCATCAAGGAGGAACCAATTTGTCACAAACAAGGGATCTTTAATAAGATGATTAGCAGATGTCTTATCAAAAACTTTGATGATGAGAAGGTAGTGGGCCAATATGTACAAATTGTTAAAAGAAACACAGCAAGAATCTAGAATCTTATATCTGCCTAACCTGTCCTTCAAAAGTGAGAAAAAAATTAAGGCACTACAAGGTAAACAAAAGGGGGCAGAGCTTGTTATCACTAGACCAGCTCTGCAAGCAATAATGGAAGCAGTGTGTAAGGTGAAATAAAAGACGCTACATAATAATTGGAAACCATATAAAGACATGCATGTCTCAATAAAGATAAATACATGGACAATTATAAAACAGTATTATCCTAACAATAGTTTATAACTTAATTTTAAGTTAATTTTTGTTTTCCACATTAATAGGATAATGCAATTAAAATAATTATTAGTTTATGTTTTGGGAGACATAATATATAAGGATGCAATTTCCTGACATCAACAACTAGATCAAATATTATGTGGCTGCTTTATATATATTAAAGGCATTATCTTAAGTCAGTGAGAAAATATAAATACTTAAGAATTGGTGTTATGATAACTAGATAGCCACCCAGAAAATAATAGAATAGGATTGATTCCTCACAACACAATAGCAGAAATACCAAATATCAAATATTCAAGCCAAAAAAATGAAAATCATAAGAATAATAATATAAAAATATGGCTGAATCCTATTAAATCCTAGGAGTTAGGAAAAATTAACTAAGTTGAAATTCCAGAAACAATAAGGAAAATGAAAAACAAATTGATTATTTAAAAAACATTTTTCCAAAATAGATCAAAGATTTAAATGTAGTAGGTAAAACTATAAGACTCTTAGAAGAAAACACAGTGGAAAAGTTTCATGACATAGGATTTGGCAATGATTTCTTGAATATAACATCAACAACACAGAACAAGAAAAGAGAAATAAAATGGACCACATCGAAATTAAATATTTAATGTCAAAAGACAAATCAAGACAGTGAAAAAGCAACTTAGGTAATAGGAGAAAATATTTTAAAGTATGTCTAATATGGGGTTTATATCCACTATACATAAAGAATTCCTACAATTCACCAAAAAAAACCAATTAAAAACTTTAAGTATGAGCAAAATACTTGAATGTACATTTCTCCAATGATATAGAAACTGCTAAGAAGCATATGAAAATATACTCAACATCACTAATCATTATAGAAATGAAAATGAAAACCATAATAAGCCACTTAACCCCATTTAGATGATCATTATTAAACACACACAAACACAGCACACTCATATATAGTGAGTTAGAAATAGATATAATAAAATAATGGAAAGCATACAAACTAAATTTAATGGAAGACAGAAGGAAATAAGATGCTAAACTTTTATCTTGTTTTATTTTTGAGTAGAAGGAGATAAAACATTACTTGATCATGGTTTAGAAAGAAGTGGAAGAGAACTTAAGATCCCAAGGAATAGAGAAAAATAAAAGATAAATCTAGTTTAAAAAGAAGTGGGTCAAATGAGATGAATGCTGGCAGGTTAAATTTATCCTCAACAGCGAGAATTATATTTTTTCTTTACAAGCAGGAAGAAAAGAGGTGAAATGGTTGCACACATGGATAAGATGGAATAAAGGAGGAGATTAGGAAAATTTAATGTTGATGCACATTATGAATATATGGCATTAATGGTTCACAATTCTGATTCTATATTTTGAATTATTTGTTCATTTTTTTAAAGTTAGATTCTTTCCCTATGCCGGTTCTCAAGAGATATAGTTTCTAAATGATGATAAACAAAATTTGGAACTCTTGTCTTCTTTGTATATGTTTAAGTTATGGGAATCAGTTGATTTGATGAAAGTAGGATATCTAAATATCCCTAGGAGATTTTGATAAATAAGAGCATGGTAGCCCACCATATCCAAATGTGCTAGATTTCAGATTCTCCTTCTGAAGAAAACAAAAATTAATTTACCTTGTAGTTGCAAGGTTTTTATGTATGTATGATGGAAGAATTAGTGATCTTCATTCCTATCTCAGCAAATCTTCATATCCTTGTGGCAACTTTCCATTACCATACTGTTTTCCTAATCAGATGCTAAATGCAGTTACTGAAATCTTACAGATATAATTTGCAGTGTATTTGTGTACCTCTCTGATCAATGATACATCACTGCAGTTAGGAACTTGGGCCATGGAACAAGGAGCCATGTTTGAATCTTGGCTCTACTGAAAGGAATTAGTTAGCTTGCCTTAGGCAGATAGCAAGGGAAGGGTCACCGGAGACTCCCCGGCCGTGGGTCAGTGCCTCATTCCCACACAACATAAATAGCAGCCTGGGAAAAAATTCAGGCTGCAGGCACCGATAAGGGAACTAGCACAGGGTGTTGTGCCTAGAAACATGCCCTCGGCTGCACAGATTAAAAAAATACCTTCAGCTCATTTGGAAAAAACTTTCACAAAACCCGCAGCTCATTCAGATAAGGGAACAAGGACTGGCACAGAAACGCCTTTGTCCTTTGCATAGTCCGCAGGTTCCCAGGAAAAGTTTCTTCTTTTTTTGGTGAGTATGGGCATGGTGGGCTCTAGTAGGTTCTGGTGGGCACTGTACTTTCCTTTATTAGGACTATACCTCCAGCTTCTATGAATCATCACTTCAGCCCCTGATGGGTCCCAGGCCAAAATCCCAGGCCAGCCTTTCACTTCAGCTCCTGCTAGGGCCTAGGCCAAGCTAAGCAGCATCTGTGAATCATTATTTCAGCTCCTAATTGGTCCTGAGCCAAGATCCACGGGCAAGCTAAGTCAGGCGTTGGCTAAGACAGCCTGCAGACTAAGCGCATTTTTTCCCCTTTCCAGTCCATAAAACAGGCCCCACAGTGTGTACTGCCATTCGGTACACCCTCTCTACTGGCAGAGAGCTTTCTTTTTCTTCTCTTCTTCTTCTTCTTTTTTTTCTTTTTTTTTTTTTTTTTTTATTTTGGAGACAGTGTCTCCCTTGCCACCCAGACTGGAGTGCAGTGGCACAATTTTGGCTCACTGCAACCTCTGCCTCCGAGGTTCAATCAGTTCTCCTGTCTCAGCCTCCCGAGTAGCTGGGATTACAGGTGCCCGCCACCATGCTCAGCTATTTTTTTTTTTTTTTTTTTTTGGTGTTTTCAGTAGAGACGGGGTTTAACCGTGTTGGCCAAGCTTGTCTCAAACTCCTGGCCTCAGGTGATCCGCCCGCCTCGGCCTTCCAAAATGCTGGGATTACAGGTGTGAGCCACTGCACCCAGCCTTCTTCTTTTTCTTCTTCCTTTTTTTTTTTTTTTTTTTTTGACAGAGACTTGCTCTGTTGCCAGGCTGGAGTGCAGTGGCATGATCTCTGCTCAGTGCAATCTCTGCCTCCCGGGTTCAAGCGATTTTCCTGCCTCAGCCTCCTGAATAGCTGGGACTACAGACGCATACCACCACACCCAGCTAATTTTTATATTTTTTGTAGAGACAGGATTTCAACATGTTGGCCAGGATGGCCTCAATCCCTTGACCTCGTAATCTGCCGGTCTCAGCCTCCCAAAGTGCTGGGATTACAGGTGTGAGCCTGTGCACCCAGCCAACTTTTCCTCTTTAGCTTATTAAACTTTTGCTCCAATTTCATCTTTGTGTCCGTCACGATCCTTAATTTTCTTGGAGTTAGAACAAAGAACTCCGGCTGTTATCTCAGACAATGAAAAACTTACACTACTACTTACTAGATCATGTTACTGTGGTTAAGTTAACCTTCTATGCTTCAAGTGCCTATTTTATAAAGTAGAGATCATAATATTATCTACCCTTTTGGATATGGTGAGAATAATATTTAGGGTATTTTCTAAAAGATAGTTAATAATATCATTTTCCATACCGTATATACTTCATCAGGACAGAGTTCAAGCCAGTTTTTGCTTACTATTACGGGCATAGGTATAGCAGAAAAGCTGAACTGCATTTTACTTCAATTATATGTGTTAAGTAAATTAATCCATGAATGATTAATGTGTATTATAGCCAGTAGCTATCATTGATGGTAATACATGTCAGGCACTATACAACCCATATTATAAACTTGATTAAAATCCATGAGTCAGAAGAAAATTTTCAGCGTTTTCAGATTAGGAAATTGAAGCTCACAGACTAAATGATTTGTTTTAACGTCCCTCAACTATAAAGAAACAGAGGTGGAAGTCAAAGCAGATTCATTTGACTTTAAAGTGTTTTCTAATTTCATAATATTGTGTTCCTCTTCAATCCATCCAAGAAGGGCCCCATTAAGTAAAAGTAACATCACAGCTAACCATTCCCTTTGAGACTGTGACTTATGGAACATTATTTTAATTCTTTCTTGAAATATTGACTGTCTTTAAAATTCCCTAGTCCACAGATTATTAAGAACAAAAAGAGCTATGAATCTATAAACATAAAATATTCAGATTCAATTAAACACTTACTTTTAATTAACAAATCTTTATTAATGTATTGATGATTCACTAAAAATAAAATACATTTAAACTGCTCTTTGAGAGATGAAAAATAATTTTTGTTTTTGGTATGCAAGATGTTATATTTTTCTACTTGCATTAATGCACCGATATGTAGAGTTAGATATTTTTTGGATATTTTCCCATAACATACAAGTATTCAAAAGAATACTCCAAATGGGTTAAACAGTTTCCTTTTGTAAGGTGTTTAACTAAATTGTCATGCAATTATGTAGTATCTGTTAACTTTCTTTTGTCAAAATATAGGTATAATTAGTAAAAATATCTTTTTAAAATATGCATTTGGGGCTGGGCGTGGTGGCTCATACCTCTAATTCCAGCACTTTGGAAGGCTGTGGCAGGCAGGTCACCTGAGGTCAGGAGTCTGAGACTACCCTGGCTAACATGGTGAAACCCTGTCACTACTAAAAATTCAAAAACTGACCAGGTGTGGTAATACACACCTGTAATCCCACTTACTTTGGAGGCTGAGGCAGGAAAATCGCTTGAACCCAGGAGGGGGAGGTTGCAGTGAGCCAAGATCATGCCACTGCATTTCCAGCCTGGGCAACAGAGCAAGGCTCTGTCTCAAAAAAAAAAAAATAAATGAATACATAAAATAAAAGTAAAAATAAATAAAATATTGTAATATTTTTATTTATATGTTATTTTAACATAACATTTAATTTTTTCTTTGTAGTCATCTCTAGAATAAAATTTAATAATTTATATTTTCTCAAATGTTGATTTTATTGATATGTTTTTATTTCTCTATAGCTATGTATCATATATTTTATATATTATTCTAAATGGTCTTCATTTAAATCATTGCAACATTTTATTTATTTTTATGCTTTCATTGAATCAGTTCTTGAATACATGTATCATATTTAACAGTAGTAATGTTTTATTCTACAGTCATTCTTTTATTATTATTCTTCCCAACATCTTGTGTTTCTTGCGATTGATTTTGATATTTTTGCAATATATTTGGGTTGAATAAATTTTAAGTGTATTCGACATTTGTTGGTTTGCAGGTAAATATTTCAATACTATGAACTAAACTTAATTATGTGTTGGTAACTTCCCATGTATTTGAGATGTATTCTCTTTTATACTGCTTTAGAAATAATTGAAATATAATTTTTGGTTTCCTTTTTAGCATGACTACTCAAGAGACTTTTCTTAGTGTTTCTCCTATGAGTATAATTTTCAAATAAAGTTATTGAAACATATGGTATAAATAAGCCAAAATTAAAATGATCCTTTCTTGACCCTACACTTGGTCCCACTCATCAGATGTAACAAACAGGAAATCTAAAATTTTTAAATATTCCTGTTTTCTCATTCTTTTGGCTTTTGATGTTAATCACATTAAAATGTACAATTGTTCAATTTCTTGATTGTGATTTCGAATTTTGTTAACATCTTAGTTATGGGAAATAATGAATTTATTCCATCACATTTAAAACACTTCCCTGCTATTTTCTACAAATTTTATTTTCAAACTAATATTCTAGTAAATCAACTCTCTACTTTCAGTTTGTTCATTGGACACTCTTTGGTAACTACAAGGAGCAAAAGTAAAAATGAATGACACACATCATTACAATTGCTTGTAAACCAAGACCTTTCTCAAAATCTTTTAGGTGAACAACAACTATTAGATATACAGTATCCAGGTTTCACCTAGAGTATAGTCCTTATGCACCATTTGCTTTGCCATTAGATTTTAAGACTCTACTCATTGCCAATGTTGACATTTTACCCGACACAGTTCAGTGAGCCTCTTTTATACATCTATAATACAATTAGATTGATCTGTTTATTCTAGATTCCATCTTTGAATTCCCTCAACTTCCTAAATTATATTTTTTTCAATTTGCATGCATTAAAGTTTGTGCTTTAAAGGTCAACTGGCATTGGCCACATGCATTATTTCATGTATTGGCAATTACAGCATCATACAGAACAGTTTCGTCGTTCTAAAAAAAATTCTGTGTGCTTCACCTATTCAACCCTTTTCATGCTGCCTAAGTCTCTAATATTCACTAATCATTTTATTGTCTCTACAGTTCAACGTTATCCATTAAGTCATATAATTGGTATCATACAACATATAGTATTTTTTGGCTGGCTTCTTTCACTTAGTAATATGTATTTATGGTTGCTTTATGTGTTTTTATGTATTGGTAGTTCAACTCATTTATTTATGTGGCCAAATAATATTTTATTGTGTAATGAACCACAACTTATAAAACAACTGGCCTACTGAAGGATATTTTTGTGCTTCTAGCTTTTGACAATTATAAATAAACCTTTGAATTCATGATTTTGTGTGGACACAAATTTTGAAGTCAGTTGGATAACACAGAGAAATGTTATTGATGGGTTAAAAAAAAAAGTATATTATGTTTTTAAGAAACTGCTAAACTGTCTTTAAAGTGGCTGTATAACTTGTATTTCCAATTAGCAATAAATGAGAGTTCCTGTTGAGATATATCCTTGCCAGCAATAGATACTATGATGTTTTTTTAGAAGCTAACCACCTACCTGTTATAATTGCAGTACGATCATTGATTACGTGAAACGCACCATCTACTAATGCATATAAGACGGTTTTTTTCTTTTTTCTTTTAAGTTTATACCTTCTTCTGAACCATCTTGGAAATAATTGATTTTTCTTCTGGAGATTGTTGCAGTAGATTTGGTGTTCTTTTACCAACTATTTTCTTGATTGTCTTCAAATTTTCTGGTCTACTGCTTATTTATTTCCTTACTTTAAAAACACCATTATCATTTTGTTCTTTTAGCATTTCTGTTCTCTAAACTTGAAATTCTAGAGGATGCAAAAGATGCTGTTTCTGATCTGTATATGTCCGAGAACCAAATGTAACCCTGATATGAAAACCAGACAAAGATACTATGCAGAAAGAAAACTAAAGACCAATATTACTAAACAAAAAAGACATGAGAATTCTAAATAAATTATAAACAGATTGAGAAGTTAAAAATAATTTTCTAGCAATGTTTACATTGCTTTTTGAATGAAACAATATATTAAGACAATTCAACACAGAATCAAAACTGATAGTGAATTTAAAAAGTTTTAAGACACTCACACTAAAGTTTTTCTTTTCTGACCTATGAAGGAGTAGAAGATTTCCCTAAACAAGTAAAGAATATCTATCAAATACCTACAACAAACATCACTCTTGATGATAAATATTTGAAAATAGGCTCTCTATATATCAGATTAAATAACTGCACCTTGAGTGACCACCACTATTCACCATTATCTTGAACTTCCTTATCCAGGAAACATTAACTGAATTAAAATTTTAAAAAGCAGAGAAGATAAAAAAAATCTTATTTTTGGAAAATATTTGGTGACTTTGGCAAATGAATTAATCTCAATTATTCTAAATGTATAATTTATAGAGAAGTTAATGGTCGCACATTTATAATTCATGAGTGCAGCCACTGTGCTAAGTATAACAATAAGTATAGTGTATAAGATAAAAGAAAATAACTATAAATTTTAATATAGAATTAATATTTAGTTAAAAAATAATAAACATCTATATAGTTTTAAAGTAATACTGTTAATAACTCTTGGGTCCGAAAGGAATCTGAGTAAAAATGTCCAAGACTAGAGTTATATCATCTATTGCTACATCTATATCTGTATTTATTTCTTTATTTTTACCTATATGTTTAGAGTCTTGGTTAAAGATCATCTTGGTAAGGCAGGAAGAAATGGCAGAGAAGAGGGATAAGAAGGAGCACTTAGTTAGGCACTGTGAAACTTAACTCTATTCCTCAAAAGAGACTGAGAAAAAAGAGAGTGATGACATGGGAAAAAAACCAGGAACATATTATATCATATATGAAAAATATTTCAAGAATTTTGTGGTTAACTGACAAACTGTAATGTGAAGTTGAGTAAATCAAAGGCAGATAATTGACTACTGGATCTGATAAGATGTTGTAGTTAACATTAAAAAGAACCATTTCTGTATGGTCGTGGGTTGGGTACTTCTATAAATCATATAAATGGCAATAACTTATTTTCCATATCTGGCCATCCTAGTTGGGTACTTCTATAAATCATATATATGGCAGTAACTTATTTTCCATATCTGGCCATACTAGCAGCTGGAGCTAGTATGTTCTGATATTGTATTGGAGATAGAAAGAATATGTGGTAAGAAATATCTTAACCATGTTATTAGCTGACACATGATTTTCTTTCTGGGATATATATTGTATACTTGATCCAACATTATGTTGTTTGAATTAAAGATAGCACTATGTTTCATCAAATGTAAGATTCTACCAATCAATCGAAGGATGCACCATTATTATATGTACGACTAAGAATGAAAAAAAGAAAGAAAAGCAAACAATCCAAACCTTAGCGAGTAAAATTATGGCAATAGCATTACTTATAAGACATATACCAATAACAGAGTTGTTAATATGTAGGGGAAAATTGAATCTTTAAACTGATAAAGTACTGTAAATCTCCTTCCTAATAAATTGAGATTTTATTTTGTACTAAGCAAAGTCACAAAGAAATCAGAAAAACGTGAATAGCTCCAGTCAAGTGATTATGCCTTAGCAGTTAGGCAATAATAGAAGACTAATTCCTAATATTGAATATAGATCCATTAAAGTGATAAAGACTATTTGGTGTTTATCATATAGATATTTGAATCTTTTGCTGCATTTATCTTGCTTTAGTGCCTGCTTATGATTCATACATAGTATATATTTTAAAATTTAATCAATATTTGTATTATGTAATTGGCATTATGTAATTAATATTTGTGTATAATCGTTGCAAACATGGTGAATTTAAAACAAAGATGAGCTCATTTGAAATTTTTATTTTTGGGTCACTGAAAGATAATTTGATAAAAACCATAACAAATATTTAAAACTTGGCAGTTCTAAGAATAAGTTTGGTAGCAAAAATTGACATAATTAGCAGGATGCTTGTACATGATGAAAAGCATTTTCTCTTTTCTTCAGACAAAGTCAGTAATGTTTTAAAGTGATGGCCAATTTCTCTCTTTCTTTCTCTTTTTCTCACTCTCTCTTCCTCTCTCTTCCCTCATATCATCATAGTGAGATCTACCTGAATGGCATTAAAAATTAAATTTAAAAAGAATATTGATTTGAGTTGGTCTCACATAGTCTTGGGTCTGTGATATGAATGGGAATTCTGTTAGAAGTAATGAAGTCTGAGATTTTAGACAAAAAATACATTTTATTACATCTTTGAAGAATATTTTAAATGCTAACATTATCTTTATTATTTCCTTTGATACTTGATTTACTTTTCCCATAGTTTCTAAGTAACTTTGTTACCAAGGTCTGGATTTCCACTTATTACTTTGTTAGTTTTTAATAGAATGAACAGTGCCACAAGCAATGTTAATCTAATGTAAAACTTTAAGAAAATAATATATGAGGAAATCTGCATATTAAAGCTTTGGAAGTATTTCAAATTCAGCATAGTGTTTCTCACTTACCACATATTTTAAAGTAAGAAAATAGAATACTTAAATGGATTTATACATTGAGGTATTAGATAACATATCTCATAAAAATTAGTACAAAATGTATTGAAAGCATGGTTTAATGGAGAGAATTGTCCTCTTAGATTATATATTTAAAGTGCTGTGTTTTTGCTAATGGTTATATAACCAGAAGGTTTATTTCACTTACTTAGGACCTCTAGATATTTAGTCCAGAAGAAATCTGAAATCTTTCTATCTACCTATCCATATGTGTGGAAATGTTTTAATGTCCATGAAAGAACATATACTAATCATATATTTTCACCTAGTTAGACTTTTGAGTAGAAAAAAGCACAATAATGATAACTTCATGGGATTAAGGATCAGGAAATATATTTATGATTTACAGATTATCAGTAGAATAAGTAAATAAACTAATATGAATCTAATTGGAAAGAGAAATAATCACCTAGTAACGATTTTTAAAGAAAAGTTTGTCTTGAAAACAAATTTTACCTTAACAGTAAAAAAAAACCTATGTGATAAAGAAAAGGAGAAAAACTAATTGTGAATGATATTTCAAGAGAAGGAAATAAGACAGGATTAGGCAATAGTAGAGATTACCTCAAACAGTCCTGCTTTAAAGTTCAGAAGGGCAGAATATGGGGAGAAGTGAAGTAGACATGTTTTTAAACATGGTAAAATGTATCTCATGGTTATCATCAAAATTTTATAGAAGGGAAAATGAAAATAAATGCCACTTTTTATAAAGTATGTATACATATGTTTGTATATGTGTATTTGCATATGTGTATATAGAAAAATTTGCTTACACATATTACATGGTTCCATTATAGGCTTTATAGGAAAATTGAAGATGATTTCTATTTTGACTATAAATATTGCTAAAAATATGTTTAGGGATTTCAACTGTTTATGTGTCCCAGACATGTGACTCTGATGGAAGGGAGCATGTTTGAACTCCTGACCTGACTGTAGAATATGGAATACCTTTTCAGGGCTAAATTATGGTAAACATAGTAAAACTAGTTGATGACATGAAAATAAATTTAAATTTGGATGTGAATGTTTATTTTATTGTAAGTTTACACAAAATAAACATTGAGAAGAAGCAGGTGAGTGTGATAGAAGTAAGCTCAGACAATATGTATGTTCCAAGAGAAGGATTTACAATTTTATCCTAGAGGAAAATGAAACTTATGAGTGATTTCTCTCTTTGATATTCCTCAATTCATATTTTTAGGATATCATCCTAGAAGCAATGGGAAAAATGGAATAAACAACATCTTGTACAATTCTTGGTAGCAAAGTTGCCACATTCCCATAACAATGTACTTGAAAAGTATTTCACAGGGTAATAAGAAACGCATTTCTTATTCAATAATTTTTTTCATACATTTGTTGAATATTTTGGAGGGACATACTGTCTAAGCAAGCTTTTAAGATGAATTTATATAAATGTTTTTTGCATAATCAATGATTTTTGATACATTATTTTTATAAAATAAAACCTAAGAAAAGGAAATGATCATAATTTATTTAACTATGACATCAATTTGAAAAATCTGCTTTTTTTTCAAATACATGCCACAAATTATAGGCCATTTTGAATGCATTAAATTTCTGGTTTTGAAGTTCATGGTGATTTTTTTCAAGCAGAAGACGAATGTTTTCAATTGGCAAAGTGAGTCTAAGTGGTTTGAGAAGCTTTACAGAGAAAAATAATATGCCAGAGATGACAATTTGTCTAGGTGGTGAAATCAATGAGAAACTGGATTGTAAAACTCGGGCACTGGTTTTCTTAGAGCATTATTCTTTCTGTACTAATCTGTCTCTAGATCTAAATTAGGACAAATGTGAGAAGCTAATCATCTGATGAAACTGAAGATAAAACATCACATCATCTCTTTCTTTCATTGTTGCCATTATGTATTCTAGAATATGTATGTTCCAAAATTTACCCCTACTTTATGTTACAAAAATAATATATGATATCATATATCACATATTATCACATATATCACATATATAAAATTCCCTGTCTCTCTTTCTCTATGTCTGTTTTTCTCTCTCTCTGCATCCCTCTTTCTTTTTGTGTGTCTCTATGTGTGCTTAAAGCAAAAACAACAAATAATAATGATATTTAGATAACCTAAGTGTAAAATTAAAATGAAAACATTAATATGAGTTGTGATGGTTAAAACTGAGCGTCAACTTGACTGGATTGAAAGATACAAAGTATTAATCCTGCGTATGTGTGTGAGGGTGTTGCCAAAAGAGATTAACATTTGAATCAGTGAGCTGAGGAAGGCAGACCCACCCTTAATCTGATGGACATAATCCAATTAGCTGCCAGTGAATATAAAGCAGGCAGAAAAATGTGAAAGGGGAGGCTGCCCAGCCTACGTCTTTCTCCCATGCTGGATGCTTCCCACCCTCAAACATTGGACTCCAAGTTCTTCAGTTCTGGGACTTGAACTGGCTCTCCTTGCTCCTCGGCCTTGCAGACAGCCTATTGTGGGACCTTGGGATGGTGTAAATTAATACTTAAGAAACTCCTCTTTTCAGACACACACACACACAGTAATTAGATATATATATATATATATATATATGGATATATATAGTAATTAGATATATATATGGATATATATATGGATGTAATTGGATATGTGTATATATATATATATATATCCAATTACTTCTGTCCCTCTAGAACCCTAATGCAGATTTGCATTGATTCCATTAACTGGAATTTAAGATTGCCACAAAGACACTTTGGGCTCCTCCTAATAAGAAGAGAGTTACAGTGCTGCTGGGGTGATTGACTCGGCCTATCAAGATGAAATCAGTCTACTACTCCATAATGGAGGTAAGGAAGAGTATGCATGGAATACAGGAGATCCATTAGGGTATCCATTAGACTATCACTATGTCCTGTGGGTAAGGTCAATTGGAAACTACAAAATCCTGATTCAGGCAGGAGTACAAGTAGTCTGGACCCCTCAGGAATGAAGGTTTGTGTCACTCCACCAGGAAAAAAAGCATGACATTCCGAGATGCTTGCTGAAGGCGAAGGGAATACAGATGGGTAGTGGAAGAAGGGAGTCATCAATACCAGCTACGACCATGTGAACAGCTGCAGACACAAAGACTGTAACTGTCATGAGTATTTTCTCATTTTGTTAAAAACATGTTTGTGCTTGTATACACCAAGAAAATATCTTCATTTTATTCCCTTTTGCTTTATCATGTGACATAAGGTTTATTGACTTCATGTTAGCATTTAAGTATTTTTAACTTCGTGTAATAGTATTTGGATTGGGGATTGGTGCACTTCTGATTGTATGAAGGATACTTGTATTATGTTAGGCATAATTATGACCTTATTATTGTCTTTATTTGAAGATAATGTATGATTTCAGGAGATGTGTATGGTTTCAAGTTGACAAACGGTGGACTTGGGATGGTAAATACTGTGCGTCAACTTGACTGGATTTAAGGATACAAAGCTCTGTTATCTGCTAACATACTTAACCTTTCTTTTTCAAATTACACTTAACTTTTACATTAGCTTTGCTAGTGAATTACCTGAATTAGCTGTCTTATCGTAGGAATATATGGAAACAAGTAAACTGTGTTTTTAGGGCTTCAATCATATTAGCAGAAGTTGATGGCCCCTCTTCTCTGATACTTTAAGGTACAGCAAGTAGATATGATAGTAGTGAGATTTTGAACCATCTGTGGACCAATTGAGAAGGATAATGGAGAAAAACTTTAAGAAAAACTTGAGTTAAACACTCTATACAATTTTTCAATAACAATTAATGTAGAAAGTGACACTTTATTTTTCATGTGTTTTTTTCTCCTAATCACTCATGTTATTCATGTTTTTATTGTTTACATGTAACGTAAAACAGCTGTTCTTTTAGTATGCTTTATATTTTAATATAGCATTTTTATACCTGTAACTGATGTATGGCAACTGAATTAGTCAGGGTTCTCTAGAAGGACAGAATAGGAGGTATTTATATGCATACAGGAATTTATTAAGAATTAACTTACTTTCTCTTCTATATTGACTAAATCAAACCACTCTCCTTCCCAGATTCCCTTGTATCTAGATGTGGACCTGTTTTTGGATTTTGGCTGGTGAGATGTATGTCAAAGTCTGGGGAAGGCTTCTGAGAATGTTTTGTTTATGAAATAGGTTGAATTGGGTATACCTTTGGCCTATTGCTCTTCTTCCTGCCCCGAATATAGAAATGAAAGATTCATCTTGAAATCAGGATAATAAAAGCCATATGCTAGGGATGGTAGAGCTCAAATGAGGAAAATAATTTATTTTCTAATAAACATCTTTTGGTATTTGAACTAACCTTTGGTTACTACCTCTAGAATTCTTGCATGGTGAGAAAAATAAAGCCTTTACTTGTTTAAGACATGGTTAGTTTTTTTGTTGTTGTTGTTTTCTTTTGCTCATGGGAAACATTCCTTATTTTTATAATACATTAAGGGTCTAGGGATCCTGTAACGTAATTTGTACTTAAAATATTTCAGTCTTCCTCTAACCCTTCTACTGACTGACTACAAGAAGAAAAAGAAATCATAAAACAACTAATGAAAATTTAAAAATTATCCATACGGCATAGTTAAGCTTTAAAAGAAAATAGCTTGTTACTTTGTAGAGCTGAACTAAGAGTAGCAGAAACTCTCAGGGCAATTGTTGTTTTAATAGCAATCCATTTTAAAGCACAATACTGCCGTTCCACACATCACAGCAATCAATCAAGTGTTCTAACTCCTTAATAAATCATGAGCATTTTAGTAAGGAGATGAGACATACATTTTACAACTTGCCATTTCTACTGAAATCTCAGAAAATTCTTCATTAAGCAACTCAAAGTTCTCCCTTTTCAGTTCATACATCTCTCATTTTCTTCCGAGTGGCCCTGAAAATCACCTTTCATGCCTAAGCCATTCAGCTGTGACTCCCATTCTGCCAAAAATTAGTTATTGCCTATTGTTTCCAAATCATGTTCACAACTGAGGCAGGGGAGGAGGGGAGGGTGTATGTAGAGGATGAATCTCAGTTTACTCCAAGTGCAATGAAATGGAAATGAAATAAATAGGAACTATTTGAAATGATCATTATTTAATAAAATTATGCATTGTTATAACAACAAGAAAAATTACTTATAGTAATTCTGTCAAACCTAATAAAACTGTTTCCTCAGTGGATCACATTTTGCTATCAAGAAGCAATTTAATATTACTATATCAGATAACATTAGTACATAACTGTCAAAGAAATTCAGAGCTGGATATTAGTAAAAGTGGTAAAAACAGATGTTATTCAGAACTATTGCAAAAGGGGAAAAGAGATCTCTGTACAGAAGTGGCCCCAGCTTTAAATACAGCATAGACATGTGGATATTGGTAGCCAAGGAACAGAGTGGTGATCAGTGCATAGGAAATTACTAAGAGGAAACATCAAGGCAAAGGATTACGCTGGCTTAATCAAACTAACAGGATTTTGCTGAAGATGGGCCAGGGTGACCAGACATCACTTGGGGAATACTGGAGAAAGAGGAATTCCATTAAGTATCTAGGATGATCACTTATGGAAGATTAGAGATTCTGGCTAAAAGAACTTAGCACATTTTTGCTAAAACTGTATTTCACAAGGACATGCATAGATAGGGAGAGGGCAAGCTTCAGCAGTCTGAAGTTCTATCAATCTATGTCAGAATTTAGCAACAAAAGATGCAGATAGCAAAATAAAATTGCCTAAGCCTGTGCTTCCTTTTAAAATTATAAGTGTGTGGGTACAGGAAAGTAAAAACATTTTAAAATTCAAAGGTTTTAAAACTGAAAGCCGCTGCTAAGCTATGCTGTGCCGTGCTGTGCCGTGCTGTGCTGTGCCATGCTATGCTAAGTGAGTGAGGCTATGGACAGCTGCACCACCATTGCCTATTTTGAAGTTTGATTTTAAAGAGACATTTGAATCCTCTGTAACTTGAAATTTTTTTTAAAAAAAGCAACTATGTATATGTGTTTGGATACTGTCAGCTCTTTTAAGTAAAATACACGTTTGTCTCACTTTCCTTGTGTCTGTGTTCTGGGCTTAAATATTTATTTTTATTTCTGTTTAACTTTTTCCATCTTTGAGAATAAAATATAATATTATCAGTCGGTTCATTGATAAGAGCGTCTTGAATGAAAATTGATGGATTCATGCAATTAGAGAAGGGGTGTGTTTATTATTACTTGTCCCAAAACAGAACTCCCCATTTTGTGACAGCTCAAGGGATATCTTTGCTCTTATTTTTGGAGGGGCTTTTGTTGAAACTTGGCAGGGGAATAGGCAGCAAACAAAGATGAGCATTTTCACATATAAGCAGATCCTATTGAAGTCACTCAGAGAACATTCATTGTAGAGTTTTTCTAGTTTCTAAAATGCATATGCTAACCCATAGTAACACACTCTGGTTTGGTGCTTACATTTATAAAACATTTCATCAGGAATCTATATCTCTACTTTCCTTCCCATGAGGCAAGGGGGTTTAAGATATGATTTAGTTTGTTTTATCCTATTTAGAAAATTGCTAAATGATAGAAATGATCAAATTTTAAAAATTAAGGGAGGTAGTGAAAGGAAATTTCTTTTAAAGCTTTTCCAATGTGTCAGGCACATGCTTGGTACACTACACACATCATCTCATTTAATCCCTAAAATAAATATCTAAGGTTAGATGAATGACACCACTTTTAGATGATAAAATTGAAGCTAAGTGGAATTAAGTGATATTGTTCATGATCAATGGCTGTCAAATTACAATGCTGGAATTCAAACCTCTACTTGTTTTATTCTGAAATCCCTCATCCACTGTGTGTGTGTGTGATGTTGAATGGAAGGCAGAGCCAGGAGAGGGCTTATGATTAATTGTGCCTTTCTGAGCTCTAGAAATTCTAGGATGCTGGGTAATAGCAAAACCATTATTTCCATTTCATATATTTAACTCTTATGAAATATTTGGTCTTAAGAAAATATTCTACTACAAAACAAATGTAAAATTTATCACAGTAATGTATGTACCGATTTTTTTTAAAAAAAGAAAAAGAATACATAGCTGTGAAGAAGCTGTTTTTTTTTTACCTTTATCACAATTTTCTCGTTTTTCAGTATGTTTATTGTTAGTTGATTCATTTCTTTCTCTATAATGTTTCACATATGCACATTTTATGGTGCATTTCTGTAAGTAAGAGATTTCCAGATTCACAATGAAAGTAAGCAGCACCATCTGTGATCTCACTTAGGAACACTGGTAGAACATAGTTCGAGGCTGGGTCATCAGCTCGAAAATGCCACTGAGGACAACTCTCTTCCTCCAGTTTCAGCGTCACCAGCCTGTGTTCGTTGTTCGCCTCATCTTTTGGTCTGTGTTCACAGAGTGACTACCATAATTCTAGTGTCACATTTTTTCACTGGGTCTGAAGGCAGGAAGCAAAAGACAGGTCAAAAAGTCTTTCTCCTTTCTAAGTTTTGTCTCTTTAACTAGAAAGAAAACCCTCCTCACAAGCAGCAGAATAGACTTCTTTCTACCTCATTGAGTAGGCTGTGGTCACGTGGACGTCCTTAACCATGTAGGATTAGAGAATGGCAGTTCTTCACCTTAGCCTACAATGTGAGATGAATAAAAGAGAAGAGGATTGGGAATGGTTGTTTTAGCCAACTAGCAATTACAGTAAATTTTTCTCAAATATTCTTCTCTAAATCATGTAGAGATTTTAAATATAACAAAAAGATGAAGATGTGGGATAGAATGGTCACTTTACAATTGTGGATAAAATTATATATTTATTATTTATTATTTTTCACCTGTCTAGCTCAACAGTAATTTAGATTATCTTTTTTTTTTTTTTTTTTTTTTTGAGACAGGATCTCACTCTGTCACTCAGACTAGAGTGCAGGTGTGGAATCTTGGCTTATTGTAACCTCCACCTCTCAGGCTCAAACGATTCTCCTGCTTCAGTCTCCTGAGTAGCTAGGATTACAAGCGCATACGCCACTACTGCCTGATGAATTTTTGTATTTTTAGTAGAGATGGGGTTTCACCATGTTGACCATGCTGGTCTTGAACTTCTGACCACAAATGATCCACCCTCCTTGGCCCCCTAAAATGCTGGGGTTACAGGCATGAACCACCATGCCTAACCCAATTTAGATCATCTTTAATGTTGCTAAGTAAAGATTTACAATTTTCTATTTAATCTCTATGTTATTAGGCTTAGCTATACATATGCATTGATATTATATAGTACACATTTAAAATTTAAAGGTTACATATAACCTTTAAATTTCTGTGTAAATTTCTGCGTTTTCTGTATATATTTCTGTAGATAGATATGACAGAGAGGAAGCACATATGTACTCAATGTGTTTATTACTGTGATTGGTGTATATTTTAAGTGTCACATCCTGTCTGTAGTTGGTAATAGTGAAACTGATTTTAACATATAATTTCTATTTAGCCACTTTGCTTAACTATTTTAATAATTCTAAAATTCTTCTATAGATTTAAAACAGTTTCATGTAAACAATCATACTATCTATAAAGTTTTTTTTCTTTCCTCTAAAGCTTTACACTTCTTACCATGTCTTATTGTCTGATAATTTTACCTGGTTTTAGTGTATTGGCTAGTATAACCAATTCAATTTTCAGTACAAGTGAAGAGCCATTGACACTGTTATGGGTTGAACTGTGCCCCCCTTCAAATAAGTTAAAGTTCTGACCCCTGGTACCTGCAACCATGAATTTGTCTAAAAATGGGGTCTTTGCAGATATGATTAGGTTAAATGAGGTCATAGGATTGGCCCTAATCCAATATGACTGGTGTCCTTAGATAAAAAGAAGAGACAGAGACACAGAAACAAAGGGGAGAATAGCACCTGAAGATGGAGGCAGAGATTGGAGAGATAGGCCTACAGGACGAGGGACGCCAAGACTAGCGGGCAGCATCAGAAGCTAAATGAAAGCTATAACAAATTCTCCCCTAAAGGCTTCAAAGAGAGCATGGCCTTGCCAACAATTGATTCTGGATTTCTTGCATCCAAAACTGTGAAAGAATAAATATCTGTTGTTTTGTGCCACACAGTATGTAGGACTTTGTTACGATAGCCGAGGAAGCTAACCCTCACATCATTCAAGACATTTCTATGGGAATGTTTCTAAAATTATACTATTAAAAGGAAAGCTTGCCTTGGCAAATGTGAAAGTACTAATTGCTTCTAACAAGATTCATTTGATAATTATTATCAAATAACACTAAATTAGTGAATTAGAAATAAGATATTTGCATGGTCTCAAAATATGTCTCCACAGAATACTTATAATTATGATGAGAAATTGATCAACTTTAGTTAAAAACGTGGCAGAGGCCACCATACCCAGTGATCAAGTTAACAGATATCATGAGTCTCCTGACGTGATACAGAGAGAAGGACACAGCGCCACTTTTGTGGAATTTCTTCCAAAAATGCACAAGAAAAATCACAAGAGAACATCAGACCAATTTAAATCAACATGCATTATGCAAAATAAATACTCGACTATCTTCAAAAGTTTCATAATCATGAAAGACACAGAGATACTAATGAACTCTTACACACTGGAAGGTATTAAAGAGAAATAAAAGGAAATCCAGTGTGTAATCCTGGATTAAGTCACCTTCTATTCTTAGGTTACTAGGTTTACTTTTTTAAAATCATGAATATGTGTTATAATTCATCATTTATTGATGTCATCGTCATTTTTTCTCCACTGATATTACTAACAATAATGCTCACATTTATAAATTTTATAATGTTAATCCATATTGGATTGAATTCAATTTAGTTGGAATAGCTTTGTATCTATTATACATGGCTGCAAATGATAAAATATTATATTTGATATGGATATTTTTATTCATGTTTATTAATGAAATTGATCTTTAATTTTTGTATTTTTATACTATTTTTCCATGATTTTATAACAACATTATACTAATCTAGAAATAATAAAGTAAGTGCAACTTTGTTTATCTCAGAGTTTTATATAACTGAATTTAGCTAATCTTTGAAAATCTGAGAGAACCACCTACAAATCTCTCAAGGCATAATCTTTTCCTTCTTTTAACGTCTTGAAATATGATAACTTGTTTAATTCTATAAGATTCTTTAGTCTTTTTATTTCTTCAGTATACTTCAAGTTTAATTATTAAGTTTTTTTTCAATCCATTTAGAAATTCAAAATTTTTGCATAAAATTATTTTATTTTTATTTTTTACAAATTTTAAACCCTGCTATATTTGTAGTTAAAGTCTCTTTTTTGGTCTTAGTATTTTTTACACATGGGCTCTTTCTTGAAAGGTTTGTTTATTTATATTTTCTAAGAACTTTTTCTCTTTTTATCCTCTATTGTGACTATTTTCTAGCTTATTGATTTTGCATTCTGATTTACCATACCCTTTCTTCTATTGTCTTTATGTTTATTCTCTTCTTTTTGTAACTCATCCAATTTTCAACTTTATTTTTTAAAGAAAATTTAAGCCTATGATTTCTCTTCTGAGCACTATTTTATGGCAGTTCACAAATTCTAGTAGAAAGAATTTCAACTACAATGTAGCTATAATTTTAATTTTTTTTTCATTTTTTTTTCTTTGGTTCATGAGTTATTTAGAAATGTTTGTTTGAATTCCTGCGATAGCCCTTTTAAGAGAGTCAAGGTCAGGGAAGGTGATGTGCTTCTGGAAGCAGAGGTTGCAGTGCTGCAGCCAGGAAACCAAGTAACACAGTTAGCCCCTAGAAGCTAGAAAAAGCAAGGAATAGACTCTCCCTTGGAGCACCAAAAGAAAAGAAGTTCCGCTGACACCTTGACTTTAGCACCATAAAATTATCTTCAAACTAATAACTTCCAGAGCTTCGGTATAATAATTTGTTGTTGTTTAAGCTACTTAATTCCTAATTATTTGTTAAAGAAGAAATAGAAAAGCATGTAACTTCTTCTATAAAAATAATATCCATAGGATTTATAATTAGAAGTTGGCTCTATCTAAATCCATGATTCTGTTAAGATGTTTCTGTCATGAACCATTTGCTGGTGGCACAAAAGTATAAAATGGAAAACATCTAGTCTAGCCTGAGGAAGTAGGCCTTGACATTAATAGGTGACTGATACAGCAGAAGACACAAGAGTTATCCAAAGCAAAGAGGATACAATGTAGGGATGAGCAAGTAGAGAGTGTCACTTCTGGCAAAGGGATAAAAGCATCCTGGAACAAACTACTTTGCTTAAAATCTTAGAGAAATGCAGATCTGAAAGAACTCTTAAAATATCCAGTCTTCAAAGTGATGTAAAAAGCAATTTAAGACAAGCTAGTGAGCTGGATAGAGTGTAGAGCTGGTGGTGACATCAAAGTGGACAGTCACAGATTTGTGCCTTTATTTTGGCAGAATTAGAACACCATCAATGGGTTTTAATGCACTGAATTGGGATAGTTTGTATATATGTTTCAAATAAACTGTTTCATTTTATGGCATGGCTCCCCTTCTTCTGCCTCCATTTAAATATTCCAATGCTTTTTCTTCACCCCACATTAGAAGTATCTACAACATAGGTCATGGGTCATGATAATTTTAGGTTTTCACCCCATTATGCGTCTGCAAAAATGTAAACACAAGAAGTTATTGTAATGTTTTAGCCAATGGAATACCATACTTAAAATGCCCATATTTCTATTGAGTAAGCAGTTTAGATCATGAAAGTTCATTAGTTGCTCACATCATCTTAATCAATAAAAGTTAGATGGACTCAGTATTTTTTCTTGCCCTTTTGCCCAGCCTAATGCAAACAGAAATGAAAAAGAAAAATGACTGTGATTAAAAACAAATCTTATACAAATGAACTTTAAAATTAATGTGCCCCTCATGATAGTCAAGGTCTGGATTTTATTCTCAATTAAGTGCAATCTAAAAATAAATTTAAAATGGCAGTTGTAAATGAATGGAAAAGAAATCATATATAACAGTGACTTGGTTTTAAAGACTCGATGATGTTAGCTCTTTTAAAAAGCCTGAGAGTAAGAATGAAATGACCTATAAAACTTCTGGCATCAGTATTTCCCAGAGACAGATACGGCCTAGTAATTCATACTTATTTGAATGGGACTGATCAAGGTTTGATTAAGAAGCTTTTTTGAGCAGAGGGATAAGGGGCTGAAGGATGGTATACTCATTATTTTATATATGCTCTATCAGTCGGGAAAAATAAATTGAAAGGTAAGAGCCCCATAAAATTCTCAAAAAAACAGATTTTAGAATTAAAAACTTTAATGTGGCTGAGCTAATTATAATCAAGCTAAAGCATGTACTCTCTCATCACATATATCAAAATAGATACAGATGAAATCTTTTAAAATTATGATAAGCTCAGAGTCTTATGCACAGTAGCATAAACCTCTTACTAGAATATGAGTAACCCAGAATAAAGCAGTAAGGCTCAGTTATAAGTTGTTTTTACTGTCCGGATGAACTTTTCTGACACCCCAGTAATGAAGTTTTTCTCTAGTCAAAATATGTTCTCATGTTTTATCAGAATCATTACATTCTCATACAAATATTTTAAGTACTATAATCAAATCAAACAAACTCAAGGCACCATGTACAGCCTTAGAGACAGACTATCAGATCCTGAAGTCAGAGCTCATGTAACTAGAATACAAAGTTCTTTCAAATTGTCCTTCACTCATTGATTCCAATTTACCCCTACTCCTCCCATGCAAATCATTATTTTTCCTTTTTCATACTCCATTTCTAAAATAAGATCTTGTTGCTTACAGTATTACATAATTATTAAAATATCCTTGAAAGAAAGATTGGGTAGAATGGCTTTGGACCATGACAGTTTTATCATTTATGGTTTGGTTCCTGTAAGATTTTCAGATTTAATTCATTATCTTGTGTTTTAGTAGACATCCTTGTTATGTTTTATTAACAATCTCAACCCTTCATTCTTAAAATATTGAGGAGGTTTGTTATATTGGAAACCAAACATTCTCCTAAAATGTACATTAAACGTAATTGGGATATAAGTTATCACTGTTACAAATCTCAACTGGCTAAAATAACTCTTAATACAGCAATGAAATTCCTGAATTTCTGAGAGAAGTTTGTTACTTTAGAAAATTTTGTTCCAATAGAAGAGAGATCTATCATGATGACTTTATTAATGATCTGCAGAAATACTCTATTGCATCATTAGGAGGTTAAATGACCTATATATGTTCCTCTTCCTTTTTTATGTTTTCTGGAATCTTCCATTAATTAAGTGCTAGTGAAGCTAATAGACTACAATTGGTTTTCTAAAATCTTTTCATGAAACATTCAGGTATAGTTATATTTAATCAAATCTTAAACTTAATGAAAAATGACACATGTAACCAACCAACCATCTGTACCAAGATAAACTATTATCTGTGAATTAAAGTAATACTGGTAAGTTTTCTAGACCATATACGGATGTTATAAAACTAAGAATTTATAGTAATAGTCCATTTAAATTATCTGTGTGAATATGTATGACTATATTGATATAATTATTTTATATTACATATTAATATAATTATATTTATATTATCCATCAATATAATGAAATATATATTCATATACATTATACATATATAAGGGAAGATTATACAGATAATCTTTTCATCAGATTTTACTAACAGAGAAAATGTAATCAAACATGGTTGCTGTTGAAAGTTGAAGCACTAAACAAATGAAGATTAAAGTAATTTAATGCTGAGATTAATTGGTGACTTTCGAGGCTCTATTTTAATCTGGATAACTTAAAAATGTATTATTTTGGTTCCAACTTTGACGCAAATAGAAATAATTAAAACAAACAAACAAAAACAAAAAACAACAGCAACAACAACAACAGAAAGAATTATTTTTTTTCCCCCGGAAATAAACATATAGTCATGGAGGGCAAAGATGAGAACTGGGACTTTCATTTCTACTTTTCGTCTAGGGACAAAGGATGATTGGAAAAATCACCTTCATCACATATAAGCACAATGCATGTATTACCCAGGCATTTAAAACCCTGATACTAAAAGCTTAGTGATATTAAACAGGATATTTATTAATTGTAGGTGAAATTGAGGCAAATATGGCTTTATTATCTTCCTTTGCAATTGAGAGAGATTAATAGTCCCGTTTCCATGACCAAAGTCACAAAATTGTTCAAAAGCAAATCAAGAGCACTAATTTAGATCTAATATGATTATACTTACAACGAATTCACTCTTGTTCTATACTATTGCACAAGTGTGCAGAAGGGAAAGAAATAATAGTAATAACATAATTACCGTATAGTAAGAAAAATATTCCTGAAATGTTTATAAAGTCCAAAAAAGTTTCCATTTTGATATTTATGCAACATTGTTGGAATTAAGTAAAAGATGATTCACTTTATAAAATGCCATCTGTTTTAGAGTGTGTGAATCTTTGCTATTGTTGCTTTGGCTGTTGTGTTTGTTTTTATCAGTGTCTTAGTTCGCTTGTACTACTATAGCAAAGTACCTCAGAGTAGAACATCTATAAAGGAGAAAAAATTATTTCTCACAGTTCTAGAGGGTGGGAAGTTCAAATTCAAGGCACCAGCAGGTCCATTGTCTGATGAGAGTTCAGTTTCTGCTTCTATGATGAGGACTTGATGCACTGTTCCCTCGATTAAAGAATAATGTGCCCTCATATGACAGAAAATTAAAGACAATAGAGACAAACTGCCTCCATCTAGCCATTTTATAAGGACACTTACTCTCATTCATTACAGAGGTGCCATCCTGGCCTAATCACTTCTTACAGGCTCCACCACTTAATACTATCACATGGACAACACCTAAATTTTGGAGGGGACACAGTCAAACCATAGAATTCTGTACATCCTTCCACTTGTTCTAGTAATGGTTCACTGATTTTTCTACAGGAAATCACTTTCCTCCTTCCTTAATTCATATAGTTTCAGAGTGAAATCTATTAAAATGTGATAGTAAAGATGGTGTCAGAGGTAGACACACAAATAGTAAAAAGTAGAGGCACTAAAGAGTGAGAAAGAAGGGATGAAAATTATTACTGCCCTGGGCCATTTGTTGTAGAAACATGTTGTTTTAAACACATCAGTCATTTTAAAATTTGCCATTGTGTTTAACTTAATACTCTGATCAAGGTCCACAATAATACCTCTGGTTCATGAAAAGAATTTTGTATTTTGTTCATTATAATTACCTAATGAGACAAAAATGTTCATAGTCGAGTTACCTATTTTTTTCTCTCAGGAATGTTACTGAGTATCATGATTTCATGATCAAAAGGGTAAGCTTCAGATTAAAACAATAAAATTATTGGTTCAAGTCCCTGAAATTTACAGATGGACATTAATTCCCTGAGGAAATCAAAACACTTCTCCAGATCCCGAAGCTAACAGTGGCCAACTTGGACAAGAATCTATACCTTTTGACCACGTAGTACTCCATAGTCTAATATGTCATTGTTTCCCCACTGGTTGAGTAGTCATCCTTTGATAAATAAAGCACTTGCCAGTGTATATTCAACTCAAAACATTGTTATTTATAAAGATAAATACCTTTGCACATAAGTAGGGTTTTTTAAAAGGACACTCAGAGTAACTAAATTAATTCTTTGTTATTGAATCATCTTGTAATTCTATATCCAACAGAGTAAAATAATTGCTTTAAAATAATAATTTTTATTTTTTTAATCAAGCAGACTGGAAATAATTATTGTTGGTGTCTTTTCAATACATTTAAAATTTTTCTAGTAAAATGTATTATATAAATTATATAAAAGATCAAAATATTTCAAGAATATAAGAAGTTATTACAATAAAAGTTGATGCTTACACAAATTAAACTGATGCATAATCAAACTGTGTTATAAGATTAGAACCATAAACATTGCTTTGACATGTATAAATTGATTAAAATTTGTATTTCCTGTACTAACTTAGTTAAAATTAACTCTTTCCAGTTTTAAAAAGTCAAAGTGGAATGTAGCATCTTCACACCATTCTTAGTGTAATAATTAATTTAACTGAGTAAATCAGTCAGAATTTTTTCTATCATAGCACAAGATATGATGAGACACACCATGCTAAAATGAAAAGTCACCTGCAATATAAGGAGGTACATAAAAAAAATTGTACTCGTTGACTTACAATGAGATCATGTCTTGATAAACCCATCATAAGTTGAAAATATTTTAAGTGGAAAACACATTTAATGTACATATCCTACCCTACTGAATATCATCACTTAGCCTATCCTACCTTAAATATGCTCATATTTTCATTAGCCTACAGTTGGGGAAAATCATCTGATCAAGTCCTATTTTGTAATAATGTGTTTACTATGTTATATGTAGAAGTTGCAATTGTTTCATACCATTATAAACTTGAAAATTTGTTTTGTTTTTCAAATTGAGAAAATTTTATTTATTACACAATTGACAATTATCATCCTTTATTATTTTCATGTAAACTCATGATTACATAATAACTTTCCTGAAATATCTTACAGTAAAAGTATCCCTTGCCTAAGCTCTTCATTGTAAATATCTAGTTTCTTTCATATATATATATATATAATTGCATTTTAGGTTTTGGAGTACATGTGAAGAACATGCAAGATTGTTGCATAGGTACATATATGGCAATGTGATTTGCTGCCTTCCTCCCCATCACCTATATCTGACATTTTCTCCCTCTGTTATCCCTCCCCAACTCCCCACCCCCCACTGACCCTCCTGTAGTTCCCCCCCGACAGACCCCAGTGTGTGATGCTCTCCTCCCTGTGTCCAAGTGTTCTCATTGTTCAACACCCACCTATGAGTGAGAACATGCAGTGTTTGATTTTCTGTTCTTGTGTCAGTTTGCTGAGAATGATGGTTTCCAGATTAATCCATGTCCCTATAAAGGATATGAACTCATCGTTTTTTATGGCTGTGTAGTGTCCTATGGTATATATGTGCCACATTTTCTTTATCTAGTCTATCAATGATGAATATTTGAATTGGTCCTGGTCTTTGCTATTGTAAACAGTGCTGCAATGAACATACATGTGCATGTGTCTTTATAATAGAACAATTTATAATTCTTTGGGCATATACCCAGTAATGGAATTGCTGGGTCCAATGGAATTTCTATTTCTTGATCCTTGAGGAATCGCCAGACTGTCTTCCACAATGGTTGAACTAATTTACACTCCCACCAACAGTGTAAACGTATTCCTATTTCTCCACCAAAACAGAAAATGGAGTGGACCTATTCAATTATATCATTTTTTTCCACTCACAAGTCCAGAGACAAGTGGGCAAAGCGTATTCAATCCACTAATGCAATTATGTAAGGACTCCGGTTCCTTCTATGTTGAACTTGTGGCATCCTCTTAAGGGTTGCATTGAACTAGGGATCAAGACTATCTTGCCAACACCATGTCTGTTTTACAGTTAGAGAAAAGCTTGTTTAGGGAGCAGAAGAGGGAAATGGGGAGGGAGAAGAAGATGGGATTGCAAAAGGGTGGAAGGAAACTTTTGGAGACAATGGTTATGTTCGTTGAATGTGGTGATGATTTCACAAGTACCTAAAACCATATGCTAAAATTTACCAAGTGTATATTTTAAATATGTGCAGTTTATTTCATGTCAATCACACCTCAATAAAGCTGTTTTTATTTAAAGTACACACACACACACACACACACACACACACACACACACACACACGGAGAGAGAGAGTTCTTCAAGTCACTTGAAATCCAAAAAACAATTTTGTGAGAAGGATTTATATGGAAGTCACAGCTCTTGCTTCTGCTTACCTTTCACTGATTAAAGGTTACGCCAATGCTGCCACACATTGTTTAAATGGAGGCCAAGGACTCTGCTCTCTGAATTAGGTCACCACATGCCCAGCTAATCCACGGTGATAGGTTGTGGAGAGAACACAAGGTTCTGTGGCTCAGGGAAAATGAAGATAATAAATTCCCGGGAGCATCAGCACTCTCTGCCCTGGCTACTCTTTTTCATGAGTGCCTCATCACCTGAACAAGCTCCTCGTCCATTGTGACTGCTAGATGAATAGTTTTTTCTATTTTTTCTGTCAGGAAAAATAAACCATACAGAAGACAGTACTTTTTTTACCCAAAGTGAATTATAATAACTTATTTATACAGAATTTATTATTTCTGACCTTAATTTTTCAAAAAGATATATTTAGCAACTGCCTGCAATGCACTGGAAAATATAATTAGATGTTTTAGTATTCTTAAAAATAAGTTAGAATGTGTTAAATCATAGTTTCTCAGATTTAACCACAAAAATCTAGAAAGTAATTTTTCTCACTTCCTGCCCCAAATTTATGCTTGCTTTCAAATCCCTTTTGAGCTATGAATTTTGGATGAGACTTTGTTTTTTTTCCTCAGCTAATATTATATTGCCCTATTTTTATTATTAACATTTTGAAATATACTGATATTTGGTACTGATATCTGATACATTGATTGGTAAGATACGGGTAATTTTTGAAAATTTTTGAATTGTTATATGGTGTTTTCTCCCACTGCTAATTATCACTTCTCTTTAATTCCTCTATTTTCATAACTTAAAAGCTGAGAAATGACCTCAAAATTGTAAGTGAATGTTTTATTTCACCATTATATTTTCTACACATAAACTTATGAAAACATCAAAATTATAATTTTGTATTCAAATAATAATTCTATGCCAGGATTTATAAAAATGGGGCTTAAGCTTTGGCTTGTATTTTAATTGTTTATGTAAACTCAGCCTAGATAATCATGTGAGCCAATTATTCTACTAGATCCCTTCTTATAGATCTGTATCTATATCCGTATCTATACTTACCTATTAAAAGTAATGGCAAAAACCACAATTACTTTTGCACCAACCTAATATTTATTTTTCCTATTGGGTCTGTCTATCTGGAGAACCCTGGCTAATGCAAACATGATTTCCAAATATAGATCTAGAGTAAATAAAAAAAATACTTATTTTTCTTCCCAGCCCTTTCATAGTACCATGGTATGTTTACAATTCTGTTTGGAATTTAGAAACCTAGCCACAAAATTCTTCTGCCTGTACTGACCCATATCTCTATGGAAAACTACATAACAGCTTCTCTTTACTGCTCTCACTTTGCCTCCTTTGTTTCTGTTGGGGATGATTACATTTTCTGAATTGTGTTTATAATAGTGAAGAGAGGGTGGGTAGCGCCATCTGTGTCAGCATCCCCTTTTATTGCTGTAATGTTAGAAGTCTTGGAGACCCAGTGTAGAACATTCCATTAGGCATTTGAAAAAACTGTATATGGAACACATACTCTAGTACACCTGTGTATTTCAGGTTCTATTTCCTTGTGGGTATGGCCATATGGCTTATTTTGGGCAAAAATTATAAGGGGGAATAAAAGATGTCACTTTTGAGTAAAAAGATATCAGAAAATCATAATCCCCTGTGTGCTCTCTTCACGCCATGATCGTTCTGTATGTATGTTGATGATATTAATGTTCTTCAAGGGCAAAGCAGCCTTTAAAGTTGGGACGGCTGCTCTGGGGAGTGTCATAAGCATGTAGGAAAGTTTGTGAGACTGAGAAATCTTGATAGAACGGAAGTATATTTTCCCTTGTACACACTGAAGGGCATATGGCCCAGACATAGTTCCAGGCAATAAGAAGACAGCAGTGAAATATTAGATGAGGTTCTTGCAATTAGGCATATGTTCTAGAGAAAGAATGGAGATGTGAAAATATAAGCAAATGGATACAGTGTTATAATATTTAGAAAGTCAGGAATGAGGTCTTGTGTTATTAGCAATCTTTTTATTCTTCACCATTTGGATCATTAAAAAGTTTTACATCATTGTTTTATGTTGTAATTATTTGATTACTAAGAAAATTAAATGTTTCATATGTTTAGTCAGATTTTCATTTCTTTTTTAAATCATAATAAAAAACATTTTACATTGTTATTTTGTGTTGTATTTAGTTGATCACTAATAAAGTTAAATGTTTCATATGTTCAGTCACATTTTCATTTCTTTAGTAAATAGCCTCTGTTTTTATATTGTTTGAGGTTTTTTAAAGGTTTCAATATTTTACTTAATATAAACGAATATAGATTAAAGTAGTTAGGCATCTCTGTTTCATATGTTGTATTTTATTTACTAGTCAGTTGCATTTTAATTTACTTCATATTTTAATTTTATGCAATTTATGTTTAATATGGCCAAATTTATTATTTTTGTTATTATATTTCTAAAACATACTTTCCCATAACTCATATAAATACTTGCATATATTTTCCTTTTAGTTGTTTTATGATACTTATACTTGAAACAATTCACAAATCTTTCTCTGTGGCACATCATATAAAATATTTGAAAAAATGACTTTCCCATCAGTCTAGGTTGCAGTAAGGAAAGAGGTGGACAGAGCCCTGAAATTCATGAGAAACATGTGTGAATGTGAGAAAAAATGTTTCTTGTTTGACGACATAGCCTGTACTGATTTATGCAATTATTTTTACATTAATTAAGTTCTTTAACTTTAAACAGTTTTATAATACAGCATGTGGAAAGGATTTTTTTTTCCCCTAGGGCAATAAAAATTTCCCAGATCTCTTCTGGCAGTGGAAAAATGTTTTAGATATTTTTAGTATAGGTGGGGAAAGAATTACTAAATCTTAAGTTGCCTGTTTAATCCTTAAAGTTTTTATTTGTTTCTGTATTTTCAAGGAAAAATTTCCCCCAAGCGTAATAACTGTAGTTTAAAATTTTACACCATGTGATTTACTAGGGTTTTGCTGCTTTCTTTCTTAATCATTAAAAATGTTGACAGAAACTCAACTGCATAACAATAAAAGGAGGTCATAATATATTAAATAATAAATAGTAGTATAGCCTTTTACAATGATAAATCAAGAACTCCCCTATAGTATGTCATTTAAACTGAAAATTAATTAATCTTGCCAAAGAAAATATGATCAATAAATATGTGGTTAAAATTAATTATAGAATAATTTTTCAAATAATAATGATAAAAATGGTATAAAATTTAAAATATCTGTATTCTTTCCCTTAGCATAATGTTTTAGGGTTCATCCATGCTGTAGCATGTATCAGTAGTTCATGTTCTACATATAAATATTATTTAATTCTATAGATGTAACTTTTTTAATTCATTCATTAGTCGCTGGACATTTGAATTAATTTTGAGTTTACAGTTAATTTGAATAGTGAAGTGTGTATATGAATATGTATATAAAGACAATTTTTTTGAATAGATATATTTTCAATTTTCTTGGGAACATAACTAAGAGTGGAATTGCTTGGTTATGTAGTTACTCTGTGCTTTATATGTTGCGGAACTGCTAAGAGGCTGCATAATTTTACACTCCCACCATCAAAATATGAGAGTTGCAATTTCTCTATCTTGTTGCAATTTCTCTATCGCTGGTCAAGCCTTGTTATTTTGCTTTTTTTTTATTTAGATATCCTAGTAGGTATAAAATAAATTTTGATTTTCATTTTTAAATGATTAATAATATTGATCATCATCTTGCATTAGTTAAGGTTTTCCAGAGAAGCAGAACCAATAGGATTTGTGTATATAAATATGCAAGTGGGAATTTATTATAAAAATTTGCTCACATGATTATGGAAGTTCCGTGGTATTTTGTGTGCAAGCTGGAAAACTGGAAAAGGCAGTGGCATAATTCTGTAATGTACAAAGGCCTGAGAACCAGGAGAGCCAATAGTGTAATTCTTAGTCTGAGCCAAAGGGCTGAGAGAAAGGGGTGAGAAAGGGGCCCTTGTGTACGTTCTGGAGTGTTAAGGAAGCAGAGCTGTTATGTCCAGTGCAGAAGATGCCTGTCCCAGCTCCAGAAGCGAGAGGAATTTCATCTTTTCTCTGCTTCTTTGTTTGATCTGAGCCCTCAAGAGATTGAATGATGCCCACCCACACTGGAGAGGATAGATTTTCTTTACTCTGTCTAATTCAAATGCCAATCTCCTTCAGAAACATCTTCACTGGCACACAGAGAAATAATGTTTTGCCAGCTATCTGGGGATTCCTGAATCTAGGGAAGCTGACATATAAAAGAAACCATCACATTTTCTTATGTTTATTGAATATTTGTGTAACTTTTTCAGGAGAAATCTCTGTTTAAATTCTTTATCTAGTTTTAAACTGGCTATTTGTCTTTCTGTTATTAAGCTGAAAGTGTTTTTTATATATTCTAGACACAAGGCACTTATCAGATACAGGATTTGCAAATATTGTTATCCACTGCCTAGACTGACTTTTCAGTTTCTGAATGGTGTCATGTGAAGCACCAGAAGTTTTAAATTTTGATCAAGTTCAACATATTTATATATATTTTGCTTTTGTCATTTCTGCTTTTGGTATTATATGTAAGAAATCACTGTCCAATCCAAGATAATGAAGACTTACACCAACGTTTTCTTTTAAGAGCTTTATATCTTGAGATCTTATATTTAGGTCTTTGGTATATTTCAGGTTAGTATTTGGGAGATATGTTTTCATTTCCTTCTCTTGCATGTGGCTAAACAGTTGTCCTGCACTATTTACTGAAAATACTTTTTTATTTCCATTGAAGATCTTTTCAATATTGTCAAAATTAATGTTGAAAATAGTGATACACTAATAATATTTTGGCTTCTAAATTATAACATGGGCTGTCTTGTCATTTATTTAGATGTTAAGTTCTTTCATATTTTATATTTTTATTTAGTATCCTTATCTATCTTTTGTCAAATTAACTTCTATATTTTATTCTTTTATTATTAGAAATAATTGACATTTTATCTCTTATTAGTATAGCCACTCAAGCTTTCTGCTCAGTACTTTTTATATGGTGTTTTCTACATCTATTTACTTTCAACTTGTGTTGTTGAATCTAATGTGTGTCATATCTTCTAGACAGCATATTGTTGAAACATATGTTGTTTTTTATTCATTGAATATCAGCCTTTTTATTGTAACATTTAGTGCTTCACATTCAACGTATTTATTTTTAAGGTAGGATTTATGATTGCCAATTTGTTTCTATGTCTTATTTCATTTTTCTTCCAATAGTTGTCTATTAGTGCCATCTTTCATGTTAAATTTCTAATATATTCATTTAAACTCCTTCTCATTTCTTTCATTGTACTTTTCTAGTTACTTTCTTAGCAATTTTCTTAAAGGTTACAATTAACATCTTAACTTAAAATGTTAAGTTTGAATAATATCAACTTAATTGCTCCAGTATACATGAACCTTGCTCTTATATAGTTCTATTTTTCACCCTTCCTTTGTTCTGTTTCTGACATACTAATTAGAACTTTGTGCATCATACTAATCAATACAGATTAATCATTATTGCTTTATGTAGTTGTCATATAAGCAAGGCAGAAAGCAATATTTCCAAACAAAAATGCATTTCTCATTGCTCTTGTATTTATGCATATAGTTACATTTCCTGATATTTCCTATTTTTCTGAAAATTTAAATTATTATCTAGTCTCCTTTACTGCGTAAAGGCCTCCCTTTGGGTTTCGTTGTAGAGATGGTCTGCTAGTAATTAACTGTCTTGGTTTTGGTTTATCTGCAAATACCTGATTTCGCCTTCATTTTAATGGATACATTGCTGGATATAGAATTATTTGCTTACACTCTTTTTTTTTTTTTTCAAAGCCCTTTGAATATGTCATTCCATGGACTTCTGAACACCATTGTTTCTGAAGAGAAGTTAGGTGTTAATTTTATGAGAATCACTTTTACATTATATGCCATTTTTTTTTCTGCTTTTAAGCTTATTTATTTGTATTTCTCTTTCAAGAGTTTGACTATGACATGCCTATATGTGGATCACTTAAGTATATCCTACTTGAAGTCCATTGATCATCTTGTATGTATAGATTAATATTTTTCATAAATCCTGAGAAGATAGCTACTAATTTTCAAATTTTCTTTCTTCCTCTTTTCTCTCTTGGTTTTTCTTCTGAAAATCCCATTGCACGTTGTTGACATACTTTATAGTTTCTAAAAGATCTATAAGGCTTTGTACATTTCTTGTTACGTTTACTTCTATCTGTCAAACAAGCAAAATCTCAACTTACATATCTTCATCTTCACTGATACTCTCTTTGGCCAGTTAAAATGAATTGTTGAGACCCTCAAGTCAATTTTTTTACTTCATTTATTATAGTTTTTCTCTCCAGAATTTTTATTGGTTTCTATTTTTATAATTGCTCTCTCTTTAAAGTTTTTTCTGTTTCATGAGACATCATTTTCATACCTAGCTTTCTTTCTTTATACATGGTTTTCTTTAGTTATTTTAACGTATTTATAAAAGCTGATTTAAGGTATGTCTTAAGTTTAAGATCTTGGCTTACCAAAGGATGGTTTCTATTAACAGAATCTTTTTGTGTGAGAATGGGCAACACTTTTCTGTGTCTCTAAAATTTTTTTCCTTTGAAAACTAAACATTTTAAATAACATGTTGTGACATATATGAAAACTAGATTTACACATGTACTCAGGGATTGTGATTGTTGATGTTTATTGTTTCTTTTTTGTTTGTTTGGACTATTTCTGTAAAGTTATTATTCTTTGTTACATTCAGCAACTGAAATCTCTGCCCCGTTAGCTTAGTGATCAGCTTTTGATTGGGCCACTCAGTGGTCTGTAAATGCCTTGAGCTTTGCTGCCTTGCTACCTTGCTGAGGGTGGACCAGGCAGTTTACAACTCTGCCTTAGTTTTCACTTGCTATTTATGCAGAATTTCAAGGTCAGCCATCAGTGAGACATGAGGGATTTTTGAGGTGATTTTTGGGCATATGAACAGTCCTGCATGTATCTGTGACCTTCTAAATTTTCAGAAATTATCAGAATTTTCGAAAGCCCACTATTAACATCTTTTTCTCTAATTTGTCCTTTTAATATTTTTTTTATGAATCTCTTATTAGCCTTAACTGGTATCACTTTTCAAGCTTAGGTGACGTTAAAGAATTGCCAGGGAATATTTTTGACAAATGCCTTTGATATTACTATTTTTTTCTGAAAGCATGTTCTAGCTGTATCAGTATAGACAAGTCCTAAGAATAAAGTTGTTCAGGGGCTTTTCATACACGTCAGTGTAGGTATAGACTTGTTTGAGTAACTCCAAATTCATTTCGTCATTTGCAACGACTGCTAAGCTACTGGGATGTTGGTTTTCATAGTTACTATAACTGCAAGGCTGTTAGTTTTCAAGGCCACCAAAAATATGTCAAGAGGGGATGGGTAAGATTTACTAAAGTACCTCTAAACTTGCTATACTCACTTGAGATGTAGTCATGTTTTCCAGAATTATTCTGGGATTTTTCTTGAATTATTGTAGTCTTTTGATTAATTCCTCAAATTTGGGGAAAGTTGATTTTGTAAAAATTCAGCCAATATTCTCAATACTTTTATGCAGGAGAAGACTTTTGGAGATTCTTAGTCTATCATTTGACATCTGCTTCTTGTAACTTGATACCACTTTATAGTTTAAATTGTATCTAAATACTTACTTTAGTAATTTTTACCATCTCTTTAAATATATTAGCTTGTTCTGAAAAAGTTTATAGTAGAATGTTTTAATCTGTATCACATTTTATTATCCTTTCCTGCAGGTTAAATATACGACACAATTCTGTTTAACTCAAGAATGTTTTTATAATTTGTTTAGGTACGTGAAATGTGAAGAGAAGGGTACTTACCATTTCTTGGCAGAAATGTTAAGTGCCAACACATACTTTGCCATCATGCCCTCACTGTTCTCCCATGAACATAGATGTAGTTTATATAGAAGTTGTGCAAACACTGCAGGAAAGACATTCTGGAAAATCCACAGCCTATTATTGATGAACCTGTAGCATAAGTCACTGAGATTTTTAAGTTTTCTACTTCAACATAACATAACTTAATCAAATTGATATAGTACCTTGCATCCATATGTTAAATTTTTGACAATGATGGTGTTCGACACTAAAAAATCAGCGATTTTAGAAGTAAAACATATTTGATTTTGCACAAGAGTTTATGTTTGGAAGTTGTTTCAAAGATGATGTGTTTTCCTTTAAGTTAATTGAAAATTTGGCAGCTTTTTCCTTATGTAATCCTCTCCCTCACTTTGCTTTTAACAGCTGCTTATTGTAGGTAGGAATATATGTGTCATTGCTGTCAACTAAAATATACTTTTAAAATATATTTTATTTAATTAAAAGTTTAAGAAAATAACATCTTGCAGTTAACCCAAATCTTCCTCTACATATATTCTCATGAGTATTAGGTAATCACTGCCATTCAAGACCAGCTGCTGTTCTTTGAACAGGACACTGAATTAAGCCAGTCACTCTAAACTTCAAACTCAGAGTGGTTACCTGAATGACTTGTGAACCTTTCCAATCATGTGAACAGATCGCTTGCATGCAGATGTGACAAAAAAAAAATGAAACCTGAAGATTGTCAACACGTCGTCACACCACAGCTTCTCACCCATGTCCTAATCCCCAATTGGACACCATTGCTGTAACCAAGCAAATAACTCTGCCTTGTCCTGTTTTGAAACATGTCCCATGAATCAGACAATTCTGTTGCTTTTTTCTAATTAATGTTGTTATAATTTAGTATCCCATGGGGAATTTTTTTTTTTTTAGAGAGGGGAGAGTCTATGTGAGTATTTGCCTCTGTCTCTGCTTTTCCTCAAGGGATTTCCTGTGGCCAAGAACACTGGGTGAGTTTTATGATGAGCTTGCGAACCAGTCATTGTGCCTGGGAAAGTAGTTCAGAGGCAGGCATGCACACTAAAAGGAAAACTCTGGGGATTCCTGTTACTTATCTCTCTCCTAAGTACATAACCAGTGTATCAGAGGATCCTTTGAAACAACACACATGGATTTTACTCTTTTGGCTATGTCCCTATTTCACCAGAACATTAGGCTGAAATCTGCCTTTGACATTTCCTGGGGTTGCATCTCAACTGTTGGCAGATTCTTTGATTCTTTTTGCAGCATCCTTTGGAGTGCTTGTAAAGCTAGATCAGAAATACCCATGTGGCAACACATTTAAGCAATCTTATTAGAAACCAATTTGCAGACAGCTTTTGCCAGAGTGTTTTGCAAAAGCTTGAACAAGAAACCTATTTACATACACAGTATGCTACAAAGGCCAACGTGATCTTTCTAAACTTAAGCTGCTCCCTGGTAAACACACTCAAAACACCTAAGTCTGCCTAGACGCTCTCAGTCATGAACTACTATGAATGCCTATTTAAAACTTGAAACGCAAATTTGTAAATTTGTTGGGAGATATTAATATGTGAAAGGCTTAAAAGTGAACACTGCACTTTGTATACTCTCTGATCTTCAGTGATATCTACATAAATAGATTTTTTGATCAGCTGAACTCTTATAGCCTTCTGCTTTTGTTTCTGTTGAGGGGATTTAATTGTTTTGTTTATAATTGCTGTTACATACAAAGCACTACATTCTGAAGAGATAAATGCCATGTGTATTTTTAAAACCTTCTCAAATAAATTATCTTGCTGTTAAGACCTCTATTTTAAAAATAGACCTTTTAAAAATGCATAGTGGTGCTTCAAAGACCAAGCAAGAGGTGCCTTGGTAATTGAATGGTAATTGGTAATTCCATTTGTACTGTATGTGGTTATGCTATTTCAGAGGCAGTGACCTGCCTTTGGTGATGGCGTTATAAAGTCTGTGAAGAGGCTATTCTCCAGTATTTTTAGGTTAAATTTATAAATTGATTTGTACATTAACAGGCAAATACCAAAAAATTAGCATCTATGCCCATTATGTCACATAAAAGAGGATTCAGAAAGACTTGTGGAATGCTGTAACTGCAGTGCTGATGCAAAGAATGTAGACATTGATTTTTAAGATATTTTCCAAGTGTTGGTTGCCAGGAAGAAAAATGGATACATTAGGTTATGCAAGGAGTATTGACAGTTCAAGTGTCTAAAAGTTCTTGCTCTTTTGTTGTCTAACATAACATCCTATTACTTTGCACATAATTCTTTATGCAACATTCCATTAAATAATATCTGTTGAGTTCTATGTTCTAGACACTGTTACAGGCACATGGGCTGTATCAGTGGGGAAAAAAGCTCTTAAGTTTTAATTAATCCATGATAATAAACAAAAAGTCTAATAAAGAAATTGTATAGAATAGCAATATAGAAGAAGAAAATTGATGTGGATTTAAAACAACAAGCAATGTGAGATGGCGACTGGAGTGGAGGAATGAGAGGCAACTAGTTGCATCAATAAATAGAAGTCTGGCTTCCTTGAAAAGACTTGAAGATAAAAAGATTGAGCAATGTTTGTTTTTATCTTAGGAGAAGCTTTCCAGTTAAAGGAAAATGAATACAAAGGTTCTGGATCCCTGATGTGTTGGAAGGCCAGCAAAGAGGTTGTTGCTGGAAGTGGGGCAATGGGTTGTAGGAGATGAGATCAGAGAATGAATATAATATGGGTAGGGAGATCATGTAGAACATTGCAGGTTATTTTTAAATCTCTGATTTTCTCATTAATAAAAATCAGAGCTTGCAGGATTTTGAGCAGAGAATCTGACTCACTTGTTTAAAAGATAATTCTAGCTGCCATTGGAGGAAAGAGACACTAAGTAGAAAGCTATTTCAGGAATCCATGTAAGGAGTGATTGTTACTAAGATCAAATTGTAGCGGTAGAGGTGGTACAAAGTGGTTACCTTCCTGATACATTTTGAAGGATAATCCAAAAGAATTACTGATAGTTTCCATTTGAGTGTGAGAGAAAGCAATTCGAAATTACCAAAAGTTTTCTGCAAGGTTGGAATTGTCCTTCACTAAGATGTGCAAGACTGGGAATTCAGGAACTTTGGGGAGGCAGCATGTTTGGGAAATACTGGATCAAAATACCTTTGTTTGGTGATAACCAGTGGCAGTTAAAGGGTCTGTAGTTCAGGAGAGAATGGTGATCTGGACATAAACATTCAGAAATTGGTCAGCATTTAGATCAAATTTAGTGATGATACCAGACAAAATCATTTGGATGTGAATATCAATAGATTAGAGAAGATGAACAAATGGAAGTCAAAAGAAAAGAAAAAGTAGGACAGAGAGGAGAGGAGAAGAGAGGGGAGGGGAGGGAAGGGAAGAGGAGGGAAGGGAAGGGAAGGGTAAAGAGATGGAGAAGGCACGAGAGAACCCATGAGATAATACATTATGTGGTCAAAGAGAAGGTGAGAAACTTGCAAAATAAATTTATAGTGTTCATTTATTCATGACAAAAACTCAGAGATATCTGGGAACTGAGTAAAGAGGCTGATAACATTGTTCACACAAAGACAGTGCAAACAAAATACTGACTAACACTGATTAATCGTCAGATTTAGCTACGTGGAGTTTACTGGTGATTTGACAAGAGCAGCTTCAATGGAGTAATAGTGGCAAACATTTGGACTGGGTTTACCTAAGAAGTGTTAGATGTTTCTTATCTGCACCAACACTTTAGCAAAGCAAGAGAAGGTGAAAACTTGACAGTGCAGGAGAAAAAGGAGAAATGCTAGTATATTGTTATTGAGTGGGTAACAGAATACGAGACCTCTACTCTAGAGGCAAACAAAGGTGCTGTCTAGTAAAAGTCACACAAAGCAAACTGATGGCAGCAAGTCTGATTGTAAAGATACATATACATAGACTATTATGTTAGCAAGTATTATGTTAAGACTGAACAGGAGGGTCTGGGGGTGGGTTAGAGTGTGTGCAAAAAAGATATTTCCATGGCTGTCAATGGAATTCAAGTTAAATAAGAATGGAATTGAGGATATTAAGGAGGTGAGTAAATGGAGGTGAGTAAAATAGGCCAAGGTGGGTTACAAGACTTCTAGTGACAAGACATAGAAAGCTTTAGATGGAAAAATAAGTGGTGGCCAGAGAGTGGGATGCAAGAAATTGAGATTACATGATAAGAGAGTCAGCAACTTAAGGAGTACAAGACAATCACTGAAAAACAAAATCAACATGCATATATGTGAATGTATATATCTTATCAGTTAACTTTTGCTGTGCAACTAAGGACCTCAAAACCTAGTGCACCAAAAGAACAAAACCATGCTTAGCTCATAATTCTCTGGGTTGGCCAGATGATTGCCCTGGTCTGGGCTTACTTGTCAGAACCCTAGTAGGCTGTCTCCTGTCTCTGTGACAGCTGAAGGATAAGCTGGTAATTTGATAATCAAGGATGGCCTCACTTACAATTCTGGCAGCTGGCTCACTGTTGGGCAGTGCATTAGGAATGACTCAGTCACATGTCTTTCATCCTTCATCTGACTAGCCCAGACTTTTTTGTATGTCAATGTTAGAGTTTTAAAAACAAGAGTACACAATTCATACACTTTTTATAAGATTTTATTGTGCTATTTTCTAATGATCCCTTGGCCAAAACAAGTCATATGTCCAAATTAAATTCAAGGGCTATCTAACAAAACAATACCTTTACATGGGAGAGACAAATGTGTGACAGTTTTTGAAATCAACTGAACATATTTATTTTCTGTCTTATTAGCTAGACTTTTACTTCTAGGAGAGCAGAAACTGAATATCATATTCATTTCTGAACTTCCAGTGCCTAGTATAGTGTTTGACACAGTAAGGGGAAAATTTATAACAATAAGTGCATACAAAAAAAGAGGAAGAACCAAATAACCTAACAATGCATCGTAAAGAAATAGGAAAGCAAGAGCAAACCAAAAATTAATAGAAGAAAAGAAATAATAAAGATCAGAACATAAATTAATGAATTTGAAATGAAGAAAACAATACAAAGATTTAAAAAAAGTTGGTTTTTTTTAAAGATTAAACAAAATTGTTTGTCTTTGTTTATTTAGCCAGACAAAATACATGAAATCAGAGATAACAGAGAAGACACTGCAACTGTAAATGGAGAAATTCAAAGGACCATTAGTGGCTACTATGGGCAACTATATTCTAATAAATTTGAAAATCTAGAGGAAATGAATTAATTTCTAGACTCCTACCACCTACCAAGATTGAATCATGAAGAAATCCAAAACCTGAATAGACCAACATCAAGTAACTAGATTAAAATTGTCATTAAAAATCTTCAGCAAAGAAAAGTCCCACATCCGATGGCTTCGCTGCTGAATTCCACCAAATATTTAAAGAGCTAGTACCAATTCTGTTCAAACTATTCTGAAAAATAGAGGAGGAAAGAATACTTCCAAACTAATTCTAGGAGGCCAGGTCGGTATTATCCTGATACCCAAACCAGGCTTAGACACATAAAGAAAAGAAAACTACAGGCCACTATATTTGATGAATACAGTGAATATACACTGTATTTCAACAACACATTAAAAAGATCATTCATCGACCAAGTGGGATTTATCCTAAGGGTACAGGGATGGCTCAACACATGCAAATCAATCAATGTGATAAATCATGTCAATAGAATGAAGGACAAAAAGCATATTATTACTTAAATTGATGCTGAAAAAATATTTGATAAAATTAAACATCCTTTTATAATGAAAATGTGACCAAATTGTGAATGATGAGCTCAGGTCCCCGATAGGACAGATGTGTTCTTCTGGGCCCTTGGTCCCTCACTCACCCAAGAGTGGGGCAGAGGACCCCACAGGGCACGGTGAGCTCATTTCAGTAAATATCAGACCTCAAAGGATTTTGCAGAAAGTCATTTATTTAGGCAGAGAGAAAAAGGAAAAAGGAGAAAGAAATAGATAGAGTGAGCTCCCATGCTGTGGTGAGAGGGGATCCAGAAATGGAGTTTGCTCAGATATGGGAGAAAGGGACTTTTAACCTGGGAGATATTCCTGCCCCATTCAAGTTTTCCGACCTATGAAAGGAGTTCCTTTAAACTTCTGCTGGAGTGATTGATCTTTGATTTCTGACATCTGATTTGTTGTTTGGCCCACAGTCCTCTCATAACTTCTCACAGGCTTTTCTAAACAAAGGAAGCTCACCTGGGCAGTCTACCTGCATGTGCAAAAGTTAAAGACCGCTAAGCTCCTAGATGGAGAAGTGGGTGGAGGTATGGCACTGGTAAGTTCTTGACTTTGAAACTACGCACCCCTGTGGACCTGGGAAGGGAATACATTCCCTCAAAAACGCTCAAAAAAAATGAATACAGAAGGAACATAACGTAATAAAAGCTGTATACCTCAGACCAACGGCTACTATCATATGGAATGGGGAGAAACTAAAAAGCTTTCCTCTAAGATCTGGAACACACAAGGATGCCCGCTTTCAGCAGTATTATTCAGCATAGTACTGGAAGCCCTAGATGGAGTAATCAGACAAGGAAGAAAGGAAAGAAAGGAAGAAATCAAATCTCTTTGTTTGTAGACAATAATAAGTTGGTGCAAAAGCGATTGCAGTTTTTGCCATTAAAAGTAATGGCATTTCTATATGCCAACAGTTAATAATTTGAAAAAGAACTAAAAAGCCAATCCATTTACAATAGCCACAAATAAAATAAGATACTTAGTAATTAACCAAAAAAGTGAAAGAACTCTATACTGAAAACTATAAAAAACTGATGACAGAAACTTACGAGGACACACATGAAAAAAATGGAAAGGTATTCCATGTTTGTAGAATGGAAGAATCAATATTGTTAAACTGTTTATATCACCCAAAGCAATCTACAGATTCAATGCAATCCTAATCTAAATACTGATAATATTATTCACTGAAATAGAAAACACAATCCCCAAATTTATACAGAACCATAAAAGACTCACAATAACCAAAGATACACTGAGGGGGAAAAAAAAAACTGAGGAATCACATTAAATGACTTCAAATAACACTACAGAGCTATAGTAACCAAAACATCATTGTATTTGCATAAACCGACACATAGACCAATGGAACTGGATATAGTACATAGAAACAAATCCACATACCTACAGTGAACTAATTTTCAACAATGGTGCCAATAACATATGCTAGGGAAAAGAGAGTCTCTTCAATAAATGATGCTGAGAATACTGGATATCCATATGCAGAAGAATAAAACTAGAGCCTTATATCTTGCCATATACAAAAATAAAATCAAAATGTATTAAAGACTGAAATCTAATACCTCACACTATGAAATACTAAAAGAAAACATTGGGGAAACACTGCAACATTAGAAACACAGGCAACCAAAACAAAAATGGATAAATGGGATTATATCAAGTTAAAAAGTTTCTCTGCACAGCAAAGGAAACAATCAACAAAGTGAAGAGACAACTCACAGAATGGGAGAAAATATTTGCAAACTATCCATCTGACAAAGGATTAATAATCAGAATGTACGAGGAGCTGAAATAACTCAATAGCAAAAAGTAATAATAATAATAATCTGATTTGAACATGTACAAAAGATCTAAATAAACATTTCTCAAAAAAAAAGGAAGAAAAAATACAAATGGCAAACAGGCATCTGAAAAGGGCTCAACATCATTGGTCATCAGAGAGATGCAAGTCAAAACTATAATGAGATATTATCTCACCCCAGTAAAAATGACTTTTATCCTAAATGCTAGCCAGGATATGAAACAAAGGGAACCCTCATACACTGTTGGTAGGAATGTAATTAATGCAAATACAAGGCAGAACTGTGTAGAGGTTCCTTAAAAAACTGAAAATAGAGCTACCATACGATCCAGCAATCCCACCGCTGTGTATAAACCGACAATAAAGAACATCAGTATACCAAAGACGTATCTGCATTCTCATGTTTGTTGCAGCACTGTTCACAATAGCCAACATTTGAAAGCAACCTAAGTGTCCATCAACAGCTGAATGGATAAAGAAAATGTGGTACTAATACACAATGGGGTACTATTAAGCCATTAAAAAAGAATGAGATCCTGTCACTTACAACAACATGGATGAAACTGGAGGTCATTATATTAAGTAAAATAAGCCAGGCAGAGCAATACAAACATCACATGTTCTTACTTATTTGTGGGATCTGAAAATCAAAACAATTGAACTCATAAAGTAGAAGGATGGGTATCAGATGCTGGGAAGGGTAGTGGGAAGGAGCGACAGAGGGGGTGGAATGGTTAACAGATACAAAAAAAAAAAACAATGAATGAATGAGATCTAGTATTTGACAGCACGACAGTATGACTATAGTCAAAATAATTTAATTGTACATTTAAAAATAACTTACAGTGTAATTGGATTGTAATACAAAGGATAAATGTTTGAGAGGATTTTTACCCCATTTTCTATGATATGATTATTACACTTTGTATGCCTGTATCAAAAATAAATATTTATACCTATGAACCTATGAAAATAAAAAGTAAATAAATTTAAAACAAATAAATGCTACCTCCATAAATACCTATTAATACCTCAGCATATCCAAAACAAAGTCATCTGTCTACATAATAAACCATCAAGATTTCCAAACATTTCTACTTCTAATTGAATCATTGTCTTTTTTTGTTGTTTGTTTCTTTTTGAGATGGAGTCTTGCTCTGTCTTTCAGGCTGGAGGGCAGTGGTGCAATTTCGGTTCACTGAAACCTCTGCCTCCTAGGTTCAAGCATTTCTCCTGTCTCAGCCTCCTGAGTAGCTGGGATTACAGGAGTGCTCTACCACACCTGGCTAATTTTTGTATTTTTAGTAGAGATGGCGTTGCACCATGTTGGCCAGGCTGATCAAACTGCTGACCTCAGGTGATCAATTTCCTGCTTCCTTGGTTCAGGCCTTTGGTATTATTTTTAGGCATCCCCACTCTCCTCCTTCACCTCATCAGATCCAGTCCATTGTTCATCTGTTTATGCAGTTATTCTCAACTGTACCCCTTACTCAACTTGTATTATTTTTCAGTTTATTATCATCGTGAAGTTCAAGGTCACATGATCTACTGACTAGATAAATATCTGGCCTTTCTCCTACTAGATCTCTCCCCATTGTTCATCTGCCCTCCCACTGTTGAAATAATACTGTTGATTATATCATTTTTCTGCCAAGCAATCTCAATACTTCATTCTTGAACAAATTGTCAGCTGAACATTTAAAGGCCAAGATTCCACAAACTCAACCTGCTTTTACCAACTTTTCTTCCAAATCTTCCCGTATTGCATCATATATTCCTGCTACCTGGACTATAATCCTTTCCCTTAGCGACATCCATATGATTTTTCATTAACTTTTTCTCTTCTGCCCACCAGCAGTTGAAACTATTTCTTCCTTTACCTACACCCTCAGCTTCTTTGCTGGTCAAAATATAATTCACTAGGCATTGTTCCATTTAATGACACTTCCTTTAAGAAAAAAATTGTTACCCAAAATACCCCAGTGCACCACACACACAAAAATATTCTGCCGCTGAATCTTGATAGCACTCTCTCTTTTACATCTTGTTCTAAATGGCTGTTCACGTTTTTCTCTGTTCTCCTAGGGTCCAACCTACTTCATCATGGAGATGGTATCATCTTAATTACTATGTTTACAACCTACAAGACACAATGTCTTATGCATAAACTGTACATCATGAATATTTCATAAACAAATGTCAAAAGAAGGAACTGAAAACTTCATAAGGTCTTAATCTTACTAAACATTAGGAGGCAATGTAGATTAATGAAATGAACTGAAATTACCATCTCACACACTTATATTTGCTCTCTGACTTCCTCCCATTGTGAATCTGTTTCCAGAGGCTAAATAATAAATCACACAACAGACAAATGCAAATTAAATCGATGTTAAGGAGAGTGTTATTAATTCAAAAGAATACATCATAGCTACATTTCAGTGTTCAAATGTGTAAACTGTATGAATCTGAGGCAACTTTGATGACCCTTATACATGTATCGCTGAGGATTTAGAACTAAGAAAATGCTATTAAAATACATTCAACATCAGTTAAGTAGGGTAACAGTTGCTCTTATGTAGTTATGTTAAAAAAATCTTTCAAAGCAATACTAATTAAATAGCATAGTCATTTTTGTTTATGTCATATTTTCAGTGAAACTATTTCATCTATCCATGACACCATACTTGCTCATATTCACTGAAATATTTCGATGTTGATGTTTTACACTTTTTAGCTTTCTAGAAAAGTATTTTGAATTAGTTTCAGTTTTTATTAAGGGAAGATTGACAAAAATTATACATATTTATGGTATATAAGCTGGTGTTTTTGTATATGTGTACACTGTGGAATGATAAAATCAAGCTGCTAATTAACATAGCCATCACCCCATGAACTTTTTTTGTGGTGAGAACATTTACAATCAACGGTCTTAGCAATTTTAGTGTATATCTGTATTATTATTGACTATTTTCAACAAGTTTTATATGAGATCTCCAGAACTGATTCTTCCAATATAACCAAAACATTGTACTCTTTGACTCATGTCTTATCATCTGCCATTCCTCCCCTAGCCTCTGTAACTATCATTTGACTTTCTGCTTCTGTGACTTCAACATTTTTAGATTCCACCTGTAAGTAAGACTGTGTAATATTTGTCAGTATTCGTCTGGTTTATTTTACCTAGCATAACATCCTTCAGGTTCATCCATGTTGTCACAAACAGCAGAATATTCTTCTTTCTAAAGGCTGGTTGAAAATATTTCCCTGTGTGTGTGTGTGTGTGTGTGTGTGTGTGTGTGTGTGGGTGGGTGTATGGGGGTGTGTGTGTATATGTATTTTCTTTATTAATCTGTCAATTGACATGTTGATCCCACATCTTAGCTATTGAGAATAGTGCTGCAGTAAACATGGGAGAGCCAAATATCTCTTTCACATACTGATTTCATCTCTTTTTGACATACTATATATTTGGAAATGGAATTGGTGAATCATATGGTAGATATATTTGTAATTTTTGATGAACCTTCATGTTGCTTTCCATCATGGCTATACTAATTCACAATCCCACCAACACTGTCCAAGGGTTCTCTTTTCTCCGGATGGTACCAACACTTGTAATCTTTTGTCTTTTTGTAATAGCCATTGTACTGGTCCATTTTCACATTGCTATAAAGAACTGTCCAGGACTGGATAATTTATAAATGAAAAAGAGTTAATTGACTTGCATTTCCACATTGCTGGGGAGGCTTCAGGAAACTTACAATCATGACAAAAGGGGAAACAGGTAAGTCTACAAGGTAGCATGAGAGAGAGATAATTGAAATATATATTATATATGTATTTTGTATATTATATATAATTAAAATATGTATTATATAAATAGTATATACATATATACTATTATTTGTTTAATAATACATGTGTATCATAGATTTATTATATGTAATATGTATCTAAGATATTTATTACACATATGATATATACTATGTATAGGTATTATCTATAAATGTTGTAATCCTCCACATCTGTGGGTTGGTGAGCATAGTGAAATCCCAAGGATCCTTGAAAGTAGAAGAGGGACATAGAAGAGGTGAAACCAGAGAAGTGAGTGTGACAAGGACTTTTCTGAATTTTGTTGACTTTGATGATGAAGCAAGGGGCCACAGGCTAAGGAATGTGTGCAGCCTCTCAAAGTTGAAAAGGACAAGGGAAAGAGTTCTCCCTAACACTTCCAGAAAGAAAATAGTTCTACTGAAACCTTGATCTGACTTCCGAAGCTACAGATTTATAATTCATTTGTGTTGCTTTAAGCCACTAAATTTGTAGCAATCTGTTAAAGTAGTTGGTCACAGAAAATTGATACAACGGCCAGGCACAATGGCTCATGCCTGTAATCCCAGCACTTTGGAAGGCCAAGATGAGTGAATCACCTGAAGCCAGGAGTTTGAGACCAGCCTGGTCATTATGGTGAAACTCCATCTCTACTAAAAATATAAAAATCAGTCAGGCGTGGTGGCATGTGCCTGTGACCCCAGTTACTCGAGAGGCAGAGGCAGGAGAATTGCCTAAACCTGGGAAGTGAGATTACAGTGAGCTGAGGTTGCACAACTGCACTTCATCCTGTTCTGTAGAGAGATACTTTGTCTCATAAATGATAATAATACAATAAAAAGAATTAATGCAACAAGCCTTTAATCTTAATTTCTGAAATAAGCATAGGTTTTGTTCATTCCTAAATGGTTCTTCAACTTTCTCTTGTTACATATCTCTCTTAAAGCATTTCTAGAGTTCTATTTTTTGTTTAAACTTAGGCAGAATCATTTTCTGCAATTTAAAAAAACCCCATAAATTTTAAGATGTCCATCTATATATTTTGATTGTCTTTTGTCTTCATTAGATTGTAAATATCCCATAGAAAAATAATAATTTATTCCAAATATAAATTAAATGTTATACAGTCTTATGAATTTTCTTATTCAATAATATATGCTGCTCATGGTTAACTGATTTCAAAAAAATTTAGAAAAAGAATAATTCACAGAGGAATAAGTACTATAAAAATTTTATTGGAAATAAAAATGGAATAATGTGAAATTAGTCATGAAGCATTAAATTTTTTCTTTCTCTCTGAGATCTTCTTTAAATGTATGCCTACTATTAAATAATTCTAATGTAGTAGTTGTATAATTTTCATTTTCATCTTGTACTTAAGCTTTTTGTATGTTAGCACATTATCTTTATTGCTTTTATTTTTACTGGCAGTAGAATATTTCCTTGTTATGCTAAAATTCATGTATTATCATTTATATTATTTCAATTTTTAAGGTCATAATAAATGTTCTTTCCTTAAAATAAATTCCCATGAGTTGTAATTTTTTTTGTACAATGCATTAATCTGATTCTATCTGTTTGTAGTAATGAACACTGGGATCAACTATATATGAACGTAAAAGCATTATTTCATGTTTTTGCAGAATATGATACCATCCTCTTTTTCTGCATAAGACAATTCATGGAAGTCAGTAGATAACTTATTTTCCTATCCGATTGGACTTCTGGTTTCATTATTGATGTTAAGAAGACAGCTGTCAGCCAAAGGTTTATGCCTCTTCTGTGCGTGAGTGTACAGATGTGAGAGGATGTGTATTGTTGTTTAGGTACTTCACAGATAATTTCTTTGTCATTAGTATTCTGTGGTTTAATTATGTTATGTCTAAGCATGAATTTACTTTTTATACTTCTCAGGATTCTGATTAAAAAATGTTTTAGTTGATTTATATAGGTGGCCATATTAAAAAAATTAGTGTTTCGCAAATATTCTCGATATATTTTGGCTAATATTTAGCCCACGTATAGACTTGGAAAATATTAGAGCAGTTTATGTTTCTGGTACCAAGGCAACAGAATAGAGTTGCTGATACTTCAAAGAATCATTCTAAAAAAAAAAAAAAAAATTCCCTAATATCTGACCCATCTGGTGGTCCTCTGGCAACTTCCCATATAAAAGGCTTAACTTTTTACATGTTATGCAAACACACATCATACTAAAAGTTTCTCCTGGGGAGCATTTGTTGAAAATATTTACAGACAAGTGTAATATTACAGTTGTTGGAGTAAAGGATAAAAGTTGTATCAAACAATACACTAATCAAAAAACTTAAATGGAAAAGCTGAGAAAAGAGATGCTGTATTAATAACCTAGGGGTGTCATAAGAAAATAACAGATTAGGTGGATTGAACAACAGAAATTTATTTCATATAGTTTTGGAGGAATTTTGCCATCAGGGTGCTACCATCACTGGTTTCCAGTGAGGGATCATTTTCTGGCTTGCAGATAGCAATCTTTTTACTGTGTCCTCACTTGTTGGAGAGAGAGGAGATCTCTCTCTTCTTCTTATAAGGTCATAGTCCATTGAATTAGAATCCCATTCTTATGATATCATTTAACCTTAATTGCCCCTTAAAGACCCTGTCTCTGAATATAGTTATCCAGGAAGTCAGGATTTAAATATCTGAATTTTGGAATAGGATGGCACAATAGAGTTTGTAGCAGATGCTATAGCACCTTTAAAAAGCATTGACATATTCCTGGAAATTCTAGAATTCTGTGATTACCTGTGTGGCCGCATGCATGCTCAGGAAAGACCAGAAAATGTATCAAGCTCTCACCTCTAGCTGACATTGAAACTCTGCACAAGCAGGAAATTGATGGCTAAGGCAAACTGGTAAATGGCAAGGCATAGTGTTAAAGGTATGCCATGGCATGCACACCACATTTTTTTAAATATGGGGAATTTATTGAGTTGGAGCATTTAAGGATATCTCTCTCCAATCACCAGCTGACCATTAAAGCAACCAAGGAGAAACTTCAGTGGTCATACAAAATAAGGAACACATATTTTATAGAATTTATAAATCGTTTAATCAGACATAACCCTAATGTAAGTCAAGGAGCATCTGGGAGGCCAAGAGGGGTGGATCACAAGGTCAAGGGTTTGAGACCAGCCTGGCTAATATGGAGAAATTCTGTCTCTAATAAAAATACAAAAATTAGCTGAGTGTGGTGGCACATGCCTGTAGTCCCAGTTACTCGGGAGGCTGAGACAGAAGAATTGCTTGAATCTGGGAGGTGGAGATGGCAGTGAGCCAAGATTGTGCCACTGCACTCCAACCTGGGCGGCAAAGTGAGATTCTATCTCAAAAAATGGAAAAAAAAAGAAAAAAAAACTTTCCCAAATCTCATGAAAATTATTAGTCTTCACATTCAAGAAGCTCAACAAGCTTCAATAAAGATAAATTCAAAGATATGTACATGTAGACACATGTCATAATCAAATGGCCAAAAGCAAACTAAAAAGAGACATATCTGAAAATAGCCAGAATGAACCAACTTAACACATACAAGAATCCTCAATAAGGTTAATCACTGATTATTTTTATCAAAAACTATGTTGGCCAAAAAAGCAGTAAGATGATACATTTAAAATGTACAAGTAAAATAACTGTAAACTAATAATTCTACATGTATCAAAACTGTCATTCAAAAATGCAACAGAAATTATGATATTTTGTGATAAACCAAATCTGAGAGAGCTGTTTCTAGAAGACCGATGTAAAACAAATGCCAAATTGTGTCCTATAGTCTGAAGTGAAAGGACATTAGATTAATAGGATAAATCCACACGCAAATTAAAGAGTACCAGTAAAGATAACTACATAAGTAAAAATAATAGCATAAATGTACTTTAAGTTTATGACTCCTCTTTATTTTGTCTGATATAAAGGGCAACTGCATAAAGCAATAATTATAAATCTATGTAAGTTTGCATACACTGTATAAAGATATAATAATACAACATTAGCATAAAGGGAGGAGTAGAACAGAGCTATATATAAGCAAAGTGTTTGTATACTATTTGTGTTAGTCCCTGACGGGAAAGAGAGAGTGAGAAACTAAGTAAGCAGAATACTCCTCTTCTGCCTGATTTCTTCCATCCACACTGGCAGTCCACTGGATCCTGCTTGTCCGCATTGAAGGCAGATCTTCCTCTACCAGTCCACTGACTCACATATCAATCACCTCTGAAAACACCCTTAGGGAAATACTCAGAAACAATGCTTCATAAGCTATCTAGGCGTCCCTCAACCCAGTCAAATTGACACCTAATATTAACCATAACACTATTGAAATTAACCATAACACTATCTAAAGATGTTCTTATAAGTCAGCAAGTTAACCCCCAGAACAATCAGTAACATTGTAGATGAAAATACGTATGGACACAATAGAAAGAAATAGATGTATCAAAGAATTAAAACGTCAGATGATATATAGAAAAAATACAGCTATATGTCAGATGTAACTCCTACTTTATCAGTAGCTATATGTAATATACAGCTGACCCTAGAACAACAGAGGTTAAATTGTGTGTGTCCACTTATATGCAAGTTTGTGTTCATAAAAGTTACACTAAATATAGTTGTCTCTCTTCCCTTAAGTTCCACCTTCTCCACTTCTTCTACCTTTGCCACTTGGAGAGAGCAAAATCAACTGCATCTCTATTTCCTCCGTAGGCTACTCAATGTGAAGACTATGAGGATGAAGGATTTTATAGTGATCCACTTCCACTTAATGAAAAATTAATATATTTCTCTTATGATTTTCCTAATATTACTTGTTTTTCTCCCGCTTACTTTTAAAATGCAGTATGTAATACATATAACATATAAAATGTATTAATTGCCAGTCTGTGATATCAGTAAGGCCTGGGGTTAACAGTAGGCTATTAGTAGTTAAGTTTTGTGGCAGTCAAAACTACACATGACTTTTCATCTGTGTGAAGGGTTGGCACACTTATCTGTCACAATGTTAAAGGGTCAACTGTAAATGATTTAAACACTTCAATTAAAAGGCTGAGACAGGAAGAAGGTTAAGATATATGATCCAACTATATACTGCATACTTTAACCTTTATATTTAAAGACAAAGTAGGTTACAGTAAATATAAGAAAACATATGTTATGCAAACTAAATTTAAAAAGAGCTGGAGTAGTTATACTAATTACTAATCAAACAGTGTAATCTGCTCTAACAAGAAAAATTTCTGGAGACAAAGAAAGATATTTTATAATAATGAAAATGTCGGTCTATTGAGAAGACGTAGTGATTATAAACATTTATGCAACTTATAGGAAAGCCCAAAAACACAGCAATTCTGTAAAGAAAGTTTGAAATTAAAAATTCAAGAATAAGAGTTAGAGACTCTAATATTCCACTATGAATAATGGATAGAAAGACTAAACAGAAGCTCAAGAAGAAAATGAAAAATTTGAACAACACTATATTGCAACTAAAACTAATTAATATCTATAAAACAAGCCACCCAACATCAGCAGAATACACATTCTTATTAAGCATATATGCACAATATTCTCCTGTAGAGACCATACATTAGACCATAAAACAAGTCTCACTAAATTTAAAAGGATTGAAATAACACAAGGTATGATATTCTCACAATTGAAGAAAGCTAGAAATCAATAAGAGCATAAAATTTAGAAAATTCAAAAAGATGTGGAAATTAAAGAAATAAAAGCTCCCATACAACTAATAAGTCAAAGAAGAAATAGCAAAAGTAATTAGAAAACACTGTGAAGTGAATGAAAACAAAATCCAAAATTATCAGAACTTATGGGAAGCATCTGAAACAGTGCTCAAAAGAAACATTAGAGATGTAAACACTTACATTAGAGAAATTTTAAAATTTCAAATTAATAACCTAACATTCTACCTCACATACTAACAAAAATAACAGAAAATTCAGCCCAAAGCAACTGGAAGTAAGAAAGTAATAAAGATTAGAGCATGAATCAAATTGAGAATAGAAAGTCGACAAAAAGGAACAAAATTTAGTTATTATAAAGATCAATGAAATTTAGCAAATTAACTAGATTGCTCAAGAAAAAAGAGAAGATTCAAATTACTAAAGTTAGAAATGACAGAGGGAGCATTACTCTCCTCCATAAAGAAAGCAACATTAAGTGAGTACTATAACGATTGTATACCAACAAATAAGAAAACCTTTTTGAAATGGACAAATTCCTAGGAAGAAAAACTACCATAACTGACTCAAAAATATTTTTAAAAGTTGAATAGACTTACAACAAGTAGAGTGAGTGGATCAGTGATTTAAAGAAAAACAAAACCTTGAACAATAACAACTTTCCACAAGAAAAAGCTAAGGAACAGATGCCTTTAATTGTGAATTCTATCAAAAATTGAAAGAAGAATTTGGACCAATTTTTCACAAACTCTTTTGAAAAATAGAACAGGAAGAACATTTCTAACTCATCCTTGAGGCTAATATTACTGTGATATTAAAACAAGACAAAGACATTAAAATAAAAGAAAACCACACAACAATATCACCTATAAATATAGATGCAACAATTAAACATAATTGATCATCAAAATAATTTGACAAAATCCAACAAATCACTCAGTAAACTGCATGATAAAATCACTCAGTAAACTAGTAATAGATATTAATTTCTGCAACATAATAAAGAGCTTCCATGCCAAATCCACAAATAACATTATACCTCATGTTGAAGACTGAAAAGTTTATTTTTTTTTTTCTTTTTGAGAGGGAGTTTTGCTTTTGTTGCCCGGGCTAGAAAGCAATGGTACGATCACAGCCCAATGGAACCTCCACCTCCAGAGCTCAAGCGATTCTCCTGTCTCAGCCTCCCAAGTAGTTGGGATTCCAGGCACATGCCACCATGGCCGGCTAATTTTTGCATTTTTAGTAGAGACAAGATTTCATCATATCAGTCAGGCTGGTCTCAGACCCCTGACCTTAGATGATTCGTTTACCTGGGCCTCCCAAAGTGCTGGGATTACAGGTGTGAGCCACGGGGCCCAGCCAAGTTTATTCTTAAAATCAAAAACAATGCAGGGGTGTCTTCTCTTATCATTTATATTCGATATTGCACTGATTGTTCTAGCCAAGAAAAATACAAAAGTAAATGAAACAAAAGGCATATAGACAGGAAATAAGAAGTAAACTATATTTATTTGCAGGTAACATAATCTTCCACAGAGAAAATTCTAAAGATACATATACAAATAATAAAAATTACTACACATTTTCAAAAAAAAATAAAAAACCTAATATGTAATTCTTCTCTCCAGTACTTTTTTATTTCCATGGACAAATTTTGTCTCTCATCTAGCATTCAGGGTATTGTGTTTATAATCTGTAATACTAATTAATATATGCTGCAAAAGATACACAGCTTATTATCTAATTAATATCTTGAGGGCAGAGTCATTGTTATTACTTCTTTCTTCCTTTCCTCCTTCCTCTTTTATGATTTTCTTCATTTTTAACAGTTGTGATATATTTATTATATATCTAATCAGTATAAAATAATAGTGCTTGGTCTAGGATAGGTACCTACAAAATATATATTAAAGACATTTTTAAATGATGTCGGATGACTGGGGTTTATTTTTTTGCCTGAAGTCACAAGATTATTAAAACACAGTGTTTATTACATTTTAATTATTTTTCTAACATTTGAATAGTAGTGTGTCAAGACTAATTGCTACCTAATATTAGATACCTATTTTTTTGAAAAGCAGAATATCCATTGATCTATTTGTGTATCTGTTTATATCCGTAAATACACACACACACACAGATGCACATATATATACTAAAACTGTGTTTTATGTGTCTATATATTTACATAGTTCTTTGTTTTAAGTGAATCAAGTAAGATTACACATTTTAGAGCTCTAAATAAGAGGAAATAATGAATTTTCATTTCTAAATTGTCCAATTAATATGTAATGTAGTTCTTAGAGAAAAAAGTAAGATCATTTCCCTCTTGATAATTTATTTTACTTTCTAGTCCAGGGTACAGTATTCACATTAGCAACAAGTCTCAGTAGATTTAGAGCCCTTCCCTTTATCAATCTCAGGATAAGTGATTATATTCTTTACTGATGCTTCCAAGAACATTAAAATTAATATATCTGTCTTCAAACTTGCATTCATTGAAATAGTAGTGAAATGCCATTTTGAGAAACTGTTTTCCAAGTTGAACCTAACATCTCAGTTATATTAATATACTCTATTTCATTACATACGTCAACAATATTTTATAGACATTCTTTTATACATTTGACAGATAAACCAATTAAGACACAGGTGTCTCAGGTGAAGTCGCCAACTTTTCAGACCTATTAAATAGTAAAACCATGATTTTAACTAAAATGTCTGATAGTTTTACTGTGTCAATGCCCTAACATTGTATTGAGAGATGATTTTTGAAATCTATTTGGTGATAGACAATACAGTTAGTATTCTCTTGAAAAAATATTGTGGCAAGAGTCATGAAATCTGTGTGCCTCCAATTTTTTTATATATTTCAAGTGCAGACTAAAGAAATGTCCATTTTCTAGCATTATTTTGCAGATCTAATGAAATAATATATGTGAAATCTCTGTGGAACACAAAAAGCATTCCACTTATGGTTTTGCTTTTGTCTACTATTGTATTCAAGAATAGAATCAAAACCACAGGCTGAGACCTCAGATTGAAGAATGACCAGTACGTTTTATTCCCTAATCATCTTGTAGAATAATACCTTTGTCCAGATGAATTATCACCAAGCAGTTTTTATTCCACATTTGAAGGATTATCACATTTTTAAAAATGTTATGTCAAATTGTGATTAAGTATATGAGTACATAAAGCCAGATTATGCACTGGGTATTTTTTTGTCCATGAAATGGCCTTCCCAATCTTAAGAGCAGGACTTTTGCCTGGAGCTGTCTTTAATAATATATTAAGCATTAAGTGTATGAGCACAGCACAAGTACATTCAATTTTTTTGGTGTCCTGAATTCCACATTCTTATGTATCTGCACTCATTTCCTTTCAAAGAAATTGAATTATTTATATGCAGAATTTCTTATTTTCTTTGTGTGTATATAGAACATATAGTTTTTTATATATTATTTTAATTGGTAGTATCTTAACTAATGCTTTCAAATTTTCTTAATCCTAAACTTCCCAGAGTTTTTAAAACTGTTACAAACAGAAAAAAAAGTTTCCACAAGTTAAACCTGAAGCAACGATAGCCTTTTTGTAAGTGGCACAGTTAAAACTGGGTAATATGAAAAGTAATTTAAGTAGCATCATGAACTAGTTCAAATTCAATAGGGGATGATTTCAAGAAGGATCTTTTTCTTCTTCTTCTTCAAATCCTGCTCGATACACTAGGTTTGCTCCCTAAAACCTCAATTAGATGCCTAGGCTGAGCCCTGTGGGACTGCCTGGATCAGTTGTGCATAGGTCAATCACTGAACATCCATCAATAAAATAATCAAAGATGAAATTCATCTCCACTTATAGCTTCTTTCTAATACTCTAAGAAGAAACTGTAATTATCTTTTCTTTTAGCCCTGCCACTTTGAAGCTTGCAGAGGAACAGAGCTTTAGTGAAGTCCTCCTGATTGGATGAATTGGTGGGCATGAGTTGGAAACACAGGGGAATAAGACTGAGAAAATCTGATTAATCCTCTAACAATAATACATATTGCAATTCAAGAGTTATATTCTTTATAATGTTGGTCATTCTAAAGAATGCCAGAATGTTTGTAACTACTCACTCAGATTCAAAAAGTATCATGGAAGATTACTATCCTCCAAATTTTTCACCT